>NC_138562.1:21529443-22129443 GCF_964273705.1 Natrix helvetica | reverse complement strand
ATTTGCATAACATGTTTTTTTAAAGAAAACGGTGTTACTTTGAACTTGGGAAGATAGAGGCATCTATTTAAAGTGTGAAAGCAATTTGCTGCCCACACGAAAAAGGAATAACCAGATATGTATAATTGGAAAATAAGATCATTTTTTTAAAAATCCAAAATGTTTTAGCTTGTTGATGCGGTTTTAAGGAACTTACAAGGTAAGTTGATAGCGAAATATTCGTAAAAGTATAAGCTGCACAGTACTGTGTTATGAGCTTTATCCTCCATAGTTGAGATAATGCCTTTATTCCCATTAGCAAAACAGCATACATAAATCGGGTCTGCCGAGCAGCGATACTCTCAGACTCATCCCTCTGATGCCCGTAGGGTGGTTCAGGGTGGCCTGCTACATATTTGTTGCTCGTGTACATTTTTTAATATCATAAGAGTTTGGAAAGTTGCAAATACTGCTATAATTTGGAGGTTAGAACTCTGAAATGTTATTGTGCCTCCACAGTTAAAAAAAAAACATTTTTCCACAGGTTGGTATAACTCACACATTTCTACCCAAAATGGCTTGAAACATGTCATCGAAGACTCGATCATCTGAGCCAAAGGTGTCAGTAGGTTGAATCGTGGCAACCGGTCCAAACTTTGAGCAACGAAAAGTCTCGGATTAGCAACATTTGGTCCAGTGGCCACGACTCAACCTATAGACATCTTGTCTAATCTAGAATTAACACACAGCGGTGGGTTCCACTTATTTTTACCACCGTTTAGCCCCATGCGTGCACTCTCGCTTTGTGCATGCTCTATCCGCACATGTGCCCGGCCTTCTGTGCATGTGCTTTGCTCGCGCACCTTCCGCACATGCGCCTGGCCTCCTCAAAAACATGGACCAAATAGGACGGCATAGAGCCTCCCACCTACGATCTCTGCTACCGGTTCGTCTGAACCGGTCCGAACTGTCTGAACCCCACCTCTGATGGTTAAGGCAGGAAGAGGATAACGTTAAAGCGAAGCCAATTAGTTCTGGTTACATCATGTCTCTGCAAGACCAAATTAGAGTGAAAACAATAACGTTCACCCAGGATTAAATCCAATCATGTCCAATAAAACAAGGCTGGTAAATACGTTTTTCTCCTCCCAACCCTTAAGATATGATTAAGAATGATCAGCGACGTTTCAAAACAGTTGCCTAAACACAATATCCCCCTTTTTTTCCCCTCCCGAGCATGGATGCATACACATACATTCCCACCAGAACATCTGGTGTTTATAATATCTAAAAATAATGAATATAATGTATTATCTCTGTTCCAAGAAATTAGATAGCAACCTTAGTTACAAAAATCTGTTGAGCTGGGTGGTTTTTGTCTCACTTACTCTGTTTTGGCAGAATTTGTTCCAGCACATGTTTCTCCCACATTCTCTCCATTAATGGATTTGGAATACATTAGAGTCACAGATTAAATCAATTTATGATGTGTTAATATAACATATATATCAGCTAATAAAGAAGATGTGGTGCGTTTACCCCTATCTGGAAAATAAATGGATTTAGCTGCTTTAACATCCCTCTTGGATCCTTTGTCATTTAAGGTGGTTAGCCAACTCCCTGGGATAATATTTCTAGCTGAGTTTTACTTATTTCTTGGTCATTTTGATCTTTTCTTTTTTTTCTCTGCGTGGAGATTTCATTTGGACAGGAAAAGCTTCCCTCAATGTGAAAACCAATAAAAGATATCGTCTGGTTTCACATTGTGCTAAGCCATGCTTAGCTGTGGTTTATTAGACAAGCCAGTGAGGCTGGGGTCACATAACATGTTAAATAAAAATTAGACAAGTCACAATGAAGCTGGTAACTGATCCCAGTGCTAATCCCAGTTTCTGGTTCTGGGTTGCTGATTTACTTCTGTTTAGTGAGTCGCAGAACTTACCAATAGGAGAGAATGTTGGTAGCTCAGGGTTGACCTATGGACTCCTTGATGCTCTCTGAGCTTGGTGGTTTTCTTGCAGACGTTTCGTGACCGAACTAGGTAACATCATCAGTGCTAGAAGAAAGTGGGGTGTTGTGGGGAGGAGGAGGAGGAGGAGGAGGAGGAGGAGGAGGAGGAGGAGGAGGAGGAGGAGGAGGAGGAGGAGGAGGAGGAGGAGGAGGAGGAGGAGGAGGAGGAGGAGGAGGAGGACTATGGGATCCTGGTGTTCTCCGAACAGTGGTTTTCTTGCAGATGTTTCATGACCCTACTAGCTAACATCATGAATGTGAGTGTTTCTGGATTCTGAATTTCTGGATTCCCATTCAGCCTTGGCCTCTCATATGTCAGGCATAGCTTGCTTATTCAGCAACCCAACAATGTCTTTTTCTGGACATTCAAATACTCTGAACATTTATGCACACTTCGCTCACACTGTTGTAGACTTGACTTTTTGATCGGACCCTGCTGTCAGGCTCAAAGAACCCAGAACGACATGTGGAGTTACTTCTGAGTAGTTTTTCTTCTATTGTTGCTCGCCTACAGACAGAATCTCGCCAGACTAAAGCAATTACCTGCATAACTATATAGATGAACTGCTAGGGTGGATCCGAGCTTACCCTCTTCCTGAGCAGCGGGCATTCCAAGCTCCACTGTCACTTTGCCCTCTGAGGAAGAGCCCCTCCCTCTGCAACTCCAGACTACTTCCTCATATCTGCAGACACCCCTGATTGTGACTGCACCCTACTTTTCATTCCATAGCTTCCTTACACACCAGGCCATTTTAAGTACGGGAGGAATTTAACAGAATATCAGCATAACAGAGTTGGAAGGGACCTTGGAGATGTTTTAGTTCAACCCTGCACAGGCAGGAGACCCTATAGGATTATTCTGGACGAGTGGCCAGTGGTATCTCTTCTTAGAAACTTCCAATCTTGGAGCACCCACAACCTCTGGAGGCCAGTTGTTCCACTGGTTAATTGTTGTCACTGTCAGGAAATTCCTCCTTAGTTCTAGGTTGCTTCTCTCCTCGATTAGTTTCTATCTGTTGCTTCTTGTCCTAGAATAGAATGGAATTGAATTGTTGGAAGGGAAGGGACCTTAGAGGACTTCTAGTCCAACCCGCTGCTTAGGCAGGAAATCCTACACCACTTTTTAGCCTCCAGTCCCCTAATCATCTTTCTTTCTTTCTCTTCTCTGCACTCTTTAATAATAGTATCCTTGTTAACCAGAAACCCCCTCTTTAATAACAATATTTCCATGCTCTGCTTATCGACGATATCCAACAATATAATTTTCCTGACTAGCACTTCCTCTAAGCTAGCAAATGACATTTTGGGCTACCACGCTTCAGGAATACCTGCCTGCCCAGCTTCGGTTTCCATTAAAATTAGTAACTTATCTTTATGTTAACCGTATTTCGATTCCAGATTCAGCGAGGAAGCTTGCTTTATGGAGCTACTATCAATATGCTGTTCTTGCGAATGATCTTGATTTATGGAAAAGTTCATGGAAATGGATGGTTTTACGCAAAACACGTGGAATGTATACTGTGTCCCACTCAAGATGGCTGAGCCATTAATCATCTCTTCTTTTGCCTGTGGATTTGATGTCTAGTTATTAAATTGGGGGGGGGGCAATTTCTAGGGAGAGTTTGCTTGCCCTGAATTATACCGCAGAAAAAAAGTAATTTGGTGAGTTTGTCTTTAAGTGCCTTCTCTTGCTAAGTGAAGTTGATGTAGCCTGCACATCATTAAATTGTGTAATTAAAGGTAAAGGTAAAGGTTCCCCTCGCACATACGTGCTAGTCGTTCCTGACTCTAGGGGGCGGTGCTCATCTCCATTTCAAAGCCGAAGTGCCAGCGCTGTTCAGAGACGTCTCCATGGTCATGTGGCCGGCATGACTAAATGCCGAAGATACACGGAACACTGTTCCCTTCCCACCAAAGGTGGTCCCTGTTTTCCTACTTACATTTTTAATGTGCTTTCGAACTGCTAGGTTGGCAGAAGCTGGGACAAGTCACGTGACCTCAGTCCATTATGCGGTGCTAGGGATTCGAACCACTGAACTGCTGACCTTCTGATTGACAAGCTCACTGTCTTAGCCACTAAACCACCGCATCCCTTATAAATTGTGCAATTAATGGATTCTAAAAATGGTTCTGGTGATGAGTTCTGGTCACGTTAGACAGAAGCACCATTCCTAAAATTGAGATGACAGGTGCTGAATAACTCTTAACCTCAGAGTCAGATCAATACTAAGGATCTTAGATACAGAAGACTAAACAGAAATTGCTGCATTCTCCCGTAATGACCAAATGTTAGTCCCTAAGCTAGCCTCATATTTATATCGATAAAGAGAATATTTACAGCTCAGGGTTGAAATGAGGTGTCCTTGCTGCTGTCTGAGTTTGGGTGTTTTCTTGTAGACATTTCATTACCCATCAAGGTAACATCATCAGTGCTAGAAGTGAGTATGGTTTGTGGCGAGGAGGAGGAGGAGGAGGAGTATGGGGTCCTTTGTGCTCTCTTAGCTTGGGTTTTTTTCTTGCACACGTTTCATTATCCAACTAGGTAACATCATCAGTGCTAGAAAGGAGTGGGGTTTTCTCTCTGTTTATATACAAGCAGCTTGCCCTTCCATGTTGGTGGAAATGTTCTTGCTGGTTCCAGCCACTAGTAAAAAAATATAGGGCAAATCCCATTCCCTTGTAGCACTAATGATATTATCTAGTTGGGTAATGAAATGTTTGCAAGAAAATAACCAAATACCCCACATATTGATATCATATCACAGTTCCTGAATTCCAATTTAGGAGACTTATATTTAGCTCCGTTTAATGTGTTTGTGTCCAGGAAGGAAAATCAAGGAAGGTCCCCTATGAAAGCTGATACTGCCTCTATGATATTTATGTGGTACCACAGAAACCCCAACATATCTTGTTCTGGGTTGCCAGTTCTACAGGGACATTCGCCACAGTTCAGTGAAATATTTCAACTATGAGCCACGGTGGCACAGTGGTTAGAGTGCGGTACTGCAGGCTACTTCTGCTGCCTGCCGGCTGCCTGCAGTTTGGCGGTTCAAATCTTACCAGGCTCCAGGTTGACTCAGCCTTCCGAGGTGGGTCCTTCCGAGGTGGGTCAACTGAGGACCCAGATTGTTGGGGGAAAGAGGCTGACTCTGTAAACCACTTAGAGAAGGCTGTAAAGCACTGGGAAGTGGTATATAAGTCTAAGTGCCGTTGCTATTGCTATTTGGGCAAAGCTGAAACCACCGCAGACTGAAGCAGGTGCCTGTCCAAACAGAAGAGAATAGATGAATCAGGAAATGAAATCTTTTAAAAAGAACAAAACCTATATTTTCTGATCCGCAAATTGGATTTTACTTTCCACCAACCTGTTATAAACCAGCTTTTTCACCAACATCAGGATTAAGTTCTTCTTACCACAAATGCCTGTCGGATTTGGCTAAGGACAAAAACAAAAACGCCACTTGCTCCCCGATGTCTAATTCTGATAAACAATTTGCTTTGGAGATGTTAGGTCAGATTTTGCAAATAGGCTTTGCTCCGTATTGGGCCAAAAAAGATAAAGATGTTATCCAGTCTGCAGAAGGAAAAGGCCTTTCATAATCACTCCTTTCCTAAGCATCACATTGGAAAAAGTGTTAAAAGTCATCGCAACTACGATAGGGAGAAAATATGTGGCACATTTGCCGGAATGCCCTAAAGCATGTTTTAAGGAGTGTTAACTTCGACAGCTACCTGTAGTACAGATAGATGGACGGCGGCTGCCGTGCTGAATTTAGCCATCCGCCTCCTGGTAAAGGTTGTAGGAAAAAGACACAAGGCAAGACGAATGAGAACAATTTAAAAATAAGTGAGTAAACACCAAGTTTTGTAGGCCATTGAAATGGGAGGGGAGGGGGCAAGGGGCAGGAGGTTTGAGCCACAGGACCTCTGGATCCAGCAAGCCATAATAATATAGGGAGGGAGGGTAAGAAGGAAAGGAAGGATAGGGAAATGAGGAAGGGAAAGAGGGAAGGAAGGGGAAGAAAGAAAGGGAAGGAAGAAGGAAGGGGAGGGAGGAGGAAGGAAGGAAGGGTTGGAAGGGAAGGGAAGAAGAAAAGGAAGGTTAGGGAAATGAGGAAGGGAAAGAGACGGAAGGGAGGGAAGGGAGGAGAAGAAAGAAAGGGAAGGAAGGAGGAAGGGGGGGGGAGGGAAGGAGAAGAAAGAAAGGGAGGGAGGGAGGAGGAAGAAAGGAAGGAAGGGAGGGTTGGAAGGGAAGGGAAGAAGGAAAGGAAGGATAGGAAAATGAGGAAGGGAAAGAGGGGGAAGGGATGGGAAGAAAGAAAGGGAAGGAGGGAGGGAGAGGGAAGAAGAGGAGGGAGAAGAAAGAAAGAGAGAGAGAGAAAGAAAGAAAGAAAGAAAGAAAGAAAGAAAGAAAGAAAGAAAGAAAGAAAGAAAGAAAGAAAGAAAGAAAAGCATCTGTTTTCCATAAAGAGAGTGGAAAGGACTTGTGATGTTAAAAAAAAGGTTAATAAAGAGAAAGTGAAGGACATGCAAATAAAAGGGAAACAAAATCGCCTCTCTCTCCTCTTGCAGTGGATCAGGCCTAAGGGAAAAAAAAACCTATTTAATGAGTCCAACCCTGTACTCCGTGCTTCACATTTCGCTCTCATCCCTTTCTTTTATCTTGGTTAGTGGTAGCTGGAGTTGTTTCCCCCCCCCCCCAACAAACACGACTCTTTGGGTTCCCTCAGAAAAAACAAAGCATTCCTTTGAATGTTCCTTTCTGATTTGGGGCTGTGGGGGCCCTTATCCCTGCATCGTCCTTGAGGGAGCAGCCCTCAAAATACGAGAGCAAAGAGTACCATGATTATCCCCATTTTCATGCTTCTTTCTAGCCTAAAGGAGAATCTAAACCCTTCTAGTCTTCTAGTCCAACCCCCTCCTGCCTAGGCAGGAAACCCTACACCGTTTCAGACAAATGACTCTCCAGCATCTTCTTAAAGACTTCCAGTGTTTGGGCATTCACAACTCCTGGAGGCAACTTCTGTTCCACTGATTAATTGTTCTCACTGTCAGGAAATTTCTCCTCAGTTCTAAGTTGCTTCTCTCCTTGATTAGTTTCCACCCATTGCTTCTTGCTCTACACTCTTAAGCTAAACATACCCAGTTCCTGCAACCAGTCCCCTAATCCTCTTTGTTGCTCTTCTCTGCACTCTTTCCAGAGTCTCCACATCTTTTCTACATCGTGGTGACCAAAACTGAATGCCATATTCTAAGTGTGGCCTTACCAAGGCATTATAAAGTGGTATTAACACTTCACATGATCTTGATTCTGTTTATGCAGCCTAGAACTGTGTTGGCTTTTTTGGCAGCTGCTGCACACTGCTGGCTCATATTTAAATGGTTGTCCACTAGGACTCCAAGATCCCACTCAAAGTTACTACTGTTGAGCAAGGTACCACCTATACTGTACCTGTGCATTTCGTTTTTCTTGCCTAAATGTAGAATCTTACTCTTTTCACCATTGAATTTCATTTTATTAGATAGTGCCCAATGTTCAAGTTTGTTAAGATCCTTCTGTATCTTAAGCCTGTCTTCTGGAGTGTTGGCTATTCCTGCCAGCTTGGTGTCATCTGCAAATTTGATGAGTTCCCCATTTATTCCCTCATCCAAATCATTGATGAAGATGTTGAAGAGTACTGGGCCTAAAACAGAGTCTTGGGGTACTCCGCTGCATACCTCCCTCCATGTAGATGCAGTTCCATTGAGGACTATATGTTGAGTGAGGTTGGTCAGCCAGTTACGAATCCATCTGGTGGTGATGTCTAACCTACATTCTACTTTATCTAGTAGTAGGTAATGGTCTACCTTGTCAAATGCCTCCAAGTAAACTATATCGACGGCATTCCTCTGGTCCACTAATTTTGTCACTTTGTCAAAGAATACAATAAGATTAGTCTGACATGATCTGTTTTTGACAAACCTATGTTGGCTTTTGGCTATTACTTTGTTTGCTTCTAGGTGTTCGCTAATTCATTGCTTGATTATCTTTTCCAGAATGTTTCCTGGTATTGAGGTCAGGCTGATAGGTCTGTAGTTTCCTGGATCTATTTTTTTTCCCTTTTTTGTAGATGGAAACCATATCAGCTCTTTTCCAGTCCTCTGGTAGAACCCTGGGGTGTAATCCATCCGGTCCTGGTGATTTGAACTCATCTAGGGTGACAGGTGATCACTTACCATTTTCTTCCCTATTTCAACTTTTGTTCCTAATCTGACTTTTGTGGTGCTGTTTTTGATAGGTTGGACCGTTTTATCCCTTTGTGTAAAGACAGATGCAAAAAATGAGTTAAATACTTCTGCTTTCTCCCTGTTGCTTGTCACCTTCTTGCCAACTTTCTCCCAGCAACATGTTCTTAAAACATCCAGTGTTAGAACATTCACAACTTCTGGAGTCAAGTTGTTTCACTGATGAATTGTTCTCACTATCAGGAAATTTCTCCTCGGTTCTAGGTTGCTTCTCTCCTTGATTAGTTTCCACCCATTGCTTCTTGTTCTACCCTCAGGTGCCCTGGAGAATAGCTTGACCCCCTCTTCTTTGTGGCAGCCCCTGAGATATTGGAAGACTGCTATCATGTCTCCCCTGGTCCTTCTTTCTCTTAAGCTAGACACACCCAGATCCAGCAACAGTTTCAGCAAAGTTCACCAAGTCCATTGCAGAAACGGGTGAGGCTGTGTCAGCAGTCTCGGCTGCAAAATGGCATTTATTTTGTTTCCTTTGCGATTTACAGTGATAACCAAAAACAACAACAACAACAAAGGTTAATTTGAAAATGTATGGTCACCAAATGCACTTGGAACTGGCATCCATCCTCCATAATAGGCTCCGATGGTTGCCAAGAACGGACAGTGTCCTTTTGGCTGCCTCTGGCGAGGGATGGTGGCATGGAGGAAGGCAGGAGAGACCGGCTGTGGTGCTCTCTTTCCACCCAACTGGCCTGATGTCTTCTGGGACCTGGGGGTTATTTGGGGGGGGGGGGGTTGCATCCCATATGCGCTTTAGGATAATGGAGCCCTTTCAGTGGATTGAAATATTTTCTCCAAAAGACTCTCTGTCATGATGATGAAGATGATGATGATGATTTGCTTTTTTTTAAAAAAAGAAGTCATGCTGGCTGCTTCTATTTTGTCTTTAAATTGCTTTTAGCAGGAAGACCTCGACTTGCGACTGCAACTGAGCCCAAAATGCATGTTGCTAAGCGAGGCAGTGGGGGAGGGAGCTTTGCCCCACTTTCCTATTTTCTTGCTGCGTTTCCTAAGTTTGAACCACTGCAGTTGTGGGGTTATTGACACAGTTGTGGAGTGAATCTGGATCGCCCCGTTGGCTTTGCTGGTCAGAAGGTCGCTGAATGGGATCCCAGGATCCCCAGGGACGCTGCAACCGTCACAAATAAGAGTTGCCGAGCTTGGTCATATGAGTTCCCAAAGGTCCCGAATTCATATCAGGTGACCAGGGGAAGCTGCAGCAGTGGCACCTGTGAAAAATGGTCACAAGTCACTTTTTTCCAGTTGTAACTTTGAACCATCACTAAATGAACTGTTTGTAAGTCAAGGACTATCTGTACTTCACCATCTTTTTCTTCCTCCTGCTCCTTCTGTTTCTTTTCTGAGTCGATCTCCCTCTGTTAAGTCACTGAGGGCTCCTGCCACTCTTCTCTGTTTCTTCCATTCATTCCCCAAGGTCACCCACATGTTCCATGACACGCATGCAAAAGCCTTTCACATTTATTTATTTACCCAATGGCCTTTATTTATTATCTTTTTTTAACAACCCCATCATCCCTTGCGGGGAGGAGTCTGGGCAATTGAGTGGAGTTAGCAGAGTGTTTACTGGCCCGATGCCCTTCCTGTTGCCAATGCAGAGTTTTGTTCAGCAGATACATTCTCATTGGGCCCAGAGAGAGAAATATCTGCTGCTACCTAGGATCGAACTCACAGCCTCCTGATTGTCAGGCGAGAGCTCCCTCTCTAGGCCACCACACCACTCTAATAGCTTTTATTTATTTATTTATTCATATTTATTTATTTATTCATATTTATTTATTTATTCATATTTATTTATTCATATTTATTTATTTATGCAATAGCCTTTCCAATTTATCGAACAGTGTCTACAACATTAAGACACGTTTTACAATAAGTGAGTCTGGAGGGAGGCGAAGACATTGAATCTCCTCTTAGTTTTCATTCTCCACCCACCCCAGTTTGTAGCCACATGGTCACCAAACTGCTGACGAGGTCGGAAAACTCGGAGGGATGCTTGCAGCCACCTCTCGGGCAACATCAAAAGGCCGAGAGATTCAGCCCTTCCCATCGCTAGAGAACAGATCCCACTCTGGGTGGAGGGAGAATTACCCCAAACGTGCAGACCAAGTGTGCAGTCTGGTTAAATTTAATTTCTCCAATGTCTATCCAAGCAAAGACAATTGGGTTTCATGCTTCAAGACCCAGGCTCTTTGCCGATGAACGCCGGGGCAGGGAAGTGGGAGGGAATGTTCCCCCCTCCCTCTCTCTCTTTGTTTGGTCCAGGTATGGAGACGCGATGTTAGGAAAAGTTCTTGATTCTCTCTCTCCCTCCCTCCCTCCCTCCCTCTCATTCTCTCTCTCTCTCTCATTGTCTCCCTCTCATTCGCTGTGTCTCTCATTCTCTCTCTGTCTCTCGCTCCCCTCTTTTTTAACCATCTGGTGCAGTTTGGGGAAGTGGAAGTTCTCGCCCTCCAAACACGCCTCAGTGAACCTCCACCTGGCAAATTCAGCGTTGCTTTACAAACCTGTGGCTTTGCTGCTTCCATCCCTGACTTTGCTAAATGAGGCTCTTTTAATCTAACCGCTGGGATCCAGATAATCCGGCCTCCTTTGTCAGAAGATGGAAGAAGCAGAAATCTGATGGCTAAGTCTTTTTTTCCTTAACACGTGAAGCTAGTGGAGGTCTTGATGCAGAGAGGATCCAGATGGTGGAAGGAACGGGGATTGGTTTTTGAAAGGCATCCATTGGAACAGAAAAAAGTCAGCTCCCTCGCAAGCTAGACCGTGTCTACTACATACTAGGCAACTACTTTGCTAGTAGTTGTGTCAGAGTCTGCACAGGGTGACTATGTGAGACAACCCAGGAGCAAATACAGTAAGCAGAGGTTTGTATTTAAATAGTGGTTTTATTTACAAAGAATACATACATACACGTACTTTAGTCAGACCTCAAACAAACAGCAATCAGCAAATTACAGCACGGAAGCACAGATGGCAAAAGAGATACGCCACAACAGGGCCTCTTCTTATTACAGGCTCTTAAAGTGATATCAGCCCAAAAACCTTGCTGACTCATTCCCAGCATTACATCATCCTAGCAGCCAGTCAGTTCTTAAATCATTACCCTGATAAATTGTGGCATAATATAATCCTGAAAATCAAACTAGGTAACATCATCTATGCTAGAAGCGAGTGAGTTTCCTCTCGTTTTATATAGTGGAGAGCTGGGGAACTATGGCCCCTTTATGACTTGTGGACTTCAACTCCCAGGATCCCTGGGGGCCAGCATGTTTGGATACCACTGAGGTTGATGGACCTGTAAAGGATACTGCAAAATCCCCCATTCCTCCCGATCAGCTGGGACTCCAGAGGCAGAGAATAGATGGGGGCGGGGCCAGTCAGAGACGGTATTTACCGGTTCTCCGAACTACTCAAAATTTCTGCTACCGGTTCTCCAGAACTGGTCAGAACCTGTTGAATGCCCCACCTCTGGCCTACTGGTTCGGTGAGTCCATCCATCCACCTCCTTCTCTGTCGTCCCCTTCTTCTATTGCCCTCAATCGTTCCCAGCATTCGGCTCTTCTCCAGTGAGTCCCTTAGTTTAGGGAAGAATAAGGCCGGTGAGGTTAAAGGGAGAAGAAATTCAGATACGAATCACGCGTGTTGGAGACCTTGAACGCCTTGTGTTCTTGCCTCTGTTGACAAATAGAGACATTTGATGCGATGACAGGTGATATACTGAACCATATTTCTCTTCCTATTCTGTTTAAATTGTATATTTAGTGAATTTAGTTTTGATTGATGATAGCTTTGGAGCCAGTCACTGTGAAGGAGGGAAAAAACCCGCAGATGGAATATTTTAACTATATTAATGGTTTGAGACTTAAACTCACCACTATATATTTTTGCAATCCTTCAGAAGTAGAACTGCAATTTATACAAATAGATTCTGTCTGTCTTCAGACCAAGCAAGAATGACAAAAAGATGTCAGGGAAAGGCCTGCAGATCATCCTTTCTTGGCACAGGAGGTTGGGGCCAAGCAGTTTTGATTAGGAGTTGCTTTTTTTAAATGTCTTATCGCATCTTCTTCATCATCATCTTCATCATCATTGCCATATCTGGTTGAAGGTCATAACCCTACCAGTATGTCTAAGGGAAGATATTTTTTTTCCTGATTTAAAATAATTCAATAAAGGAGAATATTTGTAGCTCAGGGTTGAAATGAGGTGCGTCCTTGGTGCTCTCTGAGCTTGCTAGTTTTCATCAAGAATTGCTTCAGGAAGTCTCGGCCTCCCCTTTTCAGGGCTGGGCTGCTGGGGGTTCGGGGGGGGGGGGTTCGGGAGAACCTCTAGCTAAGATTCTGTGCAGTTCGGAGAACCCCCAAATCCCACCCCTGGCTGGCCCCACCCACCCCACCCTTCCCAGGAGCCCCCACGTGGCCTGTCTTGGATGCAGGTAAGTGCAGGGCACGCGCGGAGGGTTTTTTTGGGGGTGTGTGAAAAATGGGCCTACCGGAAGTTCGGGAAGGCCAGAAACGGGCCTGTTTCCCGCCTCCAGAGGGCTTCCGGAGCCTGAGAGGCATTTTTGCCCTGTGGGAGGCTTGAGGAAAGTCTCCAAAGTGCAGGGAGGGCAAAAATGCCCCCCTCCCACCGTGGTGCAGGAGGCTGACTAGGCCGCTCCTACTGTGGCCATGCCCACCCATCAATCAGGCAGAGAACCCCTTGCTAAAAAAAAATTAAGCCCACCCCTGCCCTTTTTGAAGGGGTTATGGCAACATCATTCTCTAATTGTTTGTCGGGATGATCTTGGGGGACCAGGCAAACAGGAGCTGCTTAGGGAATGGACAGATAAGAGCCGGCATAGCCCTTAGCTGTATAACGGGTAAGGCAAAGGCTCATAAGAAACCCTCCATGAGTCATCTAGTGGGACTGTACTTTTAGATTTGCAAAGCAGACATGTCAGCCTTCCTAAATTAGATCAGATGCTTGTCGCGATGAGGATGAAAGACATGGTTTGGCCTGGTTAGGAGGGGAGGATTACCAGGTGCCTTTTTGCAATGAGAGAGAAACCTAGCAAGGGCATCCCACCTCAGACAAGGTAGCACTGCACGTTTGGCTTGAATTTGGAAGCAGAAACCGTGTGTGCCAGCTGCTTTGATTACAGTAGCTCTGACACTGGGAGAAATTATACAACACAGAAGAAAGGAAGATCTACTACAGTGCTCTCCTTTTGCCCCGAGCTGAAATGGAAATTGCATGTTGTATTATTTGCTCCCTGCTCTTCAGAATTGCTTGTGGAACAAGCCACAATTGGAGGATAAATGTGTTTGCATCCGGATACGAATTCTAGAAATTTTGCATTTTCAAGTTTTCCCCTTGGGGGCTGAAACTTATTTGTTTCAAAGTGGTGCGCTTGTCTCTTTGCACTTTGTTCTTTGTCTGACTCCCTATTTCTGTACCGTTGACCGGCTATCTTGTGAAATTTGGAGGTGGGTTTATGAAGAATCATCTTCACGAGTCTGCTCTTTTTTTTTTTTTTTTTTTTGCATAAAATAGAAGAATTGTGTACCGATGCTTTATGGATGGAGAATCAATTCAAAGGCAATTTGATTGACTCCGAGTCAAATCACCATTTCCAAAAGCCAGATTGATGTTTGAGATCAAATTGTCAATCAGATTGGATGCCCCTGAAGTCTTTTTATTTTCAAATCAATTTCATCTCTAATTGGATTGAACTAATGACCCAGAATGGATCCAGGGGTTGAGCTCAGAGGAGGGGACGCTCCATCGATCAGTAAATATCCTGGGGGAAATGTAAACTCACATGCGTATACATTTTAGCGCAAGCAGATTTTTTTTCTTTTTAAAAAAATAGGTATACAAGTTCCGCAAACCAAATGTGACATAACCACAAGAAGAAAAATTGAACTTGACAGATTCACCGTCCCCGTCTCTTAATGTGGCGTCAAGGTGGGTGAATCTGACAAGCATATTTCACTCTGAGTTTTCCTTTCTTACTTACTTAATCCTCTCCTGCCTTTGTGACATTTTAGGACAGAAGAGAATTGTTTATTGGCCAAGGGTGATTGGACACATGCGAGTAATTTGTCTCCAGTGCATAAGCTCGCAATGTGCATAGAAGCAGCAAATAATAGGTCGTAGGTCATACATCATAGTTGTAGTAGTTATTCATAAGTTACTCACCACAATTGATAAAGGAACCAATAGGGAACCAATAGGAGAAGAGAATAGGAAAGATAAGAAAAGACAAGAAGTGAAACTGTGCCATGGGAATTAGATGTTCCGCAGAGCGATCGCACGAAGGAGTGGTTGTTTAGGACTGCTGTGCCCTATCGCAATGGCCCTCAACCAGGGAT
Organism: Natrix helvetica; assembly: GCF_964273705.1. Lineage (NCBI taxonomy): Eukaryota > Metazoa > Chordata > Lepidosauria > Squamata > Natricidae > Natrix > Natrix helvetica. The sequence goes on along the minus strand of NC_138562.1, from coordinate 22,114,795 downwards.
GAAATCAATTTACTTTCGCTTCAGTTCGCAAATATGAGTGTGTGTATGTGCACGCTTTGCCCACACGCATCACCTCTGCACATGCACAGGCCCTTCCTCGCATGCGCAGAGTATCAACAACAGGATGTGATGATGTCTGGGTGGGTGAGAGGAGCCTCCTGCCACCACCGCTACCGGTTCACCCAAACCAAATAGAGGCAGCAGCTGAGTAGCACCACTGCCGTCAACCTTTTGGCTCCGTGGAGAGAGTTTTTTCTACAGACTGGAGGAGGCATGCTTTCGCCTGAGGCCTGCATCCAGAGGTGGGCTGCACATACCTTAACAACTGGTTCGCTGGAAATATTTGTGCGTGCGCCTTCCTTGCTTTTGTGCGGCTCCAAACACACAGCAAATCTTCTCAGGCAGCCGCAGTGAGTAGAGAGGTGAGGCGCAGCAATCAGCTGAGCTTCGTGGGCAGGGAACAAAGCCAGCGAGTGAGATAAATAGGACCCGCTAGCGCCAGGGTGGGTGCGCAGGCCCAGACAGTGGTTGGAACTACCGGTTCGCCCAAACCAGCCCAAACGGGCATCAGCTCACCTCTGCCGGCATCCTGCGGATGGGGCTTCACTTGTTTGCACGACCCGGTTTCTGGCGTGCTGCGGCCTTTGGGACAACCCTGGTTGCCTTCAGGAGAAAACCATGACCTGGATGCCTGAGAATCTCCACAGACATCCAAAGGAACATTCACATATTTATCATTTTGAGTAGAGTTCTCCCAACTTTTGTGGACTTCAACTCCCAGAATTCCCCAGCCAGCATGGACCATGATTTCGATGAACCGTTTCACCCTCCCGTTAGTCCTGCCTGGAAAGGGAGCGGCTAATAAATTCAAATTTATTATTATTATTAATTTATTATTTCTGGCTGAACTGGAACGTACAGAAATCAGTTGGATTTGTAGAAACCAGCCACCTTTTCGTTCTCCTCTAGGCCTTGCGTTCTCCAAAGGGTTAATCTTACCCCTGCATAAGAAGCTTGTTTAATTTTGAGTTGCTGAGTGTTTAGGGAAGAGAAGAGTGTTTTGCTGCAAATTGGGGGGTTTTTCTCCCCCTCTTCTTTGCCTTCCCATGGTTTGAAGGGTATGAAGAATTACTCTGAAGTCTTAAACCTGGTGAGACGTCTGTTAAAGTGCCAGTGGGAGTGATTCATCTGACTTTTGTATGGGGTTTAGAAAGTGGGTTTCATGCCGTGTTGGTTAAGCTGAGCAGATAACAGACAAATACAGTGTAGAACTGATATCGCTTATCGGATTTCAACTCCGTGTTTCTGATCCTGCAGAAGGCACCTGGAACGGTGGAAGGATCAGCTTCAGAGCTACGGTGGGGCTTATCCAGATGTACTGCTAATAAACCTCAGGGCGTGGAAGGACTGCAGATGAGCATAAATGCTGCTTGAATGAAGTTCAGCCGTGGCAAACATCCAGGGCTGGAGCAAAAGGTCTCCATTCTGAACCCCTGAACCTCCTAACAGTGCTGCTTTTCTGCAGTTCATGTCCCATCCTTTAGGGAACAAGGCATTCTGACCCAGGCTTCCTTAGAAAGCAAGAAGCAAAGTCTTGGTCCCAGCAAAACCTCTTTTATTTACACGCCAGTGAATTCCTTTCATTCACAGTCAGCAAGGCTTAGCAAACAGTCTTTCAGAGGAATGTTTATCAACACGAACCTTATCTCATTTGGAGCGCTGCCATAAAACCAGTTTCCAAACACAGGGCATGGCAAAACTTGCCACAAAGTCTCTTATAGTCACAAACAGAACTTTCCAGACCGGGTGAATGAATTGTTTCCTGCAAAATCCCCCTCCCCGTTCGTTCCAAGCACCAAGGAGCCCACAGTCCTTCTCCTGCTCCTCTTCCTCCATAGCACTGATGATGTTACCTAGTTGGGTAATGAAACATCTGCAAAAGAGCCACCAAGCTCAGAGAGGATCCTTCATTTCAACCCTAAGCTACAAATATCCTCTTCTACCAACATATAAGGGTTTTGAGAACCTCAAAGACGACCTTGGAGAAAAAAATGCATCACCCAGCAAAATGCGATAGAAGCCAGGAAAGGGAAGAGAAAATTAAAGCGGGGTGGAGTAAGGTCCGATATTACATTTGGACCTTGCTCCTCCAATGACCTGCCACAATGAGGCGCCACAGTGTCCATACTGCTTGCATTTAAGAAAAAACTGGAAATCCATTCAGCCTCTTTCCATGGAATGGATAAAATGGAAAGTGGTTTCCTTCACTCAGAACTAACACTGCAAACATTGTAAATCCACGCCGGTTGGCAATGTTTCGAATTTTGATCACACGACTGTGGCTGGGAGTTGCAATGGTCGTGAGCACCAGGATCACCAGTCATAAGTCATTTTTTTCAGTACCGTTGCAACTGCAAATGGTTTTAGGCTGAGGACTACTGGTGCCTAGAGCGAGGGGTTAGGGTGTCTGCTCCAAAGACGGAGGGTTTGAGCCCCAGCGGCGCAATGGTTAGAGTGCAGTACTGCAGGCTACTTCTGCTGACTGCCGGCTGACTGCCATTTGGCAGATCGAATCTCACCAGGCTCAAGGTTGACTCAGCCTTCCGTCCTTCCGAGGTGGGTCAAATGAGGACCCAGATTGTTGGGGGCAATATGCTGACTCTGTAAACCCCTTAGAGAGGGCTGTAAAAGCACTGTGAAGCAGTATATAAGCCTAAGTGCTATTGCTATGGCTATTTTGCTGCAGTGAAATTTATTTGCATCGTTGTTCAAAAAGCCCCCCCCCCCCCCCCCGCAAGACAAAAGACCATCACCCGGGAATGTAATGCCAAGTTAACAATGTTTGCCATAGCTGTGAATCCATCGCCGGAAACCGTTCCGTTCCCTAGTTGTTGCCAACAAATGATGGATTTGCTCCTTGAATAAATAATTTCGAATGGAAGAGAACTTTGTCATGGGATAATGAGGTCTCCCTTGCTCCCAGCTGAATGCCGAAGCACTTTATACGAAAGGAGTGAGTGTGAGATGTTTATTTTCAAAGCCGAACACATTTATCCTCTGACAGGACTTGTGTTACAGTGACTTTATTTGGGCTCTATCAAATGTCAGATGCCGGAGTAATCACTTTGTCAGGTTGATATTGCTGGGCTGCTTGCGGGGAAGGCAGCTCAATCTCCAGAATGCCAAATTGCTATCAGATCACTCAAATATGCAACAATGCTACAATATACTTATATTTATTTCTCATGCACAATGGCACCGCTTTAAGCTGACTAACACACTGTTGGCTTTTAAATGGAGTTCTTCTAGTCAGCTTGTATGTTCAGCGTTGTTCGTCTCTCAGTAGCATTTTTTCTTCATCAGAGTCATTCCGATGAATGGCTGAAGAAAACACCATCTCTGGCAACGAATGTGAGAAAGAAACATGGCTATTTTCATGAGCAGGGAGCCAAATCTCATTGTGCTTAACCAGCTTAGTTAAAGCCAAAGCAGCTACATTAATAAGACACACTCAGCGTAGCTAATATTAATCTTGGTTCGATTTTGGGGGGCTTATGAGCAATGAACGAAGTCTCATTATGCTTAAACAGTTTGTTAATTGAATCATGCCATTGGTAAATATGCCATTGTTAAACAAACAATTGTTGGTCACCACACTATAAAAAAAGATGTTGAGACTCTAGAAAGAGTGCAGAGAAGAGCAACCAGGATAATGAGGGAACTGGAGGCCCAAAACATACTATGAACGTTTGGAGGAACTGGGCATGGCTGGTCTATGAAGAGAAGGACCAGGAGAGATGGGATAGCAGCCTTTCAATACTTGAGAGGCTGCCACAGTGAGGAGAGGGGGATCAAGCTATTCTCCAAAGTACCCGAAGGCCAGAGAAGGAACAATGGATGGAAACTGACCAAGGAGAAATTCAACTTGGAAATAAGGAGAAATTTCCTGACAGTGAGAACAATCCACCCATGGAACAGAAGTTGCCTTCAGAAGTTGTGGGAGCTTCATCACTGGAGGCTTTCAAAAAGAGTCTGTACTGCCATCTGTCAGAAATGGTGTAGGGTCTCCTGCTTTGGAGGGAGGTTGGACTAGATGAGCTACAAGGTCCCTTCTAACTCTGTTGTCTGTATCAAATCTGCTTCCCCGATTGACTTTGCGGAAGGCAGGGGAAAGTTACAAATGATGTCCGTGTGACCCCAAGGCAGTGCAACGATCATAAATATAGGCCAGTTGCCAAGCACCTGGATTTGATCACATGACCCTGAGGATGCTGGAACAGTCATAAGTACATAGGTTGCTTTTTTAAGTGCCATTGTAACTTCAAATGGTCACTAAATGGATGGCTGTAAGCCGAAGACTGCCTTCCTATATGAAAATGGAGTATCCGATGGAGTGGCAAATGGAATTCTTGCCTATTGCCATGGGTGGAAAGTACAGGGCATGCACAGTTCCTAGCTGATATTTTAATGCAGAGGTGTCCAACCTTGGCGACTTTAAGACTTACGGATTTCAACTCTCAGAATTTCAGCATGTCTGGCTGAGGAACTCTGGGAGTTGAAGTCCACAGGTCTTAAAAGTTGCCAAAGTTGGACATCCCTGCTAGAATGGATCTTCAGGGCCCACTTGTCAAGCTGTTCAGCTGAGTGTGTACTCATCCAGCACATTTCAGAGGGTGTATTTTTCAGGGCAAGCGAGTTGTGGCAAGCAAGCTGTCTTTCCAGAAAAAAACCAACAACATGTTTTCCCAGACAGACCTTCCTGCTGAGCTAAGGTCCTCCAGAATGCAAGCTGGAAAAAGTGCAACTTCCACGCCAGAAATTCTCCAGAGAGGCCTTCACTGGGGATCCATCACGGCCATCACTCATGCGAAATGGCAAACTTGGGTGTTGAGTGTTAAGCGAACTGGCGCCCACCTGGCATCGGGGTGGTTGGCCATGGAGTTAGTTGTTTGGATGACTCTCCAAGCAGAAGACAACTTCAACCTCTGGGGTGAAGGAGAAAAAAAACCCCAGATGTGTGAAGTGCTTGAGACGTTTTCATTGCAAATATATCCTTTCCAGCTGAATAGCGAGCATATATATTTTGCTACAAGCCGTGAAATAATGTCTGGGAATCTCCCAAAGTTGCTGAAGAAGCTTCTTGGGATGAGAAGTGAAACATCTTCAAGGGAAAACAAAGCAAGTCCAAAAAAGCAGCTTTGGGACAACCATGACCTGGATGACGGAGAATCTCCATTGACGTGTCTGGGAATAGTTTTGGTGTGTTCTGACTGGAACTCAAAAGATGCAAAGTCACCTGCTCTGCAGCCCAAATATTTGTGAACTCTTGAACAAGGAGAATAGAATCTCTCTGTTAGCCCATGTTGCAGGAATTGTTGCTTACGGGAAGGAAATTGTCATTTCTTTGGACCATGATGGAACCAAGTGCGTGAGCAGAGGGTTGGACTAGATGACTTCCAAGGTCCCTTCCAACTCTGTTGCTGTATTTTCCTCCTGTTTTTCCTCTCTCCTCTTTATCCCTAAGTTCTATCCCCTGTCCTCATAATTTATCCAATCCAGTGAGGGAAGTAGTTTGGTCTAATGCTTAGGGCACCTGGCTAGAAACTGAGAGACAGTGGTGAGTTCTAATCCTTCCTTAGGCATGAAAGCTGGCTGGGTGACTTTTGATCCATCATTAGGAGACTGGGAGTTTTCGTCTGCTTTAAGCATGAAAGCCAAGTGGGTGACCTTGGGTCAGTCCCTCTTTCTCAGTCCAATTCACCTCACCGGGTTGTTGATGTGGGGTACAAAGGGTACTGCATATGTTTCTCATCTTAAGTTGTTTGTAAAACTAATAAACAAGGATATAAACAATAAACAAACCTTCATTCCAAATTCTTTCCATGACACTCAGCTTTCAATAGTAAAGTACCCACTGATGAATATTATCAATAGATTCGTTATTTATTATAAAATCTATTTATTATAAGTCTATTCATTATTAAAGGTTATATTCTCACTGATTATCATTATGAAAACAGTAATAGAAATGCAATTTAATTTTCTTTCCCTGATCTGCAAAAATAAAATGGGTGGAGGGAGATGGAGGTGATTTTTAACTGAGTGAAACTCCTAATTTTGGTTCCTCTTCATTTCCTGTTTTGGCACATTTGCCTGTTTTCTTCTGTTTTCTAAATATTTCTGATTTGGGTGCTCTTGGCTTTCCCCTTTTTCTATTTATAAGTTCATTTTTTATCTCATTTCTGCACACATTGAATTATATATATATATATATATACACGGTATATGCAAATGTGTCTAGCGGTCCCAGTTTCTGCAATTTTCCCTTAATGTACTTTTGTGCACTATTTTTGTCAACAAAGGTATTTTTCGTCAATTCCCCCCCCCCCATTGCACTTCTAATTCCTTTCCCCCCATTGGCCACTTGTAGACTTGTGATTAAAATGAGAATTTCAGAAGATAACTTTTTCACTGCCTGGTTTCGAGTCCTTTGCATTCTGCCATACTTGAATAAGAATTGAAGAATTGGAAGGAGAATAGAAATAGCAATAGCATTTAGACATATATACTGCTTCACACTGCTTCACAGCCACCTCTAAACAGTTTGCAGAGTAAGCCTCTTACCCCCAACAATCTGGGTCCTCATTTTACCCATCTCAGAAGGATGGAAGGCTGAGACAACCTTGAGCCAGTCGGGATCAAACTCCTAGCAGTGAGCAGAATTAGCCTGCAATACTGCTTTCTAACCACCGTGCCACCACGGTCTTTCCTTCCTCCCTCCCTCCCTCCCTCCCTCCCTTCTTCCCTCCCTCCCTCCCTCCCCTTCCCTTCTCTATCCATCCATCAATCTATCCATCCCAGCTGAAGGTGGACTCAGCCTTCCATCCTTCCGAGGTGGGTCAAATGCTATTTTCCTCCCTCTCTCCCTCCCTCCCTCCCAGCTGGTTTTCATGCCTAAGGCAGGACTAGAACTCCCAGTCTCCTGATGATTGGCCCAAAGTCACCCAGCCGGCTTTCATGCTTAAGGTAGAACTAGAAATCACAGTCTCCCAGTTTCTAGAATGCCATCTTAACCACTCGACCAGACTGCCTCTGGTCTCATTTGGATTCTTAGGCGTGCTATAGAATTGAAGTGCTTAATGGAAAGAATTGGAGAAACACAGTTCTTCATCTATCGATGTTCCTTCCGACCCTTGGAAGTTACAACTATTACAGGCCTTACCTGGCCTCCTCAAGAGCAGAGGACATCCAAAACTCTGCGTAGTTCTTGCGGGGGAATGAGAAATCCACTTCTTTCCATTACTGGCCATCGTATTGGAAACTCCTCAGCTTTTAACAGAGAACGGTTTCTCGAAGCTATTATTTCAGCCTTGGGTTATCAGCTTTCCATCTCAAGGCAGGTGAGGCGACCACCTGAATCCTGAAAGCCTTTTTCTCTCCAATCATCAAAATTGTAATTGAAAGTCCTGGAAGAGATCAGGATAAAGAGAAGAGAAGAGACGTGGCAAGGAGATTTTTTTTCTTTGCTCAAGTCCCGAATGTACAGCGTTCGATAATATGTACTCTCAGGGCTGTGTTCTACTTTGGTTTCATATTTGTATTTACCTGTCAGGCTGTTTTATCTCTCTCTCTCCAGTCAACTGAGAAAGGTTCCCTATTGCAAGCAGGAAGGCGAAACATCTATTATGAATTTGCCGCCTTCTGAATTTCTCAAACGCGCTCGGATATTCTGATAACTGCAGATGAATTTTGCTGTTGGGGGGAAAGGCGTGATTCGTTCCCGTCTAGCTTTCTTATTAAGGAAATAGGCGAAAGCAAAATGAAAATATGTATGTGCTGCTTATCCTCAGAAGGGGAAAAAAATAATTTGTTTGGCAAATGTTCTTTCAAAGGAGAAGGGAATTGTAGCAAGGTTCTCACTGGTAGAAGTTTTCTGGCGCACAGTTAGGAATGAGATGCAAGGATACCCGGTTTTCAGCGTACGTTTGTTTTATTAGATTTTTATCCCACATTTATTAGTAGAATAGAATAGAATTCTTTATTGTCCAAGTGTGATTGGACACACAAGGAATTTGTCTTTGGTGCAGATGCTCTCCGTGTACATAAATAGAAAATGACAATAAAATATATTCATCAAGAATCGCAAGATTACTTTTTAAAATATATTATTACTTTTTATAAGTCAACTCAAGGTGGAAAATATACGTAATACTCCTTCCCTCCTTCTTTTTCCCCGCACAACGACAACAACAACAACAACATGTGAGATGGGTTGGGCTGAGAGAGCGTAATTGGCCCAAAATCTTCCAATCAGCCTTCCATGCATAAGGCGAAAATAGAAAATTCACCGTCTCCTGGTGATTGGCCCAAAGTCACCCAGCCGGCTTTCATGCCTAAAATGGGACTAGAACTCACCGTCTCCTGGTTTCCTGGCCAGCTTCTTAACCAACTACATCAAAATGGCTCCCTTTAGTTGGTGTCTGGTCTTACGGCTTCCCCATTTTTCAAACCATGGGAATGACTTCACTTGATGGCCTTGTGAGCAAATAAAAATAATGCTTGGGCTTCCAAAGACAGGCCAAACTGCAACCAAAGTTCAGGCCAAACTACATCCAAAGTTCTCAACTCCATTTTAGCCTGGTCCAGAGACTGAGCGATCCTCATCGAAGTCTTGATAATGATGGAAATATGGAGCAGTTCTTTGCTTCTCCATTGGACCTGGGTGTTCTGACCCAGCTCCCCAAGCATGACAAGCCCTCTGTAGTTGAAGCAATGATTCCTTTATTAGGAGCGCCAACAGCCCCGGCAAAAAGTTTCTCTCTTTCCGCAGGTTAACAAGTCTGTCTGTCAGGGAGATGAGTAGTTCTCTGCCACATCTATCCATCTCCTCCCCCTGCTTTTGATCCCCAGAGCTAGGGTGGGGCTTTGCTAGCTGCAGTGGCTCTTCTGTCCCAAGGATCAGCCCATAGATTTCCACTGCTCTCCTCTCCTCTGCCTTCTGCGCATCCGTGCATCAGGCACTGGACCCAGCTGTTCCTCCTCTTCCTCATCAGCCATCTCCAGACCTGGGGGCTGTTGACTCTCCATCTGAGGGCTGACGGACATCTGTCTCTCTCTCTGTGCCAGCTCCATTCCCTCTTCCCCCTCGGAGCTCTCAGGTTGCCTTGATGCTGACCCTGGACTCCCATGCCGCCTCCTCCTCCTCCTCCTCCTCCTCCTCCTCCTCCTCCTCCTCCTCCTCCTCCTCCTCCTCCTCTGATTTGGCTTCTGGAGGGGCCGGTGACCAGAACACTGGGTCTCGAGGAGGGTTCCATTAGACCTGGACTGGGGAGATCAGGTCTCTTGTTTACCCTCTGCAAACTGTTGAAAATAATCGTTTTCCGCCAATGAGAAGCATTTTTTTTTTGCTCTGCGTTCATTCTCTGCCTGCCCTGAGCTCTCTGCCTGATCAAGGCTGATTTTAAATCACACCGGCGAATCCTTTGCAATTGATCCCTAGACTTTCCATCATCTGTGTCTATTTAAGTGAATTAGACTTTAAGACTTGTGTACAAATCCACCAGGCCGCTTTGGAAAATTCTCGGTGGAGATAAGGTGATGATTGGCAGGCCTTCCTGTTCCTTTAATGGCATTCCAAGTGCATTAGTGAAAAATATTGATTATTTTTTTTCCACCTGCCAGCAACTTTCTATTCCTAGCTAATCCAAAAGTAATTTAATTGCATGGGTGGCCCCCATGTTTCATGGGGGTCAATTGTTCCATCTTAGGCTTGGAAGAGGCGTGTGAGGCTGCCCCTCTCTTCCAAATAGAATCCCCCTTATAGCTTGAATCAAAAGGTGTGTATAAGCAATGAGAGGCTTCAAAGGTGCAGTGAAGAACATTTCTCTCTTTCTTTCTCTCTCTTCCTTTTTCTTTCTCTATCTCTCTCTCTTTTCTTTCTCTCATTCTCTTTCTCTCATTCTCTTTCTCTCTTCCTTTTCCTTTCTCTATCTTTCTCTTTACTTTCCCTCTCACTTTCTCTTCCTTTTTCTTTCTGTTTCTCTGCTTTCTCTTTTCTCTCTCTCTCTCTCTTTCTTTCTTTTTCCCACTCATCTATTTAGATTTTTCATCATCCATGTCATGGTTGTCCCAAAAGTGCTTTTTCCAAAAGGCAACTGGGCTTCCTTGCTTCTTCTCCTTGAAACTCTTTTGCTTCACATCCAAGAACCTTCTTCACAATTCTGAACTGAAGATGCTTCTTGGATGAGAAGTGAAATATTTTCAAAGGGAAAAAAAACAGGAAGTCCAGTTGCCTTTGGCATCTTTGGCATTTTTGGCACTCTCTTTCTCACTCATATTTTTATTACTTCATTGTTAGCTGCATGGAGGATTCATTTGCATAAATTAGCATTATAGGATTCTGGTTATTGCTTTTGGTGCCATCATCGATATAATTCCTAAGGAGTGGCAGGGTGGCCTAGTGGTGAGGACACTCACTTCCTATTTGGAAGTTTGAGGGTTCAATCCTATGCAGGGGCAGATGTTTCTCTCTCAGAGTCCAAAGAAAAAATATTTACTGTGAACCCTGCGTGGCGTCAGGAAGGGCATCCGGCCAGTAAAGGCTCAGCTCCATCCAGTCACCCTGACTCTCCCCCATATTAAAGGGCTACAGGTTCATAAAAAGCGAGTTTTTATCAATATAGTTCCAAAGCTAGCAGAATCCTACCAACTGTTATTTTTTAAAAATGGGTGTGACTATCCAGGTATGCAGATCCAAACCTTTGCAGAAGACTCATTGTCTCCAGAACCAGATTATTCTTTTAATTGTCCCCATTCTTTTTTTTCCCCTTCTAGCTTTAGTCACCAACAGACCACCTCAGCCGTTGTATCCAGTGGAGAATCAGACAAGTCTTCTGGAGGTCCAGTTGGGTAAGTTCCTCTCTGAGAAGGTGTGATTGAAATGAGACCAAGAGCAGAGGGGGACTGAGATTACTACAGGCTCAAATCAATATATTACTTTCTCATTTGCAACGAGGGGGAGGGGCTCTTCCCACAATGGTTTCAAGGAAGAGATTTGCATAGGATTGGAGAATGGCAGAGGTGGGATTAGCCAGTTCGGATCAGTTCGCCTGAACCGGTAGCGGAAATTGCGGGTGGGCCTCCCCGCCTTCCCCGGCTCTATGCTGTCCTATTTAGACACATTTTTGAGGCCGGGTGCATGCGCAGAAGTCCAGGCACATATACAGATGGCACACACATGCCTGCTTCTCACACGCATGTGTGCAAAGTGGGCGGGTGCACACGCGGCAAACCAGTGGTAATGAAATGTGCGACCCACCGCTGGAGAATGGGTCTAATTGTCTGAGGTTCTTCCAAGGATATGATGAGTGGATTGAAAGATCAATGCATTAACTCTTGAAATGTTGCATGAAGCAACTGCTTTTTCACTGTCCATGCGAGAAATGTTGATGAATTCAATGTATGGGAGATATAGGGATTGTATTTATAGTGTTATGCATGATATGTAGGAAACAGAAGTCTTTCTTCCCATTTCTATACCGGTAGTCCTTGACATACGAACACAACTGTGCCCAAAATTACTGTTGCTAACCTCGACAGTGGTTAAATTGAGTTTTGCCTCATTTTATGACCTTTTTTGCCACTGTTGTTCAGTGAATAACTACAGTTGTTCAGTTAGTCACATTGTCATTAAGTGGATCCAGCTTCACTTTGCTTATCAGCAGGGCACAAAAAGAGATCACGTGACCCCGGAATACTGCAACCGTCATAAATACGAATCAGTTGCCATTCATCTGAATTTTGTTCATGTGGCCATGGGGATGTTGCAAGGGTCGTAAGTGTGAAAAACAGTCATAAGTCCCTTTTTTCAGTGACGTTGTAACTCTGAACGATCACTAAGCAAACTGCTATAAGTCAAGGACTACCTGTAATAGAGTCTGAGTTATTCCACATCACACGACCATTTTGATCCCTGAAATAAGCGCTTGGACTTATTTTCAGGGAGGCCTTATTGTTTTTGAGGTGCGGGAGGTGGCGAGCGTGGTCACCTCGTGGCTGCTGCTGCGTTGCAACATTTTCGGAGAGGGCTTATTTTAGCGCATGCGCTCAAAAGCCCCATTGGGCTTATTATCTGGGGAGGTCTTATTTTCAGGGAAACAGAGTATTTGTATGGAATTTATCTTTCTTTACGTAACTCTTAAGAAACCCATCACCCTATATGGTTAATCAGACGGCACACACCAGTGCCAAAGAGAACAATGTTTTTGTGTGTTTATTTTCAGTTTTATTTACAAGCCGTTTTTGTAAATGAGAAGTGTTAAGACCACACGATTATTATTGTTTGCATGAATCTAGCCGTTTGCATTCAGACATTTCCCTAATGTACATTCGCAAACATTGGCACAGAATGAATTTTGTTTTGTTTTTTTAAAAGAGTGAATTCCAAGTGAATTATTTTTCATTTCATGTAGCATGGATACCTGAAACTGGATAAACAGTTTTGTCTCCACTCCCCGATAGATCTTTGATTAAACAGTTTTAAGAGTAGATTAAACCAATTATTGTGAGAGAGTGTCGTTACTTCTTAATGGTGAGACCAAGTGGGGATTTCTTGTTTGGAAGTCACTATGGGTTACAATTCTTAGGATTTACTTATATGCTTTTTGGAGGTATTTAAACTCAAGATTGCTCACACTGGTCTTTTATTTATTTATTTATTTATTTATTTATTTATTATTATTATTAAACATAAAAAATAATGTCTACTTAAACAGTGTGTTGTCTGAGTACAGTTAATTTTGAGAAATAACAATGATAATAGCAACAATGATATTCATAACGTTAATAATGACCACATAATAATAATAATAATAGTGTTTGCTTATCCATTTAAGTAAACCTTCCTTATACAATTAATCATTCACTTATGCTTTTAAATTTCTAACTTCTGTTTCTATTAGTTAGCCATTGGTAAAACAAATCCCATGTTAAAAAATATTCATTTTCTTCTTTCTCCTTAATTTTAAGTGTTAATCTATCCATTTCTAGCTCGCACGGTTCTTAACCTATGCTTGCAACTTGTGTTCAACTGTATTTTAAGAAAACATTTCATGTGTTTTAAGGTCCATTTCAGCTCTATTTGGATTCTTCTTATTCTTCTTCTTCTAAATAAGTCCCATTTTGTTGTTAACAAAGTTGGTTTCCGTAGATCACAAATGAACTGCCTCCTGATACTGTATATATATATTGAATAAATATACCACTAAAGCTCTTCTATAAATCCATGCACCACTATAACCTAATTTCAGGATTCAAGCTCGGATACTAAAAAGCACAATCTCTTTTTCAGTTACAAGATGGCAAAGATGAAAACAATCCTATTAGACCTAAGACAAGAATTTAAAAACGGATCTTATTTTTATACCTGTTTTTATTTTGCAAAATTTGCAAAGGAGATGGCAGGAGGCTGCTTTGATAAATTATATCTATTTTCCAGTGTTTTGATGAGACTGAAAATAATGTTAACCTGGAGAAGAAAAAAGCAGTGATGGCTAACCTTTTGTTGTTGTATGCTGAATGCTCCCGCATGCCTGCACCCATAATGCAGTGCATGTGCAACACACACACCCGTGCCCCCTGCCCCCTGGCACATGAAGGCGTGACACCCCCCCCACACCTCATTTTGGGCCTAGTAGAGAGCAGCCTCCTGGGAACCGAAATGCACCACAGGAGCGTCATGCTGCACCCCCCGTTTTGGGCCTGGTAGGCCTTCCTGCAGCCTCCTGGGAGCAAAAACAGGCCATGCCCCCCCCCCTGCCACATGCGTGCGAGCCACACACATGTGCGGCAGAGACCCAAAAATCAGCTGGCTGGCGGGAGGCCCGGGCGCATGCGCGGTGGAGCTGAGCTGGGGCGGCATGCCATAGGTTCGCCATCACGGAGATAAAAAATCATAAACGGGTTTCAGCCCTACCTAAACCGAGTATGCCGTCTGGATTGGCAGATTGAATCTTGGATGAATTCTGGACTCAACCTATGAGATGTCGTGCTGAAAAATACAGTTTCCTCCCCCGTTTGTTTTAGCTGTTGCAGTTTTGAACACTGTCTGGATTTGTGATTCTGGGAAAATCACAGCCCCTGTCCATGTTTATAAGCAAGACAATATGTCTAAGCCTCTGGGAGCTATCAGCAACTCTTGACGGTTAATCTAATTATGACGAGTGTGGAAGAAAACAAAAAAACTAGTATGAAAAAGTTTCAGGGCAACAGATTTTTCATTTTTTCCATTCCTAAGTGCTTTGGAACATCTCGAAATTTCACTCTCCAAAAACACAAAACTAGAAGAGGATATTAGTCAGGGAGCATTTTCATGCTTTAGTTTACATCTCGAGAAATTTGCCAGTTCTGAATTTTGATCGGATTTATTGGATATGTGGCTGGGAGGGAAAATAAAAAAAACAGTCTTGCTGTTTACCAGAGGGAGAAATTGAAATTAAAAGCCAGGTAAAATTAGCGATCTCTTCTCATCCTTCGTTGGGGGGGGGGGGGGTATTAAGCTTTTGAAATGGATCCACACATGCACTTTTATGTTCCGTTTCCTTTGGCTGGCCCTGCAATGAATTATTACAGGGGTGTCAAACTCAAGGCCCAGATTCGGCCCATGGGATGCTTAGATCTGGCCCACGGGGCTGCCCTGGAAACAGCGAAGGACTGGCCCACGGCGCCTCTGCCAGCAAAAACGGAGCTCTGTTTTTGCCGGCAGAGGGTTTGTCCTAGGCTTCCCAAGAGCATGAAGCAGACTCCTGGTCCCAACAAAAACTCCTTTTATTAATTGACTGTGAATTCTCTCATTCACATCCAGCAGAGTCTTTCAAGGGAGGATTTACAGTCACAGACCTTATCTGGCTTGGACAGCTGATATCAGCAAAACTTGGCAAGGAGTCTCGGAGAGTCACGAATCAATGAGGCGAACGAATGGTCTCCTGCAAGCTCCACTCCCCTTTCACTCCTCTTTTATTCCCTCTGGGAAATAAATTCATCATCCACCTATGGCCTTACTCCCAAGTCAACCCCTGTTCTTTAGCTGTTCCTTTTCTCTGGCAACTCTGCGCATGCGCACACTGGGAACAGGCTCAAGTTGTTCTTCTGCCTCCCTGATGTCTGACTCCGAAGGCAGCTGATAACTGTCAGATGGCTCTGGCCCCCTCTCTGCCTCCGACGCAGAGCCCTCCTCAGAGCCTTCCCCAGGCTCCAGGACTGGCCCAGGTTCCTCCCCGACCTCTTCACTGTCCGAATCTGCTGCCAGCTCCTCTGGCAGTCCACAACAGGGTTGCAGGAGGCAGTCACAGCCAGAAATGGAGCTTGGGAGCCCGTTTTCACTGGCAGAGCACTCGGCCCACCACAGGCATGCCAATACAAGTGACATCGAGCTGGCCATGCCTCCTGGCCACACACACCCTGCCCCCCGAGGTCAAACGCAAACCTCAATGAAATCAAGGGTGTGACAGCCCTGACTTATTAGAACGGGAACGGCTCTTAGCCGCTGTAAATTATAGGAGTGTCTCCTTCTACAAATGTTCTGACCTTTTCAACGTTTTGCAATTTGCTAGACAATGCCATCCGCTTTCCTTCCTTCCCACCATCCTTCTTTACAGCTTCGCTAAAGGGGCGAGAATGGCAGAAGGAACGGCCAATCCAAGCAGGTGGGTTTGGCAAAGGTCAGGATGGTGCATTATTCTCCTTTCCGCCTCACGGTTGGCTGTCAAAGTCGAGAGCATCCCGAATAGGGGAATAGGCTTAAAAAAAATAAATGTAGGGGGTGACACCAAAATATAATTTTATTATATTTTATCTATATCTTAAATTATTATATTTTATTCCAATTCCATTTTAGACTGTATTTTATTCCAATTTCACTTTAAACTGCATTTAAAAATTTTCTGGGCGCCGAACCGGTAGTAATGCCAGTAGGAATCCCCCCCCCCTCCCTGCCTAAACGTCCCTTCCAACTCTGTTAAATCTGTTAAAAAATGGCCGTCATGTGGCCTCAAGATGCAGCAAACATCATCAATAAATGCCAGTTCCCAAGCAGGGCTGGGCTGCTGGGGGTTTGCAGGGGTTCGGGAGAACCTCTAGCTAAGATTCCGTGCAGTTCGGAGAACCCCCAAATCCCACTCCTGGCTGGCCCCGCCCACCCCACCCCTCCCCGCCCCTCCCAGGAGCCCCCACGGGGCCTGTTTTGGATGCAGGTAAGTGCAGGACGCGCACGGAGGCTCGGGGATGGGTGGAAAACAGGCCTAAAAGAAGTTTGAGAAGGCCGGAAATGGGTCCTTTTCTGGACTCCGGAGGGCCTTCAGAGCCTGGAGAGGCCATTTTCACCTTCCTGGAGGCTCGAGGAAAGCCACCCACCCACCCCGCCATGGTGCAGGAGGCTGGCTAGGCCACACCCACCATGGCCACACTCACCCAGCAACCGGGCAGAGAACCCCTTGGTAAATTTTTTGAATTTTGAATCAGATGAGAAGGCATGGGAGTCAGGGTCAACATCAAGGCAACCTGAGAGCTCCAAGGGGGAAGAGGGAGTGGAGCTGGCAGATAGAGAGAGACAGACAGACAGACAGACGTCCGTCAGCCCTCAGATGGAGAGTCAACAGTCCCCGGGTCTGGAGGTGGCTGATGAGGAAGAGGAGGAACAGCTGGGTCCAGTGCCTGATGCACGGATGCGCAGAAGGCAGAGGAGAGGAGAGCAGTGGAAATCTATGGGCCGGTCCTTGGATCGGAAGAGCCACCGCTGCTAGCAAAGCCCCACCCTAGCTCTGGGGATCAAAGGCAGGGGGCGGAGAGGAATAGATGTGGCAGACAGCTATTCGTCTCCCTGCCGGACGGACTTGTTATCCTGCAGTGAGAGAGAAACTTTTGGCTGCCAGCGCTCCGGCAGGAATCTTTTGAGTTCACGTCAGAGGGTTTGTCGTATTTGAGGAGCTGGGTCACAACAACCTGATTCTCTGCCCCTACCCATCGCAATGCCTGGCATTTTGATGGGCGGTGTACCAATAAATATCAATTTAACTTTGGTGGCACTCCAAGCTAATAGTTTACTGCAAGGGAGTCCAATTATTTTGTTCGCAAATCGGACAGCACGCATTGCCACTCCAGCTTCCTCTTATTCTCTGTTAATTCAAAGCGTTCTCCGCCCTTCGTTGCCCAAGGTGAATAGTTTATGGTTACAGAATTTACATACATTATAGCCATCCACGATTAAGCTACAAATTATAGTTCAGTGATCCAGAGACAACGGCTGGAGCTGGGTAAATAATTAATTAACCGCAGGTAATTAATGCAGTGAGACATGTGCGGAGTGTAGGGTGGCTTCCCTCTGATGCGTCTCAGCGATTTGGGTGAAATAACTCTTTGTCTGTCTTGCTCGCGTCTTGAATGTCTATTTCTTTGACAATTGATATTTAATTCGGACAGGCGGTGTTTCAATACAGCCTTTCAGCCTTATATGGAAAGCTGCTTCTCTTTTGTGACTGATGAGATCAAGTTTTCCTACACTTAATTTTGAATGTTTGTGGCTTCAGGTAAAAGTAAAGGTTCCCTTCACACCAGTGGTGGGTTTCTACCGGATCGCACCGGATCGTGCGAACCGGTTGAAGAATGAACCCGGAAGTAATTTCCGGCCCCGCCCCCTTGGCGTTTTTTTTGCATCGGGGCTGACTCCCCGCCGCCACTGCTGTTCCTTGTCTTCTGGCCCGTTTCCCAACTGGCCTTTCCTCGCTTGGAGGGCTTTGGAGGGAAGCTTCTGCAGAAGCCTGGGTGAGTGACAACAAGTTCCCGCCTTTACGAAGTCTCGGAGGCTGTAATTTTCTGAGCTGTGCGCGCGCGCCTGTTTTCCACGGCGTGGAGCAGCAGCGAGGCTCTGCGAGGCCGGCAATGACTCAGGATGCCATCCGGGGAGACGAGGAACGCGAGGGGGGACCGTTGACGGCCTCCGCAATCATCGCTCGCCTCACAGAGCCTCGCTGCTGCTCCACGCCGTGGAAAACAGGCGCGCGCGCACAGCTCAGAAAATTACAGCCTCCGAGGCTCAGAACGCTTCGGAGGGAAGCTTCTGCAGAAGCCCGGGTGAGTGACAACAAGTTCCCGCCGTTACGAAGTCTCGGAGGCTGTAATTTTCTGAGCTGTGCGCGCGCGCCTGTTTTCCACGGCGTGGAGCAGCAACGAGGCTCTGTGAGGCGAGCGATGATTGCGGAGGCCGTCAACGGTCCCCCCTCACGTTCCTCGTCTTCCCGGATGGCATTTGGAGTGATTGCCGGCCACACAAACCTCGCTGCTGCTCCACGCCGTGGAAAAAAAGCGGGCGCACACAGCTCAGAAAATTACAGCCTCCGAGGCTCAGAACGCTTCGGAGGGAAGCTTCTGCAGAAGCCCGGGTGAGTGACAACAAGTTCCCGCCGTTACGAAGTCTCGGAGGCTGTAATTTTCTGAGCTGTGCGCGCGCGCCTGTTTTCCACGGCGTGGAGCAGCAACGAGGCGAGCGATGATTGCGGAGGCCGTCAACGGTCCCCCCCTCACGTTCCTCGTCTTCCCGGATGGCATTTGGAGTGATTGCCGGCCACACAAACCTCGCTGCTGCTCCACGCCGTGGAAAAAAAGCGGGCGCGCACAGCTCAGAAAATTACAGCCTCCGAGGCTTCGTAACGGTGGGAACTTGTTGTCACTCGGCCGGGCTTATGCAGAAGCTTCCCTCCAAAGCCCTCCAAGCGAGGAAAGGCCAGTTGGAAAAGGGGCTTTGCTCCTGCTCCGGGCTGGAGGCTTCCCTCCGAAGTCTTAGGATGTTCTGAGGAGCCCCCCAAGGAAAAACGCCGCTGCCAGGTAGTTAAAAGTACCTCTCTGATTCTGTCAGACTCTGTCAGTCTCTCTCTGATTCCCTCTCTCACTCCCTCTCTGTTCCTCTCTCTGTCTGTCTGTCTGTCTCACTCACACACACACACTGTGGTCACCTTGTTGAGTGTTCCAATCACATTTGAAACACTCAACAACTGGCTTGCATTTATGGTATTTTGCAGCATTCTGCAGTCATAGGACCAAAATATATGCTTTTAACCATATATTTTGGTCCTATGACTGCAGAATGCTGCAAAATACCATAAATGCAAGCCAGTTGTTGAGTGTTTCAAATGTGATTGGAACACTCAACAAGGTGACCACAGTGTGTGTGTGTGAGTGAGACAGACAGACAGACAGAGAGAGGGAGTGAGGGAGGGAATCAGAGAGACTGACAGACACACACACACACACACACACACAGAGACAGAGAGGGGGAGGGAGGGAGAGAAAGATAGAGAGAGACACACAGAGTGAGTGATTAAGTGAATGAGTGAGAGACAGACACACCCACATACACAGAGTGACAGAGAGAGAGGAAGGGAGGGGAGAGAGACAGAGGGAGAGACAGAGACAGACACACACACACACACACAGAGTGAGTGAGAGACAGACAGACACACACACACAGAGTGACAGAGATGGGGGAAGGAGGAGAGAGAGACAGAGATACAGAGAGAGAGACAGACAGATAGACACCCAGAGAAAATGACAGAGGGAGACAGAGAGGGAGAGAGGGAGAGAGAGAGAAAGAGCCAGAGAGAGAGAGAAAAAGAAAAAGAAAAAAAGAAAGTGGGAGAGAGAGATGAAAGAAAGAAAGAAAAAGAACTTATGACCACAATTGAGCCCAAAATTTTGGTTGCTAAGCAAGAGCATCGTTAAGTGAGTTTCACCACATTTTCCAAGTTAGCCATGCCCACCTGGTCACATGACTGCCAAGCCACTCCCACCAGGTCACATGGCCAGCAAGCCACTCCCACAAAGGAGGCCACACCCACAGAGTAGGTTCCAAAAAAATTTGAAACCCACCACTGCTTCACACGTATGTGCTAGTCGTTCCCAACTCTAGAGGGCGGTGCTCATCCCCGTTTCAAAGCCAAAGAGCCAGCGCTGTCCAAAGATGTGGCCATGGTCGTGTGGCCGGCATGACTCAATGCCGAAGGTGCATGGAATGCTGTTACCTTCCTACCAAAGATGGTTCCTATTTTTCTACTTGCATTTTTACGTGCTTTCGGACTGCTAGGTTGGCAGAAGCTGGGACAAATAACAGGAGCTCACTCCATTATGCAGCACTAGGGATTCGAACTGCTGACAAGCTCAGCATCTTACCCACTGAACCACCATGTCCCTTGGTTAGACCAGCGTAATTGTTCTGATGCTTTTGGCGCTACTTCACGGTTGAATTTCCAACGCGTAAAATATCTTTGCAATTTGAAGATACCCTGCAATCAGACTCAGGTCCTGGTATTGTGTGAACACAAGCTTATAGATTTCCAGAATTATTATAATTTACATTTTTTTAAACTTTCTAACACAAATCCAGGCTGGCTGTGATTAGCTTCGGTCCTAAACAATCACACCTTTTCGAAATAGATCTGTTTATGAAAATGCAAGGCTTAGTGAAAGTTGATATTCCTTTTTGGAGAAAGGAAAATTGATTGTTGTTTGCAGAATACCACTGTGCCAGGCCTGAAGGATTGAGTCAGAGGTTACATTAATTTCTCAGTCTTTCACATTCTGTCTCACGCACGTTTCAAACCCTATTCAAGAATGCTAATTTTAAAATGAAAGGATTAATGGAGATATTTCTCCCTTCTAGAAGGGAGTAAGGTTTGTGGAGAGGAGGAAGAGAACTATGGGGCTCTTGGGGCTCGCTGAGCTTGGTTGTTTGATTGCAGACATTTCATTACCCAGCTAGGTAACATTATCAGTGCTAGAAGAGAAAGGAGTTTGTGTCAGGCCTGCTGATAGTTTGCTCTTTGTTTATAGGCAAGCGGCTTGCCCTCTCGGTGTTGGTGGTTCCTTAATTAGACTGTTGTTTATTAACTTAATAGTTCCGTGATTGGGATATTGTCTGCTTTTAATATTGTGTTAATTTCTGCTTATCTGGGTGTTGATTGCTGGTCCAGAGCTTTTAGCGTTTTGATGGTCTCTTTTGAAAGGTAGGTAGATGTTGTTGATCTTCGTGTGCCTGTTGATGGCTGTCCCAAAGATGCTTTTTTTTTCAAGAGACGACTGGACTTTCTGCTTTTTCTTTGAAGGCGTTTCACTTCTCATCCAAGAAGCTTATTCAGCTCTGACAGGATGGTGGGGAATGGAAGGATTTATACCCCTGGCTGACAGTTGGCCATTCACGTCCTTTTAGAGAGCCGTTGAGGCCACCTGGAGGTTTGCCTGTGTCCTGAGGGTCACCTGAGTGGGGCAAATGGGTGTGTGGAGCCTTCTTGGAACTGCTGAAAGGACGGCCGGGTTGTAGGTGGTGTTGAAAGGAACTACGACACAGGAGTCCTTTCAGCAGTTCCAAGAAGGCTCCACACACCCATTTGCCCCACTCAGGTGACCCTCAGGACACAGGCAAACCTCCTAGTGCTTCAGTGCTCATCTGCCCATTTGGGTTTTTCCTCCTCTGTTTCTCTAAATTCCTCATCTTAGATTCCCTTGGTCTTATTTGCACATCGATTGAAAAGCCAGAAAAGAGCTGCATCAAAATTGGTATGCAGCAATTGGAGCATCATTTCCCTAACATATAAAAAAAAATGTTGCGCACATTTCTTAAGTGTAATTTTCTCTTTTGTTACCACATGCACTTTTGTATGTACATTTTAATAATACGTGTAAAAGTTGGCTTTATTTTTATGTATTTTTTTGCTTGTTTGTTTGTCTAACTGCTTTGCAAAATTCGGGGGGTGGGGTGGGGGGGAATAAAAGCAGAGGAACTAAGCTTTTAATGAAGTTTAAACTCCCTTTGGTCTTGATCCCGGCTTCAGTGGGGAATTCAACCCCCCCGTCTGCCACTCAAAGGGCCAAGTAATTTATCTGCAGAAGACTTTAACTGGCAGGGATGATGTTTGCAGTGTAAGAAATTCTATTTTTGCTTCAAAACAAATAACATCTTGCCTAGGCTATTTGAAGCTGCGCGAGTGAATTTCTCGATTCCAAAGCTGTGAAAAAATTGTTGCTGTGAAATCTGGATCCAGGCACGAATAGTTGGGCTGCAGGATTGTGTTTACATTAGGCTGAGTTTGCATAACTTTCACAGCTCACATTTTAACTTTCTTTGTTGCTGTGTTGCACTAACTGAACTATGCAGTTATTTTAAGACCCACATGAGTAGAGAAGCTGTTTGGTCTTGTGGTAAAGCCTCAGACTAGAAACTGGGAGACTGTGAGTGTTCTGTAGGGAGAACGAGGCAGACAGGAACCGAGGCAAGGCAGGTTGAAGCTAACACAACCTTTATTAACAGTATAACACCGCAAAACGCAAGGCAAACCTCAACCCGCCAAACAGCAACATTTGACAGCTGACAGCCCTGTTTATACCAGAGCTGTCAGACGCTGAACCAATAGAATGGCTGCATTCTCCCGCCAGCTGGCTGCTCACGTCTCAACCAATCAGGGGCCGGCAATGATAGTCAATGGCGTCGTAGCCTCGAGGACTTAACAGTGAGTTCTAGTTCTGCCTTAGCCATGAAAGCCGGCTGGGTGACTTTGGGGCAATCACCAGGAGATGGTGAGTTCTAGTCCTTCCTTAGGCATGAAAGCCGGCTGGGTGACATTGGGCCAGTCAAACATCTCAGCCCTAAGAAGCAGGCAATGGCAACCCATTTCTGAAAACTTGCCAAGAAAATTTGTGCAGGGATTTGCGCAGGCCATTTTCAGGAGTCAACACCGTCTCAAAGGAACAACCATCAGCCATAACAACAACAACAACAACAACAACAACAACAACAACAAAAGTGACATGAACTTGGGGCAACGGTATAGGGTTTCCTGCCTAGGCAGGGGGTTGGACTAGGAGACCTCCAAGGTCCCTTCCAACTCTACTATTGCATTGTATTATTAATTGAATAAAGCAGAGTTCATTGAACTGGAAGTACGCCTGCCATGCAAATGCAGCTATTTTGAAAACCTTATTTAAAAAAAAAAAACAAATCTGACATTTTGGGAGACCATAATGGAAGATGATGAGATTGAAGATGAGGAAAGGAAACAGCTGAGTTGGTCTTTCTTTTTAAAATTCTTTTCCACCGCTGCTTGATTGAAATCGCTACTTTTGCCTCACTCGTGTTGATTGGGTGGAACCTAATTTAGATCCTGACTCAAACCAGAATGTGACCCAGGGACAGCTGGAAATGGATGCTCCCTTTTCAACACAACACAACACAACACAACCTAGCTAGCTATTTAGAAACGGTGTTCCACTGTTTCCTTAGAAAGCTCCAACTTACACAAAACCTTTATTATGATTGTTACACCTCTCAGTAGTTGTCACTCTCCCGTAAAACACCTTTTCACCTCTTGCATTTATTTTTTGCCTGGTAGGAAACTGAAGGTAGTATCACAGCGAGGCGTCCCTGGTGAAATTGGATTGCTTATAAGAGCAGACTCTGCTGGGAGGGAATTCTGTAATCCAGCAGATTTGAGTAACTCTGTCTTGAACACGTTTGGTTAACGTTCATTATTGTGGTGTGTGAAGGGCAGCTGAGAACTGCTGGACGGCCCTGGCCCCCTCTCTGCCTCCGACACAGAGCCCTCCTCAGAGCCTTCCCAGACTCCCGGACTGGCCCCTGTTCCTCCCCACCTCCTCACTGCCAACTCCGCTGGCCTCTGGTGGGCCACAACAGAAGTGGGTTGCCATTGCCTGCTTCCTAGGGCTGAGCGAGAAGGACTGGCTCAAGGTTTTCCAGCTGGCTTCACGCCTAAGATGGACCTAAAATTCATGGGTTCTAGCCTGGTGCCTTCACCATGACACCAAACTGGTTCTTTCTTTGTGTAGTTTACTGAACCATAAAAGAACCACATATTCCAGTTAGGGCAGGGAGGGTCCCAACCTTTTCTAAACTCCTAAAACGTTTCTGATATATTCTCCCACCCCTAAAATAATTAAATAATTATATGCATATAATTATACATATACACTGTAATTTTGAAACCCAGGTTTTTGCATCCCCTGGAACAGGGCTCAGACACCTGTGGCTCTGGAGCTGCCTGTGGCTCTTTCATCCCTCTGCTGCGGCTCCCTGTCGCTCAAAATATGTGTCACAACCGCCAAAGCGCAGCACCTGCCAGCATGCGATTTATTGAGCTTTTTGACCCGCGGTAGGCCGACCAGGGATCAATCCAAGAAAAGTCTCAGAAGAAAACAGAACGTTTAATTCAACTCCATAGGCTGGTTTTGTAGCCGCTCAGAAAATAGTCAGGCAGCGGAAGGATTTTGTGGCTTCCGGTGTTTTCTGCGGGAAACGGGTCCAAATGGCTCTTTGAGTGTTTAAGGTTGCCGACCCCTGCCCTGGAATATCCTGGTTGAGTTAGAGCATCACGGCAACAAACTAAGTTGAATGCAATTTGTGAGTGTCATGCAAACTCAGCCTCTCTTCTGATTTATTTTTCTTCTGCGGAGACTTTGTGATATCTTCTCCAATACTTCTTGGATTGGACATCTGACCATGCAGTATATCATGTGAGATACTGGGTCCATCTGAGTCCAAACTTTAGAATTAATCCAAATAAGTAATTTTCTGGATCAGGAATCTACGGAAAGCTGAGTTTAGGTGGAAGTAGGGGTGACATGATAGAGCTCTATCAATATTTGAGGGGCTGCCCCAAAGAAGAGGGGCCCAACCTGTTCTCCAAAGCACCAGAAGGCAGGAAAAAGAAGCAACGGGTGGAAGCTAATTATGGAGAGAAGCAACCCAGAACTAAGGAGAAGTTTCCTGACAGTGAGAACAATTAATCAGTGGAACTACTTGCCTCCAGAAGTTGTGGGTGCCCCATCACTGCAGGTTTTAAAGAAGAGATTGGAGAAGCATTTGTCTTGAATGGTATAAAGTTTCCTACTTGAGCAGGGGGTTGGACTAGGAGACCTCCAAGGTCCCTTCCAACTCTGTGATTCTGTTAAATTCAGTGAATAGGTAAAGGGAAAGGTTTCCCTCACATATGTGCTAGTCGTTCCCAACTCTAGGGGGCGGTGCTCATCCATGTTTCAAAGCCAAAGAGCCAGCGCTGTCCGAAGACGTCTCCATGGCCATGTGGCCAGCATGACTAAATGCCAAAGGTGCATTGAACGCTGTTACCTTCCTACCAAAGATCGACCCTATTTTCTCTACTTGCATTTTTTTACCTGCTTTCCAACTGCTAGGTTGGCAGAAGCTGGGACAAGTAACGGGAGCTCACTCTGTTACACGGCACTAGGGATTCGAACCGCCAAACTGGCGGCCTTTCTGATCGACGAGCTTGGTATCTTATCCACTGAGCCACCGCGTCCCTATAAATTCAGTGAATAGTGGATAGTGAATATAGATAGATATTTGTTGAGACTTTCCAGAGGAGGAAGGCAAGCATTAGGATGTTCCATTTTTATTTTTTGAAAAATTGAAGTTGTTTTTTTCCCCCTCCTCTCCCCAGGATACATCTCACACCAAGATACATATCAAGTGTCTAGATAATAAGTGACATAGCACAGAAGGGAATTGGTGAGCACCGTTTCGACTCTGTGCACACACTGAGCAAGGATTTTTCATTTCATCCATCATTCACAGCTCACTGCGGTGCTTCCAAAAGTCACTTAAACTCATCCTGTCTAGCAAATGATGGGATGGGCTCAGTGCCACGTCCCCTCGTTTTGCAGTAGCTCTGGGACTGGAGGATGGGCGACGGCCGGGAGTCATGATGATGGTTACCAAGATTGAGATGTTTATTGGAGGACCATGACGTTTCTTGGGCTTTAAGTCCAGGGCATTCTGTAAACCTGATTCGGCAATCGTTTTTGCGCCTGTTTTGCCTCTACAGTTGTTAACCCAACATTGTCTGAAATACAAGCAAGGCAATTGTTAGGATAGAATATTTGTAGTTCTGGGTTGAACTCTGTGGGGTCCCTGGTGCTCTCTGAGCTAAGCTGTTTTCTTGCAGATGTTTCATGACCCAACTAGGTAACACCTTCAGTGCCAGAAGGGAGTGTGGTTTTGTGAAAAAGAAGAGGAAGAGGAGGAGCAGGAGAACTGTAGGGTCCTTGATGCTCTCTGAGCTTGGTTGTTATCTTGCAGACATTTCATTACCAAACTAGGTAATATCATCAGTGCTAGAAGGGAGTGGGGTTTGTTGAATGGAAGAGGAGAAGAATGGGAGGAGGTAGAGGAGGAGCAGGAAGATGACTGTGGGGTCCTTGATGCTCTCTCATCTTGCTTGTTTTCTTGCAGACCTTTCATTACCAAACTAGGTAACATCTTCAGTGTTAGAGGGGGTTTGTGTATATAAACAGCAAAACCCCACTAACGTAGTTCGGTAATGAAACGTCTGCAAGAAAAGAACCACGGACATGGCCATTTCTTGACCCATTGCAGCATCCTACACCTCTGCTTTCCTAAACCAGAAAGGACCGCAGGCCCAAACACCACTTTCCAAGAAAGCAATGGCGCAAGAGATGGTGGCCTTCAGGAATGAGCGGAGGTGAGCGTCTCACGCCCATTGGAGAGGAGGGGAGAGGGAGAGAGAGAAAAGGGAGAGGGAGGGAGAGAGGAGAGAGGGAGGAAGAGAATATCTTAGGATCCATAGCTGGTATTAAGAGTTAGTATTTGTCTGCTCAGTGAGGTATATCTACACCTGGGCCTCAGGTACGGATTATGTAAATATAAGCACTTTTCACTGGAGCAAACAGGTCAAGATCGTTTCCCTCTGAAATAGTTTTTGGTGCTTAGACCACATTGGGGAACGTCGCGTCCCTCCCTTGGCACCTTTTGGTCTCACCTCTACCATCTAAAGAAGATCTGGAGGCTCTCCATCCTTGTTTCTTGGACTTCTCCGAGGACTTGGGAAGTCTGGGGTTCTCTGGGAAAGCTTCCTAACTCCTTAGACCTAAAAACAACAACCAGAAAGAGGTGCAAAATTGCATGTTGCTGTAGAAACCGAAGAAGGATATTGTCATTTCGGTCACAAGTTCAGCCTTCCTTACTGTTTCCTCTTGCTGCATAAGTGTCTCTCCCCCACTGCCTTTGAGTTCTCCAACAGAGGTGAATTCTATTATTTCTTTTGACTCTCTGGATGCCTGTGACATCTGCTCTCCAGTTCCAGGAGTTTACTCCAGTCGTAAAATATTCATCCTGAGTGCTAGCTGTAGGTCAACCTCTGTTATGTAGGGCGCCCAGAGCAGCCAGTGATGGACCCCACGGAATAAGGTACAGCGCCTGCATCTCTAATATCTTCATGGAGCAGCCTTCTCCAGCCTGGTTGAATGGTTAATTGGGGGTGTTGTAACTACCAGAATGAGTCCCCAAACCTAGCCGGCAGGAAGAGGCAGGATGCTAGCTTGAGATCTCATTTAGGAACAGAACGTAGACTCGTAGGGATGGAAGGGGCCTTGGAGGTCTTCTAGTCCAACCCTGCTCAAGCAGGAAACCTTATACCATTTCGGACAAACCTTACACCACTCCATATCCAGTCTCTTCTTAAAAACCTCCAGGGATTGAACACACACAACTTCTGGAGGCAAGTTGTTCCAGGGGTTAATTGATCCGGGGTTATAAAATAACAGAGTTGGAAGGGACTTTGGAGATCCTCTATTCCTCTGCTCAAAGCAGGAGACACTCTGCCATCTCAGACCAATTTTTCTTTAAAACCTCCAGCGATGGAGAACCAGGGGTGAAATGCTACCGGTTCGGGTGGGTCAGTTCGCCCAAACCGGAAGTAAAAAATGCTTAACAAAGTAAAAAAAAAAAAGTTCCAACGATCAGCTGTGCTGTGCGATGGTAGGAACTTTTTAAAACTTTTTTTTAGCATTTGGGGTCTGTTTTGTTCCCAGGAGGCTTCCCTGAGGCCTGCTAAGGCCAACAACGGGGGAGGGGGTGCTGCGAGAGAGAGAGAGAGAGAAAGAAAGAAAGAAAGAAAGAAAGAAAGAAAGAAAGAAAGAAAGAAAGAAAGAAAGAAAGAAAGAAAGAAAGAAAGAAAGAGGGAGGGAGGGAGGGAGGGAGGACCAGGAGTGGGATTTGGGGGCTTGCCAAACCGCACAGAATCTTTGCTAGAGGATCGTCTGAACTCGTGCAAACCCCCAGCAGCCCAGCCCTGGGACACCTCCCCCCCCCTGTTCTTTGTGGCAGCCTCAATAAGCAAATCAGCGGGTAAATAAGTGTCAGCAAAAGGGAATTCGCCCCAAGGACCGTGCGGAGGAGATGGCGTCCCTGCCTTCCTCTGGATCCAGGAGATTCCTTCCCACCTCAGAACCTCAGACAGACAATCTAAGCAGACAGCAAATGATCCCTGCCACTCTGGGTGATTTCTAGCCGTCGGTCTTTGGACAAGAATCCCATCACAGTCCTGTGAGAGCCGAGAGAGTCTCTTTATCAGTTGATGGAGCTGATTTATTCCCTCATCCCGTCACCGAGAGTCAGGCAGCTCCGCGCCGCCTTTTCAAGGCGAGCCAGTTGTCTTTGATAGCCTCGATAAACGCTTCAATAGTTACTTTTTAATTGCTTTATTGCCAGAAGTTTTCAATGAAGCCATAAAAATAGCGTAGGGGAGGGGAGAGCGGTCTAATTGCCTCAAGATGGATATGTAAGGCATAAATTTCTTGTTTAATGGAACTGGTAATAGACCACCTGTTTCAGTTCGCTTCCCCTCCCCTCATTCAGCGTCCGAATGAATAGTTTGCTTTCCTGGGCAGGGAGCGAAATCCCAAGGGCACCCTGGAGGATTCCCTTGCTTCTTGTCCTGCCTTTAACTTAGATCTTAGAACAACTATATTGCCACTCAGAAGGGTGGGAGGCTGAGTCAACCTTGAGCCTGGTGAGAATCGAACTGCTGAAAATCAGCAGAATCAACCTGCAATACAGCATTCTAACTACTGCACCATCACAGCTCTTAAAGTTAAATAAATAATAAATACAAAAGTACTCCTATACCTACATATATTATATGTAGGGATTAAGTGCTCTGGAGATATAGGCTGACCCCAGAGGTGGTATTCTGCCAGTTCGCCCTGGTACATGCGAGCCGGTAGAGGTGGCAACGGGAGGCTCCGCCCACCTGCCCAGACATCATCAAAGATGCTCTGCGCATGCGCGCTCATACTCCCAGTTCCGAACCAGTAGCAAAGATTATAGCATTTCATGCCTGGCTGACCCCCTTCCTCTTTGGAGCAGCCCCTCAACTGCTGTCTTCCTTCTCCCCATTAATGGGCTCCTTCTGGGCAGGCTGGGCAGCTTAGAGCTCCGGAGGCAGGAGGGCTGATCCAGCCATGGGGGGGCCATGTGTTTAGCGCTTCCAGACGCAATAAAAGGAGACGGGTTTTGAGAATCAATCTCCCTGGAGCGAAATCTAACCCACTGTGAAGTAATTGGTTCCATGAATGGGGGCTGTTTTGGGGTTTACGCAGCACACTTAATGCGTTCCCCAAGGCCCAGGGAAGATAATCTCTTCCACGAGGCCGTCGGGCGAAAAGCAGCATATGTCTTTTTAGGTGAGAAAAAGAGACACCGAGACTGTAATATTGTTCTAGTTCTTATGCATCAGGACCAAGCTGCCTTCTGAAAAGCCCAGGAATTTGCAAGGTCAATTCATTGACTAGCAAAAGTTAGAAAATTCTGGACATGGGATGCAACAACGGGAAAAATACGGCATCCGTCACTTAATCCTCCAGGGAAAGATTGAAGGTAAATGAGGTCCAGGCAGAAGAACAACATCGGGGCTTCAAAATCTAAGGGACCGGTTTGGACAAAACTCAGCAGCGCTTTCTCGTACGGCCGTTGATAAAAATAGGATCGCCAACATGATCGCCAACGTCCAATGACAGACATGGCACAAGAGGAAGAAGAAGAAGAGCGCCAGACGCAGATGGAGTCAGAAAATCAGAATGACAGAATTGGAGGGGGCCTTGGAGATCTTCTAGTCCACCCCACCTACTCAATCAGGAGACCCTATATCGTTCCGGACAAATGGCCGTCCAATCTCTTCTTGAAAACCTCCAATTTTGGAACATTCACAACTTCTGAAGGCAAGCTGGTTAATTGTTCTCACTGTCAGTCAATTCCTCCTTAGTCTAGGCTGCTTCTCTCCTTGATGAGTTTCCACCCATTTCTTCTTGTCCTGCCTTCAGGGGCTTTGGGGAACAGGTTGAGCCTCTCTTCTTTGGGGCAGCCCCTCAAATACTGGAATACTACTGTCATGGCACCCCTAGTCCTGCTCTTTTACAGAATAACAGAGTTGGAAGGGACCTTGGAGGTCTTCTAGTCCTACCACCTGCTCAAGCTAAAGACCCTCTACCATTTCAGACAAGTGGTTGTCCAATCTCTTCTTGAAAACCTCCAGTGTTGGAACATTCACAACTTCTGGAGGCAACTTCTGTTCCACTGGTTAATTATCTTCACCATCAGGAAGTTTCTCCTTAGTTCTAGGTTGCTTCTCTCCTGCATTAGTTTCCATCAAGTGGTTCTCATCCTGCCTTCAGATGCTTTGGAAAATAGGTTGAAACACCTCCCCCCCCCACTTCTCTTTAGGGCAGCCCCTGAGATATTCAAACACTGCTATCAATATTGCCTGATTCAACCTTCAAACAGTTCGTTTGGCTTCCCATATGTGAAGCATTTTGAATTTCCTTTCTCAATTTCTTATGATCAATTTCTTCCTAGATTGAAAACAAAAGGGGGTGGGTGTTTTAAAAAATACATATCAGGCCTGGCGCTATTGCCAACAGTTGTTTGGGATATAATTTGATCCCTCCGGCTCCATTAGCCAAGGTATAAGATTCCGTTTTATGTTCACACATCCACTGGAAACTCCCCGAGGCCGTGACTCAGTTATGGGGGTCTCGGGAAAAGGATTGGAGCATGCATGTAGATAGTTTTTAACAAATACACCCTTGGCAGGATACGATCACATTTTTTGCAAGCTTCATTTGCAAATATCCCATCGATTGGAAGGCCTAAGCGATTGGTCCGTTGGGTGGCCGTATCCTGCTGGGGTCCAGATAGAAAGAGGCAGGGCTCGAATGGCGTCGTTGCAAGCTTGACATTTATTTATTTTTTTAACCCTACCCTGAGGATTTCCTGACCCGGTTCCTTCACACCAACGAGAACTGTAGAACTCTCTTGAGTCGTAATGTTCGAGAATTTGCACAAAGCAATGTACGTGTCTGAGCATGACAAACTCTTCCCCTGCAGTCCGTCTGGGTGTAAGGAAAGAAATGTTTTTATTTATTGACTTAGAAAATAGAATAACAGAGTTGGAAGGGACCTTGGAGGTCTTCTAGTTCAACCCCCAGCTTAGGCAGAAAACCCTATACTATTTCAGACAAATGGATATCCAACATCTTCTTAAAAAGGTCCAGTGTTGGAGCATTCACAACTTGTGGAGGCCAGTTGTTCCACTGATTAACTGTTCTGACTGTCAGGAAATTTCTCCTTAGTTCTAGGTTGCTTCTCTCCTTGATTAGTTTCCATCCATTGCTTCTTGTCTTGCCTTTCAGTTGCTTTGGAGAATAGCTTTACTCCCTCTTCTTTGGGGCAGCCCCTGAGATATTTATCATTGTCACAAATAACTCAAGGTGGTGAATGCTTGCAATGTACCTTTCTCCTCCTATTTTCTCCACAATAACAAGCCTATGAGGTGGTTTGGGCTGAGAGAGAGGGACTGGCCCAAGGTCACCCAACAAGCTTTCATGGCTAAAACAGGACTAGAACTCCCTGGTGATTGGTTCAAAGTCACCCAGCTGGCTTTCATGCTGAAGGCAGCACTAGAACTCACCATCTCCTAGTGATTAGCCCAAAGTCACCCAGCTGGCTCTTATGCTTAAGGTAGGACTAGAATTCCCAGTATCCTAGTGATTGGCTTAAAGTCACCCAGCCGTCTTTCATTCTGAAGGCAAGACTGGAACTCATGGTCGCCTGCTTTCTAACCTGGTGCTTTAACCACTAAACCAAACGGGCTGGCTTGGTTACACACACACACACACAGCCCAAAACCCAGCCTGAAGATGGTGAGTGAGACCTCGCTGAAACGTTGCCAAGACAATCTCAATCTTACATGGGAAAAGACCCGAATACAACAAGACCAGCATACCTACACCCGTGAAAATCTACATATATATATATATATATATATATATACACACATACACACATACACGCACACACGCACACACACACATATGTTTTCGTAGATTTTCACGGGTGTGAATATATACATACATACATACATACATACATATATACATACATACATACATACATACATACATACACCTTAGAGGATAGCATATGACATTTTCCTAACAATTGTCAATAAAACCCTGATCGTTCATCTTTATCGGGTGCAATTCTATAACGGATTTTCATCTGCGAAGTTGAGCATATGGTCCTCAAAGAGCTCTTAAATGGGGTTTTTATTCTTTGTACTTTTGGTTTTTATGATGATCTATTTGATACTTAGAAGCCAGACGTGTGTGCTTCTTCCTTCTCATTCACTCTCCCTTGTGTGCCGTATGGAAAACAATTCGAAGCAATGCAGATTTCCGCAGTCCCTTAAGGATGAATTTATTGGGGTTTTTGGGGGGAGGAGGGTCTCCTCACAGGGAGGAGGAGATTTTTCAAGCAGTTTTTTTTTCTGCCCTAAATGGATTGCTCCATCTATGAGTTGGAATTTGGAAATGACATGTGTATTTACATGGCTAAGATGATGAGAGCTTTAGCTGTAACTCACATTCCATTTGCTCAATCCCAACATGCAATTTTAATTGGGAGATGAGTAACAATTTAGTAGAGAGTCCCTTTGGTGTAGTGGGTAAGGCATCGGGCTAGAAGCCAGGGGGTGGTGAGTTCTAGTCCCACCTTAGGCATGGAAGTCAACTGGGTGACTTTCAACCAATCACCAGGAGACGGTGATTTCTAGCCCCACCTCAGGCATAGAAGTCAACTGGGAGACTTTGGGCCAGTCCCTTTCTCTCAGCCCTAGAAAGGGGGCAAACCACTTTTGAAACCTTTCCAGGAGTCAAGACTTACTCAAAGGCACCCATCTCCCCAAAAACAATTTAGTAGTGTGTGTGTGGGATGTGTGTGAGTAAATTCCTGGGAAAGAGTGGATCTGTTGAGATGGGGGGATATTCAACATCCATCCATCCACCCATCCATCCATCTATTCATTCATTCATTCATTCACCCATCCATCCGTCTGTCCATCCCACTTCTCTCTTGCAAAGGTGGAGAATGCAAGTTGACTTTTAACAGCTTTTGGGAGTCCTCAATGGCTATAGAAACAGGGAGAAGAGGGGTCAATACCTTTTTAAGAAGGAGTAGTTTTCACAGATTGCAAAGTGGCAACAAAATCACAGAGTTGGAAGGGACCTTGGAGGTCTTCTAGTCCAACCTTCTGCTCATTCAGGAAGCCCTACACCATTCCGGACAAATCTCTTCTTGAAAACCTCCAATATTGGGAGCACCCACAACTTTTGGAGGCAAACAGTCCCATTGGTTGATTTTTCTCACTGTCACAAAGTTTCTCCTTATTTCTATATTGTTTCTCTCCTTGATTAGTTTCCATCCATTGCTTCTTGTCCTGCCGTCTGGTGCTTTGGAGAATAGTTTGACTCCCTCTTCTTTGTGGCAGCCCCTCAAACATTGGAAGACTGCCATCATGTCACCCCTAGTCTTCCGTTTCATTATAATAAAGGCAAAGGTTCTCCTCACACATATATGCTAGTCATTCCAGACTCTAGGGGGTGGTGCTCATCTCCGTTTCAAAAAGCCAGCGCTGTCCAAAGTCGTCTCGGTGGTCATGTGGCCAGCATGACTAAATGCCGAAGGTGCACAAAAGGTTGTTATCTTCCCACCAAAGGTGGTCCCTATTTTCCTACTTGCATTTTTGATGTGCTTTTGAACTGCTATTGTTGGCAGAAGCTAGGACAAGGAACGGGAGCTCACTCTGTTATGCAGCGCTAGGGATTCGAACCGCTTTCTGATTGACAAGCTCAGCGTCTTAGCCACTGAGCCACTGCATCCCCTTTCATTATAGTAGACATATCCAATTTCTGAATTTCTGAAATGATCAGATGCCACAATCCTTTCCCTTCAAAAGGGCATCAGTGCAAGTGCCCCCCCCCCCAAAAGTAGCAATCCTAGAACTCCTTCACATGGAAGTTTTGTATGGAGCTGTTAACCTTCAGGAATGCAGAAGCGTGGAAGACTGCCTTGCTCCACGCAGAGGAACAAAAGAGGTGATTGTACTGGCTAAAGAGAATATGTTTCATGGGCATTGCCCAGAATCCTTGACAATGGCCTTCAGTCAGAGCGCTCCTGGGTTAAAATAGATCAATTTGGAAACAGATCACTGGAGCTCCAGGGTCTGAAAACTTCACTAGAAGAGAATGGCAAATAACATTTACAGGCCTCTCTCAACGCTTTTGCCAACTCATCCATAATGAGTTTATGACAAGTCAATTAAGCAGAAAGCTTTGTTCCCCGTCGGCATCCAGGGTTTTTTTTCCTAAAAGGAAGAAGGGGCAAAAAGAAGAAGGAGGAGGAGAAAGGAAACCATTTCGTGCAAAACTGATAGATATCTCCCAGCGGCCGGGTCTCCTTGGAGATCTGGATTTTGAGAGGCAAAGAGCTGCAGAAGGGGGTTTAGCATCAATCTAGGTTTGTTTTGAACGGTTTGTGACATGGGTATAAATAGTTGCCAGATTTTTCAAAGGAAATGACTGCTCTGGATTGCCGGAGGTGCTACATTTCTTACCTACACCTGTGGTATATATCCAAATACATCTCAGTCTACATCAGGGGTGTCAAACTCGATTTCACTGAGGCTGCAACAGGGTTGTGTTTGACCTCTCAGGGCTGGGGGCAGTGGTGGGGCGTGGCTGGGGGTGGGCATGGCCATAGTGGCCGTGGCCAGCTCAACGTCACTTGTGTCGGGGAGGCACCTGTTGTGGCCAAGTGCTAAGGCAGGAATTCCCTGAGACCCTCCTTCCTTTTTTCTTTCCTTCCTTCCTTCCTGTCTCTTTTCTATCCTTCCTTCCTTCCTCCTGCTCTCCTTCCTTCTTTCCTCCCACTGTCCTTCCCTCCTTCCTTCCTTCCTTCCTCCCACTCTCTCCCCCTTCCTCCTTCCTTCCTTTCTTCCATCTCTTTCTCTAATCTTCCTTCTCATCTTCTTTGCTCCTTCCTTCCTTCCTTCCTTCTTTCCTTCCTTCTTTCTTTCCTTCCTTCCTTCCTTCCTTCCTTCCTTCCTTCCTTCCTTTTCTTCCTTTTCCTTCCCTCTTCATTCTGCTTTCTTCTTCTTCTAACATTAAGTTGCTAACCCCTATGAAGTAACCCTACTCCAACATCTGCCACCGGCACCACAGTAAAGGAGAATATTGTAACTGAAGGCTCCTTGGTGCTTTCTGAGCTTGGTTGTTTTCTGGAAGGCCTTTCCTTACCCAAACTAGGTAACATCGTCAGTGCTAGCAGGCTAGCACTGATAATGTTACCTTGTTGGATAACGAAAGGTCTGCAAGAAAACAATGAAGCTCAGAGAGCACCAAGGACCTCACAGGCCTCCTCCTCCCCCTCCTCCTCCTCTCCGCAAACCTTATTCCCTTCCAGCACTGATGATGTTGCCTAGCTGGGCTAGGAAATGTCTGCAACAAAACAACCAACTGACTCTCTGTCAGGTTTCCGAAAGATGCCCTCATTAATTTATGAGCCTCAAGCCAAGTTTCAAAAGAAATCGAGTCATTTCGGCAATACCCGAGCAGAGTCAGATCTGACCTCACATAAGTTAGGGCTGAACTGTGCCCCTGTTTCTCCCCTCCCCTCACTCTGTGTCATAAATCACATTATCCAACGAGGTGCTCCAGCAGGCTGTAGAATTCCACGCCTCACAAGCCTGCTGTAGTAATCTGAGGTCCGACCCTGACCGAAGGTATGCGTGGAATGTGCTCCCCCCTTTCCTCACAAGGCAACTCGATAACAGACATGGAAGTGCTTTGCGAATTGACACCCACCTCAGAGAGCACCCAGAACCCCTCATTAGCATTACAGTTTTCAGGTGCGCCTGAGCACAGGTACGTGAGCATAAGTGAGTTGCACGAGGACCTCCCCTGGATGAAAGTCCTATAGCAGGTTAACATTAACAAGATGACTATCAGATTATTTCAATCAATACGCGGAAGCAGAGGCATTTTCAAAAGGAAGAGAACAAAAGTTAGCAGTAATATTAAATCAGCAGAGGCAGCCAGACTGGAAAACTCTGTGTGACATTTTAAGATGCCTCCAAGCCCTAAAATACTATGATTGAATTCATTATCTCTCTGCAACACACTTGAACCATTTTCTTCCCAATTCTTTTTATTAACAGGAGCCCAATATAAAATATTCCACCGTTCTGAAATATGGGAAAGGTTGAATCAGGTTTTTTTTCTTTTTACCGATGAAGAGTATTATGCTGCCCTCTTAATGATATGCAGGTGAATTAATCAAACATGGTCAAACAAGAATTAACTTCAGGTTATTTTGTGCTTTTTCCAAACTGGTCATTAATTTGACCAAAAACAATATTCCACAAAACATGGATGGCCAGCCCATCCAATTTTGATAAATCTTCTAAATGCATAATATTGCTTAGATTTTTCTTTTTCTCGGTGCATTGTTTTTAACTATTGCTTCATTTAGGTGTTTTCGAAGTATATTAAAATAGATCCCATATATGCCAGGAAAAGTGGCTCAGTGGCTGAGATGCTGAGCTTGTCAATTAGAAAGGTTGGCAGTTCGGCGGTTTGAATCCCCAGCACCGCATAATGGAGTGAGCTCTTGTTACGTGTCCCAGCTTCTGCCAACCTAGCAGTTTGAAAGCACGTAAAAATATAAGTAGAAAAATAGGAACCCCCTTTGGTGGGAAGGTAACAGCATTCCGTGCGCTTTCGGCGTTTAGTCATGCCGGCCACATGACCACCGAGACATCTTTGGACAGCGCTGGCTCTTCGGCTTGAAACAGAGATGAGCATCACCCCCTAGAGTCGGGAACGACTCACACATATGTGCGAGGGGAACCTTTTATGCCAAGAAAACAGGCGTGGCTACATATGGAATGCGATTTCTGTTTAACGCTACTATTCGCAGTCAAGATCTTGAAAATAATCTCCAAAGTCATTCAGTTCTGAGCTGCCATTTGTACAGTACATCGTTCCGTCCCTTGGAACTGGAAGGTCATATAATAGTATCTTCTTGGATTCATTTTAGTTACCATGTGAATTATTTTTAGATTCTATTCTACTTATTGTTTTGCTCTTATACGCATCATCCCCCACAGTCACATGATCGAAATTAAGACACTTGGCAACTGACTCATACTTATGACGGTCGCAGTGTCCCCGGGTCACGCAATCCCCTTTTGCAACCTTCTGACAAGCCAAGTTCAGTGGAGAAGCCAGATTCTGTGAACAACTGTGTGAGTAACTTAACACTTGCAGTGATTCACTGAGCAGTGGTAGCAAGAAAGAAATTTAACAGTATTTGAGGAGACGGTAGGGATGAAGAAATAAAAGTTATTCGTCCATCCAGGTTGCAAATTTCACCCATGGGCACCTACGGGTCCCTTTTTTATAATGACTCTCCTCCCCCCGCATCTTTTTTTTCCACCCTGAAAGGTATTTTGGATTTTTGCAAACTTGGGGCTTCCTCAGAGGATCATAGGGGAGACAGTAACTTGGTCCTTAACACCAGTAAGACCAAGGAACGTTTATAGTGGACTGCAGAAGGAATAGATTAGACATCCAGCCCTTGCTCATCAGTGGAGACCGAGTGGAGCAAGTGGCCAGTTTTAAGTTTCTGGGTGTCGTCATTAAAAGAGGACCTGACCTGGGGCAACTCACATCGCAGCCCTGGTCAAAAGGGCCCAGCAGAGATGATACGACCTGAGACTTCTCAGGAAGCAACAACTGAAGGAAAAAATGCTGGTGAGCTGCACCGTAGAGAGTAACTTAACTTTCTGCCCCCGTGTCTGGTTTGCCAGTTGCATGGTGGCAGATAGGACAGAGCTCCAGAGGGGTCAACGTCATTGCCCAGAGGACCATGGGTTGCCCTCTCCCCTCTTCGGAAGAGCTTTATAGCTCCCGCTGCCTTAAGAAAGCTCAGAACATTCTTCAAGGTCCATCTCATCCTGGGCACCCTATTTTGGGGGAACGATTACCATCTGGCAGATGGTACAGGACAATAAAAACAAGGACCAATAGGCCGAAAAACAGCTTCTATCCCAGGGCAGAAACCATATTGAATTCTACTGCATAGTGCAATATGAATGCAATATCAGGGGTTTTCAATTCAGTTGTACAGAATGTGAAGGATGGGTGTTTGTGTTTTTATTTTTATAGTTATAATATACACCGAAGATGGCATTTAATTTCATCATACAAGGTGCAATGACAGCAAAGTAAACTAAACTAGTGCCTCCTTCCTGTTACACGGTGACCTAATTTGGAAGCTGCGGTATAAACAATTGGGTTGATTGTTAGGGGATGTGCTAATCCCTTCATTCAGGCAGGTCTTCGGGGTAGCCTGAAATGGAATTCTTAACACAGTCTTGGGTTTCGTGTTCTGGGTGGCAGAGGAGGGTCGGGTTGTGTGTGCGTGTGTGTGTGTGTTTGCATAAGTTAATGTTCAAAATAGCTCCAGCAGATCTCGGAGGAAAACCGGGGCTTCTGCCTCCTTTGAACGGAGCTACTGGGTCCTCTGCCAAATCCAACTTCACATCATGACTGGCGGCCGTTTCCTCAACTCCCAGCCTTCCTTGCCAAGCACGGCCAGCTGCGTGGCGCTGCAGCCATTTGTACTCGCAGACAGATGGAGTTCTGTCTGGGGCCAGGAAGTCGCCATTGATGTGTGCCAGGAGTCAGGCAATTGCGACCGAATATCAGAAGGAGGGTCGCCGAGCCAAAAAGTGTGTACCTAAAGCATGTGAGAGTGTAAAGAGGGGAGATTCAAAAGGTTACCGAAGGCCCGGGGTTCTTTATTGCCTTTCTGAACCAAAGAGCTGTAAAAATAAAAGATTCACAAATGCCAACCTTGTTTTAAGAGGTTCTCTGGCATCCCTGCATTCAGTCCCAGGCATGCAGAAAAATCCCCTCACATCCCCCCCCCCCAACTGCTTTTCTTCCTGCTTCTGGGAAGGGAATTCGCTGCTGAATTTTCCTTTAAAAATGGAAAGAATTTTGGTGAAAGTCTGCAGGTGCTATAACAGTTATTTGGTGCAGGGGGAAGCGACAATAAGTGTCAGGAGCCCTGCACCAATCTCCTAGATGTACAAGAAGAGCAGGCAGGGCTGGGGGTGGTGGAGTTAAATGAGTCATCAGCACAGAATCCTTATGTCTCCAAGAATAGAATGGAATATCAGAATGGAATGGAGTAGAATAGAATAACAGAGTTGGAAGGGACCTTGGAGGTCTTCTAGTCCAACTCCTTACTTAGGCAGGAAACTCATTTCAGACAAATGGTTGTCCATGGTTGAGCCTTCTTGGAACTGCTAAAAGGACTTTGTTGTAGATTGGAGATAGATGATGTCATATCCCCCCCCTCGTAACCCTCCCCCTAGACATCATCTCTCTCCAGTCTACAACGCAGTCCTTTCATCAGTTCCAAGAAGGCTCCACACACCCATTGGAACCACTCAGGTGACCCTGAGGACACAGACAAACCTCCGTGGCCTCAACGACCCTCTAAAAGAATGCAAATGTCCAGCTGTCTGCAAGGAATATAAATCCTTCCATTCCCCACCATCCAGTCAGAATGAGAAGCGAAACGTCTTCAAAGAAAAACCATGAAGTCCAGTTCCTCTTGAAAAAAAGCACCTTTGGGACAGTCATTATCTGGATGAGGAAGAAGCTCCATAGACATTCAGTGTGGTGGATGGAGCTTTTCAAAAATAGAGTGGACCAGGATGATACAGTATAAGATCTCCTGACTTGAGCAGGAAATTGGACTAGAAGACATCCAAGGTCCCTTCCAGCCCGGTAATTCTGTTTGTATGGTTTTCCATTGATTGGAAAAAGTTGACCACAGAAACAAAGAAAAATAAATAAATTTGGTCTAAGCTTTCTCACCTTAGTTCTTTCCTCATGTAAAGGAATGGGGGACATTAGCAGCCCCCCCCCCTTTCGGGCAAGAAAGTCTTTGTGTATGAAACGCCTTTTGGCTCTTCATTACGGTGATCTAAAATAGTTGGATCCTGTTGTGGCCCACTAGAGGCCAGCAGAGCTGGCAGCAGATTAGGACAGTGAGAAGGTTGGGGAGGAAGATGGGCCACTCCTGGAGTCCGGGGAAGGCTCTGAGGAGGGCTCTGCATCAGAGGCAGAGACGGGGCCAGGGCCATATGACAGTTATCAGCTGCCTTCGGAGCTAGACAGCAGTGAAGCAGAGGAAGAGCTGGAGCCTGTTCCCAGTGTGTGCATGCGCAGAGCTGCCACAAGAAAAGAACAGCTCAGAAATTAGGGTAGACTTGGGAGTAAAGTCACAGGTGGAACATGATTAGCCCCTCCTATAGGAAATAATGTAGGAGCAAAAGGGGAGTGGGCTTTTGCAGGAAACAATGTGTTCATTCGGTCATTAGATTCATTTAAGGAGTGTGAAGATCTGTCGGTGAATCTCAGAGACTCTGTGCCCAGCCTTTCCTTGCACAGCACCTCAGTTGAAAAATATCTACATGGCAGCTTTCCAAGCTTGATAAGGTCTGTAGTCATAAATACTCCTTTGAAAGACTGTTTGCCAGGCCTTTGCTGAATGTGAATGAGAGGAATTCACATTCATTTAATGAAAGGGGTTTTGTCGGGGACTCTGCCTCGTGCTTTTTGGGGGAAGTCTGGGTCAGAACAGATCCTGGAAAAGGATTATCGCCTTTGCTTCTGATGATTATGATCCCCTTACTTTTCATTTCCAGATCAACGCATGAGTTTTGGGTTTTTCTGTTTGTTTTCTGAATTGCCCCTATTTCCCCAAAATGCCCTTTGCAGTCTTGGGACCAAGGCGGGAGACATAGAAATGGAGGATCTAGGAGATTTCTGCTCTCTGAAGATCCCCTCAAGACAACAGCCTAATTGTAAATTGCAATGCGACTGAAATTGTGAATGATTAATGCCCCCAAAATGAAATGATTAAATATGTAGCAAGTGTGCCTACCAACTAGATTAATTTAATTTAATTTTTAACCGAGCTTACATTTTAATTGAAATGAATCACCTTTGGTTTCCCTTGCATTCACCCATCGAAGGACAGCTGTTTCTTTGTAATAATTATGGGCAAAATTGTGGCCTTTCACCTCCAAATGAGGCAGGGTCTTTGAGTGGACAACGAGAACTTTTCAACAAGGGAGGTTTTACATCTGGTCCAGGAACTGGTTAAGCATTTATAATTACAGGCTGTCCTTGAATTACGACCACAATTGAGCCCAAGATTTATGTTGCTAAGTGAAACACTTGTGAAGTGAGTTTTCCCCATTTTACAACTCCTCCTCCTCTTTTTTCTCCCCTTCCCCTCCCTCTCCCCCTCCTCCCCCAAGAAAAAACAGTCCAGTTGCCTTTTTTTTAAACAAAGTTTTATTAATTTTCTACTATTACCTTAATTAGTGCTTAATAAACATTGTCTGGGTTATTTGTTTGCTTAGCAATACAAATTACATTCCTAATCTTTATCCCCTTTTTCCCAGCCATTGATAAAATAAATTCCATGTTTGGTAGCATTCTGTATCTTTTTTGTGTTTAATCTTCAATGTCAGTCTGTGCATTTCTGCACAGTCCAATGTCTTCTTCATTATCTCTTCATCTTATGGTATTTCTTCATTGTTCCAATGCTGCACAGATACAATTCTCGCTGCTGTTAATATCTGCAATCTATCTATATAAAAATGGCTGTGTGTGTGTGTGTGTGTGTGCCAGCATAACTCTGGAACGCCTCGAGCAATTTCAACCAAACTTGGTACACAGATGACTTACTCTCTGGAAACAAATACTGTGGGGGGTAAGACACCCCTAACACCCCTCGGAGTATGTGTTCTGTTAAGATACCTGTTGTACCTTAAAATGCTTCTACTGTACTGCCTTAAAATGGCTTCTACTGTACAGCGCAGTGCAGTTGCCATGGTAACGGTTTCACAGTTCTCCACAAGGGGGCTCCCTCTGGTAAGGGGGAAAATCCAACGTTAGAAATTACGTTTGGTCCAAACATTTTCCCCCTATAAATAAATACCTAGGCAATACCTGTGTTCCAAGGGTTGATGGCTCTCGCTGTCAGAAAATTTCTCCTTATTTCCAGGTTGAATCTCTCCTTGTTCAGTTTCCATCCGTTATTCCTTGTCTGGCCTTCGGGTGCCTTGGAAAATAGCTTGACACCCCCCTCATTTCCTCTCTGTGGCAGCCTCTCAAATATTGGAAGATTGCTATCATGCATCATATCAGATGTAAAACTGTCCATGAAATGTGTATATCTTTTTCTTGAAAAGTCTGCTGTGGCTCGCAAAAAGGATGTAGGAAAATGTCTGTCTGATTCCTGCAGGGTTTTTTTTTTAAAGTGTCACCCCAAATTTTCAGAGTTTACGCATAGCCCAACACACCCTCACACCCGAACGCAGCTTTCCTTTCTGCTCCTTATCTGGAAACCCGACTGCGTGGATCAGAGGGGAGAACTTAGCACAAATGTGAACACAAACAAATCTAATGATGTAAACCAAATAGACAAAATAGGCCGAGAGCTAGCTTAAAGCTCTTTCCAATTTAGGAACAGAGTTTCCAGAGCCCTGTGCCAAGTGCAAATTGCGATGAATTATGAGCGAGGTTGGGAAAAAACAACTGAGAAAATTGTATGATTAAAACGCAGTCATTTCTAGCAACAGTCGCCTCAGTGCAACACACAGCCTTTTAAATTACACACATCAAAGGGGAACAATTCACCATCGGACAATAGCGGGGAAGTTAGCCTAGCATTGTTTATTCCTAATTTGGCTTGTTACCTTCTGGAACTTTTTTTTTTTTTTAATGCAAGCCATTCCCCCCCCCCCCTCCCCAAGTCAGTTCAATGAACGATTTCTCTTTTTCTACGCTTGCTTGGAGGGACACAAAACAGAATTTCCCAGCGTGGCTTTCCCAATCGTTTCCCACAAATATTTCCCAACAGCATTCCCAAGCCTTTTAGCATGGCTGGCTCGGGAATTCTGGAAGTTGAAGTCGACGAGCCTTAAAATGGCCAAGGTTGAGAAACACTGGAGTTTAACAGATTAAGAGAGTTGGAAGGGACCTTGTAGGTCATCTAGTCCAACCCCCCGCCCAAGCAGGAGACCCTACACCATTTCTGCCTTGTTTCTTCTTGAAAGCCTCCAGGGATGAAGCTCCCACAACTTCTGAAGGCAATTTCTGTTCCATGGGTTGACTGTTCTCACTGTCAGAAAATTTCTCCTTATTTCCAGGTTGAATCTCTCCTTGTTCAGTTCCCATCCATTATTCCTTGCCCGGCCTTTGGGTGCTTTGGAGAATAGCTGGACCCCCTCCTCTCTGTGGCAGCCCCTCAGATATTGGAAGGTTGCTATCCTGTCTCCCCCGGTCCTTCTCTTCACCAGACTAGCCGTGCCCAGTTCATTGTGCAACCGTTCGTCGTATGTTTTAGCCTCCAGTCCCCTCATCATCCCGGTTGCTCTTTTCAGAGTCTCAACATCTTTTTTATAGTGTGGTGTCCAAAACTGGATGCCGTACCCCAGGCGTGGTCTTACTAAGGCTTAACTCTTGGTTGGAGTGACATCTTCTACTCAGCTGGGAGACGTGTATTTCTGTGTCAAAAGGGGACTTCCCTTAATAACTTTATTTCCCTATATAGTTGGAACACTAGATTGCTTTCATGACCTTGTTATAATTAGCTTGTTAATGAGCTATTTCCAGCTAATCCATATAATTCTTCTGACAGCTTGACAACTCGGGAGATTAACACAGTTTGACCAATATCTCAAATTCACTGGCATAGCTGGGGTTTCCCCCCCCCCCCTCCTTCTCTTCTGACAGGAGTGCAAAGATACCCATCTTTGATTAATGGACTCTATTCTGTCTGTGAACTCACATGTAGCTCCGAAATACAACCCCATCCTTCACCATAGTTTCAGAGAATTAACTGCCGGCTATGTCTTGTGGTTTCCTGCCGGTAATTTCGGCATCCATTCCAAAGTCACAAATATTTATCTTTAACGGTGGCTTCGAAGAATCCTGCAGCAAGTTCAGATGCCTCATTTTAGAGGGTTGGAATAATGCACGGGAGGGAAGCCCAGAGTATGCAGAGCAACGGTTCCTGAGAGATGACCTTTATTAAAATACATCCAGGCTGCCTGTCAGTCAATTGCCCTATCAAATAGCCGGATATCGTTAGGAAATATGCGCGCCCATCATTATAATGCGGGGTGTTCAAGTCCCAGCTCCTTTTGAAAGGCGCTGTGGAGATATTCATCTCAGTGTGCAGCTGGGTTCCTTCTGCCCTCCAGCAGACCC
The DNA here is from genome assembly GCF_964273705.1 of Natrix helvetica. Lineage (NCBI taxonomy): Eukaryota > Metazoa > Chordata > Lepidosauria > Squamata > Natricidae > Natrix > Natrix helvetica. Next base: position 22,070,230 of record NC_138562.1, on the reverse strand, counting down.
TGCCTTGCATAACAGAATCAGAGTTGGAAGGGACCTCGGAGCAGTGCTGAAATCTTACATTTTTTTGGGTACCAGTTCTGTGGGTGTGGCTTGTGACTGGGTGGGCATGGCCAACTTTTTTTACTTTTTAAAGCATTTTTTTCTTGCCGGTTCGGGCGAATAGGCAGGAGAAAAATGCTTTAAAAAGTAGGGGGAAGAAGCTTCCGACGATCGCGCAGATCAGCTGTGAGCAAAATCTTTGGGGCACTGAACCAGTAGTAATGGTGGCAGGAACCCAGCCCTGCTAAGGTGGGACTAGAACTCACCGTCTCCTGGTGATTGGCTCAAAGTAACAAGGTGGCTTTCAGGCCTAAGGCAGGACTAGAAATCACCGTCTCCTGGTGATTGGCTCAAAGTAACAAGGTGGCTTTCAGGCCTAAGGCAGGACTAGAACTCACCGTCTCCTGGTGATTGGCTCAAAGTAACAAGGTGGCTTTCAGGCCTAAGGCAGGACTAGAACTCACCGTCTCCTGGTGATTGGCTCAAAGTAACAAGGTGGCTTTCAGGCCTAAGGCAGGACTAGAACTCACCGTCTCCTGGTGATTGGCTCAAAGTAACAAGGTGGCTTTCAGGCCTAAGGCAGGACTAGAACTCACCGTCTCCTGGGTTCTAGGCCAGTTCCTTCACCACAGCACCAAACTGGTTCTCCGGTATAATAGCCGAGAAGTCGATTTGTCTGATGAGGTTGAAGCTGTCCAGGATGCTTGATTGAAGCGAAGGTCCCCAAAGGAGATGCCTTCCGCTTGGCTACCTCTCCCTACACTTGAGAATCCTTACCTTAAGTGTTTGATGAATTCACCTGCAGCAGGTTTGTGTAAAAAACAAAACACAAAATTAGGAGTCTGTTGGCATCTTTTCCAACTAATGAATTTCATTACAAGGCAGAAGCTCTCGTGAACTTCAGCTCCCTTCATCGGATGCGGCTCACAGGAGCTTCTGCCTTTTAATGATACCCATTTGTGGGGAAAAGTGCCACCAGACTCTTAATTTGGTTTCACTCGGTGGACTCACACTGCTCCCCTCCTCCGCACTCCTTGCGAAGCATCCTTAAGAAGGATAAGGCAGCCCAGGAGTCCCCCCTGGGCCCTCCAAGGCAGGAGAGAAAACCCCCTGGAGATTCCTTCCCACCATAGCTGCTGTCAGAGCCAGAGAAAGCCGGAAGAAGGTCTACCTATTGTCAGGCCTGCAGCCATCTTTTCTTCTGGATCTTTGGCCTGCCACACTTTCTATTATTGTACTATGCCTTTTCTGTTGTGGGAAAATGGGAGGGGGGATTGTAAGGAGTTAGCTGCTATATAGCCATAACAAAATCCTTTCTAGAAAGCCAAGGTCATCATCCTTTGTCTCTGCACCTCTACACCTGACCGGAACTGGATGGGTGGAACTGCCAGCAGGGCAGTGGGAGATTGGACCGTGTGATGGACTTGTGGGTGTGGGGAGGCAAGATCTTGAACTTTCAACTGGGTGGGGAAAACCAGGAAGCTTTCAGATTCGGGTTTTCCCAGATGTGCCAATGTGGCTCTCTTCATAAATTGGAACTTTGAGGAATCCTTTGCCTGGGACTCTGATTTAATTTCGGATGCTCTTTGGAACCCTGACACCTTCTCCTGAAAGCCGTTTGTCTTTGCCCTTTAAGATGTCGCTTCTTTGAAATGACATGCCGGTTTCTTTGCATGCTAAGGAGCTGCCCTTCTGGGGCTGGAGAAGAGAAGCGAGGGCAAGCATGTCAAATTCTCTAATAGCATCCGGTAGGTAAAGACCATTTCCATCCTCAGCCGTGGGGATAAATGGACTTCTCTCGCCATGCGGGGACAGTTTGATGAATGGAAGGTCCACACCAGATGGCCGTTAGAATCCAAGAATCCAAAGTGCACTCCTTGGATAAATACGCCATTAATCTTCCTGCAAACAACTTCCCAGCTTGAAATACGGGGCAACGGAGGAGCTGCAAAAGTCAGAACCGAGAGAATTTTCAGGTGATGACAGGCTGAAGTTGGCTTCTCTCTCTCCTACACTCCAGACAGGAGCCAATAAATGAGCGGGCGGCTTCGTTAACCTCGGTTAAGCTTCCTGGTAGTCAAACATGTGGTGTAACCAAGGTTGGTTTGGTTAGTTGATGGCTTAATTAAACACCCCAGCCTCCAATTTGGGGCAATATGATGGATGTGTCAGATATAATTGCTGATTTATATTCTCCCTCCCTTCTTCCCTCCCTCCCTCCCCCTCCCTCCCTCCCTTCCCTTTCTTCCTTCCATCCATCCATCCATCCATCCATCCATCCATCCTTCTCCCTCCCTCCTTCCTTCTTTCACTCCCTCCCTCCCTTCTTTCCTTCCTCCCTTCTTCCTTCTTCCCACCCCTCCCCCTTCCATCCATACATCCTTCTCCCTTCCTCCTTCCCTCCCTCCCTTCCTTCTCTCCATCCCTCCATTCATCCTTCTCTCTCCCTCCCTCTCTTCCTTTCTTCCTTTCTTTCCAATTTTAAGTTAGCTTTTTAGAGCATTTTCTCAAAGGTTGAGCTGTTAGGATGCTCCTTGGTGATATACATACAGGAAAATTCATTTTGCAAAACTTTTGTTGAGGGAGCGAGAGTTTTAAAAAGCATTGGAATCTGACTGGCCGATGTATGTTGGGTTTGGCCCGGGAAATCAGCAAGGAAGTTTAAAAAATAAGATCAAGGTGGCAGCCACAGCCGTGTCAGTCAATCGACACGCCCCACACAATGACGCTACTGAAGTCTTTCCCTTCGTCAGGAATAACTGCCAAATGGGTCACGTTGAGGGTTCCCATCCTACCCGCCCAAACTGGGGGATTGTACAGGATGCCACCATTTCAGCTGAAACAAGGAAAGCTGAGATGGTGCCATTTTATTGGCGCCTTTCTTCGTGAAGATAGAAAGTTTGATGCTCTTTTTATGACCACCGGTTGCTTTCTTGTGATGGGCAACCACTGTCATTAGTTATAAAATATTCATGGCATTATTTATAGCCTCAGTTCGCACATTGCTCTAGGCCAATATGTCTCCCTCCCTCCCTCCCTCCCTCCCTCCCTCTCTCTCTCTCTCTCGGTTTTGACAATGTGTTCTGTGTGAATCCAGCCAGCTGGGATTTATTCAGCTAAACTGCAGTGCATCTCATTTGATTGTCATTGAGTAAATGCTACACAAAGGTCATTATTGTTTCCGGAGCCTTTTATCTTATTTATTAAATTTATAGGCTGCCCATCGCACTGAGGAAAAATGACTTTGGGTAGCTAAAACATGCTTAACCGCAGTCAGCTATTAACTCAGCCGAATCTCCTTCCCAGGAGTTCAGGCCCTTATAAATTAAAACAAACCAGATCAAAAATGATCCATTGAGAAATACAAAGTCCTGCCCCACATATTTTGAGAAGTGTATCCCAAGAGCTTGTTTGTTGGAACATCTTCATGACACTCTCTCCCTCCTAAGGAACCAAAAAAGACAGTTTTAGGTGCAAGAGAACTAAGGAGAAATTTCCTGACAGTTAGGACAATTAATCAGTGGAACAACTTGCCTTCAGAAGTTGTGAATTTCCCAACACTGGAAGTTTTTAAGAAGATGTTGGATAGCCGTTTGTCTGAAGTGGCTTAGGGTTTCCTGCCTAAGCAGGGGGTTGGACTAGAAGACCTCCAAGGTCCCTTCCAACTCTGTTATTCTATGTTTTTTTTTTCCTTTTTGGGGCAACTTGCTCATTTGCATACAGTTTGGATATTGCCCAGCATTTGGGAAATCTCTTTGATGTGGCTGGCCTTGACAGTAAATTCTGTATTAGGACAGGAGTCGGGGAGATCCCCTTTTGGCTACATTTTTATGGAGGAATCGCCCTGAAGGATAACTCCTCGGCTGAGCAAGAGATCCTCGTAGCTTGGCTAGGTGGGTGGATGGAATACAGGACCCCAAGAATTAGCCAATTGGCCAATAAATCCCTCAGTAGCCATAGCAATAGCACTTAGACATATAGTGCTTTGCAGTGCTTTTCAGCCCTCTCTAAGCAGTTTACACGGTCAGCCTCTTGCTCCCAACAATCTGGGTCCTCATTTGACCCACCTCGGAAGGAGGGAAGGCAGGATTGAACTCCTGACAATGGGCAGAGTTAGTCTGCAATACTGCATTCTAACTACTGGGAGGGGAGGAAGAAAGAAAGAAAGAAAGAAAGAAAGAAAGAAAGAAAGAAAGAAAGAAAGAAAGAAAGGGAGGGAGGGAGGGAGGGAGGGAGGGAGGGAGGGAGGGAGGGAGGGAGGGAAACAGTAATAGCACTTAAACTTATACATCGCTTCACAGTGCTTTACAACCCTAAGGGGTTTACAGAGTCAGCCTTTTGCCCCCAACAATTTTACCCACCTGGGAAGGAGGGAAGGCTGAGTCAAACTTAAGCCTGGTGTGATTCAAACAGCCAAATTGCAGGCAGGCGTCAGTCAGCAGAAGTCGCCTGCAGTACTGCATTCTAACCATTGCGCCACCCACAAGTTCCCACAACACGCTCTCCTCCATGTGATGGGAAGAAGGCCAACGAGCCGAGGAACGATTTGCTTTGGAGCAGCTTCCACGCTCCCGTTGAGCGTAGCCGTGTAAACCCCCCAGACTTTGGATCATCTCCTCCCGTCTGGACAGAAATATCTGCCTGAAGAAGAGCAGCTTTGAAAGGATGGATGTGCCAAGAGCAACTCATTCCCCACACCTGCTGTCTGTGCCTTGGCACTGAACACAGTCTGCATGCTCCTTTCCTGAAATGTAATCACCGTGTCACCTCATTGAGTGCTTAATCTCTGAGAAAGTTCATTTTCTCGGGGCAAAGCTGAAGCCTCTCAGCAGGATTCTTCCCAGCCTGTCCCCCCCCCCCCCAGGTGCCTCATTGTACCTTCTGTTCCTACTGCAAAGAGGTCCAAAGGGGAGGGAGGAAACCAAGAATTCTACTGGGAATCCTTCAGATGCCGTGTGACGGTGGCCTCCCCCCCTTCCGGGGAACCGATCCAAAGCGGGTAACCCTTGACACACAACCAGGGGTTTAGTTCTGCGGTGCAGTGGTTAGAATGCAGGATGGCAGGCAAACTCTGCCCACTGTCAGCAGTTCGATCCTGACCGGCATCAAGATTGATTGACTCAGCTTTCCATCCTTCTGAGGCTGGTAAAATGAGGACCCGGATTGTTGGGGGGCAAGGGACTGACATTGTAATAGCAATAGCACTTATATACCAATTCACAGTGCTTTCCAGTCCTCTCTAAGCGGTTTGCAGAGTCAGCCTCTTGCCCCCAGCAATCTGGGTCCTCATTTGACCCACCTCGGAAGTCTGAGGCAATTTTGAGCTGGTAAGACTCGAACTGCTGGCAGCCGGCAGTCAGCAACTGCATTCAGAGAATGCTGTAAAGCACTATGGAGCAGTATGTAAGTGCTATTGTCCTCCTACTCCTCTTCTCCTCCTCCTCTTCCTCCACCTTTTTCTCCTCCTCCTCCTCCTCCTTGTCTGCCTCCCCTTTTAACCTTCATAAGTAGCCCTGTTGGTGCAGTGGTTAGAGGCCAGTATTGCAGGCTCTGCCCATAGTCTACAGTTTGATCCTGACGCTTCAAGGTTAACTCAGCTTTCCATCCTTCCAAGCAGAGTAAAATGAGGACTCAGATTGTTGGGAAATGTGCTCTAAAGTGCTACAGGGCGATATAGAAGTACTATTGGTATTGGTATTAGCGACTGTTCACAGTTTCAACTGCTTTGGGGGCAAAAGTGACTCACAACAAGTTCTTAGACTTAATGATTGTTATAAGTCAGGTGATCAACATTCAGGCATGCCAGTCAACATTGGTGACTGGGATGTATTTACAACAATCGCAGCATCCGAAGGCCATTAGATCACCATTTGCAACCTTACATTTGTGTAGACATTGAAAGGTTATGGAAGCAACTGGAGGATTTCTTGGGTGCTAGCCAACAGCATCTATTGGAACCAGGAGACATAGAGATTTTTCTGAACTTCTGATGGTTTGTGATGACTCCTGTGTGAAATGAAACATGAAAATATTCCACACCGGCTGGGCATTTCGTTTCTCTACATCTGACACTCGAAACCCACTGATCTGTGGTGCCGATGGACAGGGACCTTCTGTACCATCTTGCTCCTGATTTGTGCTGTGCCAGAATAGCAGAGTTGTGTGTCCAGAGTTCCTGAAACTCCTTCCCAAATGGCACCGAGACCTTGATCAAATCCAGTTTCGATCTGACAGCTGCTCTGACCAAGAGGAGGAAACATCTAAAAGACCTTCTCTTGATGAAGAAAATCATCACCGTATGGAACACCTGGTGCAGTGAAGAACAACAAAGATGATTATGAGACTGGAGGGCTAAAACATACAAAGAACGGTTGCAGGAACTGGGTATGTCTAGTTTAATTAAAAGAAGGACATGATAGCAGTCTTCCAACATCTAAGGGGTTGCCACAAAGAAGAAGATGTCAACCTATTCTCCAAAGCCCCTGAAGGCAGGTGATTGGCTCAAAGTCACCCAACTGGTTATATCCGCTAAGGCAGGAAACCTTGTAGTAGACAATCACTTAAATAGGAGCCAGCCGTGTGCTGCAACTGCCAAAAAAGCCAGCATAGTTCTAGGCTGCATCAACAGAGGGAGAGAATCAAAATCAGGTGAAGTGCTAATACCACTTTATAAGGCCTTGGTAAGGCCACACTTGGAATATGGCATTCAGTTTTGGTCGCCACGATGTAGAAAAGATGTGGAGACTCTGGAAAGAGTGCAGAGAAGAGCAACAAAGAGTATTAGGGGATTGGAGGCTAAAACATATGAGGAACGGAGAGAATCAAGCTAGAACTGAGGAGAAACTTCCTGACAGTTAGAACAATTAATCAGTGGAACAGCTTGCCTCCAGAAGTTGTGAATGCCCCAACACTGGAAGTCTTTAAGAAGATGTTGGATAGCCATTTGTCTGAAATGGTATAGGGTTTCCTGCCTAAGCAGGGGGTTGGACTAGAAGACCTCCAAGGTCCCTTTCAACTCTGCTATTGTATTATTGTAAGCAGCAGCCAGGAGATGACAGATTTCTTATTACAATTAGAGTCCTAAATCAAAAAAATTCTTTCTAACCCAGCTAATAATAGTTCCAGGAAATTCCAGGAACCGAATTGGAAGGATTATCTGTATTTACAGGTAAATTAATGTTATAACTAAGCACATGTATGCTAACTTTGGAGTCCTTAGTGCTACACGACACTCCTGATGAATTTAATTCTTCGAGCAAAAATTAATTATTGCCTGACAGTGGTGAAGTTCATTGATTCCCTCGTTGGATGAATAGCTTGGGAAAATATGAGACATAGCAAAAATAATTAAATTAACATATTACATGAAACACACAAAACCTCAATTGGCCTCATAGAAAAAAATTAGAAAACCTTATTGGACTCCTTTGGCTAGGAGCGATGAATTGTATCATAGACATTCTGGGTGGATGTTTCTTTTCTAATATTATTTCCCTGATTGTCTTCATCGTTATTGTTGGGCATTTGGGACGCAGCAGTTGACCCTGCTCTATTCCAGAAGCTTCTTTAAAAAAAACAAATACATTTTTTTCACTGAAGAAAGGACTGTGTGCCAATCACCAGGAGACTGTGAGTTCTAGTTCCACCTTACCCATGAAAGCCATTTGGGTGACTTTGAGCCAATCACCAAGAGGTTGTGAGTTCCAGTTCTACAGAATAGGATAGGATAGGATAGGATAGGATAGAATAAAACAGTTGGAAGGGATCTTGAAGGTCTTCTAGTCCAACCCCCTGCTTAGGCAGGAAACCTTACACTGACAAATGGATATCCACTATCTTCTTTAAAACTTCCAGTGTTGGAGCATTCACAATTTCAGGAGGCAAGTTGTTCCACTGATTAATTGTTCTGTCAGGAAATTTCTCCTTACTTCTAAGTTGCTTCTCTCCTTGATTAGCTTCCACCCATTGCTTCTTGTCCTGCTTTCTGGTGCTTTCGGGAATAGCTTGACTCCCTCTTCTTTGGGGCAACCCCTGAGATATCGGAAGACTGCTATCATGTCTCCTCTAGTCCTTCTTTCTCTTAAGCTAAACATACCCAGTTCCTGCAACCGTTCTTCATATGTTTTAGCCTCCAGTCCCCTAATCCTCTTTGTTGCTCTTCTCTGCACTCTTTCTAGAGTCTCCACATCCTTTTTACATCATGGTGACCAAAATTGGATGCCGTATTCCAAGTGTGGCCTTTCCAAGGCATTATAAAGTGGTATTAGCACTTCACATGATCTTGATTCTATCCCTCTGTTGATGCAGCCTAGGACTGTGTTGGCTTTTTTGGACGCTGCTGCACACTTGAAAGGCCTGGAGCCCTTCAAAATTGTACTGCCAACATTTAGTGGTATTGTCGATTTGTAGCGGCCCAATTTCCCATCTATTTTCACTATTTTAGAGTAAAACAATAAAAGGGGTAAAGTCCAAAGTTTTTCAGAAGTGGTTTGCCATTGCCTCCTTCCTAGGGCTGAGAGAAAGTAAGTGGCCCAAAGTCATCAAGCAGGTTTTGGGCCTAAGGCAAGACTAGAACTCACAATTTTCTAGTGATTGGCCCAAAGTCACCCAGCCAGCTTTCATGCTTATGGTTGGACCAGAAGTCATAGTCTCACAGTTTCTACCCTGATGCCTTAACCCCAACATCAAACTGGGTCTAGACCTAGGAGGCATTAGTGATTTAAAGAAACGATGATGGCTAAATGGTAGATCCATTGCTGGCATGCATGCATTCAAACCTCAGCAATTCCAGATCGGTGCAAGAAAGCCCTAACTAAACTCTCGTGGCGAGAAATTCGATTGGCTGAGAATGTTGTTAAATGTTTCCCCCCCCCTTTATTTTCCCACCTCCTGAAAGGCAGCCGAATGACCTGCAAGGAGGCCATTCATTATAATCAAATCCCTGTTCAGAGGCAGCAGCTTCCAAGGAGAAAAAGACTGTGGCTCAAAGGTTTCTTTCAGGGTGTAAGAAATGAACACTTTTTTAAAAAAAATGCGGCTAGTGACAAAACAATTCAACAGTAAGTATACCTTATCCCTCCATTTATCCAAGGCCGTTTTCCCAGGATGGGTTACCTCATCTCAGTCTCTCTTTCAAAAAATGCAAGCTACTCCCTTTTATAAACACAGAGTTCTAACAGAAGCAACATTGCATGTTGATATTTTTCTGCTTTATTTAGAGAGAATTAGTTCTCCCTCCCTTCTTCTCTTTCTCCTCCCTACTTCCTTCCTTTTCTTTCTCTTCTCTCCCCCTCCCTTCTATCATCTCTTTCTCTGCCCTCCCTGCCTCCTTCTCCTTCCTTTTCTCCTCCCTCCCTCCTCCCTTCCTTCTTCTCTTTCTCCTCCTTCCTTCTCCTCCTCCTCCCCTCCTCCTCTTTCTTCTCCCTCCCATCCTTTTTCTCCTTCCTCCTTCCTCCCTTCTTCTCTTTCTCCTCCCTCCCTCCCTCCTTCCTCCCTTTCTCTTCCATCCTCTCCTTTTGTGAGTTTTAAGGCCATGCGTTTTGCAGAAAAGGAGTTATAAATGGGCATCCTAGCTTCTGAACATGAGAACAGAGCGGACATCTCAACTCTGAGCTGACAGCAGAAGAGACCATAGGATGGTGTCTTGGTACATTTAAATAATTCCCAGACTGAGAGTGTGTAACCCTTTACAAAAGCAACAGTTGTCAGGTACACTTTCCAATGCACTAAATACTGCCCAAGCTGAACTGTATCTATTTACCAATAAAAGCAGGAGGAGATGTCATGAGAGATTGGTGACAGTCAAAAGCTGAGAGATGAAGGTGTCTGGCTGGCTGATCCATCTTTTTGGAGGCCACTCCAGAACAAGCGTTGTCCCTGGGCATTAAGAGAAGCAAGACACCGCCTTCAAAGCAGGAGAAGAAAATGGGCTTAACAGCAGTTGAAAATGACACAATTTTCCATTTGAATCATATTGAGGGGGGGGGGCGCTACCTGTGGTGTCATTACCTGCAGCTTTATGCATTTCTAAGATCTCCCGTTCAAAATTGGCTTTCAGATTGACTCTGACATGCATGCAATCTTTCTCTGCAGTAGACTGTTTTGATAGGTAAAGGTAAAGATTCCCCTCACTCATAGGGCCTAGTCATTCCTGACTCTAGGGGGCGGTGCTCATCTCCATTTCAAAGAGCCTGCGCTGTCTGAAGACGTCTCCGTGGTCATGTGGCCGGCATGACTCAATGCTGAAGGCGCATGGAATGTTGTTCCCTTCCCACCAAAGGTGGTTCCTATTTTTCTACTTGCATTTTTTGGTTTCCAACTGCTAGGTTGGCAGAAGCTGGATGAGTAACAGGAGCTCCCTCCGTTATGCGACGCTAGGGATTCGAACCACCGATCTGCTGACCTTTTTTGATTGAGGAGCTCAGCATCTTAGCCACTGAGCCATTGCATCCCTCCTATTTTGATAACCCTAGTCTAAATGTGGAGGAGGAAAATGAATGAGCTTGTTTCTGACATGCCATTCACATGTACGTTGCGCCCATCGCTCATGTTAAGTTCTCTGGACTATGGAAATGAAACATCTTTCAAGTTTTCTACTTATGAAAAAGAAACAAAGTATTAATAACAGAATAACGGAGTTGGAAGTGTGCCTCCCTCTATGCTGTGACCTCCTGAGTTCTGCCCTGATCCCGGGTCATCTTGATAGCTTAATTACAATGAAAGGTTGCTTGGAATGCAATTTTTATTCACGTATTATTAGAGGGCCGAGGAGGCCGTGCTTGGAATGATTCCTTCTCAAATCAGAGCCCGGTCTTGGGAGTCCAAGGCCAGAGCCAAAGGCAGGAAGGGGAGCCAGGAGCTCCCAGCAAGCCTTTCCCAGGTCAAATTTCCAGGATTGACACCATCTCAGGAGCATAAACGCTTGAGTCAATCCCGCCTCAGACGTGCAAATCTCTGCAAAGGCTCCTCGTCAGTTGTCAAGCGGCCAAGAGCAGCCTCAGCTGAGGCTCCACCTTCTTTGGCTCCTGCTCAGACAGATCAAAGCCGGAGGAGAAAATGCGTCCCTTCCTCACCATTGCGGGGAGAAGTTGCTTGTTGCTTGTGAAGTTAACCGATTCTTCCACCCTTCAAGAAGTTCTCGTAAATATTTTCCCTTTGATCTGGGTGTCTGCCTTTGTCAAGCCAAACAGATTTATCAGAGGGGATTTTTTCAAAGAAAATTACTGGGTGTTTCACACACACCCCATTCATCCACTTGAAAGTGAGGGCGCACACAGAATTTTTGAAAATAGCATTCTCCCACTGTGTGTTTACAACAGGAAGGGAGGGAGGGAGGGAGGGAGGGAAGGAAGAAAAAAGGGAGGGAGGGAGGGAAGAAGGGTCAGCTGTGGGTCATGTCAGGGGAGGGTTGTTGGGGTTGAAGTGCTGGGGGGGGGGTTGCGTGGGTTGGTTGAGGGTCATTGCCATGGCTGGTTAGCTGTGCCATTGATATGAATTCTGAGGGGGTCATGGGAGGGGAGGGAGCAAGGAAGGAAGGGAAAAAAAGGGAGGGAGAGGGGGAAGGGAGGGAGGGCCATGCTTTAAACAAACAGGAGCCAAAATGCAGAAAGTCCCAAATGATAGAGGTTAAAAGAGGGCACCCTCTATCCCTGATTATTCCACATTTTTCCTTTCCTTTGCCGAATGCTTCTCTCCTCATCCTTTTCTTCCCATTAAAAAATAAAATGAAATAATGGCTTTGTAGGGGAGGCTAATCGTACGCAAGCAAAATGTACAGCTTTGTAAATTAATCCCCTTCTATACCCTGACGGTTTCGCCTTTTGTCATTTGAGCAGCCGAAAAGCTGGGGTTTGCCGCTTGTGCTGGCTCATGGGATGTTTGAAATGCAAACTCATTCTTAGGGGTTTGCTTTGCCACAATGGTGTGCTTGAGCTTCAGGGAGAAGAAATAAGAGCCGTTGAGCCGAAATATTCTGAAGTGCAGTTAAACTGATTTAATAAGGCTGGAAGGCAGAGGGATGAGTCCCTTTCACATTAAGCTGGCTTTATTAGCACAGTCGGCAGCCCCTTTCTCTCATTCCTTTGCATTTGAAAACACAATGTTTTCACCGCAATGTTCCAGGGCAGAGAATATTTGGGGGGAGGGTGGAGAAAAGCTACACCAGGGTGATGGTTTGTTGCACCGTCAGCCAGATGTTCAGACTGGGTGTCGCATTTTGGTCCACTCATCAGGTCCTTCCGATGCAGGTCAGTTTGCCTGAACCGGTAGTAAAAAAAATATGCTATCTTTTCGGGGGAAACCGGGATTTCCGACAATCAGCTGTGACACATGATTTACATTTGGTAGAATCATCGGATTTCCTGCTTTCTAGATAATCTAAATTGTCTGGCACAGTGGATACCCCCCCCCCCCGGTTGTCCCGTTTTGATGCTCTGCGCATGCCCACTCACATTTGTGAAGTGGTAGCAAAGTTGATTTCATCCCTGCCTGGAAGAGGCAGGTGTGGATGTTTTAAGGTGTTCGAGGTCTCCTGGCAGGATGTAAGCTGTGCCTAGCAAAGCTGCCTTTTGCAATTGACTGATGGTGATTTTGCCAATTCCACTGGTATTCAGGTGGTCCTCCGGGTGTTTGGGGATGACTTTGGGTACTACCTTTGCTGCTTTCTTTTGCCACACTTGTTCTAGTTTTATTTGCAGGTTTTTTTATATTATATTTTATATTTTTATTATTGTGGCACAATCAGACTGTTCAGACTGGATTTGGCATTTTTCTCCACCTATCGGGTTCTTCCAAGGACCTGGGATAGGACCAATGTGGATGTTTAATGGTATGAAAGGTAGTGTTGCCAGATGTAAGCTGTTTTGAACAACGCTGCCTTTTGCAATTGACCAATGGTGATTCTGTCAATGCCAGTGGTGACAAAATAGCAACAGTACTGAGGCTTATATACCATTTTACAGTGCTTTACAGCCCTCTCTAAGTGGTTACAGAGCCAGCCTCTTGCCCCCAACAATCTGGGTCCTCATTTGACCCACCTGGGAAGGACAGAAGGCTGAGTCAACCTTGAGCCAGTCAGGATTGAAGGGAAGGAGGGAGGGAGGGGGGAGGAGGAAGGGAGGGTGGGAGAGAGGAAGGAAGGAAGGAAGGAAGGACAAAGCACTAACATTTAGACTTATATACAACTTCACAATGTTTTTACAGCCCTCTCTAAGTGGTTTTCATGGTCAGCCTCTTGCCCCCAACAATCTGGGTTCTCATTTGACCCACCTCGGAAGGAATGCTTTGATTTTGTTAAAAATAGGGGTCACTTTTAAGATGTAGCAGAATTCTTTCTTAACATCTTCCTTGCAAAAAACAAAAACCCAATTCTGATTTCTTTGAGACTTGCATTGTTGAAGGCCTGTTCGCTCTTGCGTCCAATTTTAGTGTTGTCAAATAATTGTGATAGCAATATTCCCATGCTTGTCTTTCTTTGTGCATAAAAGATACCCATGAAGGTGGTCTGATTTTAAGGAGGCCTCTTTTGGCCACCCCAATTCTGGATCTGCTAGGCGGCCATACCAGGGGTTTTTTGGGTCAGGGGTTTGCCCAGGTTCGGGAAAACCCATAGCTAACATTATGGCTGGTTCGGAGAACCTCCAAATACCCCCCTTCCCTCCCAGGGGTCTCCACGCAGCCTGTTTTGGATGCGAGGTAAGTGCAGGGGGAAATGGGCTTCCTGGAAGTTCCGGAAGGCTGGAAACGGGCCTCTTTCTGGCCTCCACGGGGCTTCCGGAGCCTGGGAGGCAGTTTTCGCCCTCACAGAGGCTCGAGGAAAGCCGCTTCAGCCTGGGGAGGGTGAAAAATGCCCCCCACACACACAATGCAGGAGGCCAACTAGGCCACGCCCACCATGGCCACGCCCACCCAGCAACCGGGCAGAGAACCCGTTTTGAATCCCGCCCCCAGGGAAACCTTGCGGAAAGTTCAGAGGGATCTTGGAAGGCTGAGAATCTTGTTTGGTTCCGTCTTTTGGTTACCTAGAATCTCCTCTGGATTGTTTACATCCAGACCGCTGGCAGCGGTCTCCAGCACCGGAGAATTTCCCCAGCCCTGCAAGGGAACGGGAGACATTTTATACCCCAGACATGTTTCTTCTCCTGCAGACTGCAAATAATCAGAGCTACGAAAATTGGGCTGATGGATCGGGTAGATTAATCAATGGGGAATAAATGTTTGCTTGATTAACAGGTGCTCTCGACTTCACAGATTTTTAATGCACCCATTAAAAAAACAGGGGAAGCTGTTGGCACGATCGGAAAGATATTTTTCATGAGGCAATAGGTACATTGGGAAGCCTCCAATCTGGCTGGGAGGAAGACTGAAGCATAGAATTAGCCTGGAGCCATTAGGCCACCGGAAAACGGACGAAGTCTGACCCTCCCTAAGTTCCTTGGAACCTTATCTGATTGTTCCCAAGGGAACTGGGGCGTGGATGGAGATGGGGATAGGATAGAACAGAACAGAACAGAACAGAATAGAATAGAACAGAGTTGGAAGGGAGCTTGGAGGTCTTCTAGTACAACCGCCTCTTAGGCAGGAAACCCTACACAGACAAATGGTTATCCAACATCTTCTTAAAAACTTCCAGTGTTGGGGAATTCACAACTTCTGGAGGCAAGTTGTTCCACTGGTTAATTGTTGTCATTGTCAGGAAATTTTGCCTCAGTTATAAGTTGCTTCTCTTCTTGATTAGTTCCCACCCATTACTTCTTGTTCTGCCCTGAGGTGCTTTGGAGAATAGTTTGACTCCCTCTTCTTTGGGGCAACCCCTGAGATATTGGAAGACTGCTATCATTTCTCCCCTATTCCTTCTTTTCATTAAACTAGACACACCCAGTTCCTGCAACCGTTCTTCATATGTTTTATTCTCCAGTCCCCTAATCCTCTTTGTTGCTCTTCTCTGCACTATTTCCAGAGCCTCCACATCTTTTTTACATCATGGTGACCAAAACTGAATGCCTTATTCCAAGTGTGGCCTGATAAAGTGGTATTAACCCTTCCCATGATCTTGATTCTATCCCTTTGTTTATGCAGCCTAGAACTGTGTTGGCTTTTTTGGCAGCTGCTGCACATGGCTGGCTCCTATTTAAATGGTTGTCCACTAGGACTCCAAGATCCCTCTCACAGTTACTACTATTGAGTGAGGAATCACATATGATGTACCTGTGCATTTCGTTTTTCTTGCCTAAGTGTAGACTTTTTTTTGTTATGGGAAAACCTGAACTTTCTTTTACTACTTTTTGTTATGTTACTGGAGCTCACCCTGTTGAATGGAGCTTGGGTCTTAAACCTGTAATTGTTGGTGCTCCATCTGACAAGCTCAGTGTCTTTAACCGCCGAGCCATCACACCCCTTAATTCCAAATTAATCCAGGCTAAATAAGTGGACTATCTGTGTATATTTGAGAGTTTGCACAACCTGCTTCCCCCACAAGAGTCACAAAATTACCACCCATAGCTCCATCCCAGTCTTTAATTAAAAGTTACCTCTTGCATTCAGCTCTGCAGTCACCGAGTAGAGATGCAATCCATAGAAATGGTGTTTTGCTTCAATGTGTTGGACAGAAGGCTCATTCTGAGATTGCAAGGGCCCCCTCTGGTGTTACGTATCTGCCCCTGCTTCGTACACGGAGAGGATCTTGCTTAGCAGAAGGCGTAGAAACTACAGCAACATGCAATGAGAAGCCATTGCAAAACCAACAATGAGAAGAAGACCAGTTCTAGTTCTTGAAGTTGGACAGGAAAGGGATGCAAGGAGGAGGAGGAGGAGGAGAAGAGGGAAGAAGAGGAGGAGGAAGAAGAAGAAGAAGAGGAAATTAGAAGACAGAAACGGCAGTGCAATGGTTGAAGGCCTTGATTTTAAGGTCAATCCTATATTGTCCACTTGTCTAGCGTCATATTTAACCTCTTTTCACGGGTACCTAAAAAAAGGTTCCTGAGCACAGAATCTAAAAATGAACAGCAGGGTGAACGATCTCAGTACTTCAGCCAAGAATTCAATCACGTCCGGTTCTCCAGATCTTGCTGGAGAACATCTAGAGTTCCTGACCCCACAGAAGGGGCAACCAGTGGTGGGTTTCAAAAATTTTTACAACCTCTTCTGTAGGTGTGGCCTGCTTTGTGGGAGTGGCTTGCCAGCCATGTGACTGGGTGGGCATGGCCAACTTGTAAAATATGATGAAACTCACTTAACAATGTTCTTGCTTAGCAACCAAAATGTTGGCTCAGAAACTCTGGCATTTGAAGCACGCAAGTCTTAAAGCTGTCAAGTTACAAGACCCTTGCACCCCTAACCCTTTAGGAAAAAAAACCCAGGGGTGTTCAAACCTGACAGCTTTAAGACTTGTAGACTTCAACTCCCAGAATTCCTCCTCTGGCTCTTCATCTTGATGGTGTGTGGACGGGCAGGGGGAGGGAGCTGGAACCGGTTCTAAACGGCACGGTAGATTTGTGGAACCTCTTCTATAGAAGAGGTTGGAACTGGCAGGAACCCACCCTTGGGGGCAACGCATCCACTGCAAAGCACATGTTGCTGAAGGAGAAAATGAAATGACACACCCATTCAAACCAAAGCCGTTCTAGTCAGAGAGCAGGAGAACAAGTTAAAGCAAGCGTACATATGGCCAGTGAGTACCTTAACCTTGCCTGAGGGATGTGCTGAGTCCTTTTGCTACTCCACCCCCTTGTTAGCTGCTCACAGTCCTTTCTCAGGTTCAGGAGGCCGAGCCATGTTTCAGGTTCAAACCACAGGTGTCTGACACCTTCAGGTTTTCGGTAGGAAGACTTGCCTGCTCCTGGTGTGCTTGAAGGCTTCCCCGGTGGCTTCACCGGCAGGAGAGAAGAAAAGAAATGAAAATTCAATTCAAGCTGCTTAAAATGCCACGAAGCTCCAGCTCCAGCTAAAACGTCAGTGCCCAAAGTCCCCCAAAGTGTTTTAGAAGCAGCTTTGATGCCCTGCACCATTTTTTTTCTTGTAAGCATTTTTTAAAATTGAGTTAGAGAGTATTGTAAAACACAAACTACAAAAGTAAATAGAAGAGCAGTGAGAGGCAGAGGGGAAAGGGGGAAGAGAAGTGAGGAAGTGGGGGGAGAAAAAGTAGCATGGACTTCTGACTGTTGCAGTAAAATCAGGCGTTAAAATTAAATCACAGCTTTTTGCTTTTTCCATAATAGTATGAACAAGTCATTTCTGTAAAGATCTATCGGTAAAACCCAAAATCAAAGTTTTATTCTTTTCCACTTCGAGCACAAAGTCCAGAAACCATCTCCGTGTGGAAACAAAAGCACTTACATTCTTTTCTTTAATCAAAATAGTCAATTTTGCCATTTCAGCCGACTGGGAATCAAAGTGCCTTTCCATTTTTTTGGGCGGGGGGGAAGCTTCCCATGATCACACGGCTCACAGCTGAGCCACGTGATCCTCGGAAGCTTTTTTTTTCTTACTACCAGTTTGCAGAACCAGGGACAATTGTCCCTACCGGTTTGGCTGAACCAGGCCGAACCGGGAGGATTTCACCCCTAATGAGAAGCGAACCGTCTTCAAGGAGAAACCAAGAAAGTCCAGTTGCCTCTTGAAAAAAAAGCACCTTTCGTACAACTGTGGCCTGGATGACCGAGAATCTCCTTAGACATCCAACTGGAGTATTTGGGGTCCCCCCCCTCCTTTGAAAATGTTTCACTTCTCATCCCGAAGCTGCCTCCATTCTGTTGTTATTGATCTGAGCAATAACCGATCTACAGATCACTTCAAATGGAGCCTTCAGATCTTTACAAAGATACCGATGGAAACCAGGGAGAGATTAGAATTTTGCTCTTAAATTGGGAGGGGAGAAATGGGGGCCATTTGGATATTGCCTCCTCCCCCCCCCACTTGTCTTGCAAGACGCGTTGGCCCGCACCATTGCAAAACTGGCTTCAAGTCACCTCTGGAGCCCACATAGTCATTCCAGCTAGTTCATGGCATAATTGTGATTTTTATCAGTTGTGCAATAAATAGCTCCGATCAACAGAATGAAGACAAAGGGGTTGCAGGTCTATGCTGAAGAAGTCATTTTGTGTTTGCAACCAGCAGAAAAGATTAACGTTCATGTCCCCAGGTTGCCCCCTTTTTAAAGTGGTTAACGCATGAAAGCCCAAAGTTCGGTTCAGCTCTGCTTTCCTTCAGACTCCTGGAAACTATACCAGGAGAGAAGCAAACTGCGATTAAGGAGAAGCTTCCTAACATTGAGAACAATTAACCAGTGGAACAGCTTGTCTCCAGAGGTTGTGGGTGCACCATCACTGGACAGTCACTTGTCTGAGGTGGTATAGGGTGCCCTGCTTGAGAAGGGGGCTGGACTAGAAGACCTCTAAGGTCCCTTCCAACTCTGTTATTCTATTCTATTCTCTCTACTCTAATCTGCTCTACTCTATTTTATTCTATTTACTCTACTCTACTCCCTACCCTACCCTACCATATATTCTATTCTATTCTACTCTACTCTACTCTACTTTATTATTTTCTCTATTCTATTCTATTATTTTCTCTATTCTATTCTATTCTACTCTATTCTTTCCTCTATTCTACTCTACGCTATTCTACTCTACTCTACACTATTATTTCCTCTATTCTATTCTATTCTATTCTATATACCTTTAAAATGTTAACTCTTGGTTGGGTGAAGCATCTTTCATGGTCCTCCTCAAAGGCTGTCTGGCTAACTTTGTCAGGGCCAAAGGAGAGGCTGATCTGCAATGGAGATGCCATCCACATCCCAGAGGCCCTTGATGCTTAATTAGATCAACCAGGAGCGGGTGAAGAGATTGAAAGGAAAGTAATTAAAAACGAGAGTGCTGGAGGACTTTTCTCTAATACACAATGCAATTAAACCGCCTCAGAAACAGTTGGACAGTTTGACACTCCCGAAGCCTAGATGGAGAACTTTAGGAGAGGTGGCGTGTTCAGTTTTCAAAGGGTCCTAAGGGATGCATTGGTCTGTTGTGTGTGTGTTTGACTTCTTCTTCTTCTTCTTCATCTTGGTGGGATTCTTAAGTGAAATGACTCTTTAGGACAGGGGTGCAAATGTAAGGGGTGCTTACATCTGGCCCACGGGGACAGCCTGGAGACAGGAAAGGACTGGCCTGTGGTGCCTCTGAGCACGCTCCCCCCCCTCCCCCAGTGCCCTGTGTTCACTAGCAGAGGGCTAGCAAAACAAACTGAAAGCAAAACAAAAGCAGAAATGTTTCCCCTTTTGGTTTGGAGCATGCAAGAAGGGACAGGAAAGGAGAAAGGGAAAGACAAAGAAGAAGAAGGGAAGATGGGAAGGAAGAAGAAAGAACAAAAAGGGGAGGAAAAAGAAGAGAAGGGAGGGAGGAGATTATAAATAGAGGGAGGGAGGGTCTCGGGGAAGTCCCGCCTCAGCCCTTGGCCACCACAGGTGCCCCTGACATGAGTGACATTGAGCTGGCCACGCCCAACCCTGGCCCTCTGAGGTCAAACACAACCCTGATGCGGCCCTCAATGAAACCGACGTTGACATCCTTGCTTTAGGAGGTCTTCTTCTTTCCACGCGTGAATGGCCAGCACCATATCTGGTCCCTCTCATCTGAAGCCCAAGGCATTCTACCACGGAGGGGAAGGTCATTCCATGCCAGTCATGTGATGCCATCGAGTGGCAGGGGTGACAAGGGCAGTCCCAGCCGTGGCAGAGAAAGAGGGGCCATTAGAGGCAGAAATTAACATTGGGGGGGGGGGTGTTTCCTGGTTCTCCCTTTTCACAGAATTCTCTTTCGGATCAACCCCACCGGTGCAAGTTCCAGCAGGGCCCAGCCTTGCCTGGATTCAGAAGGATTGAATCTGTTAGGTAGTCATTCTTCATTTTTCTCTTAGCAACTGTTCAAAGGTAAAACGGCTCTGGAGGAAAAAAGTGATTTATGACCAGTCTGTGCACTTATGACCATAGCAGTCATGTGAGGACAATGGGCAAGATCTGTCTGAAATAGTCATGCCTACCACGTCTGTCCTTCTGGGAATGGTCAAATAGTCCCCTTATGTTTGGCGTTTGACTGGGGTTTCGAAGTCTCAAAGACAACCTTGGGCCAAGAAGAGAAGCCACCTTGGCTCCCATCAGCCTCAGCTCCAGAATTATGCTTTGCACAACAATCGTAAGCCTCAATCAGGAGACAGCATGTTCTCAGAACGTCTTCTATAGCCAAGTTGACTGAGAAGGATGTCCAGTTCAAATCAGCAGTGGGAAGAAAGGGAGGGAGGGAGGGAGGGAGGGGGGAAGGAAGGAAGGAAGGAAGGAAGGGGAGAAGGAGGAAAGGAGGGGGGGAAAGAAGGGACGGAGGGAGGAAAGCAGAGAGGGAGGAAGAAGGAGGGAGGAAAGGAAGAAATGAGGATGAGGAAAGGGAAGGAAAGAAGGGAGGGAGGGAGGAAAAAAAGGAGGGAAGGAAAGAAGGGAGGGAGGGAGGAAAAGGAAAAAAGAAGGACGGAAGGAAAGAAGGGAGGGATGGAGATGGAGTTATTAAATTAAGCTTTGAATAGCAGTTTAATGAAGGGAATTTGACCTGCTGTGTGTGCAAGTTTCTCTTCTTCATAGGCAGGCAGAAGTCAGCCTACTCTTTGTTTGGGTTTTTCACTTTATTTTTTTATACACACATGCAACAGCTCCGTATCTCTCTGTGTGTGTTTGTTATTTCTTCTAACCATGAGAATCTCTTCAGGAAATTTGCTTAGCATTTATAGAAATTAGATGTCTCTCTGGAGTATTTTTCATTTCCTCTCTGGAAACATATGTAGTTTCCAACAGAAATCTGGCTGAGTCATGGAATAGAAAACAGGCAGGCCCAGCTGTTCAGCCAGCACTTACGGCTCAGCAGGGCCCAGCCCCAGAAGGGCAGAGGCTGTTCCTTCTGATTGACCAAAAACTGCTTAAATAAGTTTTAAAAACCCTTCCTCACGTCTCGGCAAGTGGCGTTTCCTATTAAAGTCAAAGAAAAGGTGTTGGGTGCTTATGTGCCTAGAGAGATTCTTATGGAAACACGGAATGCGTCTCTTCCCATGGAAACAGGCAATAGAAATTCTCCATTTTAAAAAAATAAATCCTATTCTTTCTCGTTTAAAGGGAGGTTGAGGAACTGGAAGGGAAAGTCTGCCTCCAAGAGTCTTATCCTACACATATGTTTGGTATTCATGAATTCCCAAAGGCGACCCTGGGCCAAGAAGAGAAGCCACCTTGGCTCCGATCAATCTCAGCTCCAAAAATTATGCTTTTACACAACGATCATAAGGCATCAAACAGGAGGTGCCATGTTGTCAGAACAACTTATGGCCAGGACTCCATTAAAGTTGTAAGTCGAGGACTATCTGTAAAGTGTAATAAATCCACCCTGTATCCATGCCTTCCCATGAGCAGATTAATTCTGGGCCTGCAGAGGAAGGAGTGGTAGAACGTGGGGGCGGCGTTAAAAGAGGCACCAGCCTAGAATCCTTACGTAGCCGCAAGGGAGCTAAATCCAACCTCCCTTGAATTCTGTTGACCCTTAGCTAACCCCTAGCAGGTGTTAACCCTTAGTTGAGGAGAATCCTGTGCAAAGGCCTTTTAGCAATAAATTACTTTAACTGGGTCTTTTGCATTTGACAGGTTTTTTAAACTTAGAATAACTTTATTATCACGTACTC
The DNA here is from genome assembly GCF_964273705.1 of Natrix helvetica. Classification (NCBI taxonomy): domain Eukaryota; kingdom Metazoa; phylum Chordata; class Lepidosauria; order Squamata; family Natricidae; genus Natrix; species Natrix helvetica. The sequence goes on along the minus strand of NC_138562.1, from coordinate 22,048,489 downwards.
TAATTGGCATCCATCAAAATGAAATGTTGTTGCCTACAGCGCTCAAAGGGTCACCATCTCCAATATACACTACATGATCATGACAAAATCAATCAATCAACCAATACAAAATTATGCATATACCCACATATATGATATGACATGGAGAAACAGGGCACCCCAATCAGAAGCTGCTAGACAACACCTTGAAAATTTCTGGATAGGATAGGATAGGATAGGATAGGAAAGAGTAGAGTAGGATAGGATAGGATAGGATAGAACTGGAAGGGACCTTGGAGGTCTTCTAGTCCAACCCCCTGCCTAGGCAGGAAACCCTATTCCATTTCAGACAAATGGCTGTCCAACATCTTCTTAAAAACTTCCAGTGTTGGAGCATCCACAACTTCTGGTGGCAAGCAGTTCCACTGATTCATTGCTCTGTCAGGAATTTTCTCCTTAGTTCTTGGTTGCTTCTCTCCCCTTGATTAGTCAAAGCTGGCCCAGTTGACATGAAGAAACCAAGACCTTATCAACTGGGAAGCGTATCCCACTATTTCCATATAACGAATTCACTTGCTACAACTCACTCTTGTTTATTCCCGATGAGGACAATCCTTTGGGCTGTTTCTCCTCACGAAAAATACATTCCAAACGATCAATCTGAAGAAGCGAACTGATGGCTGTTCTGCTCTCTTGACCCAAAGCATCACTGTCATTTCCTCCCCTCCTGTGTTGCTCTCCAGGTCAGCCCTTCAACGTTGTTTGCAAAGCCTTTTTCGGCTTCAGTGGTGAGTCGGGCCCCATGATTTACTGGACGAGAGGGGAGAAATTCATCGAAGAACTGGAAAATCATGTGAAAGAAGGCGAAATCAGGTACAGAGCGAAGTTGCTGGCATTCCCCCCCACCCTCCCGCCTCGTAATTTAGAAAACAGGGTGGGGAGATAAAATATACTTCATTTCCAAAAGTTAAACTCAACAGCCTGTTTAATCTGAATTGCAAATTATTTCCATGTTTGGAAGCTGATTTGCTTGGAGTCTGCTTTGAACAGTTAATCCTGGTGACTTTTGCAAAAAAAACAACAACATACAGAGGCAGAACCTATTTGTATTCCCCAATTATATTCATTTAACTAACGGAGGAAAATATTTCCCGGTATTTGCTCTCCAAAGAAGAAAGTTCAGTTTTTAAAACAATCTTTGTTTGTCTCTATATTTTTGCTGAACTTGATGCAATCTTTTTATTTTAGAGTTTAATTATTTTGGGCAAAATCTATCTTTTTACGATTTATTAGATTAACAGATTAACAGAGTTGGAAGGGACCTTGTAGGCCATCTAGCCTTACCTCCTGCCCAAGCTCCAGAGCCTGGAGCGTCGGGTTGTGGAAGGTTGTTAGAATCAAATCCCCAGAGTACTGAGTCTTCGTGAAGGTTCTGACCCAGCTCCCCAAACACCACAAACCCTCTGAGGTGAACCTCCGCCCCCTGCCTTTGATCCCCAGCAGTGACTCTTCCATCCCAAGGACCGGCCCATAGATTTCCACTCCTCTCCTCTCCTTTGCCTTCTGTGCATCCACGCATCAGGCACTGGACCCAGCTGTTCCTCCTCTTCCTCATCAGTCACCTCCAGACTTGGGGGCTGTTGACTCTCCAACTGAGGGCTGACGGACGGCCCAGAATCTGCCTCTCTCTCTCTCTCTCTCTCTCTCTCTGCCAGCTCCATTCCAGAGGTGGGTTCCTATTGATTCGGTCCTGTTTGGCCAAGTAGGTGGTAACTCAGCCTGCCATGCCCTGGAACCAGTTCTATCGTTGTGGCGCCGTCTTGATTTTTGGTTCTGTGCAAAAGATTTTGAGCACCGAACCGGCAGTAATGCCGACAGCCCCCACCCCTGCTCCATTCCCTCTTCTCCCTGGGAGCTCTCAGGCTGCCTTGAGGCTGAGTCCCACGCCCCCTCCTCCCCCTCCTCTGATTCGGCCGGCCACAACAGTATCTCGTCTATCCTTGTCCTGCTGACGAGCCCTCCAATGTTTTTCTGTTTTCTTTCAGGCTGCTCAGAGAGCACCTTGGAGAAAAAATTGTGGAGTTAACATTAATCTTTGACATTGTGAAAGAAGCAGACCTGGCCAATTACACGTGCCACGTCGAAAACAGAAATGGGAAGAAACAGGCGAGCATCATTCTGAGAAAACGAGGTATTTTTCTTTCTTTTCTTTTCTTTTTTCTCATTCCTGTCCCCATCAGCATAGCTGTGAGTTCTGAAGAAATGAAGGGGTCTATTTTCCCATCCTGAAAATTTATGTATTATATTCCTTCCGGAATTGAGTGGGCTAAGAAATGAAATGTGGTCAAATCACTCTTGTGCACTGGTGAGGATTTTAGTTTTTCTGCTGGTGTCCTATACTCAGTTTTCAAGAATTGGGGACTACACTTCCTATTGTCACTCGTCATTTGCAATGGGGGTTGAGGGTGCTGTCAGAAGTTTTTCAAGTGAGGTATGAAAATGGGGGCTAAGGTTCCTCTGGAGGCTCATAAAGATGCGGGGGCAAAAATGTGGACCCTCAATTGTTTCTATGTTGAGGTTGAGGAGAAAATGAAAGGATAAAGTGGGCACCTGAAGTCTTGCATATGCCTAAGACATTCCTTGACTGGTGTACGAGAAGAGGCAGAGACTGTGGATGGAGTCAAGAGAGGACTCTGCCTAGAATCATTACGTGCTCACCTGCTCTCCAAGTCCAACCCCTCTTGAATTCCATCGACTCTTGTTTAGAGCAAATTTAGGGCTGGCCATTAGTTTACTAGGTTCTTGTGTGAGCAATAAATCAGCTTAACTGGAACTTGGATAGAATCAAGATCAGGTGAAGTGTTAGTACCACTTTATCAGGCCTTGGTAAGGCCACAATTGGAATACGGCATCCAGGTTTGGTCACCACGATGTAGAAAAGATGTGGAGACCCTAGAAAGAGTGCAGAGAGGAGCAACGAAGATGATGAGGGGACTGGAGGCTCAAACATATGAAGAACGGTTGCAGGAACTGGGCCTGGCTAGTCTAGGGAAGAGAAGGACCAAGGGAGACATGATAGCAGCATTCCAGTATTTGAGGGGCTGCCACAAGGAAGAGGGAGTCAAACTATTCTCCAAGGTACCTGAGGATAAAATAAGAAGCAATGGGTGGAAACTAACCAAGGAGAGAAGCAACCTAGGACTAAGGAGAAATTTCCTAACAGTGAGAACAATTAATCAGTGGAACAGAAGTTGCCTCCAGAAGTTGTGAATGCCCCAACACTGGAAGCTTTTAACAACTGATTGCTGATTTCAATTCTTGGAAGCCAGAGGTTGGTTATAAGATGGGCAGCTTTATAAACGCATCAATCAATCAATCAATCAATCATCATCATCATCTTTTGAGGACCACATAGTCCGTTGTGGGGCAGGGTCTGGGCAACTGAATGGAGCTGAATGTTTACTGGCTGGATTCCCTTCCTTTCGCCAAATCAATCAATCACTAAAATAAGAGAGCCTTCTACAAGCTACTATTAAACAATGGCTGAGTGCCATATGCAAAATTAAAATCACTAAAAAGACCCGGAAGGGGTCCCATTGTGTTCAAATTCTTCCTTTCTATTCAACTGAAGGGTTAGACATCTTCCTTCAGACCACAGGATTTTCTTCTTAGCATCTTCCACAGGCTCTTGGGACTGGGGTTTTTTCCCCCCTTCTTTCCTTTAAACCTGCCTGGTCAATTTATAAAAAATGATTTTTCTGCCACTTCCCATGCTGTCTGAACATGCTTTCTTTGTCGGAGAACACGCTGAGTGCAAAATCAGAGCCTTGTTAGGTGTTTTAGATTTTGCTCAATCCATAGGAGGAAATTGGTTTGACTGTCAGTAGGCAAGAAACTAAGGGGGGGGGGGTGTTTGGAATTAACGACCTGTTTGCATGCAAACGCATGTCTGGGATTGAGCCCAGGAGTTGCATGAAAAGTAATTTATGGAGGGAAAATTTACAACGGAGATGGTATGGCAGGATCCAAAGAGATATTTAACTCTTTCCCTCATCAAATCTTCTCCGAGCTGGTTCTTTGCTCCCCTGCACAGTTCCAACTCAGATGTGATGTATGCCAGGCCTCTTAAGCATGCTGTTGTGGCCCACCAGTGGCCAATGGAACTGGCAGCAGACTCGGACAGTGAGGAGGTTGGGGAGGAACCTGGGCCAGTCCTGGAGTCTGGGGAAGTCTCTGATGAGGGCTCTGTGTCGGAGGCAGAGAGGAGGCCAGAGCCGTCTGACAGTTATCAGCTGCCTTCAGAGTCAGATATCAATGAGACAGAAGAACAGCTGGAGCCTGTTCCAAGTGTGCGCAGGCGCAGAGCTGCCAGGCGAAGGGAACAGCTCAAGAACAGGGGTCAACTTGGGAGTCAGGCCACAGGTGGACGATGAATGGCCCCTCCCATATGGAATAAAGAGCGAAAGGGGAGTGGAGTTTGCAGGAGGCAATTAGTTCACTTAATTGGTTCGTGACACTTCAAGACTCCTTGCCAAGTTTTGCAGATATCAGCCTGGCAGCTCTCCAAACCAATAAGGTCTGTGACTGTAAATCCTGTGCACTGAACTGGCAGTAATGCCTGGAGCAACTCACCCCTGGGTCCAGTGACATGAGGGATCCTTTAATACTCACGGTGGAGAATTGGGGTTTGTTCTGAAGCTGGATGGGTGGGGGGAGAGGGGCACTACCTCACGAATCCTAAACATTGGAGCTTCAACACAGTGTCTGTTGTGTACTCTAGAATATTGAAGTATTGGTGGATAAAAAAATCTTGGTGGCCTACTCATGCTGTAGAAGTGGGAACATCCACCAGTTTCTAGGCTGTGATTAGAGAAAACCAAGGGGCTGGACAAGAATTCTCAATCAGTGGTCAGCTGGTCACAGAAGACAGCTGATATACCTCCAAAGAGCAGGAGGTTAAAGACACATCTGCTGGAAGCAGGCTCCCTAGCTTAACTGTGCCTTGTCTGACATCACCATCCGGGGATCCCAAGAAGCTTTAGATCAGAAAATAGGCACCAGGTGAAATCTCCATGTTCTTCCAAATTCCCGCTTTATTGATCTGAAGGTGCACCTTATTCCATGACATTTCACTGACAAGTCAGTGAATTCCAACCATAAATTGCAGGACCCAAAAAGCTTTCAAGAGGAAAAGTTAACCGTGAACTTCAACAGCGAGTAAAGCTGTGTAAAGTTTAGAGTGATGTTGAATGATATATAAACTCACTCACGGGCCCATCCAAGTTGGAGAAGCGTTATATTTCCCCTTTTGATTCTTGACAGTGTCTGAGTTTTATGCCTTTCGCATTGCTTATTTATCATGGCAATAAATACCGGTGCCGAGATAGAGCATAAATTAATTTATCTTTTCAATGTCTCATAGCATTCTTCTGGTTTCTTTAAGAGGTGGATGAACTAGGAAGCAAGATTAAGAATGTCCCCGGTTATGGGGAACGGCCCCTGTGCAAGGATGACAGGCAAATTCATGAAGTATTCCATATTTTTTTTTCTGGACGTGGTGGCTCAGTGGCTAAGACTCTGAGCTTGTCGATCAGAAAGGTTGGCAATTTGGCAGTTCGAATCCCTAGTGCTACGTAACGGAGTGAGCTCCCGTTCCTTGTCCCAGCTTCTGCCAACCTAGCAGTTCAAAAGCACGTAAAAAATGCAGGTAGGAAAATAGGGACCACCTTTGGTGGGAAGGGAACAGCGTTCTGTGTGCCTTCAGCATTGAGTCATGCCAGCCACATGACCACAGAGATGTCTTCGGACAGCGCTGGCTCTTCGGCTTTGAAACGGAGATGAGCACCGCCCCCTAGAATCGGGAATGACTAGCGCATATGTGTGAGGGGAACCTTTACCTTTATGAGACAGGGTCTCAAACGATATGCCAGTCTGTTAATGAGTGTCTCCCATGGCATTGAGCTATGGTTGTCATGAATCATATTGACTTTCCACAGTTGGGTGCTGGGAACAAGAAGTGTGTTAAATTGGGGGAATGGGGTTGAGAACATTTTCACAATCCCCCTTTTCTGGTGCACTGGGGAGTTTTGAAAAGCATTTCCATGACCCCATTCCCTTTGGTGCTACTCTGCTATTAGTCATTGTGGAAAGGGTTTTTGACTCCAAAGAATGTGAAAATAATTTGGGTGGGTGGTGAGTGAGACTCTGAAAGATCTGAAAGAAGATTTTTGGATGAGTTGCAAAATGTTTTGAAAGGGAATAAACCAAGAAAGTCCAGTCGCCATTTGGAAAAGAAAAGAAAAAAAAGCACCTTTGGGCCAACCATGACTGGATGATTGAGAATCTCTGTAGACCTTCTTTTGAGTCAAGTTTGACTCTTGGCAAACTTTGTGGATGTATGCATGGAGTTCACGTTGGAACAGTTGGCTATTGTCTTCTTCTAATATTTTCTTTTCAGTTTCCCAAGTTTGGAATTCCTTGGTAGCCCCATCCAAATCTCAGTTATGCCTGATCTTAAGTTCTAAGCCCAGAAAAGATCGGCTAAGTCTGGGGGGCCCACGGGGTGCTTAGATCTGGCCTGTGGGGTTGTCCAGGAAACAGCAAAGGGCCAGCCCACGGGGCTTCTGCCAGCAAAAACGCTGCCTAGGAGGCCTGCGGGCGGCTCTCCTGAGCTCCGTTTTCACTCGCGGAGGGTTGAAGGAGGCCATCGCAGCATAAAACGGAGCTCTGGAGCCCGTTTTCACTGGCAGAGCACTCAAGCCCCCACAGGTGCCCACAACATGAGTGACGTCGAGCTGGCCACACACACCCTGGCCTCCCAAGGTCAAATACAACCCTGATGTGGCCCTCAATGAAATTGAGTTTGACACCCCTGGGCTAAGTCATTCCATTTCCTAACTTATTCTTGTCTTATTCTAGATCTGATCTCCAGAATTGAACTTGCTGGAGGTTTGGGAGCAATATTTCTCTTACTGGTGATACTCATAACCATCTATAAGTGCTACAACATAGAGCTGATGCTGTGCTACAGGCAGATGTTTGGAGGCGATGAAGCCACGGATGGTGAGTAGACTTCTGAACAGCTTATCCAGTGCCCCTGATGTGGACCAGCCACTGAAAGTATCATCTGAAGTAAGAGAAGCTCCATCAATGGAGGAAGCTGGAGAAGGACTATCGCTCTTCAGATCTTGCTGAAATGCAATACCAGCCCTGGCCAGTTTGGTTTAGCGGTTAAGGCACCAGGCTAGAAAGCAGGAAACTGTGTTCAAGTCCCACCTTAGCCATGACTTTGATCACCAGGAGATGGTGAGTTCTAGTCTCGCCTTAAGCATGATAACGAGTTGGGTGACTCTGGGCCAATCAGCAGGAGATGGTGAGTTCTACTCCCACCTTAGGCGTGAAAGCCAACTAGGTGACTAACAGTCCTTCTCTTTTAGCCCAGTTCTACCAAGGAGAAAAGAAATGTTGCACCTTCCCCAAATCCGATCATTCACAGCCAGATGTCCTTCATGCAAATTAAGGGAATTGCCATAATTTGAAAAACAGGAAAGGACAAGCCGGATTCCAATTTAGTCTTTCTGAAGTCCTTGGTGCTGTCTGAGCTTGGTTGTTTTGTGGCAGATATTTTGTTGCCCATCCAGGTAACATCAGTGCTAGTGAATGTGGGGGTTTGCTCCCTCTTTAAGATCAAAACGTATCATCTCCAGCAACCAACATCCAGAGAAGCAGGGACTAACACCAGACAAACTATCAAGCAGAGAACAATACCCTAATCAAGGAACTACCAAGAAGAAAATCACACAAATATTGCTTTGGCCAGCTACCATACGGGGAGCAAACCTCATACCCCATTTCTACACTGATGATGTTACCTAGTTGGATAATGAAATGTCTACAAGGAGGGGAGGGGGAGGGAACCAAGCACAGAGAGCACCAAACACCTCACAATTCAACTTTGAGCTACAACCCTTCTCTGCTATTTAACAGTTCCTGAGTCAGAAACAAGTGATTGTTTGAATTGATTTTCAGCGGTTTCTTAAACACACACAACTTCAGTTGTTTGTAGAGAATTGATGCTTTATAAGTGGGCTGTCCTTTTGACTTCACTGCATTAGCGGTTTGATCTTCGTTCTCTAGAAGTCGCAGGAAATTAAATCATTCTAAGGATCTTCAGTCACAACCTTTCCTTTCCTCAATAGACTTGCGGTTCTAGGAGATGATATAAAATGTGATGTCTCTGCATAAAAATGGGCTGTGATAAATATACCTGAAAGGTACACACCAAGCATTCAGATGGACTATATCAGCTTATCTCTACCATTAATATGAACAATTGTTTCAGGGGTATTGTTTTACTGCCTTACATTTGCTGCTTGTTTCATTTGTGATGAAAACTCAGAAGTGTAAGGGCTACTTGGCCCTTGGTTGACTTTGTAGGAAGAGAGTTGTGTTAGCCTACAGTGGCAAAACATCAGGAGGGATCCGGTAGCAGATTTTCTGACAGGTGTAGCTCATTTCTTCAGGTGTTTCTGCAGAAATGCTCCGTGCATCTGCCGAAGGGGCCTGCAGCTCCTGAAAGTTGATGCTTATTAATCAAATGTGTCTGTCAGAAAAGGTGCTGTCACAGGGATAGCTAACCTTTTTGGCGACGAGTGCCGAAAGCGGGTGTACGCATACCCATAATGCAATGTACATGCTCCCTGTGCGCCCCACCCCCTGTGCATGTGCACATGACTCCCATGTGTGCCCTGCCACGCCCCCACACACACGTGACCCACCATGCATGCGCCTCACCCTCCCATGCATGTATGTTCATCTCCCGCTTGCACCCCCCCCCTTGTGCAGCAGGGATCTGAAAATCAGCTGGCTGGTGGGAGGCGCGCGTGCATGCATGTCAAAACTGAGCTGGAGTGATGGCTTGCATGCCCACGGAGAGGGTTCTGTGTGCCACCTGTGCTATCGGCCATCCTGCTGCTATCGGTTCCCTCCTGCGTTGTCTCCTTGTGTGACGGAATGGGCAACTGGAGAAAGAGTGGGGGAGAATCCTACCATAACCATCATGGTTTCCCACAGAGGAGGCAGAACATTCCAGAGGGGGTCCCAAAACAAGAGACTGGTTAGTAAGAAGAGGTTCAGAGTAGCTAGACTCAGGGTTTATCTATTTAGTTAGAAGGTTGTAACTTTAGTCTGGCAAGATTATGTCCATTCGGTATAACTAAATAAGGAGCTGGAGTCAAGCGGATGTGACTGAGCTGTTCTTTGGCCTTGGGATCCTGGCATCTTGAACCGCGGCTGAATGATAAACCTAGACTACTCCATATCCCTAGTTCTGCCTCCAAGATGCTTCTATATAACTCAATGCTTAAGAAACATTGCTTGACCCAGAACTACCTATTGCAGTTGTTGGACGGTGAAGGCATTCAGACATGCCCACATGCGCAAATCGTTTTAACCGTGGGGAGAACTTCTCTTCCTTCCCCTCCCAAGACCTGTGGTTTTATTTGCAGACAACAAAGAATATGACGCCTACCTGTCGTACACAAAAGTCGATCCTGACGCATTAGACCGTGACAACCGGGAGGAAGAACAATTTGTCCTTGAAATCTTGCCAGATGTGCTGGAGAAGCAATATGGATATAAGCTCTTCATACCAGACCGGGACCTGATCCCAACTGGGAGTAAGTACTGATCCACTAAAGGTTTGAGACTCCTTCTTAAATGTCTCTCACCCTCACCCCTGCAATTTATAGCAAGATGCTTCAATAATTCTGGAAAAGATAGCGATTGGGTTCTCATAGTGGTGGGATTCAGCTGGTTCGGGCTGGTTTGGGCAAACCGGCTATTAAATTTCTGGCTGCCCCCCCTCCTGCCCCCCCCTTTCAAGGAGTCCCCCCCGCGCCCCGTTTTTGCTCCCAGGAGGCTGCAGTGAGGCCTACCCGACCCAAAATGGGGGGAGGGGAGAGCCTGTGGCCCATTTTTGCTACCAGTAGGGTGCAGGAGGCCGAGTGCTGCCTGTCACACCGCCTGGCCATGCCCACCCAGCCAGTTATTAGGACAGAGACCGGTTGTTAAATTGTTTGAATCCCACCACTGGGTTCACACACAGCATCCCGAACTTTTGTTTGCTCAGGGTTTAGGTGGAACCAGTCACCATAGGAGGTCAGTCATGATTTGTGTCTCCTTTGGCTGCTGGGCCAGTCACCATCAGTAATGGAATGCAGGCTTGCACCAGACCCTAGAGCACATTTACAAACCCTAGTAGGGCAAAAGATGAAGCCCAACCCAACCAGTCACATTCTGGATTCGCCCAATGTGCGAAACACACTGTTTGATGGCAAAGACGCAGGGCCAGCGCCGTCTGTTAATATTTTCACTCGGCATAGTTCCACCTAATCGTCATGAACGAATCCAAATTAAAGCAAAGGATCAGGTACATAACTGCACGCCACCTACAGCTGTTAGGAGCTGTGTCTGTGTGAGGGTGGTGGGGGTTCAGAGATTTGATTTTGTGCACAGCTGGTGTTGTTCTGAGCTTGCTTTTAAAAGAAGGGAGCAGAATCAAAGACTTTTAAAGTCAATACAGGAAGAGAACAAATGCTTTCGATGAATCAGCATCCTCACAGGTGCTTCCAAAGGCAGGCTTGCATTTTCTTTCTCTGTCCATCTGTCACGCAGACGTGCCAACAAAAATCTCCATCATTGTCATTTCAGAGAGTCATTAAGCATCATCAAAAATAATGTGCTACCTGACACGTTGGGTTTTTTAAAAACTGTATCTATATCTCTATATCTGGCAGCTCAGCATAGTACTGCCTCCTTCCTTCCTTCCTTCCTTCCTTCCTTCCTTCCTTCCTTCCTTCCTTCCTTCCTTCCTTCCTTTCCTGCCTTGCAAAACCGAGATGATTCATATAGTTTTGAGCAGATTTGATGCTTTCGTGCAGAAGATTAAGGAATGCTTAATCACCCGCTAATGATGATGGTGCAGAATATCAATGGGAACTGAGGACTGGTTCCATTCCAAGCCGGCTTGGGTTTTGCAACCCATAGAAGCTCCTGGATCTGGCAGGGAAAGGCAACTTGGGATGCTGCTGAAATACTCGCTCCGGTTGTTCACATTAAATGCTTCTTTGATTGGCTTTCACCCGGAGCAATTAAGACGAAAGCATATTCTCAGAGGAAACACGTCTCTTAAAGCCAGAGAATGAGAACAATTCATAGAATAGAGCTACTGTGGGGAGTTGTGTGTGTGTGTGTGTGTGTGTGTGTGTGTGTGTGCCATGTTTCCTAGATGGTTCTTGGCCTGGGCTTGGTGGCCCCAGGAGAGGAGAAGAGTGAAAAACTTAGGAACTGCCTCCAGAAGTTGTGAATGCTCCAACACTGGATGTTTTAAGAGGATGTTGGATATCCATTTGTCTGAAGTGATGTAGGGTTTCCTGCCTAAGCAGGGGGTTGGACTAGAAGACCTCTAAGGTCTCCTCCAACTCTGCTATTCTAACTTCCTGGGGTGAGAGTATCAGGCTAGTATTTTGCATAGCAATAGCAACAGCACTTAGACTTATATACAGCTTTGCAGTGCTTTACAGCCTTCTCTAAGCGGATTATAGAGTCAGCCTCTTGTCCCCACAATCTGAGTCCCCATTTTACCCACCTTGGAAGGATGGAAGGCTGAGTCAACCTTGAACCTGGTGAGATTCGAACTGCCAAATTGCAGGCAGCTGGCAGGCAGCAGAAGTTGCCTGCCGTACTGCACTCTAACCGCTGCGCCACCGGGCCGTTTATTGGCAGGGTGCTGTTTTGGGCTCACAGACTTAAGGGAAATTTTTTTTGCAAGGTCAAAGGAGAGACCGTAGAATCTGTTAATTCTTAAAATTGCCTGGAAAGTAGGTTTCTCGGAACTAGCCAACATTGTTAGAAGAACAAATGAAGAATCAGGGAAGACTGTGGTTCACATTTAGGCTAAATGATGGTTTATCCAGAACTGCTTGTTGAATCAACTGCAGTGCTTGGAGTTAGTGCATTGCACCCATCCCCAAAACATGTTTACAAACGTTGGTGTCTAATTCACCCATTCTGCTGAATCCCATTATGACATTACAAACATAGCTAAACATTTCCTGAGCAAAATCCTGACTCAAGTAAGAAGCCTGGACCAGCCTCTCATGTTATCTGGTGGGATAGTTCGTTGCCCAGAGCACATGGAAACAGAAACTATAATCAACTCAGTGGATGACAGCAACACGATTTAGGCATAGCGTCAAATTGGTTAGGGTAGATTTTGGTTGCGAAGGAAGGAAATGCAAGCAGTTTTGATTTACTGATGACCCCAGAATGGCAGACAACTCAATTCTCTCAGCAGAAGTTGGACATTCACTCCTCAGGGATCTTTGGATTCCTATGCGGACCGGGAGATCAGCCCCAGTGACCTAAATGACACTTTCCCATGATACAAGTCTATGGGGCCCCTGTCAACATTCTGCAGACCTCAAGGGCAAGATAGTGCTATCTGTACAATTTCCATATTTTGCACGACAACTCCCACAACCCCCTGCTGAGGAACACGCTGGTTGAGGCTGATGGGAGTTGCAGTCAACAACATCCAGAAGACATCAGTTTAGAGAGTTGTCGGGGGGGGGGGGGTTCAAAAATTGCAGCAACGGGTTCACTGCCCTTTTGCTGGGTGGGCGTGGCGTAGTTGGCCTCCTACACCACGGTGGGGTGGGGGCATTTTTTTGCCCTCCCGAGGCTCCGGAGGCTTTTTTCTGGGAGAGCAAAAGGTGCTTTTCCCGGGCTCCAGAGGCTGAGGCTGGAAACAGGGAAGTTTCTGGACTTTCGGAACCTCCGGTACGCCCATTTCCCCCCCCTCCCCAAGCCTCTGTGTGGGCCCCGCACTTACCTAGCATGATGAACGGGCTGCGTGGAGACTCCTGGGAGGGGCGGGAGGGGCCAGCCAGAAGTGGCATTTGGGGATTCACCAAAATGGGCAGAATCCTATCTACAGGATCTCCTGAACCAGGGCTGTTTTCCTGCCGGCATTACCACCGGCACCCGAAAAACGTGCTTGCGCATTTGCAGCTAAAAAGGTCTGTCAATGCACACAACATTCAAAAAGGGGAAAAAAACTACATTTTTTTCAATGAAGATTGTTCTGTGCATGTGCAGAACAGAAAATCAATATGGCAGCGCCCAGGAAAGATACTAGTAAGAATTCATATTAAATCCTACTTAGTGGCGATAAAAGTGGCAAAACGGCAACATTTTTCCGCTCTTATCGCGTCCGCAGATAACTGCCCATCCGCCCTGTTTAGGGTGACCCGCTCCTTACTTAACCAAGGAACTGGGAAAGACCCCTTGCAGGGTAGGGCTGAAGAATTTGTTCAGTATCTGCAGGATAAAATCACCCAGATCCGGACAGGCTTGGACTCTGACTGGGTAGATTCGAGTCGACGGGGATGAATCTTGTGGAGACAATCTAGGATGAGTTTGACCCTGTGACCCCCAAGGGCACGGACAGGATTATGGGGAGACTCAGTGCTTCCACTTGTGTGCTGGACCCATGTCCCTCTTGGTTAGTTTCGGCTTCCCGGGAGGTGACACGAGGCTGGCTCCAGGCGATTACCAACGCTTCATTGAGAGAGGGGTTCTTTCCCACTGCCTTGAAGGAGGCGGTGGTGAGGCCCCTCCTCAAGAAGCCTTCTCTGGACCCAACTTCTTTAGCCAACTATCGTCCAGTCTCCAACCTTCGCTTTGTAGCAAAGGTTGTCGAGAGTGTGGTAGCACGTCAGCTTCCCCAGAACCTGGATGAAGCTGCCTACCTGGATCCGTTTAAGTCGGGTTTCAGGCCCAGGTACAGCACAGAGATGGCATTGGTCACGTTGGTTGATGATCTCTGGTGGGCCCAGGACAGGGGCTGCTCCTCTGTCCTGGTCCTATTAGGCCTCTCAGCGGCTTTTGATACCATCGACCATGATATCCTACTGCGACGACTCGGGGGGTTGGGAGTGGGGGGCACCGTTTTACAGTGGTTCTCCTCCTACCTGTCAGATTGGTCGCAGTTCATGTTGACTGGAGGACAGGAATCGACCCTGAGGTGCGTCACTTGTGGGGTACCCCAGGGTTCGGTTCTCTCACCCCCTCCTGTTCAACATATATATGAAACCGCTGGACGAGGTCATCCGTGGTTTTGGGGTACGGTATCATCAATATGCTGATGATACCCAACTTTTCATCTCTACCCCAAACCACCCAAACGATGCCCTCGACGTGATGTCCCAATGCCTGGAGTCTGTGCGGATCTGGATGGGGAGGAACAGGCTCAAGCTCAATCCCTCCAAGACTGAGTGGCTGTGGTTTCCGTCATCCCGATTTGTACATCTTGTCCCATCTTTGACGATAGGGGGAGAAATTTTAGCCCCCTCAGAGAAGACTTGCAATCTGGGAGTCCTCCTGGATACGCGGCTTAGTTTAGAAAAACACCTGACGGCCGTGACCAGGGGGGCCTTTTACCAGGTTCACCTGGTATGTCACTTGCGCCCCTTCCTGGATCGGGATGCTCTGTGCACAGTCACTCATGCCCTCGTCCTTTCTCGCCTGGACTACTGCAATGCTCTCTACATGGGGTTGCCCTTGAAGAGCACCCGGAGGCTTCAGCTGGTCCAGAATGCGGCCGCCGGGTTATCATGGGGGTACCTAGGTGCTCCCATGTTACACCCCTTTTAGGTAGCCTGCACTGGTTGCCGGTTGTTTTCTGGGTGCGATTCAAGGTACTAATTATGACATTTAAAGCGCTCCATAGCTTAGGCCCAAGGTACCTGCGAGACCACCTACTGCCACCAGTAGCCTCCCACTGTCCAGTGCGATCCCACAGAGTTGGCCCCCTTAGGGTGCCGTCGGCCACAGTGTCAGCTAGCAACCCCCAGGGAGAGAGCCTTCTCTGTGGGAGCGCCTTCCCTCTGGACTGAGCTGCCCCCAGAACTTCGCATAATCCCCGACCCTTCCGATGCGCCCTAAAAAGTTGGCTTTTCCAGCAAGCCGGCCTGGCCTGAACAGAATAAAATAAACAATTAATTTAATTGTTAATTTTAACCTAATTTTTAAATTTTTATTGTTAATATTAATTGGGTTTGTTTTTGGATACTTTATTTAATTTCCTTTTTAACTTTTGTAATATGTGGGGGTTTTTTATGTTGTACGCCGCCCTGAGTCCTTTGGGAGAAGGGCGGCATATAAATCCAATAAACAAACAGGATAGAATCGGTTCGGGCGCATGTTACTACCTACTCGGCCGAATCGATCCGAACGGGTGGGAACCCACCTCTGGCCTGAACCTGTGCGAACCCCCAGCAGCTCACCCCTGGCCGTTGCCACCCTCACTTTGAAAGATATGTAGATGCCCCTGCAATGCAAAACCACACTACAAGGTAAAACAGAAGGAGGCTCTCTGCCCACCTAGCTGAGGCAGAGCCACATCTGGTGAAAGGCCTTTTGTTGACAGCTGTTTCTTGATTTCTTCGCCAGGAAGGAAAAAAATGGGTTTGACAGCTTCTGGTCATTAGGAAATGCCAGCGTGGTTGGGCTGTCTTGGGAGGTGTGGGGAGCGTGAATGTTCAGGCTGACGAACGTACCTGGCAATGGCGTTCCAGTTTCGGAGATTGAAAGTCAAAGCTGGCGGTCTGAAGATGCAGCAAACGGGAGCATTTTTGTGTGAAGGACTCGCTTACTAGCGTTCCGGGGGAAAGTTGCAGTATCCATTTTTTGCTCAGGATAAAAAAGGTGAAGGAGAATTGCAGGAGAATCCTTGACGTATGACCAGAGTTGAGCCCCACATTTCTGTCGCTAAGCAAGACAGTTGTCAAGTGATGTTTTGTGCCATTTCACTGTTGTCTTTCTGTTGCCACAGTTGTTAAGGGAATCCCTGCAGTTGTTGCAAAAACCAGACCCCAGGACGCTGCCACGGTCGTAAATATGCAAGCATCAGTGGCCCAGCGTCTGCATGTTGATCACATGACCCTGGGGAGGCAGCAACGGTCGTTAAGTGTGAACAATAGTCATGAGATGCTGTTGTAACTTTGAACAGTCACTCAACGGCCTGTTGTAAATTTGCTTCATGGCTTCTGTGTTTGCTCAACAACTGTTATAAAAACAGTCATAAAATCAGGTCGGGTCAGGTGATGCCTTGACTTATGTCTACAACAACTTACAGCTGTAATTACAGGCTCTATTACGGCCATAAGTCGAGGATTAGCTGTAATGGGGATGGAAGTCTGCAATCCAATATGCACTCATGTAGGAATTCGGCTCAATCCACGGGGAGACGAATGTAAGCTTTCTTGGACACTTTCTGACCCCAGTACTAGGGATTATACATCCACAAAGCCACAGCACACATATTTGTCCGAGTTCACAATGTCCCGTCTTTGTGATGTATTCCAGTTTTCCACCTCCTTACTCAGCTTTTGCTACTCCCCTGCTCTCTTGGGAAACAGGCATGGGAGAATCAGCACTTAGACTTATATTGGTATAAAACTCTAAGTGCTGATTCTCCCATACCTGTTTCACAGTGCTTTACAACCCTCTTTAAGCAGTTTACAGAATCAGCCTCTTGCCCCTCCAATAATCTGGGTCCTCATTTTACCAATCGCGCAAGGACAGAAGACTGAGTTGAGCTGGTCAGGATCAAACTGCTGTCAGTTGGCAGAGTCCAGCCTGCACCAGCTCCGTTGCTCTCTCGTAGGACAGAGCAGGCTTCGTAAGGGAGGCAAACGTCCACGTTGGATCTCCGGGGAGGAGCTGCATGGCAATCCTTGTCATCAGAAAGAGCAGATCAGTTCAGATCGTTTTGCATGCCATAAAGATTTTTTCTGCCCATTTCATTCAAACTGGAACGCAAAAGAGACAGAAGGATGCATTCGCACATACTGTGCCAAATGGGAACATCGCTTGCATGACAAGCCCTGATCGGCTCCAGATTCAGTAGAAAGGACCTGACCTTGATGAGACCTTCCTCTCCTCTCCTCTCCTCTCCTCTCCTCTCCTCTCCCCCTTCCCGTCACTTACATTTGATATACATTTGACTCTAGGGAGAAAGATGCCTGTACCCCAGTTAGGAATCTTCTCCATCTGTAACCTCCAAAACATTATTGTGTGTCTTCTCTGTGTGTCTCTGTGTGTGTCTTTGTGTCTGTGTATTTATCAACGTTGAAAGTTCTGGTCCATTATTTTCATTTTCTTTTTTGTTTTGTTTCTTTTTTTGGCCAACCCCACCCAACCCAACCCAGATGTTCATGGGATGAGTTCCATCTGGAACAACCCCTACAATGTGCTCTTTCTTCTGCAGGCTCTTCTTCCAACTGGTGCCCCTATCTTCCAATGGAAGGAGAGTTGAAAGAAGTAAGTAGAGTAGGATCTTGGCTAGGTTGTCTCACCGGGCGATCTCAAAGCGCTCAGCTGTCGAGCAAAATCTGTGCCTCCGAATCTTGTCGATAAATGACTGAAAGGGATATGCGTTCCTGGATCAAAAACAATTCAACCCAAACTCAGCTATCCATACCAGAAATCAAGACGTGTCTGCCATTTCCATAACGTATGTGGGTGAGAAATGGTCATTTGGCAATATGTAAATCCCTCAACTAGGCTTTCCCCAAGTTGGTGGACCTCCAGAATATGTTGGACTGCAAATTCCCAGTAGCTTCCATCTGACCATGTCCATACAATGCGCTGAGCCAAAATTCACAATATGACTGTGAACAGCACGTGAGGTTAAATCAAGGTCGTCTAGAGAGGGGGAGAACATGTTAATTTTAGTAGGGGGGCCGTTTGGAAGGGTGGAATGTAGAGATGTTCAGACCTGATGCAGAAACATCTTAGAGTCCTACCAGGTCAAGAAAATCCAATCTGCTGTCCATGCAGATGACTTTGTGATTATGGAAAGCCATGAGAGATACCCAGCATTTCTCCAACTCTTAGGAGTTCAGGTCAAGAAAAAGCTTTTTCCAAAGTTCTCCACTTATAGGCTTGTTGGCTGTTGGAATTAGACTCGATCCCCTGAGCTCAGTTGAAGGAGTGTTCAAGCCAGGGGTGGGATCCTCCTGGTTTAACAACCGGTTCGCCTGCCAGACACACACTGCACACACATGCGCAGGTTAGAGAAGACTATAGACTTCCGGATTACTGCTTGTGGAGGAAAACAGCTGAGGCGTAGCAATCCACTCTGCCACGCCACTCAGCAGAGAAGATAAAAGTAGGCAAAGGGCAGGGGCAAGTGGGCGGCTCCACTTGCTAGTGGGAGCGAACCAGTTCGCCCGAACCGATCCGAACTGGTAGAATCCCACCCCTGGTTCAGGCCCAGTGAAAACGAGGGACCTGGAGTTACCTTGACCATTTAAACTGTTGATGGCCCTGGTCAAGAAGGATCAATCTGTTCCCTTCTCTGCCCCCCCATTTTGATTGCAAAATTTTGTCTTTCTTTTTCTCTCTCTCCCGCAAGTATTTCTCTATTTTACTCTCCGTCTTATGATTTGCAGCCTATCTAGAAGATCTTGCCCGAGGTATAGAACAAAGCCGCCGTCTCCTGATCATCCTCACCCCAGATTACGTACTCAGACGTGGGTGGAGCATTTTCGAGATGGAGAACCGGCTCCATAACCTGCTCCTCAGTGGTGAGATCAAAGTCATTTTCATCGAGTGCCCCCACCTAAAAGGGAAAGTCAATTACCAAGAAGTGGAAGCCTTGAAGCACAGCATCAAAGTCTTCTCAGTCATCCCGTGGAAAGGACCCCCAAGCAACAAGCTGCATTCTAAATTTTGGAAACGTTTGCTCTATGAGATGCCGGCCAAGAAGAAAGAGGTGATCTTGCGGCGCCAAGTCCTGGATTCCGCCGAGCAGGGCCTCTTTGGGGACCTGCAAACAGTGCCTTCCATCGCGGTGACGGATACTTCGGCTACTTTGGTGTCCTCTCAGGCGGACTTGGGCGATTATCAGCCCGCCAACGCAGCCCAGATGAGACATTACTGCAGAGGTTACGAGTACAATGTGCAGTCCGCCACCCTCCCGCTGTCTGCCCTAAGCAGTAACCACCACACTTACTGCAATATACCCCTGACGCTTCTCAACGGGCAGCTACCGCTGAGCAGCAGCGTGAAGGATGTGCAGGACTTCCACAGAAACCCTCCTTTACTCCCCTTGTCCACCAGAGAACTGAGTTTCACCAGCGATATATGGTAGCAAAGATCTAGACTTCTTTTAGGCCGTCTTCGCAATGAGCCAGAATTCCTTAAAACGAAAAACGGAGAGAAAAATTACCTTTAAAAACCTACGTCATCAGGTGCCAAACTCTTTTTGCCAAGTCACAAAGTAACTCGCTTTTATACTTGAACCTCTCTTTGTTTACATTTACAAA
Source organism: Natrix helvetica (assembly GCF_964273705.1). Taxonomy (NCBI): domain Eukaryota; kingdom Metazoa; phylum Chordata; class Lepidosauria; order Squamata; family Natricidae; genus Natrix; species Natrix helvetica. The sequence continues at coordinate 22,029,116 of NC_138562.1, read as the reverse complement.
ATTATTAACAAGGGGGACGGGGGAAACTACTTTTTTAGCCAAGTTCTGAGTTTCCCGACTTTTAAATGTACAGAATGATTTGTGCTTTATTATAAAAAGAGAGAGAGAGAGAGAGAATGAGAAAGAGGGGATATGAGATCGAATAGTATTTTGAAGTAAGTTGAGAATGAGTTGACTTCAGATGCTATATACAATAGAGTAAGACTCCATATTTATATATACATATCTATCTGTCTGTCTATCTATCTATCTATCTATATATATTAGTACTTCAGAAGTTTAAATGGATTTTTTTTAAAAATAGAAAGGACTTAGGAAGCATACCCGTCATATGTGTGAAACACAAGTAGTAACAAAAAAAATAGAAGTCTCGCATTTTGAATTGTGCTAAAGGACCATTCCTGTCCAGGATGCCCTGCAGATCTTTCCGACAAGATTAACAAGCGCCATGTTGTTAGGGCAGAAGGACCAGGCAGAAGCAAGATGCTAAGCTCAGGTTTTGGCTGTGCAATCCCCACGGCTGAAAAGATGACCGTCCGCTCAACAATTATTTGTCGTTTTGTTCTCCGACTAATTCTTCATCGTTTGTGATGGTCGCCATTGTGTTTCTTCAATTCTTTAGGAAGTTGACTGCCCTTTAATTTTCTGTAAATTTGGGGGAAAGCGTGCATTCGTTCTGGTTTTCCGGGTGTCTTGGGAACTTCCTGTTGCATTTAACGTGCTGAGGATTACAACGTTGTTAAACAGTTTGCAGATTTGAACATTTCCTAATCTTCCCAGTTTGCATACTAAATGGTCATATAAGCATCTGCACAAGGTTGTTATTATTTGGGGCTTCTTTTTTCTTTCCAGATTTAATGGCGTTTGATGGAAAAAATGCCAGCCCAGAAAAGAGAGAAAGGAACAATACAAAACACACACATACAAAAAGCACAGCAATACTTATCAACAAAAGTGTTGAATTGTCATAATAACATTTGCATTGATAATCATCTAAAAACGACAGTAAGCATTTACTCTAATAAAAGGTTACTCAAGAGTGTGTCCCAGTTTCTGTCAGTTCTTACATTCCTGGAAAAATCAAAATTGCTCTTCAATTTATCATTCCAAACCATCATGCTTTTTATTCTCTTAGGACGTGGAAAAACCACCTGTTTGCTCAACATCTGTGTTACTTCTTTCATGTGTTTTTTTTCTTCTGACGTGGTGGCTCAGGGGCTAAGATGCCGAGCTTGTCGATCAGAAAGGTCGGCAGTTTGTAGTTCGGATCCCTAGCGCCGCGTAACGGAATGAGCTCCCATTACTTGTCCCTTTCTAATTTCTACCTCTATTCTGAATATTAATAACGCAAATGTTATATTGGTAGGAATTCTATTTCTAACCATCATCTCTTGCCCCTTTTAATCTTTTGATTCTTGTTGATTTTTGGAAGGTTGTCTATACCTTGGGATTTTGTATGAATTACCTTAATCAAACTCATCATTCCAGTAACCTTATAAATATTACCATTAAAATGGTTAACATTGGAGTATCTGCTCCACCAGGCCCATCACCAGGGTTCCTAATCAGAGCATCTATGATGAATTTTAGCTTGAGGGCATCAGTGGACAAGAGTTTTACCTGCTGGCAGCCACCTCTGTGTTAGATTGTGGTAGATTGGGTGCCACAGAGGCAAATTAATATGCACACCCAGCTGCCCACAATTTTGTAAAGGTGGCTCAGTGGCTAAGATGCTGAGCTGGTTGATCAGAAAGGTTGGCAGTTTGGCGGTTTGAATCCCTAGCGCCGCATAACTGAGTGAGCTCCCGTTCCTTGTCCCAGCTTCTGCCAACCTAGCAGTTCGAAAGAACGTAAAAATGCAAATAGAAAAACGGGAACCACCTTTGGTGGGAAGGTAATGATATTCCATGCTCCTTCAGCATTTAGTCATGACCACGGAGACGTCTTCGGACAGTGCTGGCTCTTGGGCTTTGAAACGGAGATGAGGACCATTCCCCCTAGAGTCGGGAACGACCAGCACATAGGTGCTAGGGGAACTTTAGGATTTTTTTTACACACAAGCATTTTTCTCCTCAGAAAAATTCCGGAACAAGAATCCCATTGTACGGCTTGGGAAAATAAAATGGTGTGGGCACACCATTTCTTTTTGACTGGAAAGCGCTATGGTATGTTATATTTATTTAATTAATATATTTATAGGCAGCCTTTCTACGCTCGGAGAATGTCTGAGGAACAGGCGCATTAACTTAGTTGCAACCAATAATTAATGAGTCTTAAATTGGCTTGCCGGGTTATTTGTCTCGTTGGTTTCTCTAGCATTTCTCATGAGTAATATAGTCTTAAAGGCTGGCTCTTTTTTTTAAAAGAAAAAGTAATTTTACAATATAGCATTTTTAAAAAGCCAAGACGGAGAACAATAAAGTCTCAAGCAATTTAAACAGATGGCAAGTTAAATTAAAATTGCTTTCCGCACTTAATGCTATGTCTCCCACAAAAAAAAATGGGGGGGGGGGAAATAAGACAGAAACAACTCTGTTCTTTATTACCTTGAAAAGGAATACCACATTTTATTCCAAAATAAGGAACAGTTCCTTAAACCATCCCACCCAAGGAACTTTGTGCCCCAGTTTTCTAGTGAAGAGTGAAGGAAGGGAGGAAGCCCACACGGCCCCGGCTCCCTTTTGAATGCCCCCCCTCCCTCCCAGTATTTCAACCATTGGTGCTTTTATGGAAGACAATATTTATGCTAAAGGTGTACATACCTCATAAATAGTTCTGGAGAGATGCTTTGGACCTCACCTGTCTATACCACTTTCCTCCCTTCCCCTTCCCTCCCCTCTCCTCTCTCCTGTCTATTCTTTTCCTTCTCCCTTTCTTCCTTTTCTATCCTTCTCCCTCCCCTCCTTCCTCCTTCTCCTTCCTTCCATCTGTCTGTCTTTCTTCCTCCCTCCCTCCCTCTCATCCCTCCCTCCTCCGTCTCTCCCTCCATCTATCTTCTTCCCTCCCTCCCTCCATCCGTCTTCCTTCCTCCCTCTCTTCCTCCCTCCCACACTCCTGCCTTCCCACTCATCCCTTCCTCCCTCCCTCCGTCTTCTTCCCTCCCAACCTCCCGCCTTCCCTCCCACCTCTTCCTCCCCCTCCCTCCATCTAACTCCCTCCCTCCCCCATCTCCCTCCCTCCCTCTGTCTTCCTCCGTCTCATCTTCCTCCCTCCCTCCCTCCCTTTCATCCCTATTGTCTGTCTTCCTCCCTCGCATGACCCTGAATAAAGAATACCGCTGCATTAAATTTCGATGAGCCAATTCTTTTGTGTAGCAACACCTTTAGCAGAACTCTGTGAGAAAAGAGGGGTTGCTTGAATAGAAGAAGAGGTGCCCTCACTTTCCCTCGGCTTTCTCAACTGGCAGCCAGCCGCTCTCTTGTAAACAACAGCCAACTCTCACAGAAGCAAAGAAACAAAGCTATACTTTCTGCATGACATGTGAAGAGCCAGAGTCTGAGAGGCCCAGGGCCCCCAGAACCCCCGGGAGGGTCCCACCACTTCCATCCATTTCCTTGCATGCTTCCTCTGAATCCCTGTTTTCCTGACCAGGAAATGAGCAGCTTCATTTGAAATCAAGGTGTTTCTTATTTTCTTAGTTAGTTAGATTTTTTTTAGGGCAAACTGGAGAATTTTGGATGTTTGTGATGTTTCTCCCCGCTCCCTCCCCAAGCTCAGCTTCTTTTTCTCTGCAATTGGGGCCCACGAGTGAGTTTAGATGATCCCCAGAAGTGAAATCAGATCGGATGGGTTTTAGCTTAAAGGCTGGGAAAATCTGAGAGTCAAACCCAACCTTCCTGTGGCCGAGGACTGTCCACGAACAAAGCCATGGTGGAGTCATCAAAAGTTTGACTCTTTTGCCTTTCTAGAAAACATCTTACGAGGCTTCCATTCCTGTCCGGTGGTGGTGGTGTGTGCTGACTCAAAGCCACCACACTCCTCATTCCCAAAACATGTGAGCCATGAAAGACGTCTGGCGAGGTGGAAAAATGCAAAGGCATGAGATCTGGCCATGTCTACTTCCCCTTAAGCGAGAGGGAAGGCTGGCTGGCTGGCTGGCTGGTTCTTATAAATTTCTCCAAAGAACTGGGTTAGGGGGCAAGCAGCATTACAGCCTGCAGATGGCAGAAGAGCAGAGGGGGAGAAGACGTGGGGCCAGAGTGAATCGGCCCAAGAGGAACCTGGGGCAGAAACCTCAGTTCTTTCAGTTGTCATTCTTCTGCAGGAAGAATGCTCAGGAGCTGCTTAAAGCCACCCTTGCTAATGTGTGTGTGAGAGAGAGACACCCTTTTGCAGAAGGTGCTGCTTTCAGTGGCTCCTCAGTTCTGCTTCTCGGATGTTGAGACTTATCAAAATAAATGGGCTCCGGGAGGGGGAGATATAATAGCAAGAAAATATGGGGAGAAGCCGAGGGAACGGCCAGGCTTTGAGGGAAACAACAGGCCCTCGGCTTATGTCAATGAAGTTCCTCTTCTAACTTCCCTTTCCTGCAGCCGACATCCTGAAGTGTTTAACACACGGGCATCTTTTCTTTCTTTCTTTCCTTCTTTCTTTCTTTCTCTTTCTTTTCTTTCTCTCTTCCTTTCTGCCTTTCTGCCTTCCTTCCTTCCTTCCTTCCTTCCTTTCTTTCTTTCTTTCTTTCTTTCTTTCTTTCTTTCTTTCCTTACCTACTTACTAACTTAAATTTGGTCTAATGTAGAGGCAGTTTGGTGTAGTTAAGGTGCTGGCTTAGAAAGTGGGAGGCAGTGAATTCTAGTCCTGCCTTACACATGAAAACTAGTTGGGTGACCTTGGGCCAATGACCAGGAGTTGAGTGTTGTGATTTCTGGTCCTGTCTTAGTCACGAAAGCCAGCTGGGTGACTTTTGGCCCACTCCCTCTTCCCACCCACCTCACAGGGCTCTTGCGAGGAAAATATGAGGAGCTTCGAAGAAGCGTTAAGCACATTCCCCACCTTGAGTTATTTATCAAGTAACACCACAATGGATTAAAAAAATAAATACAAATATAATGAATACAGGTGGGAAGACTTTCTTTAGGCCAACTCGTGACTCTTTCTTTCAAACTGGCTGTTCTTTAGTAGGGCCCAGGCTGAAGTTAAATGCTCAGAGAGTTGCTGTATGCAAAAAAAACAAAAAAAACAAACCCTTTCTCCTCTAATTTTAACTTCTCTGTCTGGAAGTCTTCGGCCTGCTATTTGCTCCTCTGTTTAGCCTTGTTATTTTTTAAGGTGTGTGTCTACCTCGATATCTACAGTTACATCTTCCCCTCTCTCTATATATATATATATCGCTCTCTGCTCCAGAGTTATAATTTGTACAATGAACTTGAGCCTTACTTGCAACTCTGTGTCACTTCTAGAAAGTAGGTTAGTCCACGTACAAACACCCTTTTTAAAAATAAAAAGTTTTTTTACTAGATAAACATTAAAAACATTGGACATAGTGTGACATTTCTGGCATAAATGTTTCCATATAGTGATTAGATCTTACAATAATTACATTTTATATCCATTACATAGGTGTATGTAGTCAGTCAGTTGATCCTTTCTTATATATAACTAGCTGTACCAGGCCAGGCGTTGCTGTGGCCCAGTCTGGTTAAATGGAAAAGAAAGAAAAGAGAAAGTCCCCCGGCAGAGGCGGCCCCCTCATGGAAGTGAGCCACGGTGGCCCCTGCAAGAGCCGCCACAGAGGACGGTCCCACAGGCCCCAGCCTGGCCAAGCTGAGGAGGAGAGGAGGAGGGGGAGGCCGCTGCCCCCAACCCGCCTTCCCTCAGCGGTGGCGGCGAGAGGAGGCATCTGGCGTCCCCTGAGGAGCAGGAGGAGGAGGAAGGAGCCGCCCCTGGCAATGCGGACAAGAGGCAGCCCCCGCTGGCCGCTGCTCCATCCAGAGACACGGTCACCACTGCAGTCGCCGCCTCACAGGGCACCCTCCCTCCCCCCCCCCGCAGTCCACCTCACAGGGTTGTTGTGGGGAAAGTAGGAGCTTAGAAGAGAATTAGGAATATTTGCTGGGGGGAAAAGGAAAGGAAAAGAGAGAGAGAGAGAGAGACAAAGGAAGGAAGGAAGGAAGAAAAGTAAGAAAGAAAGAAAGAAAGAAAGAAAGAAAGAAAGAAAGAAAAGAGAAAAGGAAGATGGGAGGGAGGGAGGGAAGAAAGAAAAAGAAAGAGAGAAAGAAAGAAAGGGAAAGGAAAGGAGGGAGGGGAGGGATGGAGGGAGAGAGGAATGAAAGAAAGGAAGGAAGGAAGAAATGAAGGAAGAAAAAAGGAAAGGAGGAGGGAGGAGGGAGGGAGGAAAGAAAGGAAGAAAAAAGGAAAGGAGGGAGGGAAGGAAGGAAGGGAGAGAGAGAAAGAAAGAGAGAGAGAGAAAGAAAGAAAGAAAGAAAGAAAGAAAGAAAGAAAGAAAGAAAGAAAGAAAGAAAGAAAGAAAGAAAGAAAGCTTGGGACGAGTTAACCCTGCTTGGCTTTGGATGGGGCTTTGCCCGTTAACCCGGGGAGTGTGCAATGCACGTGGATCCGATGCAGCCAGCAGGGGAAAGCGGTTGTGTGAAGAAGCCAACTGACGGGTAACGGAGAGAGGAGCCGACCCTCCCGCCCTTCTGCAGCTGCCCGCTGCCCCCCAGCCGGCCCAGCTGTTGCATCCCCCTCCCCCCTCCACGTCACTTCCTCGCAAACTTTTCCTGGGAAAGGTCTGGGCGAAAGTTGGTGTCCTTGCGAGCATCTGGCCGGGGGAGCCGCTGCGTCCGCCTCGGCCTCTGAGGGCGGGAGGGGGGGAGGAAGACGCCAAGTTTCTTCTCCTTCCTTCCTTCCTTCCTTCCTTCCTTCCTTCCTTCCTTCCTTTCAGTCTCTTTTTCCCGGCTCTGCATGTCCGGCTCCCTGCGCTGGGTCCCGCCGGCCGTTCCGCGGCCATGGACGACGGCTGAGCCCGCTAGAACCGCTGGGTAGCCGCGGGCAGCAGCAGCCACCGAAGAGCCACCTAGCCGGGCCGGCCACCGCCGCCGCTCGCCCCGCTCCTCTGCACCGGCGCGCCGCCCGGAGGCTGCCGGCATCCCCTGAAGAGCCATGGCCAGCGACTGCGCCGCCCGGAGCTTGGATAACACCGACCTCGGGGCGCTCCGGGTAAGCGGCTCCTGCGTGGGCCGGGGGAGGGGATGGAGGGGGGGAGAAGCGGGCCTCTGCGTTCCCACGACCCCCGGAGCCCCACCCCCCCGGCCTTGGGCCTTCTCCTCTGGGCGCCCGGCTGGAGTCTGAGCTCAAAGGCGCGTCTGAGGCGAGAGCCCCGGGCCTGCCAAGGGCTGGAAGAGGTCCAGCCTTGGTTGCAGGTCGTGGGAACGCCCCGCCAAAGTGGTCAGGGAGCCGGTTAACTTTTGAGGAGGGTGGCAGCGAGACACACAGACAAAGATACACGTGTACACACACACACACACACACACACACACACACACACACACACAGAGGGAGGCAGAGAAAGTGGAGAGAGAAAGAAAGAAAGGGGGAGGGAGGGAGGGAGGGAGGGAGGGGAGAGAAAGGGGGGAGGGGAGGAAGAGAAAGAGAGGGTGAGAGAGGGAGAGAGTGAAGCTGAGATGGAAAGAGACAGAGAGGAAGGGGAGAGAAAGAGAGAGAAAGAGGGAGGGAAAGGAAGGGAAAGAGAGAGGGTGAAAGAGAAAAAGTTAAAAGAGAGAGAGAGAGAGAAAGAGAGAGAGAAGTCAGTGTCAGTTTGCCTTCTTCAGTGTGCATTTCCATTCGCTTTTCATCTTTCCACCTCAAAAAGGGTGAGCCCACCTCCCCCTGCTCATCCTCCCCACAACCCTGGACAGAAATGGGATTTGAACCTGGGGCTCATTGACAGCTGCTGTAACTGGTGACTTATGTCCTTGACTCTGAAGGCTCCTCCTTCCGTGCTCTCTGAGCTTCCTGGTTTTCTTGCAGATGTTTCATTACCCAACTAGGTAACATCACCCACACACACCCCGGGGTCAGCGCAGCTTAAATCCAGCCACAGGACTTTTCTCCTCCAGAGGAAATTGCAGTACAGAGAGTCCTTGATTTACGACCACCGTCAAGCCCCAGTTTTTCATTGCTGAGTGAAATGGTTCTTAAGTGCGTTGCACCCTGTTTTATGACCTTTCTTGCCATGGGTGTGAAGCAAATCACAGCGGTCGTTAAGTTAGTAACCCGGTTGTTAAGTGAATCTGGCTCCCAAATTGACTTGGGTTGCAAAATGGGATGACATGACCCTGCGGGACACTACGACCGTCATAAATATGAGTCAGTGGCCAAGCATCTGAATTTGGACCACGTGACTTGAGAGGATGCTGCAAGAGTGAAAAATGGTCATAAGTCACAGTTTTTTCAGTGTTCTTGCATTTCAAACGGTCACTCAATGAATTGTTGTAAGTTGAGGGCAATCGAACAACTTTATTTTCACTTTGATTGTACACTAATTGGCATCTATTAAAAATGAAATTTCATTGCATCCAGCTCTCAAAGGGTCACCACCTCCAATTTTACACGGCTTAGACAAGATAAATAAACACATGCAAAATTATGTATATATACCCACAAATGTTTTATGACACAGAGAAACAACACAGTCTAGTTCGGATGCATTCATGTTTATGTCGAAAAAGGTGCCTATTTTCCCCCTGCCAACCCCCCCCCCCAACCCCCCCATTCAATTGGAACTGGCTGCATTTGAAAACTATTGTGTGTTTTTCTGCTTGGCAGTTTATAGCAGGATATGCATAATGAAGCAATATGTTTGTTCCTGATATATTGCATTGTGGGTATTCCTGCTATAAGCCATCCAGCCTCTCGTGAAAGGGTGGACTATAGATTTTGTCGCCACTAAATGAATCCCCGATGGTCGGGAAGTAAAGAGGATGGTTCTCAGCTTCTGGGTTGGGTTACCCTTTCAGGCCCACCAGGATTGCACTGCCGTTTGTTGGAAATGGTGTAGGGTCTCCCGCTTGGGCTGGGGGGGGGGGTTGGACTACATGACCTACAAGATCCCTTCCAGCTCTGTTAATCTAAAATACATGTCATCCTCAACTTAAGGACCACAATGGAGCCCAGAATTTCTGTTGTGAAGGGAGACGGTTGCTAAGTGAGTTTTGTCCCATTTTATGACCTTTCTTGCCACAGTCATTAAGTGAATCACCATCAAGTTAGTAACCCAGTTGTTAAGTGAATCTAGCTTTTTCCTGTTGACTTTGCTGGTCGGAAGGTCGCAAAAGGGGATCTGCCCCTGCTCCCCCGGGACACTGCGACCGTCATAAATGTGAGTCAATTGTCAAGCACCTGAATTTTGATCTCATCATCATGAAGGGGGGGCTGCAAAGGTCGTAACTGTGAAAAACAATCAAAAGTCACATTTTTTGGTGCCATCGGAACTTTGAACAAACAGTTGTAAGTCAAGGACTACCTGAAATAGAATGAGTTTTTTTTATTCTTGGTTTTTGCAAATCTTCCAGCTAAGTTCCTCGATCTCTTTTGGAATCCTTGATAGGATTCTTCCGATCCATCCCAGATCTTTTGAATCTCGGCAAGGACCATAGCCAGAACTGCAGCAGCCTTGAGGTGGAATCAGATCTAAGGCCGAATAAAGAGGAAATGCTACTTCCCGGGGAAAAAAAATGTGTATTATTATTATTATTCAAAGAAACTGAAACTGCCGTTGCCTTTTCTGTAGCCACATCAAGGCTGGTGACTCATAAGGAGACTCACTCGGAGTGCGGATGGGCCACGTTCCTTCTCAGATGCGCTGCTGGGTGGGGTCGATTAAACTATCTAAGGGAGGAAAGAAAGGAAGTGAGGCAGAAAGCGCGCATTTCCTTTGATCGGCCCAATGTTTCATCTGCCACTCCTGGGAATCTTGAAAATGTGACTCCGTCCAGATCTGGAGGAGGGTTTGGGGGAAGAGCTCATGAACTCTGCCCATGGAGAACTTCCGTGTTGCATGCTGCAAGGCGATAGATTTGAGCCCTAAAAATGCCCGTCCTTGCGATGCTGTGGGCCCCACTCTCTGTATTTACGGGCTAAGCAAAGCTGAATTCTAGAACTGGACGGCACCTGATCTACAACGGTTGGTTCGGTGGTGGTGGCACCCGCTCGACGGTGTTTGAATCACGGGACGTGAAGTTCGAATGGGTTACAGTTGCAAACTTGATTATTTGCGTGATGGGCTTCCTGAGTTTCTACAGCAGTTGATATTTTCCTTGTTGATGTTTACAATAAGCTTGTAAGCTCCCTTCATTGTTCAAATGGGGAGAGGAGGAGGAGGAGGAGGAGGAGGCTTTCAACCGGTGGTGGGATTTCTTTGGGAGAACCGGTGATTAACTTTCTGAGCAGTTTAGTGAACTGGTTGCTGGAAGAAATCTTTAGGGCAGAGAACTGGTTGTTAAATTATTTGAATCCCACCAATGCATCCAACCACTACACATTGCCTCCATGCTCTTAAGACCCCATTGGATTCCACTGTGAGAAGCTTGTAAGCTCCTTCATTATTCAAATGGAGAAAGGAGGAGGGGGAGGGGGAGGGAAAGGGGAAGGAGGAGGAGGAGAAGGAGGAGGGGAAGAAGAAGAAGGAGAAGGAGGAGAGGGGAAGGAGGAGGAGGAGGAGGGAAGAAGGAGGAGGGGAAAGGGGAGGAGGAGAAGGAGGAGGAGGAGGAGGAGAAGGGGAAGGAGGAGGGGAAAGAGGAGGAGAAGGAGGAGGGGAAGGAGGAGGGGAAAGAGGAGGAGAAGGAGGAGGAGAAGGGGAAGGGGAAGGAGGAGGAGGGGAAGGGAAAGGAGGAGAAGGAGGAGGAGGGAAGGAGAAGGAGGAGGAGGAGGGGAAAGAGGAGGAGAAGGAGGAGGGGAAGGAGAAGAAGGAGGAGAAGGAGGAGGGGAAGGAGAAGGAGGAGGGGAAGGGGAAGGAAGAGGGAAGGAGGAGGGGAAGGAGGGGGAGGGGAAGGAGAAGAAGAAGGAGGAGGAGGAGGGAAGGAAAAGGAGAAGAAGGAGGAGGAGGGAAAGGGGAAGAAGGAGGGGGAGGGGAAGGAAAAGAAGGAGACATTCAACTACTACACATTGTGTCCATGCTACCTTACATTCAGTTGTGTCCAACTCTTGATGATTCTATGGGCACAACCTTTGACTTTTTTTATGCTCTGGCCGGTGATAGTTTGGATGGCGTCCATCCAGCCACCCCGTTCTTTGACGGGAGCTCCCATCCCAGCTCAAACCAACTGTTAGAGACGAGTTGGGTCATCAGGCCAGTCAGGTGGACTTGGGTCCCCCATCCTGATGGATTTGGCCACCTCTGGGCTCCCGGCCTTTGCAACAGAAGCCAAAGGTTTTCCTTGGCCCTCGGAGAGAGTAAACGCCCGGAGTGGACCCGGCGGCTACAGGCGGCCAGGAATTTACCATCCTTCTCCAAAGCTTGGAACTCCAAAAAGCTTTAGGGGGTGAAGTCACCCCATCCAGAACTTTTCCATTTGCACGTCTGAACGTCATGTTTTAAAGCTGCGTCTTTTGCAGCTTCAGCTTCTTTGAAGATTCAGAATTCTGAATTCCTTCTTTATGTCATTGATGACATTCCATCCCACTAACCAATATTTTGGCTAGGGGAAGAGTGTGTGTTCATTCTCTCTCTCCCTCTCTTTCTCTCGCTCTTCTCTCTCTTCTCTCTCTCTTCCCTCCCTCCCTCCCTGCCTCCCTCTCTTTCTCTCTCTTTCTCTTTCTCTCTCTTTCTCTCTCCCCTCTCTCTTGTCTCTCTCTCTTCTCTCTTTCCCTATCTCTTTCTCCTTTCTCTCTCTCCTCTCTCTCTTTTCTTTCTCTCTCTTTCTCTCCCTCCCTCCCTAAATCTCGTGTTTGCTTTAAAAAATGAATTTATTTTCTGCATATCTTCACAGCAATTTCTGGATGAGGGCCATCCAAAGTTTTGTTCTTCCCTTTATTAAGTCAGCTGATCCCTGCCCCCCAAAAGTTGGAAAGGGTGGGGTTCAGGAAATCCTTGGGTTTGGGAGATAACATTTGTGTCGTCTTTGTCTCACCAGCAAATATGAGTTCTGCCAAGTTTTTAAAACCCGCTGAAACGAGGTTAAGGCACCCTCTGCGCATCGGTTGAGTCATTGATATGTCTGGCACAGTCCCTATCCTAAGGCACTTCCAATGAATGTACCTCCGAGGTCTGCAGCAACCCCTGCACCAGGGGGGCTTCTTGTCCACCAATGGTCATATCAATTCCCCCTGAGATGTGGAGTCATCGCCCCACATCCCTGCTGGAAATATATACTCTGTGTGTGTGTGTGCGTGCGTGCATGCGTGCGTGCTTGTGTGCTTGCACGCACGCGCACGCGTACACACACATGCAGGTCTTGGCGTATTCAGGTCTTTTCCCGTGTAAGATTGAGAGTATCTTGGTGACGTTTTGGCACCAGCCTGAAGATGCCGAGTGGGATCTCGTCGAAACGCCGCCAAGATACTCTCAATCTTACACGGGAAAAGACCTGAATATGCATACCAAAGGAAAAATCCTCTATATTTCTGTATATGCAGAATGTATCTTACTTATTTGATTGGCAGTGAGGTGCAAGCATCTCCAAAGAGAGGGGGGGAGTGTGTGTGTGTGTGTGTGTGTGTGTGTTTTAACTTAAGTGAAATTAAACCGGCTGTTATGTTGAAAATAGCAGCAATCCACCGCCAGGCTCAAATATTCAACTTGGATCGACTCTTGTTTCCCCTTGGCAAGGCCATCATCTATTACAGTCTTCCAGACCAGTCAGATTCTTCATTGTCCAAGAATTGGGCCCATTTTAGATGCGGGCGTTTCCTTGACCATCGGTTTTTGTGTCCCTGGACCATTTGATGGGCTCCTTCTGCCAAAATAGCTGCGGTTTCCTTTGACAGGTGCCAACCGTTTGACCCAACCATTTGTCACTCGGATGTTAATTACTCTAATGGACTCCACCATATGGCTTCTCCTCTAGTCTGGTCTTCATCCTAGGACGAGGAGGCCAGTAGGGTGAAAGAAACCCAGGCAGGCGGGGTGGGGGGGGGCGGGGGGGCGGAATGGGACCTGAAGGCCACCAAGTGCGTTTCCTGCCGTGGTAAACTTCTGGGGTTGGCGGCAGAGAAAATAGGAGCATAATGGACTTCCTTGATGCTTAAACCAGATGGAGATTTAAGACTTAGCAACGTGGATGTTTGTTTTCTGCAGTGGTTCAACCGGTTTGCTGTGCAGTTTAGATTGGCTAAGCCAAGCCACTAGATCTCATGGCTGTTGACTATCTATCAATCAGAATAGAACTGGAAGGGACCTCGGAGGTCTTCTAGTCCAGCCCCCTGCTCAAGCAGAAGACCCTGTACCATTTCAGGCAGGTGGCTGTCTAGCCTTTTCTTAAAAACCTCCAGAGATGGAGCACCTACAGCCTCTGGTGGCAGGCTGTTCCATTGGTTAATTGTCCTCATGGTTGGGAAGTTTCTCCTTAGTTCTAGGTTGCTTCTCTCCTTGATGAGTTTCCCTCCGTTGCTTCTTGTCCTGCCTTCAGGTACTTTGCAGAATAGCTTGACTCCCTCTTCCTTGCGGCAGCCCCTCAAGTACTGGAAGACTGCTATCATGTCTCCCCTAGTCCTTCCTTTCTCTAGATTACCCATCCCCAAATCCTGCAACCATTCTTCATATGTTTTTATCTCCAGGAGTCCAGACCCAGCATCCTAGTTGTTATTCACTCTTTCCAGAGTTTCAATGTCTTTTTTATAATGTAGTGACCAAAACAGGATGCAGTATTCCAGGTGTGGCCTTACTAAGGATTTATAAAGCAGTACTAATACTTCACGTGATTTTGATTCTATGCCCCTGTTTATACAGCCAAGGATTGTATTCGCTTTTTTGGCTGCTGCCCCACACAACTGGCTCTATGACTTAAAATAGGCATCCTCAAACTACGGCCCACCAATGCAAAGTATCCAACCTGCGGAATGGTGGGATGAAAAGCAGCTGCCAGCTTGTAAAGAAGTGCTTTAAAAATCTTTAAAAACAGCCTTTCAGATGTCTTCCACCACCATGTGATCCATTAAAAGTCTTCAAATGTATTTAAAAGTCTTTAAAAACAGCCTTTCAGGTGTTTTCCACAGCCATGTGAGCCATTAAGAGACTTTAAAAGTCATTAAAGGTCTTTAAAAGTCATTAAAGTATTTAAAAACAGCCTTTCAGATGTTTTTCACAGCCATGTGGTCCAGGGCTGGTGGGTGGGTGAGTAGGGAAGGCACTGCTTTTAAAGTAGTGCTTTAAAAGTGGGTGGGTGGGGGACATATCTCCACCTTTCCTAGCTTCTTCAAAATCAGCTGAAGTTGGCTAACACTAATTCAAATGCAACCACAGTATAATGCCTGATGAAGGAGAATTCGCCCACTGCTTTGATTCTTCCCATATATAAAGTACATCCACCAAATTGGTTGCTGAACAATTTTGGTAGATATTCATGTGAGTATATACACATGTGTGGCAAAAAGCAAACCAGTTTGTGAATTTTCCTCCAGGCTTAAAAGACCTTTAGCCCTATAATCCCAAATAAGCAGGCCCACACTTCCCATTGAATTAGTAGTATATTTATGATGGTTAAAATTGTTCTTCATTTTAAATATTGTATTATGTCATGCTTTTTTGCACGGCAAATGAAGATACGTGCAGTGTTGATAGAAATTTGTTCATTTCCCCCCCAAATGATAGTCGGGCTCCCAACAGTCTGAGGGAGCATTATCCCTCCTTAATTCACCATTGGAGGCTCTGTGTGTGTGTGTGTGTGTGTGTGTGTGTGTTGATTCTCGCCTTCTTCCACCTGCTTCCAGTGTCTCAATGCCCATCTTGGGGGTTTCAGTTGCAGTCTTAATTGGAGCAGTTCCAGGGGTGGGTTCTGGCCACCATTACTGCTGGTTCGGCAGCCATTTTGTTTTCCACTTACATTTGCAAGCAGGTAGTGAAGATAACCAGTAGAAAGAAGAAGACCTTAAATAATGGTTGGGGATGGCCTGGAACCTTAGAGGTCACTGGAGACCCGTGTTAGGGCCATGGATGAGCCCAACTGACTGCCCAGACTAAGACCAAGAACAGCTGGGCTTAGAAGGCTACCCCCCATTCACTAAGGAACCCACATCTGTACTACATCTATTTTCAACCACCTTGGACTGTCCCCCATTTTTATGATATCTCCACCTGCTTCACCTTCACGTCCTGGAAATATTTGGAACATTTTCCCCTCCAGCTCCCCAGTAACATCTCAGCCTCCGGCTATTAACTATTAACTTTTACCATCTGCACCCTTACCCAATTGGGTTTTAATATTTTATCAATCTACTCAAGGCTAGACCTGCTCCGCCTGCGAGAGGCCCCTCTCTCGCAGGTATGGCCCTTGGCGCTTTCAAGGGCCTGCCTTGATGACGGGTTTGTGAACCCCGAGAGGTGGAAGAAACGGAGGCTGAGGGGCTTTTTATCTAAATGTTTTTTATTGCTATTAAGGGGTTCCAGGGAGGGGGGGTGGGATAACCAGGCCGGGAGAGGAGCCAGTGCCAGTGCCAGACGGGCAGGTGAGTCCGGGAAGGAAGTGAGCGGAGTGGGGGGGGGAGAAGGAACAAGTTATTCCAACAGGGGGTTGTTTGATTACAACGGTCGCGGGGAGGGGGGGATGCGAGGACAAGAGAAGATCACAAGGTCGGTTGGGAGACCGTGGCTGCTAGCTATGCCCGGTCGTTTGTACCAACCCCCGCAACCTAGGTGGCCAGGAACTACAGAGCCGGGGCCTGCGGCTGATGCTTTGCAATGCAAGGTCCGTAACCAACAAGGCCCCCCTCATTAATGAGTTGATCTCTGAGGGGGAGCTGGACCTTGCAGGGATAACGGAGACCTGGTTGGGCCACGAGGGTGGTTTACCCCTTGTGGAAATGTGCCCACCAGGTTTCCGTGCATTCCATCAGCCTCGGGCCCTGGGTAAGGGTGGTGGGGTGGCGGTAGTTATATGGGAAGGTCTAGAGCCGAGGGAGTTCACTGTTCCTCAGATATCCGGGTGTGAGTCCCTTGGTGTGAAATGGGGCCCAGGGAGGCAGTTGGGTTTGCTGATTGTATACTTGGCTCCTCGCTATACATCAGCGGCCCTGCCCGAGCTCCTCGAGCTGATCTTGGAGACGGCGGTTGAGATCCCCAAGCTTGTGGTTATGGGGGATTTCAACCTGCCGTCGGCGGGAGCAGCATCTGAGGTGGCTCGGGAGTTCATGGCTTCCATGACAGCCATGGGCCTGACCCAATTAATTCAGGGCCCCACACACGAAGGCGGCCACACACTGGACCTTGTTTTTGTATCTGAGCAGTGGACGAGTGATCTGGGTATAGGGGACTTAGTTGTCACACCCCTGTCATGGTCAGATCACTCATGTCTCCGGCTGGACTTCCCTGGCGCTACCCCCCACCGCGAGGAGGCGGGACCAGATGGTCCAAGCTGGTACCGCCCCAAGCACCTGATGGAACCGGATAGGTTCCAGACGGAGCTTGGGCCATTACCTGTAGCCCTGACCCGTGCTCGGTCGGAGGACCTAGCGGCCGCCTGGAATAGGGCGGCGGCTGGGGCCTTGGACCGGGTTGCGCCTTTGCAACCTCTCCTGCGGCAGCGACCCACCCGGGCTCCTTGGTATACCGAGGAGCTGAGGGTGATGAAGCGCCATAGGAGACGTCTAGAGAGCAGGTGGAGGTCCTCACGCTCCGAATCTGATCGAACACAGGTAAGAGCCTATTTACGGACCTACCTTGTGGCATTAAGGGTGGCCAAACGTAGATATTGCACCGCTCTTATTGCGTCCGCGGATAACCGCCCTGCCGCCCTGTTTAGGGTGACCCGCTCCCTCTTGTCACAGAGGACGCGGGGGGCACCCTTGCAGGGCAGAGCAGAGGAGTTTGGGGAATATCTGCAGGACAAAGTCGCTCAGATCCGGAGCGGATGGGCCCCCCTCAGTGGACCAGACGGGCCGCCAACAGCGAGTCTTGTGAGACCATCCTGGGAGGAGTTTGATTCTGTTGCCCCCGAGGATTTGGATAGGTTACGTGGACGGCTGCGACCCACCACATGTTTAATGGACCCGTGTCCCTCCTGGTTGGTACTGGCATCTTGGGAGGTGACCCGAGGCTGGCTTCTGGGCCTGGTGAATGCCTCATTGGGTGAGGGATCCTTGCCAACCGCCTTGAAGGAGGCGGTGGTGAGGCCCTTACTTAAGAGGCCTTCGCTTGACCCAACGGAGCTAGCTAATTACCGTCCAGTCTCCAACCTTCCCTTTCTAGCGAAGGTTGTCGAGAATGTGGTGGCGCAGCAGTTTCCACGACACCTTGACGAATCCGATTATCTAGACTCACGCCAGTCCGGCTTCCGACCCGGGCACAGCATGGAGACAGCCTTGGTCGCGTTGGTCGATTCTCTCTGGAGGGCCAGAGATAGAGGTTGTTCCTCTATCCTGGTCCTATTAGACCTCTCGGCGGCTTTTGATACCATCGACCATGGTATCCTATTGCGCCGGTTGGAGGGGATAGGAGTCGGAGGTACTGTTCTGCGGTGGTTCGGCTCCTACCTCTCCGACCGGAAGCAATGTGTGTTGACAGGGGGACAGAGGTCGACCCCGAGGCCACTCACTTGTGGAGTGCCACAGGGGTCGGTCCTCTCGCCTCTCCTGTTCAACACATATGTGAAGCCGCTGGGTGAGATCATCCGTGGTTTTGGGGTTGAGTGTCACTTCTACGCTGATGATACCCAGCTGTATATTTCAACCCCAAACCACCCCAACGAGGCTGTCGAAGTGATGTCCCGGTGTTTGGAAGCCGTCGGGGTCTGGATGGGGGACAACAGACTTAAACTCAACCCCTCCAAGACTGAGTGGCTGTGGCTACCGGCACCTCGGTTCAGCCAGCTGATTCCATCGCTGGCCATAGGGGGCGAACAATTGCCCCCTGTGGAACGGGCGCACAATTTGGGCGTCCTCCTTGATGCCCGGCTGTCAATGGATGACCATGTGGCAGCCGTGGCAAGGGGGGCGTTCCACCAGGTTCGCCTGGTGCGCCAATTGCGCCCCCTACTGGACCGGGATGCCCTATGCACGGTCACTCATGCGCTGGTGATGTCCCGCCTGGATTACTGCAACGCTCTCTACATGGGGCTGCCCTTGGGACGCGCCCGGAGACTGCAGTTAGTTCAGAACGCAGCCGCGTGGGCTGTGATGGGGAGTACGAGGTACTCCCACGTAACACCTCTCCTGCGCGAGCTGCACTGGCTACCTGTGGTTTTTCGGGTGCGTTTCAAGGTGCTGATTACCATCTTTAAAGCGCTCCATGGCACGGGACCTAGTTACTTGCGGGATCGCATCCTCCCACATACATCCCTGCGGCCAATTCGCTCACACAGAGAGGGACTTCTCCTGGTGCCGTCCACTAGGCAATGCCAACGGGCGACACCAAGGAGTAGGGCCTTCTCTGTGATGGGCCCAACCCTCTGGAATGACCTCCCCCCCGACATTAGAACCACTACTGACCTCCGCTCCTTCCGACAAAAATTGAAGACTCACCTGTTCCGATTAGCAGGCCTGGCATAATTACAACTGTCCCTCCTGGCAAATGTACTATTAACTGGTTATTTTAGGGGTATTGTTTTTAACTTATTGTGTGTGTTTTAGGGGTTCAAAATCCTATATTTATATATACTGCTTTGTACAGTTCTTTTAATTCCATTTTTTAACCTCCTCCATTCCAACTGTACATATTCAATTTTTATTGTATTTTGATATATTTTGCATGGACTGTACACTGCCCCGAGTCCCTTTTGGGAGAGGGGGCGGTCTAGAAGCATGAATAATAAATAAAAATAAATAATTTGATTTCACCCCTGATTTACATATTCAAATCATTTTAGGTTTTTTTTTTCTTTTTAAAAAAGACAGCCTCGCATTGTGATAGCGACCATTGGAAATAAACATATTTTAAACTTTATTTGCATCCTTAGCTGAGGCAGAAGTTAAGTGTGTGTGCCCCAGTCTACGGAAGAGTTTTGAGTTTTGCTGTGGTGGTGTGACCTTAGCTGCCCTGTGATTTTGGATGTCCGTCCTTCCTCTCTTCTCCAAGCTGTTTTTAGAAAATAGAATTGCCTGACCCCGGGGAGGTTGATTCTACTTTAATTTTGGGTTCTGTTGATCTGTTCTCCGAGAATAGATGTGGCGTGATCATTCCACAACATTTCAGAAGTTCTTATCCACAAAAAACATGGAAACATTTTTGTCTCAGTTTGATCCAGATAGGAAGAATTTGTTAGTTTCTTTATAGCAATCGCACTTAAACCTATATACCACTTCATAGTGTTTTGCAGTCTTCTCTAACCAGTTTACAGAGTTAGCCTCTTGCCCCCAACAATCTGGGTCCTTATTTTATCAACCTTGGAAGGATGGAAGGCTGAGTCAACCTGGAACCAATTAGAATCGAACTGCTAGCATTGGGCAGAGTTAGCCTGCAATACGGCATTCTAATCACTGTACCACCACAGCCTGCCCTTCTTTCCTTCTTTCCCTCCCTCCCTCCCTTCGCACTTAACTTTAGCACTTAGACTTATATACCGCTTCACTGTGCTTTACAGCCCTCTCTAAGCAGTTTACAGAGTCAGTCTCTTACCCCTCCTTTACTTTACTTTATTTCGTATTTCTAGACCGCCCCCTCTCCCAAAAGGGACTCGGGGCGGTGTACAGTCAGGCTAAAACACAAATAGGATGCATATAAATAAATACATAAATACATAAATGGAGGAGGCTATATAAAACTGTACCTTCAAGTAAAGCATTAAAAGCAGTATTCTCCAACAATCTAGGTCCTCAGTTTACCCACCTTGGAAGGATGGAAGGCTGAGTCAACCTTGAACCAGTCACGATCAAACTGCTGGCAGTGGGCAGAGTTATCCTGCAATACCGCCTTCCAACCAGAGCACTACTGGGTCTCTTAAATTCTTATGGAATTTATTTGCCGCTCATTTTGTAGCGAAAGATTCTGAGCAGTTTCCAACATTAAAACATTAAAACCCTGAGTATTCCTTTCCTGCAGATGGATTCTATTGTGTGTGTATGTGTAAAACTATCTACCTATTGCTTTTGAATGGACCAGGGGGGATTTTATCCTCATCCTTTCACGGGGTGTGTTGAAGAGTTGAAGTATGTTCAGATCATACAAAGACCCCATTTTACCCAGGTTGTCTGTCCTGGAGATGGTTGAAGTGTTTACGTATTGCAAATTGATTTCACTCTGGGTGGTACACAACCAGCAAGTAAAACCACAAATCTATCAAAGAGTGATTACTAAAGATCGAAATACTTTTTAAAATTAAACTGTACGACCCACAAGGCACAGAGAGAGGGAATATAGTTAGGTTTGCAGAGTGCACGTAACCATCAACTGTGGTTCCTCTAGTCTACCCCAAGATGCTAAGCCAAACAAACCACATAAAGAGTTGGATGCAGCTTGCAAAACTCAGCCAAGAAGCTAATCTTACCAAGAAGCACACTAACTCCCTGTAATTTAATTCTTTTCTAGGATCCAGCTGGAATATTTGAACTAGTGCAAGTCGTTGGGAATGGGACATATGGACAAGTCTATAAGGTACGGGATATTTCTGAAGAATGGATGAATAAAAAATTTAAAATATTCTATTCCATTCCACAGTGAATTAAAGTTAGATAGAATGTCCTGCTTTGCTTGGACATCATTGGCCACGAGTTTAATGTCAGTCCGAATAGCAGCGAGGGCCTGGTGGCTGATTTCTCTGCTGGTGGAAAGGGAGAAGGGAGACAGTCACGATTTGGCCATCTTCCTTATATTAGTTTGTTAAGCCAAACCTCAAGGCATCAAATGTGTGGCCAGTGATTAATGCAACCAAGCCTTGAGGGGATGTGATGCTGTCATGTAACTAATTCCATCCGATTATAAAGCTCCGAGCCACTTTGATTGATGGTTGAACATCCATTCCAACTGGTGCTTTTCTTTTTCTTTTTCTGCTGACGTTCACTTCCTTGCTGACACGTTCTTGTGGTTATTGTGCAACTTTGGGGCTGTTTGGATATGAAATGAGCTGTTGTGCATATCGCAGCAGGGATCGGCTTTTATCCAGGACAGATGTTTGAAAGCTATTTTTTTTTACAAGAGATACAGCTCGGAGCTTTTATCTGTCACTCATCCATCAGGTGTGAAACCAGTTGGGTCTACCAGTTGTCCCAAAGCCACAAGGTCTGCCTTAATGCAGCAAGAGAAACCTGCTTCTTGTTTGTAAACCATAGGGATTTGTTGACAATCTATCCCAGTGTTGGCAAACCTTTTCAACATTGGGTGCCAAAACGGGAGCACATGTGCGGGGGGGGGGGAGCGCCGGAAACTGGAAGAGCAGTCCCTGGAACTCATGTGCATGCCAGGAAGCCGGCATGTGCATGCGCGCCAGTCACCTGGTCTTCTGGATTCTGGTGCAGATTTGTGCATGAAGACCAGCTGGCCAGCGCGCATGTGTGTGCCAGAAACCGGAAGCTCAGTTTCCTGGCATGCACATGCCTGCGAGGGAGCTGCTCTTCCGGTTTCCAGCACTTCCATGTGCGCAAAGACCCGCTGGCCGGCACGTATGTGAAGCACTGGAGCCCGGAAGAGCAACGGGCGATGGCTGGCGTGCCCAGAAAGGTGGTTCTGCGTGCGACTTCTGGCATACGGAGCATAGGTTCACCCTCACAGCTATATCCCATCTTTAATAGTTTTACAAATAACTCAAGGCGCCGGAGATCTCCAACGCAACTTCCTCCTCCTGTTTTCTGCCCAACAACCCTGTGAGGTGGGTTGGGCTGAGAGAGAGAGAGACTGGCCAAAGTCAGCAACCTGGCTTTCATGACTAGGTGGGACTAGAACTCACATTCTTCCGTGACTGGCCCATAGTCACCCAGCTGGCATCCATGGCTAAGGTGGGACTAGAACTCACCATTGCCTGGTGATTGGCCCAAAGTGACCCAGCCAAGGCAGACTTGAATTCCCCATCTCCTGCTTTCTAACATGGCGCCTTAACCACTGGACTGAACTGGCTCTCTTACAGCTTCCTAAGATGTGGGGACTTGAAAACCAGCACAGGGGAACGTTGGTTAGAATAGGGCACAATCTTAAAGCTGGTAAGAGAAGCTGGGCTGAAGATCTGTTTGGAAGCGGAGAAAATAGATGAATCATGCAAAACCGAGTCGTTTCCAGGACTTTTTTTTTTCATTAAAAGAAAAAAGAAAACTGCTGAGCGATAGGACTTCTTTGTGCCAGATTTTAAAAAGGGTTGCATTGTGCAGGCATGTGGTTTGCACAAGGCCTGCTGGAGTCCTCTGCAACCATTTCATGCTCTGCCCAATTTTTTGGGGAACAGAAGGCTCCAGAGCAGGCAAACGATCTGGCATGGTGGGACTCCTTTGAGCCAGGGAGCAATTTCGTGGTTTGGGTTGAAAGTAACATCTTCCTGTTTCTGGGTTTCGCCTCAAAGCATCCAACTCAACAGCCTGGAGACAGCCAGCAGAGGAACAAACGACATAAAAGAGAAGTCATCTTTGAGAAGTTAGAAGCCAGAGCAGATGGCTTAGAATAGAATCCCAAAAGTGCTTTTTTCAAGAGGCAGCTGGACTTTCTGGTTTTTCTTGGAAGACGTTTCGCTTCTCATCCAAGAAGCTTCTTCAGAGAAGAAGAAGAAGAGGAAGAGGAGGAGGAGGAGAACACTACTACTACTACTACTACTACTACTACTACTACTAATGCTGCTGCTGCTACTACTACTACTACTGAAGAAGCTTCTTGGATAAGAAGTGAAATGTCTTCCAAGAAAAACCAGAAAGTCCAGTTGCCTCTTGAAAAAAGCACCCTTGGGACAACCATGACCTGGATGATGGAGAATCTCCATAGACACATAGAATAGAATAATAATAATAATAATAGAGTTGGAAGGAACCTGGGAGGTCATCTAATCCAACCCCCTGCTCAAGATGGAGACCCTACACCATTTCAAATAAATCCAGTCTCTTTTTCTTTAATCAGCATATCTTTGGTCATCAACAGATTTCCTTAAATCCATCAATTCTTCTCTTTCTTCTTCCTCTATACCTTGCCATCTGGGGTAGAGTTCCTGGCCATCTAGCTCCCCTTTCCATATTCCACTCTCTCCATTTCAAACCACACTCCATTCACTGTAAATGTCAACAAATTTCTTGTCTTTGTGCTCATTTTCCTCTTCAATTTTTAGGACTCTAGCCTCCACTTTTTCCAAATGAAATTCTCCATCATATTTTGCTGTTATATGCTCTATGTTTTCCAGTTTCTCCTCAATTCTCTCTGATACTACTAATAATTTTTGAATTTCAAACATTATCTCTTGCAATATTAAAGTTTCTTTTTGATGTTGATGTTGTGCCATTCTTTCAACTGGTAAACACTGCCACCCTGGCTTTCAAAGCTTTTTATTAGATTAACCACAAATTCATTTATAATCTCTCACAATAAGACTCCAGCTGGCAATAAGGTTCAAAAGAACACCTGCATAAACACTCCGTGCTCTTCTTATCACTTTCTGTAAACAAGTTGCAAGGTCTTAAAGTGCAAAATCGAAATGATCAAAGAGAGAAGTGAAAGTACAATGTTTCCAAGGCTCAAACCTCCAGCCTCCAAGTGGCAGTATTGCTTCCTTTCCCCCTAATGTAAGCCTCTTTGTACTCCTTTTGTATCTTTTTTGTATTTGAGGTTTAAAAGAAGTAAAATTCTTAATGTGACAAAATAGAAAAAAGGACAAAACTCAATCCATAGATTACAAAAATAAAAAAAAGTAGTAGTAGAAGAAAAACTAATCCGTTCACTTTAAAAAGCTTTGCGCAAATTCCATCCATAAAATAGCATTTAAAAAGAAAGATAATACACTGTCCAATGCAATCCAATGTAGCTTAATTTCGCCGCTTATTTCTTCTGTTCTCAAATTTAATTTAGCTTTAAGGTTTTTGGGGGCAGTCTCTTTTAAAACAGTAAAATTTCCTCACCAGCTTTCTCTTTCTGTTTCCTTCCGTTCTGGAGCTCTTCCAACTTCATCAGCTTGTGGCTGTGCTTTTGTCACCGGCTAGAACTTCTCTTGGATCAATCAGGGACTTTGCTGGGTCCCTGAGATCAGCAAGACGTATTCTTCCCGATCACCATCTCTGCATCCCGCAGAGGTCCATACGGACCATCCAGTGGCAAAAGTATCGACTGCGATCTCGGGACTTTGAGATCGCAGGTTGTGTCATCGCGACATCAGCTCCTCCTCCACCAATCCAGTCTCTTTTTGAAAGCCTCCAGCAATGGAGCATCCACAACTTTTAAAGTCAAGTTGTCCCATTGGTTGATTGCTCTCACCGTCAGGACATGTCTCCTCAGTTCTAGGTTGCTTCTCTCCTTGGAGAGTTGTCTCTTGTCTCAACTTTTGGTGCTTTAGAAAATAGTTCCTGTAACCGGGCTTCGTATGTTTTAGCCTCCAGCCCCCTAATCATTTCTGGGTTTGTTAAATTAGGACTGGTGGAAACAGTCTACCCAACACCTCAAAGCTTGAAATGGAGAAGTAGCAATGTGATAAATTAAAGAACCACTTATCAGGAAGTGCTGAAAGAGAAAAAGGCGGTTAACCAACACAGGCTGGAATAATAATAATAATAATAATAATAATAATAATAATAATAATAATAATAATAATAATAATAATAATAATAATAATAATAATTTTCAAATTAAATTTTCATAATTAATTTGGGATTTTCACATACAAACGGATAAAATACTGGTGCATAATACACCAGACATCACACTGGTTGAGAAAAATAAGGTTATAATCATAGACATCGCAATACCAGGTGATAGCAGGGTCGCCGAGAAGGAATATGAAAAAATCGCGAAATACCAGGACTTAAAAATCGAGATCCAACGATTATGGCACAAACCAGCAGTGGTAATTCCAGTGGTAATCGGCACACTGGGTGCTATTCCAAAAGCACTGGAATTACATTTAAAACAATTAAAAATTGACAAAATCACCATCAGTCAAATGCAAAAGGCCGCACTGCTTGGATCCGCACACATATTACGAAAATACGTTACGACGTCCTAGGCCCCTGGGTGGGGCCCGACTAGTAATCAATGCCAAATCCGGCGAAACAACTGGCCTCTGTGATACAATTCTGTTGATGCAATAATAATAATAATCATCATCATCATCATCATTATCATCATCATCATCCTATGGGATTTTCGTATACAAACGGACAAAATACTGGCACATAACACACCAGACATCACACTGATTGAGAAAAATAAGGTTACAATCATAGACATTGCAATACCAGGTGATAGCAGGGTCGAGGAGAAGGAACATGAAAAAGTTGCAAAATGCCAGGACTTAAAAATTGAAATTCAACGATTATGGCACAAACCAGCAGTGATAATTCCAGTGGTAATCGGCACACTGGGTGCTATTCCAAAAGCACTGGAATTGCATTTAAAACAGTTAAAACTTGACAAAATCACCAGCAGTCAAATGCAAAAAGCTGCACTGCTTGGATCTGCACGTATATTACGAAAATACGTTATGACGTCCTAGGCCCCTGCGTGGGGCCCAACTAGTAATCAATGCCAAATCTGGCGAAGCAACTGGCCACTGTGATACAATTGTATAATAATAATAATAACAACAACAACAACAACAATAATAATAATATTCTATTATGGTGCTGAGCTTCCAATCTGTTGACTGTTTCCTCCAGATAAGCCTTGCCAACTGCTTACAGATTCTTTGATGTGTGTGTGTGTGTTTTAAAAAAAGGAGACTTCCTTTACTGACTGAGCTTCAGATATAGAGCTGCAGGAAAACCGAAGGCATAGGGGAAATAACTTCTTCCTGTATTCTCCTACAACAAATGCGGCATCCTTAAAAATTAGACTCTTCCTCTGCTTTGATTTATTTGCAGCGTTACTCACTTCTTCCATGTCTGTCTGAGCTTCATCAGATGTTTCATGTTGGTGCTAATGCCTGTCTCACCTAAATGGATTTGAACCGACCTATAAAATGACAAATTGTTGCAGGCTCTTGACACCGAAGCGTTTGGGAGGTTTACATCCCGGCTGCATGTATGTTGGAAAGAGCTGACCCATTTCTGCTGTTAAGAAGTAGGCAAGTTGTGGCTTGAAGACAGTCTTTAGCAACTTCCGTGTGGCTGTGCATGCACTTGCTAAATTTAAGCTTGGGGATTAAGCAAAGAAATCGCAGTGAACGTTAGCCGCTGAATTATTTTGATCCCGATCTTTTCAGTTTCTTTTAGCAAGAGCACTTAGACTTATATACCGCTTCACATTGCTTTCCAGTCCTCTCTAAGCAGTTTACAGAGTCAGCCTCTTGCCCCCAACAATCTTGGTCCTCATTTTACTCACCTCGGAAGGATGAGTCAACCTTGAGCCTGGTGAGATTCGATCTGCCAAATTGCAGGCAGCCGGCAGGTAGCAGAAGTAGCCTGCAGTACTGCACTCCAACCACTGCGCCACCATGGCTTTTGATCTGTTCCTGTCCCTCTTTAGGAATTTCAGATCTGTAATTCAGCGCTAAGAGTTCCGTGGATGGTGTGCAGGGAGCCTGTAAAATAAGCATATAGCAATAGCCCTTGGACTTATGCACCGCTTCACAGAGCTTTCCAGCCCTCTCTAAGGGTTTACAGAGTCAGCCTCTTGCCCCCAACAATCTGGCTCCTCATTTGACCCACTTTGGAAGGACGGAAGGCTGAGTCAACCTTGAGTTGGTGAGGATTGAACTGCTGGCAGTGAGCAGAGTCAGCCTGCAATGCTGCATTCTAACCACTGTGCCGCCACGGCTGACTAAATCTCTGAATATCTGTAAGAGGTGATATTTTGTGTGAAAGAATTCAGGTAGTCCAAACCCTGGCGGATTAGAGCAAAGGATGCTTCTGATCCAACTCCTTGCTCAAGCAGGGGACCCTATGCCACGTCCTGCTAGCACTGATGATGTTACCTAGTTGGGTCATGAAACATCTACAAGAAAAGCACCAAGCTCAGAGAGCACCAAGGACCCCCCACAGTTCAACCCCTCGGTTCAACTTTCTTCTATTGATATGCAGGACATTTCCAACTTCTCAATGTGGCTTCAGGGAAGACAGCCCAGCTCTGAACCTTCCTTTAAAAAGCCCTTGTTTAATATCTTGCTTCTAGATGACTTCAACCAGATGTTCCTCATAGGCCCTTAGGGAATTATGTTCCTTTCTCTCCAGCTGCTAGTATATCAGTCATTTAGCTATTGGTGGGCCTCTTATGGGAATAAGAGGCTTAAAATCTCCCCTGGGTTGATTTCTCTCTATAAATTTACCTCAGAAGACAAAGTAGAAGCAGGAGAGTGCAGGGGATTTAACGCACCTTTGATGTAATGTCTGACCTTGGGGGCACACGTAGAAAATTCAGTTGGGATCCCTGCCGTAGGAGACAAAACCTTTCCCCCTTTCTAAGCAGAAAGCTCATTTTTGAAGTTTTATTCCTGGAAAAGTTTTCTCCAGAATGATGAAACCCAAAGGGACAGGTCTTTGTTAGAAATTAAACCCCCTCGGGCCCATTTTTCCATTCCTTACGGCAGAAAAACTCATTAAAATTGAGAAAACGATCAATCTTCCCTGATTAGCTGTTGGCAACATGCGATGTAAAATTTTGTAAACCTTACAAAATTCAAACCACTTATTGAAATGTAATCCGCTTTTTAAAAAACGTCTGTGTATATATTAAACTATTGCATTTCCCTCCCACCCTCCTCTGGGTATTATTAATTAACCAGAATTAGCCATAGACCTCTGCACTGCATTAAAGTAATTTCCCAAGAATTATTCCTATCAGTGTTAATGTAACTTCATTAGTAGCCAGTGGAAAAAGCTTAATTCCCATGCTTTTTCATTCTAGTTTTATTGCGACGAGCAGCTGACCAGGACTTTCAATAAATTAACTTGGGCAAAGATTTCCCAGCGATCTAAACATTCTTGATTTAATCGACCAGGGAAGTTAGAAGAATATTTTGATGCTGGCAATGTTTGGGATTTAAATTAGGGTGCCAGCTTGTCTAGGAGGGCTTCACGCTGCCCTGTGAAACTTTCAATGCCTGGAAACTGTTGGAAACAATGGTTTCCGTTACAGGAACTCCAACCGTGACTTCAGCTGGGTATAAACTGAGGGCAAATCTAAGGTTGAGCTACAGCGAGTATTTTACAACATTGATCTTTGCATGGGAGTGAGAGATTTTGAGGCAGATCTGTGTAGATCCCAAATAATTTTAGAATATAGAGTAGAGTAGAGTAGAGTAGAGTAGAGTAGAGTAGAAATCTAGACTAGACTAGAATAGAATAGACTAGAATAGAATAGAATAGAATAGTTGGGACTTTGGAGGTCTTCTAGTCCAACCCCCTGCTTATCCAGGAAACCCTATACCTATACCATTTCAGACAAACGGTTGTGCAATCTCTTCTTTTACAACATTGTTTTACAACAATTTTACAACATTGATCTGTGCATGTAAGTGAGAGATTTTGAGATAGATCTATGTAGACCCCAAATCATTTTAGACTAGAGTATAGAGCAGAGTAGAGTAGAAGACTAGACTAGAATAGAATAGAATAGTTATAGCTATAATAGAATAGAATAGGGACTTTGGAGGTCTTCTAGTCCAACCCCTGCATAGTCAGGAAACAAATTCACATTTGTTTACTAAAAGGGGTTTTGTTAGGACCAGGACTCTGTCTTGTGCTTTTTGGGGAAGCCTAAGTCAGAACATCGATTAGATTCATAAAACAGTTCAGTGACTGGAAATCCAATGGTTTGCACAGAAGAAACTCCTACTTTCCTACAGATTTCCCTGCTGTCCCTGTGCTGCGGATGTTAGTTTTTATTTTTTTACTTTATTTATTACATTTCTTTGCCGCCCAGCTGACCAACGTGGGGAACTCTGGGTGGCTTCCAATGTTAAATCTCCCTAACGGTGGAATATCGGTTTCCCATTAGGTGCTGTGCAAATTGTTTGAGTTGGTCTGGAAGTGGCTTTCAAACACCCGTTTCAAAATGATGGATTTGACAAGCATTGGCTTGTACAGCAGGGCATTGACTGGACTATCACGAGGCAGCTTTTCTTGCCTTTATTGTTCCTTCTTTCTCTTTTTTCCAGGGTCGCCATGTGAAAACGGGGCAGCTGGCGGCTATCAAGGTCATGAATGTGACCGAGGTGAGTAGAGACATGAATCGCTTCCGCCGGGAAAAAAACAACGAATGTGTTTCTCAAAACACTCCCTTGGAGGCAAGGAACGGTTGCGTTTGAGACTCACACAAGGACTGGAATCCAGAGAGTCAAAGGGAGAGTTGTACAGGCAGTCCTCGACTTACGACTGCAAGGGAGCCTCAAATTTGGGGCGCTAAGCAAAACATGGGTTCATTTAATGTTGCCCGTTTTACGACTCTTTGTGGCCCAATTGTTAATTGAACTGCTGCAGGGGTTAAGTAAATATCGCGGAGGTTCCATGAATCTGGCTTTGCGGGTCAGAAGGTCACAAAAGGGGAATCGTGACCCCGGGACCAGGGTTTGGATTCAGCCGCTTCCCACTGGTTCAGGCAAACCGGATGTTACGGTATTTTTTGGAGTATAAGATGCACCTTTTTTCCTCAAAGAAGAGGCTGAAAATCTGGGTGCCTCTTATACACGGAATACAGCATTTTTTTGCCCCCTGAAGCCCCGCCCCCTTCACCAAAATGGTCGTGCCTAGCCTTATGGAGGCTTCCAGGGAGCTCCTGGGGGCTGGGGAGGGCAGAAATGAGCAAAAAATTGGATTCTTTTGCCCCCCCCCCAGCCCCCAGCAGCACTCTATAAGCCTCCATAAGGCTATGCATGCAAATCTTTTGACAAAAAACAGGCCCATTTTCATGAAAAAACAGGCTGGTTTTTTACTTGTTTGGGGGGGGGATCCCCCAGGAGCACTCTGCAAACCCCTCCAAGGCTATTCATGCCTCTTTTTTTAAAAAAGAAACAGGCCTGTTTTCGTGAAAAATGGGCCATTTTTGGGAGGTTTGCAGAGTGCAAAAACTCCCCCCCCCCTTTTGGAAAGCTGTTTAGCTGATTGATGAGAATTAGATTGATCACGTGCTGTGCCAGCAGAAACAAAGTCTTAGGTGTTGCAGATTGTCAGCGATTTCCTTCTCCAGCACATGGATAAATACACCTGGAAACATCTACCTACCTACCTACTCTCTCTCTCCCTACCTACCTACTGTATTTTTTTCTCTCTCTCTCTCCCTCTCTATCCCTCTATCTACCTACCTACTTTTTTTTGAAATTTGCCTCTTCAAAACCTTGGTGTGTCTTATACTCAAGTAGAAAATAGAAAAATAAGAACCATCTTTGGTGGGAAGGTAACAGTGTTCTGTGCGCCTTCAGCGTTGAGTCATTCTGGCCACATGACCACGGAGACGTCTTTGGACAGCACTGGCCCTTCGGCTTTGAAAGGGAGAAGAGCACCGTTCCCCCTAGAATCAGGAGCGACTCGAACAAATGGGGAATTTTACCTTTTATCTTTACTCTGGCTTGATGCTTTCTTAACATCCTGGTCTCTCACCAACCAGCCTCTTTGCTCTTTGGAATCTAGGGCAATGTTGCAATGCTGAGACAAGGCGAAGTTGTCCGTTCTATTTCTGTTTTTGCGGTCTCCGTTCCTCGATTTTATTTTTAAGAAAGGGCATAGATTTTAACGACCGCTGTCCTGCTTCGTAAGGGGGGGATCTAAATTCAGCAGCTTCACAATTTTGCCTTTGCAAGCAACGAGCCCTAAAATTGCCTTTGCTGTGTTCTTCCAAGGCGGCTGGCACCATTTCCTCCTCAGCTGCTGCTCTGGGTCGCTTTCCATCTTCATCTTTGAGCTGCTGAGCTGCTCCATCCAGAGCTGCTCAGGCAGCAAGATGTGTGATGCTGGTCACCACGGAATAATCAGCCCATCTGCCAGGCAGAAATCTGTCGGTAGTGCGTTTCGGGGAGGGGTGGAGAGAACTTCCCCATTGCAACAGCTGCACGGGCGAGGAGATTTGGGCCCTGCCAACTTGGCTTTCTGAGGTCCGATGGAGCAAAGCGGGCAGGGCGCTTCTTGGCAAAGTGGAAACTTGGTGGCTTTCCTTGGATCCAAGGGGAAAAGGATGGTGATGGGAGCAGAGAACGCTGGTTGAAAAGAAAAAAGAAGGCTAACACAACATTTGGTAGGGCAGCATATCCTTTGCATATTCATGTGTGAATTTCAGAATAGTTTGCAAATGTAGTGTTGTGGCCCGCCAGTGGCTATTGGAGCAGGCAGCAGAGTCAGACAGTGAGGAGGTTGGGGAGGAACATGGGCCGGTCCTGGAGTCTGGGAAGGCTCGGACAGAGGTAGAGATGGTGCCAGAAGATCTGTCCGTGAATCTCAGAGACTCTGTGCCCAGCCTTTCCTTGCACAGCACCTCATTTGGACAATATTTACATAGCAGCTTTCCAAGCTAGATAAGGTCTGTGGTCATAACTTCACCTTTGAAGACTGTTTGCCAGGCCTTTGCTGAATGCAAATGAGAGGAATTCCCATTCGTTTAATAAAAGGGATTTTGTCGGGACCAGGAATCTGCTTCGTGCTTTTTGGGGAAGCCCAGGTCAGAACACGTAGACACCAACCATTGGATCTCAACAGTGTTATGTCCATCAAGCCGCCAATGTGTCCTTGGTGTATCAGAGACCTTTATGTTGCTTAATAAATCAGACTAATATCTGTCCAGGGTTTTGGTAGCACCAGAATAACAGCATGCAAAGACAAGCAGAAAGTGGCCTAGACTTCTTCCTTGATCTCAAGTCAAGAGAATTCTGGAGAAGCTCCTAAGGTACCGTGTTTCCCTGAAAGGAGGGCCTAGCTTGATTTTTACACATGTGCCCAATATAATAAGCCATAATTAAGAGCCCTCCCACTCCAGGGTAGACAGGTAAAAATTAAGCTTGGGGTATTTGTGGAACTGCCCTACTATTTACTTTCCGATAGTTGCAGCCAGGCCTCGCCCACCTCGGCCCATTTCTTCTGCAGCCGGCAAGGCTTTCCTGAAGGGCTCTCCAGAGCTCTGTTAGCGGCTACAGAGGCCTTCAGGAAAGCCTTGCCAGCTGCAGAAGAAATGGGCCGAGGTGGGCGAGGCCTGGCTGCAACTATCCGAAGCTGAAGAAGTCCCTGAAGGCCTCTGAGAATGAAAAGGAGGCTGGGGGTGATGAGCACAAGGGAGGTGAGTCAGTGGATGACACCCCCCACCAAAAATAAGACCTGGTGCCTTTTTTGGTGGCAAAAAAAAATATAAGACAGGGTTAGTGTCACCTCTATTTTCATATCCCGCCTTTTTGTTCAATTTAGGATGAGGAGGAAGAAATCAAACTGGAAATTAATATGCTGAAGAAGTATTCTCACCATCGGAACATTGCCACCTACTATGGTGCTTTTGTCAAGAAAAGTCCAGCAGGTCAGGATGACCAGTTATGGGTAAGTCTCTTCCTCTCTTTTTTTCTGCACTTATACACGTACAATGGAAATTTAGATAACTCTCAGTTCCCAGGGAGGAACTAATTGGTTCTTGGAGGGGTTCCTCAGCTGACAAAATTGTATTCTTCCCGGGTTTCAGTGAAGTAAGAGAAGTTCTCAGGTGTGTTCAGGAGAAAGATGAGCGAATGGTGGGATCTTTGGTGCTGTCTGAGCTGGTTGTTTTCTTGCAGACATTTCATTACCATACTAGGTAACATCTTCAGTGCTAGAAGGGAGTGAGTGGGTTTGGGAGGAGGAAGAGGAGGATTGTGGGGCCTTTGATGCTCTCTGAGCTTGGTTGTTTTCTTGCAGACGTTGCATTACCCAACTAAGTAACATCTTCAGTGCTGATGACATTATCTAGTCTGATAATGCAACATCTGCAAGAAAGCAACCAAGTTCAGAGAGCACCAAGGACCCCACAGTCCAACCCCGACCTACAAATATTCTCTTCTATGGATTAGCAAACTTCAAAATGTTGCCCGGTTTTCTATTGTCTTGGTACGTTTTGTGTTTCTCTCCACAATTTAGTTCCATTTGCATATTTCCTCCACACCCATAGTGACACCAGAGGCCACACATGGGGTACTCTAAGGATCCTTGATATAGATGTATTTAGGGTACCATCTGGGTCCGGCTTCCCATCTCTTCCTTGACCAGAACTATAAAGAGTTGTTTGTGGGAATCAGACAGAGGTTTCATACTGATGCGGTGTCTCAGGCCTGCAGCCATCCTTTCTTCTGGATCTTTGGCCTGCCACACTTTCTATTATCCTACTATGCATTTTCTATGGTGGGAAAATGGGAGGGGGGATTGTACAGAGTTAGATGCTATGTAGCCATAACAAAATCCTTTGTAGAAAGCCAAGGTCATCCTTTGTCTCTGCATCTCTGCACCTGACCGGAATTGGATGGGTGGAAGCTGCCAGCATGGCAGTGGGAGATCGGAGCATTGATGGACTTGGGGGGGGGGGGGCAAGATCTTGAACTTTCAACCGGGTGGGGAAAACTGGGAAGCTTTCAGATTCGAGTTTTCCCAGATGTGCCAACATGGCTCTCTTGATAAATTGGAACTGAGCAATACTTTGCCTCGGACTCTGATTTAATTTTGGATGCTATTTGGAACCCTGACCGTCTTCTTTTTAGTTGTAGCATGCCTTTTAACAAAATCCAGTTGAATTCTGTGTAGTTTCTGGGAGGTAGGATTTAATCTTTGACCCACCAGAAGTAGACCTCTAGGCTCAGGTGGAAGGCCTTGTAGCTGGTTCCTAACTTCATGGCACATCTGTCTTTTTAAAAAAATAAAAATAAAAATGACAAGAGACCTTGCCTCTGTGCTTTCTCCTTTCTTTTTTAGAAGAAGACACCAAGATGTGTGAATCTTTGCTCTGCATTATCTCTTAAAGAGGCCAGAAACCTGCTAAAATAGGAGGAGGAGGAAGTTTAGGGCTGGTCAGGGAGATACCGGAGGGGGTTGAGAAAAATCTGGGCGAGCAAAGTAGCCTCCACGGACTGTTTTGTCTGGATCTTCTGTCATCCGTGGACTTAGACGTTAGGCCCAAATGCATTCCCTGTAGCCTTCGGGTCTTCGCTAATCTCAACAATTTTGTGGTTGCGCTGGGAGATGAGCCACCGCGAGTGACCATCTGGAAGCTGATGGATAGCCACCGCAATGGTCGCTTTGCACAGTTGTCCGTGTAATTAGGGACTGTGATTAGAGCAGAGGAATCTAACGGAAGCAGTTGTGTCAATTGCGTCTCTGCCGTCGTTATTGTAGAAGGGCTTACATAGGGCAAGTAATACTCTATGGGGGCACACTGGGCCTTTAAGGCTAATATTTCAACTGTATGGTGAAGGCACTGAAATTCATGATCCAGTTCCAGTTCTTTTCTCTTTCTTTCTTTCTCTTTTTTTTTTCTCTCTCTCTCCTTCTCTCTCACTTTTTCTTTCTCCTTCTCTCCCTCCCTCCCTCTCTTTCTCCTTCTCTCTCTTTCTCCTTCTGTCTCTCCTCCCTCCCTCTTTCCCTCTCTTTCTCCTTCTCCCTCTCTCCCACCCTCTCAATCTCTCCTGCCCCCCTCTCTCCTCTTTCTCCTCTCTCTCTTTCTCATTCTCTCTCCCTCCCACTTTCTCTTTCTTTTCTCTCTCTCTGTCTCTCTTTTTCCTCTCTCTCCCTCTCTCTTTCTTTTTCCTTTCTTTCTCTCCCTCTCCCTCTGTCTCTTTCTCCCCTCCCCTCCCCTCTCTCCTCTCTTTCTCTGATATAGTTGATTTGTACACATGGCAAAAGGGGCCTCTGGAAAGAAAGAAAGAAAGAAAGTGCCAATAAAGGAGGCTATTTGTAGCTCAGGGTTGAAAAACGAAGGCTTCTCGGTGCTCTCTGAGCTTGGCGGTTGTCTTGCAGACGTTTCATTACTCAACTAGGTAACGACATCAGTGTTAGAAGGGAGTGGGGGTTTGCGGAGTGGAGGAGGAGGGAGGCTGTGGGGTCCTTAGTGCTCTCTGATCGTGGCGGTGGGTTTTTTGCTTTTTCCTGCCAACCCACCAAGTCCAGAGAACTCCAAGGAGCCCTCGGAAAGGAAATGTGCGTGTTCAATTACAGTCAAAGTTTACCATATTCATTACACTGATGACCATTCTCTAATCTTACAATATTAATAACCAGCATTATTATCCGATGCATTTGTACCCAGACAACACGCTTTTTAATGGAAGAGGATATGTTCAAGTTAAAAAACAAAGTAAAAAATTGATTAGAAAAAAGAAAGGAGAGAGAAAGAAGAGCTGCGTGTAAACTTTCTGTACCAGCAGCCACCCTTTTCTTTTTAATTTTCCTTTCTCGATTCCCCAGCTGGTCATGGAGTACTGTGGGGCCGGATCCGTCACAGATTTGGTGAAGAAAACCAAGGGAAATTGCTTCAAGGAAGACTGGATTGCTTACATCTGCAGAGAGGTCCTTCGAGTGAGTCTGGCTGGCTTGGATATGACCCACAGACAAGGAAACCTCAACTTACGGCCCCAAATCGAGCCCCAAATTTCTGTTGCTGAGCGAGACAGGCGTGAGGTTACTTTTGCCCCATTTTATGACCACTTATGGTTGTTAAGTGAATCCCCACAGGTGTACATTAGGAACACGGTTGTTCAGGGAATCTTGCTCCTCCCATGGACCTTGCTTGTCGGAAGGTCGTAAAAGGGGATCAGGTGACGCTGCAATTGTCATAAATATGAGTCTGTTGCCAAGTGTCTGAATTTTGATCACGTGACCCTGGAGATGTTGCAATGGTCGTAAGTGTGAACAAGGGCCATAAGTCGCTTTCTTCAGGGCTGTGGGAACTTGGGTCATCTAAATCTAGCCTAGGGCACTTTGTCCCTTTTTGGGGGAATGCAGGGCTGACTCCTAGCAATTACGAGACAACTTCGAAATGCCACTAAAGAAACCCTTGTATCGTACAACCTTTGTGGTCAAATCTCACAAATCTACAACATCTATTGTCGACGTTTTTTAATCTTTTGAAGAGAAGTCCACCTGGTGTCTTTTCCAAAGCTTGGGGTGATGAACCAGAGCCTCCTTCTTCTCCATTAACTAGCTGGGTGCAAGTTGTACAGTTCCACAATTTCCCCCCATCTGGTGAGTGGAGTAGCACCTTGATGTCTCTTGAAGGCACCTGGTGGGGAAGGTTGATTATTCTGGACACCTGCCAGGGGTGGGATGCAGCCGGTTCACACCAGTTCAGGCGAACCGAATGTTAATTTTACATCTGGTTTGCCGAATCGGTAGTTGCAAGAACTGGCTGGCCCCTCCCCTCCCAGGACTCCCCTCCAGGTAAGTGCAGAGCCTGGGGGGAGCCTCTGGGAGGGCAAAAAATGGGCCTCCCGGAAGCCCAGAAATGGGCCCATTTCCGGCCTCCAGAGGGCCCCTGGAGCCCGGGGGAGGCCATTTTTGCCCTCCCAGAGCTTCGAAAAAAGCCTCCAGAGCCTGGGGAGGGCGAAAGCGCCCCCTTGCTGTGGTGCAGGAGGCCGAGTAGGCCACGCCCACCGTGGCCACGCCCACCTAGCAACAGGGCAGAGAAGCGGTGGCTAACCTTTTTCAATCCCACCCCTGGCAGCTGCAGTAGGATTTGATAGTTTCTACGGTTTGAAAAGAGGCAGAAATGGGCCAGAAAATTAAAGCTGGGTCATCTTTCTTCTAGGGCCTGTCTCACTTACACGCCCACCATGTCATCCACCGAGATATTAAGGGGCAGAACGTGCTGCTAACGGAAAACGCCGAGGTGAAATTGGGTACGTACCTGAGGCTTCTGCTTTCCGTGTCGAGTCTTCCAGGCTCTTGCATGACGAGCAGCATGAAGATCGTCTTCAGTGCCACAAGCTTGTTGTAAAACAAAGCTATGAGTACAGGCAGTCCCTACGAACCTACGAACACAGTTTGGTGAAGCTGAATCCAGGGGATCCACTCTTAGAGTGAACGAGCGAAAAGCCCCTTAAGGGAGAGAAGGTTTGGAAGAGGATTTTGCTGAAAATTCCCAAATGGCTCGCTGGTTAGCAGCCCCTAAGCCTCTCAATCAAAAGCTACTAATTTTGGCTTGGCCCATTGGCCAACATTCTTTGAAGAGCTTCTCCTTCTTCTCTTAAGCCACAGTTGTCAAAGTTATTGCTTTGTGATCCCCCCCCCTTTTTTTTTTTTTCCCATTCTTTGCAGTTGATTTTGGGGTCAGCGCTCAGTTGGATCGGACGATTGGCAGGAGAAACACTTTTATTGGGACACCTTATTGGATGGCACCTGAAGTCATTGCTTGTGATGAAAATCCAGAATCGACCTATGACTACAGAGTAAGTTTTCCCATTGAGGTCTCTCTACTCCAAATCAATGGAAAGGAATCATACATTTGCTCCTTATTAGGAGAAAAAAAATAATTTCTCCAATTGAACTTTGCAATAGCGTTAATCAGGATGTCCGACCTTGACACCCTCAAGATTATCTATCTATCTAACTATCTATCTATCTATCCATCCATCCATCCATCCATCCATCCATCCATCTATCCATCTATCCATCCATCCATCTAAATATCATCTAGCCATCTATCCCTCCATCTATCCATCCTTATCTGGCAGGGGAGACACTGAGATCATCCTTCTATGAATTTATTACCTATCCATCCATCCATCCACCCACCTATCGTCTATCAATCCATCCATCCTTCTGTCCACCCATCTATCCAAGCATCTATCCATCTATCATCTACCTTTGCCTCCATCTATCCATCCTTCTATGAGTTTATCACATATCCAGCCATCATCTATTTATCCATCTGTATGTCTGCCCATCTGCCCTACCTACCTATCCATCCATCCATCCATCTATCTCTGTCATCAGCAGGAAAGTGGAAAGAAGGTTAAGTGATTTTTCTCATTTCCGAAATTCTCTTTCGGGCCCAGACAGAGACACACATGGCTGAATGTATTTTTATTTCCTCTTTTTTTCTCAGAATGAGCTGCTTGGCTTTTAGCAGAGCCTTTGGTCATAAATATTGCCTTTTATTCTGTTTGAAATGCAGCCCTCCTGGACTTACGAACCAGCATCGTTTCTGTTTCACCTTCTATGCTTCATCTTGATTTCTTCCCTTTCTTTCTTTCCTTCCTTCCTCCTTGATCGATGCACAGCTGCATTTCGCTCCGGTTTGAAGCTACGAATCCCTAAATGAGGGAATGGAGCCAAGGATGCTTCAGAAGGGACTTCCAACCCTGCACGAATTCGGCCTTTCTTGACCACTCATTAAAGGAGCCCTGTCCACTTTGAAGGAGAAAGATGGAGCTGCTTTAATGAGTAGCAAAAGGGCGACAGGAACTCTTTTGAATTTTTCTGCAAAGCGAGCATCATCTTTAAAGTCATGCATAGTAGTAATAAAAAACTATTTTGCAGGAAAAAGAGGGAAGAAGATACTCAAAGGTTTTCTTTATCAATGCTCCTTCATTTGATGCTCGCTGCTACTTCAGACGGCCGGGGAATGACTCCTGGCGAACTGAGATGTTCCCCCATGTCGGCCACACTGATTATTAGCTAGGCCAATCATGGCCAACCTTTTTATCATCTCACCCCCGTGTGCCCCGCCCCCTGCTTATGCATGCACGACCCCCCCCATGCTTCCCCCGTGCATGCGCGTGTGTGACCCCCACCCGTGCCCCATCCCTGCAACCTCCTGGGACCAAAATGGGGCACCGGGGGGGGTGCTGCACCCCCCTTGCTCCCCCCACCCCCTCATGTGCGTGCTTCTCCAGCATGTGCCCCATGCCCTGCGCATGCACAGCTGAGACCCGAAAATCAGCTGGCCAGCAGGAGGCACCCCACTTCATGTTGCCAAGGTTGAGGAAGAATGAATTAGGATGAGACTCACTGAGCTAAATTTTGGCTTCCTTAATCTGGTTCTCCAGCTCCACATGAAACACAAATCCCTAAAGAAAACCCTATTTGACTCTTGTTTTTCATTCGCCAACAACGTTTGTTTTCCAGAGTGACCTGTGGTCCTTGGGCATCACCGCGATCGAAATGGCTGAAGGAGCTCCCCGTAAGTTGACTGCCTCTTTCTCTTGGTGGCTTGTGGGGGCATCTTCCAGCATGCTGCTTCTAACCCAGTGACCACCTGAGTTCAACCGTATCACAATGTGATGTTTGGGAGTGGTGGGGTGGCCTAGAGGTGGGGCTCTCCCCTCACAATCAGGAGGCTGTGAGTTCGATCCTAGGTACAGTAGAAGCAGATATTTCTCTCTGTGTGCATGATGGAATATATCTGCTGAGTGAAACTCCGCATTGACATCAGGAAGGGCATCCGGCCATTAAACACTCTGCTAGGTCCATTCAGTTCCCCAGACTCCACCCCACAAGGGATTATGGGGTCATTGAAAGATGATGATGATGATCACAATTTCATGTTTGGTTTTGGTCATCACATTATAAAAAAGATGTGGAGACTCTGGAAGGAGTGCAGAGAAGAGCAACCAGGATGATTAGGGGACTGGAGGCTAAAACATATGAAGAACGGTTGCAGGAAATAGTTTAATGAAAAGAAGAACCAGGGGAGACATGATAGCAGTGTTCCAATATCTCAGGGGTTGCCACAAAGAAGGGAGAATCAAACTATTCTCCAAGGCACCTGAGGGTAGAACAAGAAGCAATGGGTGGAAACTAATCAAAGAGAAAAGCAACCTAGAACTAAGGGGAAATTTCCTAACAGTGAGGATAATCAATCAGTGGAGCAGCTGGCCTCCAGAAGTTGTGAATGCTCCAACACTGGAGGCTTTTAAGAAGAGATTAGACAAAACTTTGTCCAGAATGGTATAGGTTCTCCTGCTTGAGCAGAGGGTTGGACTAGAAGACCTCCAAGATCCCTTCCAACTCTTATTATTCTGTAATTTCTTTGCATCAAAGGATGTGTCCAACTAACTCTGCTCTTTGCATCAAAGGATGTGTCCAACTAACTCTTGTCTTGTTAAAAGAAAAAAAACAAATGGAACTGCTACTCAGTATGTGTCTTACATACGACCTTCTTACCCCCTTTTGAAGTCATTGTGTGGCTTCTAAGCCACAAAAATCTCCTTCTCTCCCCCCCCCCCCCATGCTGGGTCGCATCTGCAAGAATTGTGGTTTTCCATGTCAAACGATACAGGCTAGTATGGAAATAGTGAGGCGTTAGCAGCTGAAGGGAATCGTGAAAATGTGCAAGGCCTTTGTCTTGCTAGAAGAAATAAGTGCAAGAGGAGTGGAGCAAGATGTTTTGCACATTCGTAGTCGTCTTTCTTGTGGTTGCCAGAGCAAGCGAAGAACCTTCCTATGTAGATTGGCTGAGTTGGAATTGTAAATGTGGCATTGCAAAGCTGAGTTTGACTTTCACACTGCTTATCACTCAAAGACCAGTTGAGAGACGCAACTGGATGAGAGACATGTTCTCTGGCCAATCAAAGGACACTGTATCCATGGGGAGAAGAACCTTCTGAAGATGTTCATTGGTGGAGGAACAACCAATAGCACCTCTGTCCAGTCTCTGCCTCTTAAATGCCAGCGTCTTCCATGGGGCTCCAGCAGTGATGGATCAAAGGTGGTTTGGGAGGATGAGCCTGAGAGAAGAGGAAGAAGCAGGTTGATACCCTTGAGCCCTGGGATGGATGACAAGGCGTTTTCTGGAAGCTAATGGATGGTCATAAGAGGGCTTAGAACATGGGATGACAGGAAGATCTGCATTGTGTAGACAAGG
The DNA here is from genome assembly GCF_964273705.1 of Natrix helvetica. Lineage (NCBI taxonomy): Eukaryota > Metazoa > Chordata > Lepidosauria > Squamata > Natricidae > Natrix > Natrix helvetica. The sequence continues at coordinate 21,988,195 of NC_138562.1, read as the reverse complement.
GACAGCATGGGGCTTGACTGAGCTGCCTGGTGTTGATGTAACCCTCAATGGTGCTCACCTCATGTGGGTGGTTTCTGGCCACACAAGTAGATTGTCACAAAAACTGTTTGAAACAGGGGTTTCCAACTTGTGGACTTTAAGACTTGTGGTCTTCAGCTCCTAGAAATCTCCAGCCAGCATTGGGAATTCTGGGAGTTGAAGTCCACAAGTCTTAAAGTGGCCAAGGTTGAAAGCCCCTGGTTCAGATGAAGCTTCCAGACTGCTTTTTAGCATCTCACTGTGCAGGGACGGGGTGGCTCAGTGGCTAAGGCGCTGAGCTTGTTGATCTGAAAGGTCGGCAGTCCAGTGGTTCGAATCCCTAACGCTGCTTTTGCTTGTCCCAGTTACTGCCTACCTAAGCTCCCGTTACTTGTCCCAGCTTCTGCCAACCTAGCAGTTTGAAAGCAGGTTAAAAATGCAAGTAGAAAAATAGGAACCACCTTTGGTGGGAAGGGAACAGTGTTCCGTGCACCTTCAGCATTAAGTCATGCCGGCCACATGACCACGGAGACGTCTTCGGACAGCGCTGGCTCTTTGAAATGGAGATGAGCACCGCCCCCTAGAGTCAGGAATGACTAGCACATATGTGCGAGGGGAACCTTTACTTTTATGCAGGATTAGAGGACTTAAGCAACAGTGATGGGGAGTGGGGATGTAAACCCAGCTCAAAGTATTTTTTAAAATCTTTTGTGTTTGTATGGATGTGTTTTTTATTGTAGCGTTGTGTGACATGCATCCCATGAGAGCCCTTTTTCTGATTCCACGGAACCCTTCCCCGAAACTGAAGTCCAGGAAATGGTAAAGCATCGATTTCAATGATAATGAATGTGTACTTGTCTCTTGTTAGGGTGGAAGGTCTTTATGGGTTCCCCAACAGTTGCCTTCTCATCATGTCCTTCAGACTGAAGTCCAGGTGCTCTCTTGAGTGTGGTTGTGGGGTTTTTTTTGCAGACCTTTCATCACCCAACTAGGGAACATCATCAGTATTAGAAGGGAGTGGGGTTTGCTCTCTGCTTATATATCTATCTGACTGGCTTGCTCTGTCAGTGTTGGTGGAAGCGATGTTTTACTCTTGGTAGCACTGATGATGTTATCTAGCTGGGTAATTAATTGTGGGTGCTCCATCACTTGAGGTTTCCAAGAAGATGTTGGTCAGCCATTTGGCTGGAATGATAGGGGGTCCGGCTATTCTCCAAGGCACCTGAAGGCCGGACAAGGAACAATGGACGGAAACTGAGCAAGGAGAGCTTCAACCTGGAAATAAGGAGGGATTTCCTGACAGGGAGAACACTCCACCCATGGAACAGAAGTTGACTTCGGAAGTTGTGGGGGCTTCATCCCTGGAGGCTTTCAAGAAGAGACTGGACTGCCATCGGTCAGAAAGGGTGTAGGGTCTTTTTGGGCAGGGGGTTGGACTAGATGACCTGCAGGGTCCCTTACAACTCTGTTAATCTGTAACTGTATCTGCAAGAAAACCACCAAGCTCAGAGAGCACCAAGGACCCCACAACTAAAAGACCAGAAAAACCCCTCCAAAGAGGAAGAAAGTCAAAGTAAGCAGGCCATTCATAAGACTATCCATAAGGCTAGTTTAACAAGGCACCGTAAAAGCAAAATCTTGGTTTAGTAGAACATGGGAGACCAAATATTTTGCTGGCCTTGTAGGAGAAAGAAAGGACGACGAAAGTTCTTCATAAAGTTAAATTGTTTGTATCATTTTTCCCGATTTCTTTTCCTTCTTTTTTTAGGTCAAAAAAGTTTCTCAACTTTGTCGACAGTTGCTTGGTCAAAAATTACACACATCGCCCTGTGACTGAGACCCTGCTCAAACATTCCTTCATCAGGGACATGCAAAACGAACGCCAAGTGCGCATCTTGCTCAGAGATCATCTAGACAGGACCAGGAAGAAAAAAGGAGAAAAAGGTGATTCCCTCCACGTTCTTCTCACTATTGAATTTAAAGAATTGTTTGCATGGAAGACTAAAGTCTGACAATCAGTTTCTACCTCAAGTACTATGGGATGCGTTGGCTCAGTAGCTAAGACGCTGAGCTTGTCGATCAGAAAGGTCAGCAGTTCGGTGGTTTGAATCCCTTGCTCTGTGTAACAGATTGAGCTCCTGTTGCTTGTCCCAGCTTCTGCCAACCTAGCAATTCGAAAGCACGTAAAAAATGCAAGTAGAAAAATAGGAACCACCTTTGGTGGGAAGGGAACAGTGTTCTGTGCGCCTTCGCCATTTAGTCATGCTGGCCACATGACCACGGAGACGTCTTCGGACAGCGCTGGCTCTTCAGCTTTGAAACGGAGATGAGCACTGCCCCCTAGAATCGGGAACGACTAGCACATATGTGTGAGGGGAACCTTTACCTTTACCTCAAGTAATGACAAAGGAAGGCAGATCGTAATTGGCAGTAGAGGAAGGCTCAAAGACGTTGTCCATGACCCAAACTCCACCTCTTTGTTGCCTCCTTGTGATGGACATAAAAAGGGGGTAAGATTTTGAACGCAGGGCCTCAGTGGACATTTTGATCTCTTCTTGGGGATCCCTTTGACATAAATGGTTAATCTTTGTGTGGAATCAACCTCCAAGATGCCCAGCTGTCATTCTTCAAGATGAGTTGGCTTCAATTCCCAGAATTCCCCAAATGGCAACCTTTAAGATGCAATAGATAGATAGATGATAGATTGATAGATAAGATAGATGATAGATAGATAGATAGATAGATAGATAGATAGATAGATAGATAGATGATAGATAGATGATAGATAGATGATAGATAGATAGATAGATAGATAGATAGATAGATAGAGTAGATGATAGATAGATAAGATAGATAGATAGATAGATGGATGAGAGAGAGAGAGAGAGAGACAGACAGACAGATCAATGTGATAGCTCAATTCCTTTCCTCCATGTGTACTTCCCCCCTCTTCTTTTACACATACACATTGGTAGAGTTGGTCAAGGCCAACCATCCTGCATACCAACCTGATGATGCTCCTTGGAGATGAAACCCACATGACACCTGAGGGATTTGCAGATTGGACAATGGGATGGGGGTTGCCGGGGGGAGGGGGTTGGACAAATATTGATATGTATGATTTTGCGCGCTTCTGCCTCAGACCTTGCTTTTCTTTGCTGCTATCTTTTCATAACCAGTAAAAGTACTCTTAATTCTGCAAAATGGTTTTTTTGACAGCTTCTTTTGTATAACTTTGCCTCCCGTCCTTCTCTTTTTCTTTTTAGATGAAACAGAATATGAGTACAGTGGAAGTGAGGAAGAAGGGGACGAGTTGAACGAAGACGAAGGAGAGCCAAGGTTTGATTTTTGGATTTGCAGGTCAAATCGGAACAGTTCCAGAATAGTCTCCTAAAAGGGCCCAACCTCTCCCCAGCCCATTGAAGTCCACAGGTCTTAAAGTTGCCGAGGTTGGACCACCTATTGTGGTCAGGTTTACAAGTAAGACCCCCAACGAACAAAGAGTACGAGGCTCGAGTTTCCTCAAAGTTCCATTTTATTAGAGATGTCATGTTGGCACATCTGGGAAAACCTGAATCCGAAAGCTTCCAGGTTTTCCCCACCCAAAAGAAAGTCCAAGCCCTTTTACCCAGCACCCACATGTCCGTCACATGGCCCAATCGGCACTGTTCCAACCGGAGATGCCGTCCAGTCACACCCCTCCAGGTGCAGGGCAAGATGCCCTTGACTCTCTGAGAAAAGAATGTTATTTTAACTACATATCACCCACACTCTATATAATCCCCCCTCCAGTGGTATGTTTGTACCGTTTTTACTACTGGTACGCTCATGCGCACACGCTCTCTCTCTCGTGCGCGCGATGCTTCAGCGCATATGCAGAAGCGTCCGGGTGGGTGGGCAGAGCCTCCCACCACCGCCACTACCGGTTCGGCCAAACCGGGGCCAACCCACCTCTGCCCCACTCCCATTTCCTCACAGTAGAAAACGTGGCAGGCTGAAGGCCCAATGCAAAAGATGCCTTCCAGGCCTGACCCAGGCAGCCGTAGCCGTGAATTGGGTTCTGCAAGAAAAGGTGGGAAAAGAAATATTGCAGGCCACAGTCTGTGTGGGTTGGATGTGAAAGGGAAAAGGAACGAGCCAGCTAATAAGGAGCCACAAATTCCAAGCGCTGCTGAATCATCATCATCATCACCTTCTCTTTAAACAAAGCAAAATGGAAATTGTGCCCGGCCCCTGGCTCCCACCGCTGAGGATTTCTTTGAGGACATTCAGCTTACCCAGGGCTGCATTTTCCTGGGGCTTTCGTGTCCTCTCCTGCACCACCACCCAGAACCTCAGCAGATGGGTTTCCATACACAAATTCCAGAAAAAACCATAATAGCCGAATCCTTCTTTTGTTCTTCTGCCAGGGTTTTGCTGTTGAATGCAAAGTGTGAACAGATGCTAAAATTGGTTTGGGGGAGGCAGTGGTGAAGGGAGGTCTCTGGCGAACAGATAATCAGCTTTCGGATGCTGGGATTCAGAAAAGTTGCTAAAAGAGAGTTCCAGTCTGGGAGCTGAAGCAGGAAGGGTTTTTTTTTCCCTTTTATTCTTTTTTCTTTTGGCATGTTCTAATGCTGGGAGCTTTTTGGTATTTGCTGTGCTATCTTAATTCTAGAATTAGTCAAACTGATTATCCTTTCTTTCTTTCTCCCTCACTTCCTACTTTCTTTCTGTCTTTTTCTTTCTTTCTCGCCCCTCTTCTTCTCTTTTCTCTCTTCTCTCTCTCTTTCCTTTTCTCTTTCTTTTTCTCTCCCTCTCTTCCCCTTTTCTCTCCTTTCTCTCCTTCACTTTCTTTTTCTCTTCCTTTTTCTCTCCCCCCTATTTTTCTCATTTCTCTCTCTCTCTCTCTCTTTCTTTTTCTCTTTCTTTCTCTCTCCCTCTCTTTTTCTCTTTCTTTCTCTCTCCCTCTCTTTTCCCCTTTTCTCTCCCTCTCCCTTTCTTTTTCTCTCCCTTTCTCCCCTCCTATTTTTCTTTTTCTTTTCCTTTTTCTCTCTCCCCTATTTTTCTCTTGTTTCTCTCTCTTACTCCTTCTCATTCTCTCTTTTGTTTCTCTTCTTTCTCTCTCTTTTTCTTTTTCTTTCTTTCTCCCACTTTTTCTCCCTTTTCTCCCCTTTCTCTCCCTCTCCCTTTCTTTTTCTCTCCCTTTCTCCCCCCTATTTTTCTCATTTCTCTCTCTCTTTCTTGTTCTCTCTCTTGTTTCTCTTTTTTCTCTCTTTCACTTTTTCTCTTTCTTGCTCTCTCTCCATTTTTCTCTCATTTCTCTCTTTTTTTCCTCTCTCTCTTTCTCATTTTCTCTCGTTTTCTCTTTTTCTGTATCTCTCTCTCTCTCTCTCTCTCTTTCTCTCTCTCTCTCTCTCTCTCTCATTTTACACCCATGTGTGTTTTTAAATTAAGCTCCATTGTGAATCTCCCGGGGGAATCTACCCTGCGCCGAGAGTTCCTCCGACTTCAGCAGGAGAACAAATCCCGTTCGGATGCCCCCTGCTTGCAGCCCCTGCAATTCCAGCAACGGAAACACCAGGAAAACTACAAAAGGCTCCTGGAAGAGAGGCAGAAGCGCATTGTGGAGCAAAAACTGCAGAGGAAGAAGCTGGAAGATGTAGGAACTGGGTTTGATTTGGGGGGGGGGGTGCTGTGATTGGGTTCCATTATATTTGGCTGACCTCATCCTGTTGCTTTTCTTGTTTTCTTTTTATAGAATAGGGATAGGATAGGGCAGGGCAGGGGTAGGGTAGGGTAGGGTAGGGTAGAGCAGTGGTCACCAACCATGAGAAAATTTGGGTGGGCTGCAGAAAAATTATTTGCATTTTTTTTATTGCACTAAATACTATTTATCTTTTTTTTTGAAAATCATATTAGTGGTCAGACAGGGACAGAAAGATGATAGAAATGGATGAGATAGATGATGGATGGATGGATTTTTCCATCTTCTTTTTAATTCGTTCTCTCACACAGACAGACCGATGTTGGAAGGGATTCCCTCTTGAGTAAGAGATTTAGCATCCATCTGTTCCTTGCTTCAGTACCGGCCAGATCTAGTTGTTTACTTTCAACCCCGTGAGAACTAATGTTCACAGTCAGAGTGCAAAGGTGCAACTGGACGAAGAATAACAGAATAGCAGAGTTGGAAGGGACCTTGGAGGTCTTCTAGTCCAACCTCACTTCTCCAGCCAGGGTTGAATGTCTTCAAACATTTGGCATACGGTGTTCTATTCGTCTCGTTGCTTTAGAAAAAGGATGCTGGTAGCTAGAACGATTCAAGTGATGGTGTAGTTCTCTTAATATATTGTTGTTCTTCCGTTGCTAAGTCCTGCCCGATTCTATGTTGGTACACAGAAAGGTATAATTTGGGATCTATTTATCTCGAGGAAAAGGAGATGTACAAAGAGCTTAATTTAAAATTTATGCTTGGTATGGAGAAAGGGGATGAGGAGGGGGGGGCAGAGGGAGGGAGAGAGGGGGAGGACAAGGAAGGGGATATATATATATGTGTGTGTGTGTGTGTGTGTGTGTGTGTGTGTGTGTGTGTGTGTTCAGCATCAGAAAAAGGAAGAGCTTCGGAAACATCTGGACCTTGAAAAGAGACACCCAGAGAACCAGGTGGCCCCAGGCAACGGGCAGAAGGATAAAAGCAGCCGAGAGAAGCCGGAGGAGGCCTGGTGCAAAGGGGATGCGGTCCAACACGCAGGAATGCAACAGGTGCGGATGTCGTTGGGCAGAGGAGACGTCTTTGGAGTATTTTTTGCATCCAATCAGAATAGAGTGGGAAGGGATCTTGGAGGTCTTCTAGTCCAACCCTCTGCTCGAGTAGGAGACCATTTCAGATAAGTGACTGTCTAGTCTCTTCTTGAAAGCCTTCAGCGATGAAGCATCCACTACGTTTGGTGGCAAGCAGTTCCACTGATTAATTGTTCTCACTGTCAGAAAATTACTCCTTATTTCTAGGTTGAATCTCTCCTTGCTTAGTTTCCATCCGCTATTCCTTCTTTGGCCTTCAGGTGCCTTGGAGAATAGCCTGACCCCCTTCCTCTCTGTGGCAGCCCCTCAAATATTGGAAGGCTGCTATCCCATCTCCCCTGGTCCTTCTCTTCCCTAGACTATTTACATGCAGCTCTTGCAACCGTTCATTGTATGTTATAGCATCCAGTCCCCTAATCCTCTTGGTTGCTCTTCTCTGCACTCTTTCTAGAGTCTCAACATCATTTTTTATAGTGTGGTGACCAAAACTGGATGCCGTACTCTAGGTGTGGTCTTACCAGGGCTTTATAGAGCGGCCTTAGTCCCTCCCTTGATCCTGACTGTATCCCCCTGTTAATGCAACTCAGGATTGCATTGGCTTTTTTGGCGGCGGCTGCACACGGCTGGCTCCTGCTTAGCTGGTCGTCCCCTGAGGCTCCCAGTGTCCCCTGTGATTTCCGATACGGACGGTGGCCTCTGCTGTTGCTGATTCTCAAATGAAAGGCACGGTTGGCCTAAGCCCGTGATGGCATGCTTGCCTGAAGTGGCACGCCGAGCCATGTCGCCTGGCACACGTGGCGTCACCCATTCCTCTCCCAGGTTTCTGGAGCGCAGGTGCGGGGGCCGATCAGCTGGCCTCCAGGCGTGCAAGCAGTTCCGGTAACTGGAAGAGCTGGTCTTGCATTTTCCGGTGTGAGCATGGGCCCCGGCCAGCTGATCGTCATGCACGCAAGCACGCCAGTAACCGGGAGACCACCTGGCTGGAAACCGGGAGTTTGTTTTCCAGCGCGCGCACGCCCCCCGGGCAGCTCCTCTTCCAGGTTGCGGCCCAGGCGCGTTCCTTTTTGGCGCTCATTTCCAAAAGGCTTCTCCATGACTGTCCTAAGCCAACTCCACCGACCTCGCAAGGGATCTTCTTTGGATTACAAGGGACTTCTTGTTTCTCTCCCCTTCTAGAGAAAAGCCGACGAAGGAGGAGCTCAGGGGAAGAAGCTTCACCGAACTCTTCCCAAAGATCAGGCGCAGCTCCTTTCCCTCCAACATGACCACAGGCAGAAGAACCAGGAGGCTCCCAAGATCCTCCATCCTCCACAGGGACCTTCGTCAAGCCGCTTGAGCAAAGAGGGAAAGGCAGCGGTGAGATTCACTTGCCTTGTTCCCTACCTCTTCCTAGGCGCAGAAGGTCGCACATTACATCGGGGGGGGGGGGAGGAGGAGAGGGGGGCGAGCGTCCTGCAGCCGCTACCAGGTCGCCCGAAGCAGACAGAACCGGCTGAATGCCATCTCTGGGTAAAGCCAGTGGTGAAATAAAATTATATATATATATATATCCTTCTGGTTCTGTGGGTGGGGGCTGGTGGGGGTCATGTGACTGGGTGGCCGTGCCTATGTAGTCATGGGACTGGGGGTTCAAAAGAAGAAACTCACTTTAACAATATCCTGCTGGAGCAGGGGGTTGGACTAGATGACCTCCAGGTCCCTTCCAGGCCTGGATTGCTGTGCTATTTCTAGGTATCCTCTGAAGCTGCGCCTAGTGCCAGGTCCTCCCTCCCTCTCCTTTTTCCCTCCCTCCCTCCCTCTCTTTGTCTCTCTCTCTTTTTCTTTCTTTCACAGCACGCCCCTCCCCTCTGTTTTTGGCCTAGCAGGCCTCAGGGAAGCCTCCTGGGGACAAAATCAGATCCCAAATGCTAAAAAAAAGTTGAAAAAAGTTCCTACCATCACGCAGCTCAGCTGATCATAGGAACTTTTTTTAACTTTGTTAAGCTTTTTTTTTAAACTGCCACTTTGGGTGAACCAGCCCAAACCAGTAGTATTTCATCCCTTGGTAAAGCCCAGCTTACTAAACACCAACCCTTGTCTATGTTGGATTTGGCCAGTTGCCATCTAAAAATGGATTTTAATTTAAAAAACAACAGCAACCAAGCAGGCTTTAGAAGGAAAAAAGAAGCAAACAATTGGCATTTGGGGGGGTGGGGGGGCTAGGAACCACCATTTCTTTCCCTCTCCAGACTGCAAAATAAATAGATTGCTGTTTTGGGCTGAATAGAAGCCTAATTAAGGAACTTATTTATTTATTTGGTAAGAATGCTTTCGAAAGGAAAGAGAACGATAAGAAAAGACTCATTCATCGATGAGTTAAAAACAGCCCAGGGAGACAAATCACAAGACCGTCTCTAGAGGTAGCAGGGCAAACCGAAGAAAAACAGTCTTCTGAGGACATCCAGAAGATTGTGAAGGGAAATGGGTGGAATTATACGTCTTAGATGGAGCTTGAGTCTCAAAAAAAAAAAGGGGGGGGGGACTCATATGCAGTTATGGAGTTTTCTCCTTCTTGAGTTCTCGTCCCTAAGAGCAGGGGGTCTCCAAATTTGACTACTTTAAGACTTCAAGAGGCAAGTGGAGTTTCTTGTTTTTTCTTTTGAAGATGTTTTACTTCTCATCCAAGAAGCTTCTTCAGCTCTGACAGAATATGGGGAGTGGAACGATTTATATTCCTTGCAGACAGCTGGTCATTGGCATCCTTTTACAGAATGGACACCCTTTGAATGGTGTGGGAGTAGGAATAGATTTCCAGAGGAAAAATTGCAGACTACAGGAACCATTTGTGCTATTACTCAGGTGACCCTGAGGACACAGAGAAATCTCCAAGTGTTCTCAATAACTACCTAAAAAGAATGGTCATCTAGTCCAACCCCACACCCAAGCAGGAAAATCTACATCATTTCTGACCAATGGCAGTCCAGTCTCTTCTTGAAAGCCTCCAGTGATGAAGCTCCCACAACTTCTAAAGGCAATTGCTGTTCCATGGGTTGACTGTTCTGTCAGAAATTTTCGCCCTATTTCCAGGTTGAATCTCTCCTTGTTCAGTTTCCATCCATCATTTCTTGTCTGGCCTTCGGGTGCTTTGGAGAATAGCTTGACCCCCCCCCCTCCTCTCTGTGGCAGCCCCTCAAATACTGGAATACTGCTACCCTGGTCCTTCTCTTCCCTAGACTAGCCAGACCAAGTTCCTGCACTCAGTCAATTTTAGCATCCAATCCCCTAATCCTCTTGGTTGTTCTTATCTGCACTCTTTCTAGAGTCTCAACATCTTTTTTTATGGTGTGGTGACCAAAACTGGATGCAGGATTCTAGGTGTGCTCTTACTAAGGCTTTATAGAGTGGTATTAGTACTTCCCTTGATTGTATCCCTCTGTTAATGCAGTTTAGGATTGCATTGGCTTTTTTGGCTGCTGCTGCACACAACTGGCTCATATTTAGCTGGTCGTCAACTAAGACTCCACGATGCCTCTCCCAGTCACTGCTCTTAAGCCTGGTTTCACCCAGTTTATATGAGTCCTTTGGGTTTTTCTTGCCTAAGTGTGAGACTTTCCTTTTCTCTACGTTGAATTTCATTTTGTTAGATAGGGCCCAGGGTTCACGTCTGTGAAGATCCATTTGGATCCCTTCTAGGGTGTTGGCTATTCCTGCCAGCTTAGTATCACCTGCAAAGTTAACTAATTGAAATTTAATTTAATTACTAAAGACTAATTTTAACAACTGCAGGAAGGACAAGAAAAGTCATCAAATGGGCCAAAACTCACTTAACCCATTTCTCATTGAGCAACAGAAATTTGGGGTTCAGTTATCGGTTGAGGATTACCTGCATTTAAGATTTAAGAAGAAGCAGGGTGGCAAAGTGTTACTGCTCTTCCCAGCTTTGAGAAGGTAGACCATAAAAACTTCTCTTTTATCACTTCCACATCCCCCCCACCCCCCGGCAAAAGGAAGAGCAAGAACTCAGATGCCAAAAGGAGTAGAAGCGGATGGCGAAAAGTCAGTTCCAATATCCATTTGCATCTCTGGCCTGTATTCAAAGTGGCCTCTTTGGAGAAGGAATAAAACGCATTGTAAAATACAGCCCAGGCCACTCTGGTTAAATTTTAATCCAGATGTATTTATTGCGGAGTTTTGACATTAGCAGCTGTAGGCAGCAAGTCTCCGTAGGAAATGCGGCGCAGTCACTGGACACAAACCGGATCTGACAGTTCCTTTGGACACTGACGTTTCTGTGCCTTGTGTTTTTAACCTGACACACACACACGCGCGCACACACACACACACACACAGAGTGTACAGGTAGTCTTCGACTGATGGCCACAATTGAGCCCCAAATTTCTAAAGGAGAATAGAATTCTTTATGGGCCAAGTGGGATTGGACACACAAGGAATTTGTCTTTGGCACAAAAGCTCTCAGTGTACATAAAAGATATGAGTGATAAATTCTGATCATAGTCAAGGGAGGTGTTAATGGAGGTAGAGAACAAGGTGACCCCAATCTCCCAGTTGCAGGTAGAGAAACCAGTTGAACGTGGAGGCAAACTGGACCTCAAAGGTGGGTGTGGAATGGAATTCTGCACCACATTGTAGGCAGAGAATTGAATTAGCAATTGGGAGAATTAGAATAGAATAGAATGGAATGGAATGGAATGGAACGGAACAGAGCAGAACAGAATTCTTTATTGGCCAAGTGTGATTGGACACACAAGGAATTTGTCTTCGGTGCATAAGCTCTCACGTACATAAAAAATACATTCATCAAGAACCATAAGATACAACAGTTAGTGATAGTCATAGGATATTAAATAGGCAATCAACATAAATCATATTAGGGAGCTGAATAAAACAATATAAATTGTAAAAATACAAACAACAAGGTTATAGTCATAAGTAGAAGGAGATAGGTAATAGGAAGAATGAAGAATGAGAAGAAGAATAGTAATACAGTCTCAGTAAAATAGGTTGACAGTGATAGTGATGGCATGTGGGAATTCTGTTGTTAGGTGCTAACTTGTTAACTGAGTTTTACAACCTTTCTTGCACGGTTGTTAAGTGAATCACTGCAGTTGTTAATCTAGTAATCTGGGTGTTGGGCACATCTGGCTCCCTCATTGACTTCGTTTGTCAGACGGTCGCCAAAGGGGATCATGTGACCTTGGGAGGCAGCGACGGCCATCAGGATGAGCCGCTCACCAATTTTGATCACATGATCATGGAGAAGCTACCAAGGTCGTAAGTGTGAAAAAACTGTCACTTTTTCAGTGCCCCCATAACTTCGAATAGTCACTAAATGAACTCTTGTTAAGTCGAGGATTCCCTGCGTATCAAAATAAGTGGGATTCTGCATTTTTTGAGAAGGCTTACTTTATTTTTATTTTTTTTCCGCAGTGGATTAATTTGAAGAATCTATCCAAAGTGCTTGTCTAAACCCTCACGATCATTTTTCTTTCAGCTTAAATCAAGCTGCAGAGTCTGACTGTGCTATCAATAAAAACTGTAAATGCATTTATTTCGCCATAAACCCCCAAAAAGCAGTGCTGAGCTAGCTATTTCAGTGAAAGCCTCCAAAGAAGAGAAGACTTTCCTGAATATCATGATTTGGATCACACTGCCTGCATCCGATTTTGGTTGCCACGATGTAAAAAAGATGTTGAGACTCTAGAAAGAGTGCGGAGAAGAGCAGCCAGGAGGATGAGGGGACTGGAGGCTAAAACATACGAAGAACAGTTGCTGGAACTAGGTATGTCCAGTTTGATGAAAAGAAAGAGTAGAATAGAGTAGAATAGGGAATGGAATGGAATGGAATGGAATAGAATAAGAATAGAGATTGGAATAAATAGAGAATAGAATAGAATGGAACAGAATACAATAGACTTCTTCATTGGCCAGGTGACACACAAGGAATTTGTCTTCGGTACATAAGCTCTCATTGTAAATAAAAGCTACAAGTGATAAATCATGGGTGATAGGATAGCAGTGTTCCGATAACTCAGGGGCTGCCACAAAGAAGAGCGGCTCAGCCTGTTCTCCAAAGCACCTGAAGGCAGAAGCAATGGGTGGGAACTGATCAAGGAGACATTCAACCAGTAATGGGATTCAGCCAGTTCGTACCACTTTGGGAGAACCGGTTGTTAACTTTCTGAGCAGTTTGGTGAACTGGTTGTTGGAAGAAATCATTATGGCAGAGAGCCAGTTGTTAAATTATTTGAATCCCACCACTGGAAGCAACTTAGAACTAAGGAGAAATTTCCTGACAGTGAGAACAATTCATCAGTGGAGCAACTCCAGTAGTTGTGAATGCTCCAACACTGGATGTTTTTAAGAAGAGATTGGACAACCATTTGTCTCAAATGATATAGAGTTTCCTACTTGAGCAGGGGGTTGGACTAGAAGACCTCCAAGGTCCCTTCCAACTCTGCTATTCTCATTCTAAAGTCAACATCTGATCAGTGGGAGACAGGAATATCAACACACCAAGGAGGGCTAAGTATTAAAACAATCCGTCATATCTATACTCTTGCTGTTGAACGGAGGAGGTTCAATTTTGTTGATTTAAGCTTTTCTCTGGAAAAAGAAAAAGGAAGAGCAAAGGGCTAGCAAGAAATGCATGGAATATGCCTGTTTCTCATCTTTGAGCGAAGAGAACAAGCTAAATCGGGATGAAGTTACATCCTCCGCGGAATAACAATACTGCGTCTTGTGGTTGGTTTCTTCACAGGCGGAAAAGCAGCTTCAGAAAAGCAGCTACGGTGTCCAGCCAGACTTCAACTGGACAGGGGTCCTCAGCCAGGAGACCACCCCTCACGGAAGGCTGGGTTCTGGCAGTAGTTCCAGCCCTTGTACCCCAGCTCTGCAACGAGCGGTGGTGGCCCAGGTGGGAAGTTCTCCCCATTTTGATCTGACCAGGGGGGGATAACTTGGTCATTCTCCCCATCCCTTTGATCTGTTCTGACCGAGGCTTCCCCCAAAAGCATGAAGCAGACTCCTTATCCCGACAAAACCCCTTTTGTTAAACAAATGTGAATTCCTCTCATTCACATTCATCCAAGGCCTGGCAAACAGTCTTTCAAAGGTGAATTTATGACCACCGAGCTTATCTAGCTTGGAAGGCTGCCATGTCAATATTTTCCAAATTTGGTGCTGTGCAAGGAAAAACTTGGCACAGAGTCTCTGAGATTCATGCACAGATCTCCACACTCCTGAAACGAATGAACGAATGAATTGTTTCCTGCAAAAGCCCCCTCCCCTTTCGCTCCTCTTTTATTTCCTGTGGGAGGGGCCATTCACCTTCCACCTGTGTCGACCCTGATTTCTGAGTTGTCCTTTTCTTCTGGCAGCTCAATTGGAGAAGGGAAACCTAGATGATTTTATTTGCTGCTGTTCCTCAACAGCTTAAGACAGCTCCATTCTAGTAGGACAGTCCGTTTTTCGTTTTCTTAATCTAGTCTTTTGGGGCACCTAAAAAGCCCCAATCGGCGGTTTACTTCCTTTCCAACATCAAGATTATGTCATCCTGTCCTTTCCACCTGCTTTGGCAATTGTCAGACCAATTAATCACTTGTCTTCTTCGCCCCACTGCCAGCTTCACCTCTCTTCTCTTTTCCCAACGGACGATGCTGTCCGAGTCCAGCATCCACAGGGCTGGCTTTGATTGAGATGTTCCAGGATTTGTCAATGCCGTATTGTTCCTCCCTGCTTGGCGTTCCTCAACGTACGTCCACAACGGAGACCAATATTTCTGTCGCTAAGCGAGACAGTTGTTAAGTCAGTTTTGCTCCATTAGATGACTTTCCTCAATGTAGTTGTTAAGCGAATCACTTGTTAACTTAGTGACGTGGTTTTTAAGCAAGTCCGGCTTCCCCACTGACTTGGTTTGTCAGAAGGTTGCAAAAGCGGATCATGTGACCCCGGGATACTGCGACCGTCGTAAACGTGAGCTTGGGAAAGGGATGGAGAAGAAAGTAGACATCAAATTAAATCAAGAGGTGGAATCACTCGAGAGCTTATCAGAGTAACAGATCTTAACCCTGGTGACAAGAACGCTGAGAGGAAGCAAATTTGAATAATTCACAGAAATTGAAATGACTGGGAAATTCCTTGTAGTTTCCAAGACTTTGTCGTCATCATTATCTTCTTTTAATGACCACATAATCCCTTGCGTAGGGGTGAAGTCTGGGCAACGGAATGGAGCTGAGTGTTTACTGGCCGGATGCCCTTCCTGTTGCCAATGTGGAGTTTCATTCATTGTGCCCAGAGAGAGAAATATCCGCTTCTACCTAGGATCAAACTCACAGCCTCCTGATTGTGAGGCGAGAGCTCTACCTCTAGGCCACCGCACCACTAGTTTCCAAGACTCTGTGTTTACCGAAGATTAGCCTTAATAATCCCTGTATCATTTTTTATCTTGATTTGATAAGCTGGGCGGGGATTAAGAGCCAACTAAGATGGTCCTTGTCAGGCGTGAAAATTTCGGGATCACACATTTAAGTTCTAGTTAAGATGATTTATTGCTCATGAAATGCGCAAGAATGTAGCCAACTAACGGTCAGGAGTAAATTGTCCTTAGGTAAGAGTTAACCGAATTGAAGAAAGCTTGGATTTAGACCGCTGTGGCAACGTAACACACTCCAGGCTGGTTCCTCTTTTGACTCTGTCCTCCTGCTAAGGCCCCTCGGCCTGATCCACAGGGCAAGTCTTGCGTTTTGCAGCCCATTGAGCAAACAGCTTAAAGCTTAGGATTCCCAGCCTCGTATAAACGGAGCAAAATTAATGGTGACGCCATGGAGGAGGTCGTATCATCTGACAAACTTAAGAACTGGGCCACAAGTCCCATTTCCAGCAGATTCCCTGCTACGTGGTTCCCTTGGCCAGACCAACAGCTGTGCTTGTGGCTGCTGCCAGTTTAGTCTGCCAAAATGGCCTCCGCGATGGCGTCGTTTGTATCTCGCGGCGCTTCATTTATAGTCCACAGTGTGCCACCAGCGGTTCCTTAAGCTCTGTGTTTTACAAAAAATGTTGAATAACAAGATCATCATCATCACAGGGAAATCTCTCTCTGCTTGCTTTCCTCACCCAGAATGAAAACCTCCGAACGAGTCGGGATGTCTCTCACCGCAGTTTGCTGCCTGAGGAGGTCGCTGTCTCCCCACTGAGCCCCAGCCAGGATGAGGGGTTTTGGAGCCTGTCTCAGGCTGAGGAACAACCCCCAAAGGTGACGACCTTTTGGAAGAACCTTTGGAAGAAAGATGATGAAAAGGAAGGCGGGGGGGTGGGGGGGGTTTCCTACCCGTTCGGACCAAGTAGGAACTTGGCAGCTTGGGTCACTGCAACTGGCTGCTCCCGAACCGGTTCTCCTAAGGGGCCGCCACCGGGTTTTTCAGTTCTGCACATGCACTGGACAATTTTCAGTGCAAACATTTATTTTTTATTAACTTTTTAAGGTTTCGCCATTGCGCAGAACTTTTTATTTGCAAATGCACATGTGCGCAGAAGGCAAAAATTTTTGAGGCACCGAACCAGCAGTAATGCCAGCAGCCACCCACCCTGAAGTAAGAGTATAATATGGGATGTCTGTGACTACTAATAACTATCACCACATTTCTGGGGCCATCACCTTTTTTTTCCAAACTGTGACCCTGTGGCAAGATTTTCTAGCCCATAATAACTCTGGATACCCCTGAGAGCTAGAAACAATCGACCAGCATTAAAACAATTCCACCTTGGGTCTTATAGACTCCCTAGTTTGTTTTTATTTTCATTTTCTCTCTCTCTTGGAGGTCTTTCCTGGGCAAACTTAGTATGGTGCCCATTTAGCAGATTAATACAGTTGGAAGGGACCTTGTAGATCATCTAGTCCAACCCCCCACCCAAGCAGGAGACCCTACATCATTTCTGACTGATGGCAGTCCAGTCTCTTCTTGAACACTTCTGGTGACGAAGCTCCTACAACTTCTGAAGGCAACTTCTGTTCCATGGGTTGATGGTTCTCACTTGTAAGGAAATTTCTCCTTATTTCCAGGTTGAATCTCTCCTTGTTCAGTTTCCATCCATTATTCCTTGTCTGGCCTTCAGGTGCCTTGGAAAATAGCTTGACCCCCTCCTCTCTGGGGCAGCCATTGACAAACGCCAATGTAGACGATAGTACAAAAAAATTGCAGATGGAATCCGTTCTGACTTTCCTGGATTTCCCATCTTTGTAGGTTCCTCAAAGGACAACCTCCACGTTTTACACCAGAGATCCATGTGGGCAACAGAGTTTCCCTTCCAGGTGGGTGCAACTCCTTCTCCTATCGGTCTGCGTGCAGTTGAGCAGCCGTCTGGAAAGTGTATCTTTGGCCCTAGTTCAAAAGTCCTTCGCAAGCCCCCACCAACTCAGCATTTCAGAAGGACTGAATAGTCTTTGGTGGAAGCCTATCACGTGAAGGCGAGAAGAGAGGGATGGAGGAAGCAAAGAGGAAGGAGTGGGGAAAGGAAGGAGAAAAGTGAAAGCAGACCACTTCGGTGGCCCCAAGGAAACGGCTTTGTTGTAATTACCAAGAGCTGAGCTCAATTCATAGGCATTTTTACTTTTTTAGCTAGAAGGGGGCAAAGGAGGTAACTCTGCTCTGGTGTTCTGACCGAGGCTTCCCGAGAGCATGAAGCAACTCCTTGTCCTGACAAAAACCCCTTGTATTAATTGACTGCGAATTCTGCTCATTCACCTCCAGCAAAGTCTTTCAAGGGAGGATTTACGGTCACAGACCTTATCTGGCTTGGAGAGTTGCCAGGCCGATATTTGCAAAAACTTGGCAAGGAGTCTCAGAGAGTTGTCTCTAATGACAACTAATTGTCTCCTGCAAACTCCACTCCCCTTTCGCTCCTCTTTATTCCCTATGGGAGGGGCCATTCACCGTCCACCTGTGGCCTGACTCCTGAGTCGGCCCTTGTTCCTTAGCTGTTCCCTTCTCCTGGCAGCTCTGCACCTGGACACACTGGGAATAGGCTCCAGCTATTCTTCTGCCCCACTGATGTCTGACCCCAAAGGCAACTGATAACTGGCATATGGCCCTGGCCCCCTCTCTGCCTCCTACACAGAGCCCTCATCAGAGCCTTCCCCAGACTCCAGGACTGGCCCAGGTTCCTCCCCAACCTCCTCACTGTCTGAATCTGCTGGCTGCTGGCAGGCCGCAACATCTGGTTTAAAAAAATTGTTTCCAAGTTGGAGAAGAATTTGGGGTTTTAATGTTCACCTGGCATTGGAGATGAGCATTATAAGCTTTCAAGAGTATTATTTCCAAACTTCCATAGCCCCTCCAGGACTTTTTGATAGTTTTAATAGAAATGTTGTCACTGTGGTTTTAGACATGCTAGTCTGGAATTGGTTTTATCTTTGAAGTATATTGTGGTTTTACAATGGGATCTTAAGAGTATGGACACAGTGTTTAGTGGCTGAATGTAATCTCTTCCTTCTCCTTCTCCTTGTTCTCTTTCTCCTACACCTGCTTCACCACAATCTCCTTGCTCTTCCCCTCTCCTCCTCCTCCCCCTCCCCTTCCTCCTCTTCCTCTTCTTCTTTCTCCTTCCCCTTCCCCTTCCCCTTCTTCTTCTTCTTCTTCTTCTTCTTCTTCTTCTTCTTCTTCTCCTCCTCCTCCTCCTCCTCCTCCTCCTCTTCCTCCTCCTCCTCCTCCTCCTCCTCCTCCTCCTCCTTCTTCTTCCACCTTCTCTTTCTTTTTGTTCCTGTTCTCCCCTCCTCTTCTCCACCTTCTTCCCTTGTTTCCCATTCTCTTCCTCCTCCTCTTCCTCTCGTCATTACTCTTTACAGTCCACACCAGCCACTCCCGGGGGATCCAAAAGCAAAATCCAGTCACAGCTACAGTGGCAACAAGCCAAAGGACCTCACGTCCCATCAGAACAGCCAATCAATCTCAGGTAATCTCTTGAGTCCTGCTTTAGACTATCTGGTTGATCCAACCAGCATTTAAATTTCCCATTCCCAAGGAAAGAGAATGTGGGAAAGCAGAGTTGTAGAAGAGAAAAGGTGCCCTATTACATATGTTTGTTTGCTAGCCCCATCTCAACGTGACTTTATCTGTGCGTGGGTGGACCGCTGCACTCTAGATGTTTCCAGGGCAGGCTGAGATCCATAAAGGAGCTGTTGGTGTTTGCAAAGAATTAATTGGTTGTGATATTTTCTTCTTCTTCTTCAGCCTTGGCCTTTTATTCTACCCAGCAAGATAGGCCAAAGTGTCAGTCAGAAGAGCTGGAGGGCTGCCTTAAAAACAGGAAGGAGAATATTCCCATATGTTTTGCAGAGGTTCATGTGGCAGAAATTCTCTGGACTTGGGTGGAAATGAGTCAGTGGGTGGAGGAGACAGAAGATTAGCTGAGGGTCCTTGGTGCTCCCTGAGTTGTTGCTTGTTTTCTAAGTAGGTAACGTAATCCGTGCTGGTAAGGAGTGCTGTTTTCAGTGAACAGCACTCCCCTCTAGCACTGATGATGTTGCCTAGTTAGGGTCAGAAACGTCTGCAAGAAAACAAGCACGCTCAGAGAGCACCAAGGACATCCCTCATTTCAGCCGTGAGCTACAAATATCCTCCTTTATTAGAAAATTAGGTTGGTGAGATCTTGAGTCTCCTGGGAGTCACCTAGATGACCTCAAAGAATCCCACCTCTCCACCTAACCCAGGTCAATCAGGTTTACATTTTTGTGTCTCAAACCCCTTTGAGAGTCTGGTGAAACCTACAGACCTCTTCTCCAGAAAAATATGCTCAAAAGCTTCAGTTACGGACTGTGTGACGGAGGAAAACGATGATACTCAAACATTGTTCTCAAAATATTTTCTGAAAACAACAAATATCCAGGTGCTTCTTCATCAATCCATGAAGCCACGAACAAAATAATACACTTTTTAAGCGTATAAAAATTTTATTATTATTATTTTTATTATTATTAAATAATATTAGTATTAATTATTATTATTATTATTGTGATGCGGTGACAGTGGCTAAAACGCTGAGCTTGTCGGTCAGAAAGGTCAGCGGTTTGAAGGTTCGAATCCCTAGCACTGCATAATGGAGTGAGCTCCCGTGACTTGTCCCAGCTTCTGCCAACCTAGCAGTTCGAAAGCACGTAAAAAATGCAAGAAGAAAAATGGGGACCACCTTTGGTGGGAAGGGAACAGCGTTCCGTGCGCCTTTGGCGTTTAGTCATGCCGGTCACATGACCACGGAGACGTCTTCGGACAGTGCTGGCTCTTCGGCTTTGAAACACCCCCCTAGTGTTGGGAATGACTAGCACATATGTGGGATGGGAAGCTTTACCTTTTTAATTTTAGAATGTGAGATTTATTTTAGTTGATAAATGTTTTTGGGAATGTAGAAAGCCATAAAATTACTCTTTTGCTTAATGAAAAACTAAATTTTAGTTAGAGGTTAGTGAAAATTTATATATTTTTTCCTCTACCCAAGTTCAGGGAACTTCATAAATTGTTGATGGAGCCCAGGTTACGAACCACTGTTTTTAGCTTATCTTAGCTAAGTTAAATTTATTCAGAGTGCTCTCTTTTAAAACTTTCCAGGGTTGCCACTCTAAAATGTCCTTGAACAGCATAGAGGTGTTGTACAATAGCAAAAAAAAAAAAAAAAATTCTCAAATCCTTTTTATAAAACACAGTCGCTGGGGATGAAAGAACCCACTGAAGTTTCTTTATGTTCTTTAGTAGTTCAAGTACAACAAATATGTGAGACACAAAACACATCTGTTTGGAAGGGAAGAAGTTGAATTGTATTGCTTTGGACAATTTGCTGGCAAGCAGTCCCCTGGGGCAATCTATAGGCATCTGAAGATACAGTGCTCTTATTTAAATGATTAAATAATATGCATGCACCAGTAAATATTTCTCTTTGCAACATCCAGAGTCCTCCAGAGTAGGCAACAGAACTCTCCAGTCCTGTAAGAAACCTGAAAATGCATCTCGTTCAGGCCAAATTTCAGTAAGTTTCCTCCCCCCCCCCCCCCCCGCTCCCTTATACCTTCTCATTCTTCTACGGTTCCTGCGACATTATTGTTCCCTTCTGGACTCAAGGTTCATTTTGGTCCTCTTCTTTTCGTTTCATTAAACTTCTTTCCCCCCCCCTCCACTTTTAAGGGTTTTTACTCTAACCCCTAATGGATGTCTTTAAAAATATGTATCTTTAACATGCTTCTAAATGCATCAAGAGGTGCTACCCAACCACTTCCCTATTGCTAATGAGGTTCTCCATAAAGTCAACTATTGCAATCCTAAATTGCATTAACAGAAGGATACAATCAAGATCAAGGGAGGTACTAATACCATTCCATAAAGCCTTAGTAAGACCACACCTAGAATCCTGCATCCAGCTTTGGTCACCATACTATAAAAAGATGTGGAGACTCTAGAAAGAGTGCAGAGAAGAGCAACCAGGATGATGAGAGGACTGGAGGCTGAAACAGACAATGAATGCTTGCAGGTATGTCTAGTTTAATGAAAAGAAGGACTAGGGGAGACATGATAGCATTGTTCCAATATCTCAGAGGTTGCCACAAAGAAGAGGGAGTCAAACTATTCTCCAAGGCACCTGAGGGTAGAACAAGAAGCAATGGGTGGAAACTAATCAAGGAGAAAAGCAACTTAGAACTGAGGAGAAATTTCCTGACTGTGAGAACAATTAATCAGTGGAACAGCTTGCCTCCAGAAGTTGGGAATGCTCCAACACTGGAAGTTTTAAAGAAGATGTTGGACAACCCTTTGTCTGAAGTGGTGTAGGGTTTCCTGCCTAAGCAAGGGGCTGGACTAGAAGACCTCCAAGGTCCCTTCCAACTCTGTTATACTATTCTATTATGTTCCTTCCTCTATTATCTGAGGGAAGTGTGGTGGAGCACTCCACTTGGTTAAAATAAGTGTCTTGATGGGGATTAGTGTAGAGGCCCTCTCAGACAAGATGTCAACTCTGAACATAAGCACTTGCTGTATCATCAGGTTGATTCCGAGCTGCTCTTCAGAGCTTCAGAAGGATCTTCTGGACTTGTCTGAGAAAGCCCAGCTCTTGCACAAACTGCCAGGGTTCCAAATAGCATCCAAAAGTAAATCTGAATCCAAGGCAAAGTATTGCTCAAAGTTCCAATTGATGAAGAGAGCCATGTTGGCACATCTGGGAAAACCCGAATCTGGAAGCTTCCCGGTTTCCCCCACCCAGTTGAAAGTTCAAGATCTTGTCCCCACACCCACAAGTCCATCCCATGGTCCAATCTCCCACTGCCACGCTGGCAGTTCCACCCATCCAATTCCGGTCAGGTGCAGAGACAAAGGATGATGACCTTGGCTTTCTAAAAGGATTTTGTTATGGCTACATCGCATCTCACTCCTACAATTCCTCCCTCCCACTTTCCCACAATAGAAAATGCATAGTAGAATAATAGAAAGTGTGGCAGGCCTAAAGGCCCCAAAAGGGAAAGATGTTTGCAGGCCTGACACAAACCATCTTCTGAATCTACCATGTGGACAGTATTTTGTTGAGGAGCCGTGGGTTTTCCTTCAGAAGAAAACTCCAGTCCTGGAGGATCTGAAGGACAGTTTCATTTCAACACAAAGATTTGTCGTTGGCATCTCCTAAATCAGCCCATGGGTTGATCTAGAGACCAGCAAGGAGCTCAAATCAGGAGGAATGGTGAGGGGACTAGAGGTCAGAACCCTTTGCTTGATGATGATGTTTGTCCATTGTGTCCGAAGAGGACCGTGACATCTGTCCACGATGTGCCTGCAGGTGGCTGGTAAGGCCTTTACGGGCACAAAATGTTCTGCCACGTATCGGGCAGACATGTGTGGGCGCCACGGTTGCAGCGTTTGCAGCTCTGGCTTTGCAGAGTGCTCGCTGCTCTTGTGTTCTCTACGGTTGTCCTGTCCTCAGATGCCTGGCAGCCTTGGCGGATCTGCGTGCGCCATGTCGGTCGGTCTCGTGCCAGGGTTTCCCAGGAGGTGGTGTCGATATCCAGGGACTCGAAGGAGGCTTTCAACGTGTCTCTGTATGGCTTCCTTTGTCACCTTCCTTGAGGCAGCTCACCCTAGAGGAGCCGTTTGGGGATGCGATGGTCTGGCATCCTTGCAACATGGCCTGCCCAGCGTGCCTGGACTTCCATCAGCAGGGTGTGAACGGGTGGCAGGCCTGCTCTGGGGAGGGCTTCTGTGCCTGGCACTGGATCCTCAGAATTCTACGGAGGAAGGCCGTGTGGGAGGGGCTCGATTGCCCAGCGTGCCTCCTGGATACAGTCCCAGGTCTCACTGGCATCCATCAGGGTAGTTAGCGCCGCTGCTTGGTTACACTCCTGACCGTTTCAAGTGATAACGGACCATAAAAACGGACGACCAATGGCTTCATTTAATGACTGTGGGGTTTGCTTTTCGGCCGCTGCAAAAGTGGATGAAATCAGGCCCAGTTACATAGTGACACACTTTACGATTGTCAAGGCTTACAACTCAAATTGTGGCCCCTCAATTAGAGTTGTAAGTCAAGGACTTCCTGTTTGCTTAAAACTGGGCCTTCCCCAGGCAGGGCTGTGGTTGTTGTCAAATAGTTATTGTATTTTTATTGATGGTGACCTGCATTCCAATCTATTTGGAGAGGATCTTTTATCCTTGAAGGTCAAGATGGAAATAATTGCAATAAATCATGATCAAAGGAGAGGATAGGAGAGACAGAAGGAGGGTAAAAGTAAAGACTCCTTTGAGGTTAGCTCAACTCCTAATCCTTTCATGGTCAGGCCAAACAACTTGTTCTGGCCAACGTTGCAATATTTTAGTGTGTGTGTGTCTCTGTGTGTGTGTGTGTTTTCCAGGATAACTCTGGAACGCCTCAAGCAATTTCAACCAAACTTGGTACACAGATGACTTACTCTCTGGAGACAAATACTGTGGGGGGGAAGACACCCCTAACACCCCTCGGGATGTGTGTTCTGTTAAGATACAGCCTGTTGTGCCTTAAAATGGCTTCCACCATACTGCCGCAAAACGGCTTGTACTGTGCAGCGCAGTGGAGTTGCCATGGTAACGGCTTCACAGTACTCCACAAGGGGGCTCCCTCTGGTCAGGGGGAAAATCCAACATTAGAAATTACATTAGAAGTTTGGTCTGGACATTTTCCCTCTAAATAAATACCTGGGCAACAACAGGTTATCGGCTAGTATATAAATATTCATAATAAAAGTATGTATTTAAAGGTGGCTTAGATCAAGAGCTCCGTTGTGTCAAGGCCTTGTACGTGCTGAAGCTACAAACCACATTCTTCTCATTCTTAGAGCCCAGCTTTGTGGAACAAGGAGAAAGTTGGCAGCCATCTGCTCCGGAAGTCTCTAGAATATTCCTCCTCCAGCGACGAAATGTGTAGCAGCGACGAGGATGCTGAGGATGAGGGACACATAAGGTTGGCTCTCCCACTTCAGCCTCCGACCACAAATGACTAACTTCAAAGTTAATAGAATGCGAATAGCTTAATTTGTATTAAATTAAGGAGGTTTTTAAGAAGAGTCTAGACCAGTGGGGATGTAAAAAGTTTTGCCACCAGTTCTCTGGGTGTGGCTTAGGTGGGGGGGGGGACGTTTCATGTGACTGGGTGAGCGTGGCCAATTTTTAAAATTTTTTAAAGCATTTCTACTACCTATTTGCCCAAAACAACAGGGAAAAATGCTTTAAACTGGGGCGGGGGGGAGCTTCTGCTGATTGCGCAAATCAGCTGTGAGCCGTGCAATCATCGGAAGCTTCCCCCCCGCTTTTTAAAGCATTTTATTCCTGCCATTTCGAGCGAATAGACAGGGAAAAAATGCTTTAAAAAGCAGGGGGAAAAAGTAGGTCCGTGCAGCTCACAGCTGAGCCTTGCGATCCTCGGAGGGTTTTTTTTAGTACCGGTTCGCAGAACCAATGACAATTGTCCCTACCAGTTTGTGCGAACCGGTGTGAACCGGTGTAGCATTTCACTCCTGGTCTAGACCAGTGGTTGCCAATGTGGGGGCCATGCCCCACAGGGGGGGAAATCTGATTTTCAATGGGGGCCATTTGAACCTTGTTTAAACCAAATTAATGGCCTTTTAGGCTTCCTCCGCGTGAGTAGAGTTAACTTTTTGAGTAAAGTAAGAATTATATGTCACCGGGGGGGGGAGGGGGCATCAGGATTTAAAAGGTGCTTAGGTGGGCATGGCCAAAAAAAGATTGGGGGCCCTGGCCTAGCCAGTCACTTGTCTGAAATGGAATACGATCTCCTGCTTGAGCAAGGGGCTGGACTAGAAGACCTCCAAGGTCCCTTCAGTCCATTCCATTCTATTTTTTGTTGGCCTCCCCGACAGTTTTCATCTGTTAAAAAAACGGGACACTTATCCCTTAAAATCCCAACGTGGAAATGTCAGCAAACGCGAGAACGATGTTTTGCTGTGTGCGTTTTATTCTTTCTGAATGCCTGCATAATTAAACACCAAAACATTCAAATAACTTTGGTTCAAGGAAAAGGTGATGATGATCATGATCCAAGAGAGGGTCACGTGTCCCTTGCACCCCACCGCCAATCGTATCGCAGACCTGGAGAGCAGATTTCACACATACGCCAGATGGCATCGGTCAAAGATTAGATGCGATGAATATTACACCTTTTAATTCCGAGTGGAGGTCCCTGAATTTCGAGCTGCACGGATTTTTGATGCATCTTTCAACGGTTGGGTTTCCCTACAATGGGCCCAGCTGTCAGTGCTGACCCTTCCTTTTTTTAAGTGCTGCCTCCGCGCTGAATGCCGATGAATGCGCTCTTTTAAAGGTGCTCGCCCAAGCATTTGCGAGCTGCCAATTTGCCCGTGGCTTGGAGGAGGGGCTGCCCCGCGTGATGAGAAAGAGGTAGGGCAACAAAGCATGCCAGGCTTCTGGGAGAAAAGCTTGATGCCAGCAGAAGGTGTGGGGAGATGAAAGGAGGGAAGACACACACTTAGCTTAGAAAACTTCCAGTACAGATAACTCTTGACTTACAATATAGTTCGTTGAGTGACCATTCGGAGTTACAACAGCACTGAAACAAAGTGACTTAGGATTGGTTTTCGCACTTACGACCGTTGTACAAACATGGAACAAACATGGAAATGTCTGTAGAGGTTCTCGGGGATCCAGGTCACAGTTGTCCCAAAGATGCTTTTTCTGGAGGCAACTTGGACTTTCTTGTTTTTTCTTTGAAGACATTTCGCTTCTCATCCCAGAAGCTTCTTCAGCTCTGACTGGATTGCTGGGGAATGGAAGGATTGATACTCCTTGCAGATAGCTGGTCATTTGCATCCTTTTCAGAGGGTCGTTGAGGCTACTTGGAGGCTTATCTGTGTCCTCAGGGTCACCTGAGTGGTGCAAATGGTTCTTGTAGTCTGCAAATTTTTCCATTCCTACTCCCACCCCATTCCAAGGGTGTCCATCCCAAATTGTATAGCTAAAGGTCTGTAGAGATTCTCAATCATCCTGGTCATGGTTGTCCCAAAGAGGCTTTTTCAGGAGGCAACTGGACTTTTTTTGTTTTTTTCTTTTGAAGACATTTCGCTTCTCATCCAAGAACTAACCTTTTAGCTATACAGTTTGGGGTGAAGGCCCTTGGAATGGAGTGGGAGGAGGAATGGATTTCCAGAAGAAAAATTGCAAACTGCAGGAACCATTTGCACCACTCAGGTGACCCTGAGGACACAGAGAAGCCTCCAAGTGACCTCAACGACCCTCTAAAAAGGATGCAAATGACCATCTGTCTGCAAGAAGTATCAATCCTTCCATTCCCCACCATCCAGTCAGAGCTGAAGAAGCTTCTTGGATGAGAAGTGAAACGTCTTCAAAGAAAAAAAACAGAAAATCCTGTTGCCTCCTGAAAAAATAGAACTTTTGGGACATTAATGGGTTTGGTTCTTGGATGCTGCTGTTTTTATTTTTAATGTATCTGTGTGTGTGTCTGTCTGTGTGTCTGTCTGTCTGTCTATCTTTGTGTGTGTCCTTTGGCGTCCTTCTTGGAGGGTCTTAGAAATGTGTTTGTTTTCCTCTCCTTCTCCTGCGCTAATTGGAATTTGTTACTAGGCAACCGCTGGGCAATGGAGTGACCAGCTTCTCTAGGGCAGGAGTTGCTGATGATGGGATCAAAGGGAACTCTCCCCGCCTTCTCCCTGCGGAGGATCTCCAGGTAAGGCTTTGCAAGGGTTGCCAGAGAAATCCGCCGGATGGGTCCAAAATAATAATAATAAGAAGAATGGAAAAGCCCCGTTCACTTCTGCCCAGTACGTAACTTAGCTACACACACACACACACACACACACACACACACACACACTTTTTTTTTCTTTTTAATCGTCTGCTGACACTGTGGTTGTAAAAATTACCCTATGTTGTGAAATTCCCTTTCTTGGTCTTTGAGAAAGACTAGACAATCGGACAGGACAGAATAAGGAAAGACCAGAATAAAGATAGGGTGGAATGGAATAGAATAGAATCTTTATTGAGAATAGACTAGAAATAGAAGAAATAGAAATAGAATAGGAATAGGAATAGGATAAAAGAAGTTTATTGGCCAGTAAGAGAAGGTAATAAAACAGATGAGAAGGATAAAAGTAATACAGTCATAACTTTTTCCAATGCCATCCTAACTTCAAACGGTCACTAAATGAATATTGTAAATTGAGAACTACCTGTAGTTCCTTTTTGAAAGTTACGGGAAGATACAGAAAGGAAAAGAGGCCTTTTAAAAAAGGACATGCATATCTATCCCATTTCTGTTAAATTCAGTTCCCTCGGGATTCACGCTTTGCACAAGTGCACTAAATCTCCATGTTAGCCAGATCTGATCCTTTGTTTTACGGGAATTAGAATAATCAGATTAAAAGCAAGGGAATTATGAAAGGTTATGAAGTCGGCGTAAATGCTTGGGAGATCAGGGCTTCATTTAAACTGTTTTTCGCCCGTTGAAAACCTCCCCAAATTTTTAAAGGAAAAACTCATGTGAACTTTGCTGCTGTACTTGACTTACCACCAAAAATAGGCCGCTGGTAGGCCAGGTAATAATTGTTCAGCGAGTTGCCTCCCATTTTACAAAGTTTTTTTGCACTTTTTAAACAGATCACATAATTGAGACACAAATCTTAGCGATTTAAAGACTGTGGAAATTCACTTAATTATCATCTTCTTTTAACGACCCCATAATCCCTTGGAGTCTGGGCAACTGAATGGAGCTGGGTGTTTACTGGCCGGATGCCCTTCCTGTTGCCAATGCAGAGTTATATTCAGCAGATATATTCTCCTCATGACCTGAGAGAGAAATATCTGCCTCTACCTAGAATCGAACTCACAGCCTCCTGATTGTCAGGCAAGAGCTCCACCACTCGGCCACCCCACCACCAGCAATTCACTTAATGACTGATCAG
Source organism: Natrix helvetica (assembly GCF_964273705.1). Classification (NCBI taxonomy): domain Eukaryota; kingdom Metazoa; phylum Chordata; class Lepidosauria; order Squamata; family Natricidae; genus Natrix; species Natrix helvetica. The sequence goes on along the minus strand of NC_138562.1, from coordinate 21,959,952 downwards.
AAATGGGGCAAAACTCACTTAAGGACTGTCTCGCCTAGCGACAGACCTTTTGACCTCAATTGTGGCCGTAAGTTGATGTCTACCTGGGCTTCCTGCTCTTCGCCATGTTTCCATATTTTCCCAGTGAGTGATTCGGCTTTTAAAAACTTTGGGTCACCTCTGGATTCATGGTTGACCTGCTTGCATCTGCCAAGCTTCATACCAGTCAGCAAAGTCCTTGGCGGACAGTTTTCCGCTTCTAAGCCAGCAATAAACCACCTTTTTTTTGAGTCCTGGCTTCAGATTTGCTTGGAGAGGAAGAGGCAGCATCCCATTGTCTGCAGCCTTCCTGGAATTGCCAGACTTTCAAATCCAGAGGTTTTGCAGGATTATGAAGCTGAAGGGATTCAAACCACAGTCCCGCCTGGAGCCAGCTTGATTGTGGGTTAAGTCTGCAAGCCTCCTTCGATTTGAAACAGCCCCGTTCTAATAAAAGGCAATGTTTGCAGGCAAATATATTCTTTACCCATTCCAGTGGAAATAAAAGCTGAATTCCTAAATTCGCTTCTCCTGTCATTCAAGGCGGCCCATCAATACAACCTGGTTTATTTCTACTGCAAGAGAAATCCACAATGGACTTTTTTTTTATTTCATTGACAAAGATTTTGTGAAGAATAAGTGGGTTGTAGCTTTGCTGCTTTCTCAAAATTTGGCAAGGAAGACTTTCTCTTTAGAATCATAGAATCCTAGAGCTGGAAGAGACCTTGGAGGTCTTCTAATCCCCCTGCCCCCCCCCCCCCTGGCCGCCGCCGAAGGCAGGAGACTGCATATCATCCCGGCCAAATGGTTGCCCAATATTTTCTTCAAGACCTCCAGCGATGGAGCACTGATAACTCCAGGAACCAAGCTGTTCCATTGATTAATTGTACTCACTGTCAGGAAAAAGGAAAAAGTAGTAGTAGTAGTAGTAGTAGTAGTAGTAGTAGTAGTAGTAGTAGACGTAGTAGTAGTAGTAGTTTGTACTTTCGTACAGCTCATTTCAGAGTTTAAGGCAGGGCTTTAAAAAATTCGTAATGACACATGAATCCATTACTCAACTGCAACAGGGACATTTAAATATGGACTTTCTGATAAGTGGTAAAAAGAACTTATTTGTAAGTGATTTTGGGTGGTGAAGGAAAAAGTTTGGGAAGTCCTTCCTTAAGGTCATTCTGGAAAAATCTTGCTCCACTCAGCCCCCATCCTAACATCTGGAAGGAAGGAAGGAAGGAAGGAAGGAAGGAAGGAAGGAAGGAAGGAAGGAAGGAAGGAAAGAAGGAAGGAAGGATTTTCAGTTGCAGATGCGAACAAGGGAGTCATGCTATCAATGAGACACAGAAGTCTCCCCGTTGTAATGCTCTTTTCCTGACCTACTAGGGTTTCTTGGTCTCTTGGCCTCAGGCAACTGAGACGATAGATAGGCTGGTGGACAGTGTGGAAGGTGGACATCTGAGAACCCCACAGACCATGCCCAGGGTCCTTTAAAGCCCATGTCGTCCAACAGTATCTCATTTTCATCACCATATTATTGTATTCCATCCCCCTGACCCACACAGAGTGTTGAATTTCCTTCCATAATCTGATCTCCATTAGCCTTGAGGTAGGACAGAGATTTGGGGAAGTTTCTCTAAGGGCTGCTACAAATAGGAAGAAAGAAAGGTGGAGAATGGAGGGGTGTGGAACACTTCCCTAACCCTGGTTGCAACTTAGGAATGTTGTTCTTTGGGGCAGGATGATGCTGCAGGAAAACATGGCTGTGGCGCTCGTGAAGAACTCTGGAACATGAACAACCAAAATTACCTGTTGCCCGACCTCCTCCAACAGAGTCAGCTTTCGGCAAACCCAATGAAAACTTCTGCTCAAGAACTTCAGAACAATCTTCCTGCTAACCAGGTCAAAGCTCTGAAACCAGTAACAAATGTTAAACTTAAAAGCAGGGGTTGGATTCAGCCGGTTTGCCCCAGTTCAGGTGAAGCGGATGTTAATTTTGCATTCATCATGCCAGGTAAAGTGCAGGGCCTACCTGGAGGCTCTGGGAGGGCAGAAAAAAAAGAGGCCTCCGGAGCCCAGGGTGGCCGTTCTCACCCTCCTGGGGGCTCAGGGAAAGCCTCCGGAGCCTGGGGAGGGTGAAAAAGGCCCCCTCCTCCACCGCTGTGGTGCAGGAGGCTGAGTAGGCCACACCCACCATGGCCACACCCAACCAGCAACCAAGCAGAGAACAGGTTGCTAACATTTTTGAATCCCACCGCTGCTTAAAAGTCTGGATTTTTTTTTAAAAAAAGGGAAATGATGAACTTCTTATTCTGGTGACCCCCACATCTTGTGTGTATGGAGAGAAGTAGAAGGGACGCGAGTGTCCAATTGTTTAATAGTTGCATAGCTCTGCAAAAATGCAAGTCAAGATGGCCCCCGAGAAGTGATGCCTCTGGGTTCCCATTGATGAGAGAGTCCATCCACGGGGAGCTGAAGGAGCTATTTGGCTTTGGATAGGCCAGGTCTACTTCCTGCTCCTTCCCCTAGGAGTCTATTATCCACATCCACTTTTTGTATTCAAAGATGGAGTAGAAAGTGATGGGGGTAGATCTCTTCTATCCTGCTCCTAAGTAGAATATCCCCTCGTGATCTTTGCTCGTGGTCCTGTCTCTTTCTCACATCATCCCGTTGGGTTTTGAGGGACCTTGGCTGGATTGACTGCAGTTGCTGAGTTCTCTCCTACCAGCAAAAGCAGCAGTTCCATTTCAGGAATCAAACGCAAAGTACGTGAGATCTCACCGGGTTGACTTATCCCGTCATCCTACCCTGCCGTCAGCTGCAGCTCTTGGAGCCTTGCAATGAACAATTGGAGATATATATATATCCTTAATTTCCTTTTGATTCTTATTTCTACAGCAGGCACTGAACGCTGACAGCACCTCTTCCAAAAACAGTTCTTCTTCCACATCTTCTTTTACATCCTTCATTGATCCTAGACTTCTCCAAATCTCGCCTCCTACCAGTCCGACTGGACCAAACTGTGGTTCGTGTGAGTATAGACACGGCCATCCTTGCCTCTTTTACCACGTGGGTGGAACCAGAGGTGGCATCCAGCAGGTCCTGACCAGTTCTGGAGAACCGGCAAATACCCCCCCTGACTGGCTCCACCCCCATCTATTCTCTGCCTCCCGAGTCCCAGCTGATGGGGAGGGAATGGGGATTTTGCAGTGGCCTTCCCCTGGAGCCCTCCGGAGCCTGGGGAGGGGGAAAAAACACCTCCACCCCGGCCATGGCACAGGAGGCCGAGTGGGCCACACCCACCATGGCCACGGCCACCCAGCACCTGGGCAGAGAACCTGTTGCTAACGTTTCTGAATCCCACCGCTGCCCAACAGCTACGATCCTGACTCTCCTCTGCTTTTCCTCCCAGCGTCCAATGTGAAAATGGATCCTCCCAGCCGGCAAAGTACAAGAAAAGGTTCTGTGGTCAACGTCAACCCTACAAATATCCGGCCGCAGAGTGACAGCCCCGAAATCCGCAAATATAAAAAGAAGTTCAATTCTGAGATCTTGTGTTCTGCCCTGTGGGGTGAGTAGGCAGAGACAGGTGACAGCCAACGGGGTCCTTCCTCTGCCCTTTCGGTTGATGTGGTAGGACTTTTGAATGCAGAGCTCAAATGTGCTCCCTGCTGGCTCATGTCTGCTCAACCTGGTTTGGTTTTGTCTTCGTACGCTGAGTTACCCATGGTTTGATTGTGGATGGATCCAGGCATTGTGCTCCACTCAACAAACTATGGCTAAGCCATGGCTTAGTATAGTATCTGGATACAGTCATTGAATGCTAGGGTGATCAAAGAGATGGGTATTCAGTCAAGGAACCATTCTTGAGCATAAAGAGCAGGTGGGAAGATATTGCACTAGGAAACTGATTTGTTTATTTATATCTTTATTAAATCTTTCTAGAGTCTCAGTAAGATGTTGCTCTATAGAGTCTCTCTGTCATACACACACAGCAGGCTAACACGTCCGGCACAGAGACGAATAGTTCCCTGCCACATCTATTGATGTCCGCCCCCTGCCTTTGATTCCCAGAGCTAGGGTGGGGCTTCGCTAGTAGCGGTGGCTCTTCCGTCTGAAGGACCGGCTCATAGATTTCCACTGCTCTCCTCTCCTCTGCCTTATGCACATCCACGCATCAGGCACTGGACCCAGCTGTTGCTCCTCTTCCTCATCAGCCACCTCCAGACCTCGGGGCTGTTGACTCTCCATCTGAGGGCTGACGGATGGCCCAGGCTCTGCCTCTTTTTTCTCTCTCTCTCTCTCTGCCAGCTCCATTCCCTCTTCCCCCCTCGGAGCTCTCAGGTTGCCTTGATGCTGACCCTGACTCCCACGCCTCCCCCTCCCCCTCTGATTTGGCTGCTGGAGGGGCTGGCGCCCGACAAGCCACAACAAACCTGGTCCCCTCTCCATCTGGTGGAGTCATTGGGAGTGGTGAAGGAGGTTTGGCATCTTCGCCCAAGGCCTCCATTGAGATACATCTGCTTCCCTCAGTTTTGGAATGTACCGAGGGTGTCCGCTGATGGGCCCCTACCTCAAAGTCCAAAATACCAAAAGCAGGACTCCACTCTCGGTCGTTTCAGCCTAGGTCCTTGCGGTTCTCCAGCGGCTTCCATTTTTCATCTTTCTGACATCAAGCCACAGGCTTCACAAAGCCAGCACAATATTTTGCTCATGGCTTTCTGCTTCAACTTAAGTCTTAAATGAGAAACAAAATAAATGAATGAAAATGCCAGGAAAAAAATTATCCCAGGGAAATGTAAATTTACAGTTTACAGCTCTCTGGGTTTCGTTTGATGTATGTTTGGAAGAGGCCAAGTTTTTAAATTAAGAACAGGGGAGCATAGCAAAGCTGGTAATGATATGTGTGCTGAGGTGGAGAACACTATCTTCCTATCAGCCTCTTGCTTGGAGCTTCCTTGGCCTCCCCAGCTCACCCCACGATACACAATTCTCCCATTTTTTTCATTCTTTCCATCACAGCTTTCCTTATCAACCCTATCAACAGGGCCCAACCTAATGAAAACCTAATTTCCCTCAGATGTCTGTTTGAATAAGTGGAACAGCTGCCTCCAGAAGTTGTGAATGCTCCAACACTGGAGGGTTTTAAGAAGAGATTGAACAACCCTTTGTCTGAAAAGGCTTAGGGTTTCCTGCCAGAGCAGGGGGGTTGGACTAGAAGGCCTCCAAGGTCCCTTCCAATTCTGTTCATCTGCAACCCATCCGCATTTTCTTTGGTCCAAAAATTTGCTGGCGGATAGAAATCTGTTCTTGGATTTTCCAGGCGATTTGCTTTGACCCAAACCATGGTTGAAACAAAACGGGATTTCCTAGAGTGAGCTGACCCAGCTATTCCAAAGATCCGTTTGTCAGTCCATGCTATGTTCTTTGCATGTCAACAGGGGTGAATTTACTGGTTGGATCTGAAAACGGATTGTGGCTTCTGGACCGGAGTGGACAAGGTCGAGTTTACTCCTTGATTAGCAGGAGACGCTTTCAACAGATGGACGTGTTGGAGGGACTGAACGTGCTGATTACAATCTCAGGTTTGTTTGCTGTCTAAAAACCTCTGGGCCAACATTCAATACCAAGCAACGAGAGAGCGGGAGGATTCGACTATACCCTGGACTTTAAAGTGTCAGCTCTCGCCAAACCTTATAAACAGGGGTGAAATGCTCTGAAGTCTGCTACCCATTCGCTTCATGTGTGCATGCGCACCAAACGCTTGCTTTGCACCAGGTTAAGAAGCCTTTTCTGAGTCTGCAAAGGTAAGTAGAACAGCGGGGGGGGGGGCAGGGGGACGACAGTTGTGCCATGCAGTTTATCAGGAAAGCTGGACTTCCTGCTTTCTAGCGAATATAAATTACGTGGCACAGTTGATTGTTGCACAGCTGATCGTCTGAACTAACCTGTTTGCCTGAACCAGTAGTAAACAAATGCTATAAAAGAGAGAGAGAAAAAGTTGTCAGCTTTGCAACAATCAGCTGTGTTTTCTAGCATTTTTTTACTACTAGCTGTTCCCTTCGCCTGGCAGCTCTGCACCTGCGCACACTGGGAACAGGCTCCAGCTGTTCTTCTGCCTCACTGATGTCTGACTCTGAAGGCAGCTGATAACTGGCATACGGCCATGGCCCCCTCTCTGCCTCCGACACAGAGCCCTCATTAGAGCCTTCCCCAGACTCCAGGACTGGCCCAGGTTCCTCCCCAACCGCCTCACTGTCTGAGTCTGCCGCCAGCTCCACTGGTGGGCCACAACACCATCATTGGAGATTTTCAAGAAAAGATTGAATAGCCATTTGTCCAGGATGGTATAAGGACTCCTGCCTTGAGCAGAGGGACTAGAAGACCTCCAAGATCCCTTCCAGCCCTATCATTCTAGGGTCCAGCTTAGCACAACTATGTCAGTGATGTAACTGTCTGCAGAAGTAAATTGTCCTCCTCTCTTTTTTGCTTCTGTTGCAACCCATGCAGGCAAAAAGAATAAGCTACGGGTATATTATCTCTCTTGGCTACGAAACAAGATATTACGGAATGATCCCGATGTGGAGAAACGACAAGGCTGGGTCTCAGTGGGCGACCTCGAAGGCTGTGTACACTACAAAGTTGGTGAGGGTCTTCTTTTTCCTGGAAGGGCACTGGACTCCGTTAAAATAAGGCTCAGGCAAAATGAGGTCATTCTAGATAGGCAGGTAGGTAGGTAGATATCCATCAGTATCTATCTATCTCTATCTATCTATCTATCTATCTATCTATCTATCTATCTATCTATCATCTATCTATCTATCTATCTATCTATCTATCTATCTATCTATCTATCTATCTCTTTATATCTATGTGTTGTCTCTCTGCCTGCCTGTCTGTCTGTCTGTCTGTCTGTCTATCATCCATCTCTCCCTCTTATCTATCGATCTATCAAATCCACATAGATATATAGATATCTATTATTCAAGACAAGGTTAAATACAAAATACAACCCTCCCTCAAAAAAAAAAAAGAGTCTGTAAGAAAAAGGGGGAAAAAAGGATACAAAGCAATCAAAACATTAAAACGGGGCATCGAAATAAAACCCACCACAAATACCCATAATATGCCCTCTAGTCAATACTGATTAGTACCTTATTCCAACATTAGTTCCCACCCCTTGCAAAACAGGGGGTCATTCTTTCAAGGGCGTCATTCTTTGGATGCACAGGTGAAGACCCCCAAATATCAGGTGAGATACAACTCCCCAGGGTTGGACCTCTGTTCTAAAAAAATCAAGATTGTAGTCCTGGAGACAACTCCATGTCAGGCACCCATCCCAGGTCTTTCCATCTCTCAGTACTTAAACACACTTCCCCATCTCTTTATTTCTCCAACAAGGGATGGTGACATCAAGGAGGGAATAACTTTCTGGTCCCCTTCCCATCATTATCCAGATGATACAGTGCACCACAGGGCTCTTGAAAGATCGGAGAGCTGATCATCCAGTCAGCTTCCATCTCTCCAAAGCTGCTCCACATCCCATAACTCGATCTCCCCATTTTTCATGGGGTTCCAAGATGGGTTGAACCAACTCCTGTCCTCTTCAGACGGCACCCCTGGAGATTATGGGGAGTGAAATCCAGCGCACCTGGTGGGCATCCAGTTGGAAGACCCTTGAGGGTCAAATTCATGAAGTTCAGGTCAAACACGGCTGACCAGTCTGATGTCCCTTTGAAGGATTAGACCAGGGGTGTCAAACTCAATCAGGCTTGTTTGACCTGGGAGGGCTGGGGTGGGCGTGGCCAGGATGGGCGTGGCCAGCTTGATGTCACTCATGTCCAGGTTGCAGGTGGTGGCCCAAGCGTCGGAGCTCCCTTTTCACTGGCAGAGGCACCGTGGGCCGGTCCTTTGCTATTTTCGGGGGGAGGGGGCACTGGCCAGACATAAGCATCCCACGGCCCGAATCCGTCCGCTGGGCCTTGAATTTGACACCCCTGGTTTTCACTATTACGGGCACATGAGATGCGGCAAAAAAAATAAAAAATACCCAGAAGCAATTTCACGACAGAAACACATGACAGAAACCAATCTGTTTATTTATTGGCACAATCTAGATTTGGAGGTTAATGCGACCCTTGTTTGTGCAACGCAGGATCCCAGAATATATCTCACAACTATGTACAGTGTGCTGAGACAAGTTATTTGCACACAATCTGTAGAATGAGAAGGGGGCTGTTGAGATAATATCCTACCAAGATTTATATTCTCATGGATGCTCTGTTTTTAACATAAGTCATGGCATAATGATTCTGCTGGGGTTTGATTACTTTCAGTTCATTTTAGCTTTGAATTATTCCCGAATGAATATGCAAATGAGGAACTGTAGTAGATCCAGAAGCGAGAATCCCGGGATAAACCGAGCAAGGTCTTGGCGTGACCCTCAACTCTCTACGGCATCGTAGATCAAATCCCATTGCATTCACAGTAGATCAAAATCCTGTTACATTTGGCTACACGCTCTGGGTGTTTAAACAGTGATTTAGACGCTCTCTCGATCTTTATGCCTAGCCAATTAAAAAAGAAATGATTGCCTTCTAGTGAAATACGAGAGGATCAAATTTCTGGTGATTGCCGTGAAGAATTCGGTTGAAGTCTACGCTTGGGCTCCCAAGCCATATCACAAATTTATGGCTTTTAAGGTAAGCGGCAGAACTCAAATCGATCCAATTAGTGCCTTTTCTGTTGAGGGTCCTGGAAATATTTGGCTTGAAGAATTGAAGGGAAAAGATTTTCAACCGATTGCATTTCATCGGATTTGTAGGGGTTGCGGGTGGAGGGCAGTTGTGAGAGGGAAGTGGCACGAACCTGTTGTAAATCTGTTTTATGGCTCAGGGATGGCTAACCTTTTTCTCCTTGTGTGCCGAAATTGGCATGTGCTCTCCTCACTCCACGCATGCGTGTAACCACCTCCGCTCGAGGGCTGAGGTGGGTTCTGGAGAACCGATGGCAGAAATTTTGAGCAGTTCAGAGAACCGGCAAATGCCACCTCTGGCTGGCCCCAAAGTGCGGTGGGACTATGGGGATTTTGCAGTATCCCTCCCCTGCCACGCCCACCAAGCTAGAGAACCGGTAGTAAAAAATAATGAATCTCACCACTGCCCCACACCCCGTTTTCGGCCTAGCAGGCCTCCTTGCAGCCTCCTGGGACCAAAAATGGGCTACGGGGGAGCAGGAGGGGGCACCACCAGCCATGCATGCATGACCCACCCACCCACACGCACGTACCCCCCACACACACATGCATGCCCCTGTCTCCCACATGCGCGGCAGAGACCCAAAAACCAGCTGGCCACTGGGAGGCATGCACACATGCGCAGTGGAACTGAGCTGGGTGACGGCTCGCGTGCCCACAGGTTCTCCATCACAGCTTTATCCAAGCTCTTCACTCATTGGCTTTTCATGTGGGAGAAGAGCAGGCAGAGACGGGGGAGACGGAGTTAAATGTGCCATCAGCTTAGAATCCTGACTTTGCCACAAATGCCGAGGTTCCGTTGACCCTTAACTGGCCCCAATCTAATGCTGACCTTTAGTTGGGTAGATTCTTCTGTGTAGGCTATGTGTTGGAACGGTGCTGAGCCTTGGTGGCTGACGTTTCTCCCTGTACCTGGCTTTCTAGTTATGTCAGCTCCGTTCCCATTGTGTCCGCTTCATAAGAAAGTTGGAAGGCGCATAGGCCGGGAGTTTGAGTCCCTTGGAGCGGTGCCAAGATCAGCAAGATGGCAGCTGCGGGGTCACCATCCGTGCCCCAGCCCTTTTGTATGGGGATCAATGCCGCACGGGCAATGCCACGCCCATCATCTGGCACATTTGAGTCCCTTGGTTGGACATAGATGGTCGTGGGAATCTGCTCAGACCCGAGTTCATACTTGCGTGTCATCGGTATCCCAATCGCCAAGGCAAAAGTGTTGATCTGTCTTTCTGCAGTCTTTCGCCTCGCTTCCTCAAAGGCCACTCTTGGTCGATTTGACTGTGGAGAACGGGCAGCGGCTGAAAGTTATCTACGGGTCGGCTGTAGGATTTCACGCCATTGACGTGGACTCTGGCTCTGTGTATGACCTCTACTTGCCGACACATGTAAGTATCTCCCTTTGAGACCTTTTCAAAGATCACCAGATCTGCCTCAACTTTCCAGGCCATGAAATTTAGACGTAGACCAGGGAGTCTCACCTTTTTGTCCTTGCGTGCAACAGCGTGCGCATGCAGGCCCACACCCATAATGGGTGCCCCCACACGCATGCGCACGTGACCCCCCCATACGCTCCCATACGCATGCGCACGGGACCCCTCCCCGCACCTTGGTTTGGGCCTAGCAGGCTGCCCTGAAGCCTCCAGAAACCAAAAACGGAGCACGGAGGGCACAGCCCTCACGCATGCATGCACATCTCTCGCATTCGCAGCAGAGACCCAAAAATCTGCTGGCCAGCGGGAGGCACTCGCACATGCCCATGAAACTGAGCTGGGGTGACAGCTCCCATGCCCACAGAGCGGGCTCCGTGTGCCACCTGTAGCAAGCATGCCGCATGTTCCCCATCACGGATGTAGACTCTACTAAATGGTGGTGCAGCACTTTATCTGTGAACTATCCAGCTTGATTGGTTGATGATGATGATGATGATGATGATGATGATGATGATGATGATGATGAGCAGTGCCGCAGTAGTTAGAGTGCAGTACTGCAGACTATTTCTGCTGACTGCCTACAATTTGGCAGTTTGAATCTCACCAGGCTCAAGGTAGACTCAGCCTTCCATCCTTCCGAGGTGGGTCGAATGAGGAGCCCGATTGTGGAGGGCAAGAGGCTGGCTCTGTACACCCCTTAGAGAGGGCTGTAAAAGCAGTGTAAAGCGGTATATAAGTCTAAGTGCTTTGGCTATCCTTCCTTCCTTCCTTCCTTCCTTCCTTCCTTCCTTCCTTCCTTCCTTCCTTCCATTAGAACGCAGTATTGCATAATAACTCTGCCCATTACCAGCAGTTTGATCCTGACCGACTCAAGGTTGACTCAGCCTTCCGTCCTTCCGAGGTGGGTCAAATGAGGACCCCAATTGTTGGGGGTAAGAGGCTGACTCTGCAAACCGCTTAGAGAGGGCTGGAAAGCACTGGGAAGTGGTATATAAGTCTAAGGGCTGTTGCTATGGCTATTGCTATTACGTAGGACAATTTCCCCCACTCATGTATCCTCCTGATGTGGGCTTCAATTCCCAGGGATCTTGGCGTTTGCGGGGACATCAACACATCTGAAGGGCATCAGATTGAGATTGGTTGATTTTTGAATGTTTCTCCTGACCTCTTTGGAAAGAGAACCGTTGGGCTCAATTGTGCTTGCACCGCATAGTACCAGGTTCATTTCAAGCCCTTCCCTTAAGCCCACACAAAATAAGTTGGTTTTAGGACAGGAGGCGAAGATAAAAGAGGCCAACGGATGTCCTAAATAAAAAGTCCACCAGCCAATGAAAAGGGGATAATGTTTCTAAAGGAAAGATGGGTGTCGCAGGCAAACTCCCCATCCAATTATCTGCACGAAGAGCAATCTTTCCCCATCGGTTGCCCTCAATAGGGGGTCTCCCCTAGGAGACACCTGGCTCCAGTTGCTGCTCCCTTGTCACTGTTAAGATGGAACGCACTAAAAATACACACCTTCCCTCAAGAGGGTAGAAATTGAAGAACGATGACTGTCCTCCTCCTCCTCCTCCTCCTCCTGAGCTGTAGCTGTCAAGATTGGAGAAGTGAATAATTGTCTTCTGAAATTCTCCATTTGGAGCCGGCAACTTTGAAAACCAACGGACTGAATTCGTTGACTCTGAACCCGTCTGTGTCTCTCTGTCTCTCTCTCCCTCTCTCTCTCCCTCTCCCTCTCTCTCTCTTTGTCTTTGTCGCTTTCGGCTCCTCTGCTTCGATTGCTCATGCAGCTCAACCCGAGGCAGCATATTAAAATAGCTTTCCGGCTCTGGATCCCTATTTTGGTGTTGCGGATAGTTGCGGCAGTGATCCCAGACTACACGAGTGGGCAAGTACGTCCAGCAACTGGAGTTTCTTGAGCTTTTCCTTATTTTGCAAGATTTGCTTGACGATTAGAGGCATTTTAAGAAACCACATTCCTGTTTGGTTTGGCAGGGCCTCAGATAGAAAGTCCCTACAAAGAGTGGTGAGGACAGCAGAGAAGATTATAGGAAGCTCCCTTCCCGTTATTCAGGATGCTGCTTAGAGTTCAAAGCATTGTTAGAGACCCCGCAACACACCCCTTCCTGGTCTGCTTTTGTTGGTTCCCTCTGGGAGGAGGTTTCAAAGTATTTCTAGCAGGATTGCCAGATTCTGTTGCAGTTTTGTTCCCTGTGCCATCCGTCTGGCACACTCACAAGATTTGTTTCTCTCCCCATGTACGTGTGCACATCCGAACTAGACTGTGTTGTTTCTCTGTGTCCTATAATATATGTGGGTATGTGCATAATTTTTTTGTTAACTTTATGTAGTGTACATTGGAGATGGTGACCCTTTGAGAGCTGCATGCAACGAAATTTCATTTTAATGTATGCCGATTCGTGTACATTTAAAGTGACAATAAAGTTATTCTAAGCCTAAGAATTGCATGAAGGCCTTTAATAGGCCTGAGCACCTTGCAGTCCTGGGCTTGTTCATTGTATATATATATATATTAAAAAACAAAACAAATAGTAGCCATCCATTCCAACTTAATTAGATTTTGAGCAGCTTGCGTCTCTCGTATTGTAGAGGTGGGATGGTCTGCAGAATTAATTTTACCTTCTGGTGTTTTTTTTTTTTATAACAGTGAAGCATTCACTTTATGGATGCTGCTGAAAATCCTCTCTCTCTCTCTCTCTCTCTCTCTCTCTCTCTCTCTCCCTCCCTCTCTCTCTCTCTCTCTCTCTCTCTCTCTTGAGAAGGCTGCTAGGATTTGAGATGTTATATATTCTAAATGGCTTAAAGCGCTCTGAAAATTTTATAGCATGAACTCTGAAAGGTTCCTCTGCATCTGGATGGAAGGTGTGCCAAAGAGGGTTTTGTCTTGGTGTTTTTAAGCACATCTTGTTTCTCCTGCCCTTTTTATCTGTGGGCTTTAACGTGTCTTGTGTATAAGCCTCTAGATGACCTTCAAGCAATGTGTGTATTTATTTAGAGAGAGGGGTTTTTTTTGGGGGGGGGAAGCTGGAACGTAGCTGGAACTCAACCGGGGAACCACTGGGGCTTAGGCTATGTTAAATAGGGATTTTTCTCTCTGCATCAAACCAGATCAGAGGACAATGTGATGTTAGGAGAAAAGAATGGTCATTATCCTGATTTAAATTCCAGCTCTTCTCAAAGGAGCTACTTGCTGTAGGTGAAAGGAGAAGTGCATGTAGGAGGTCAGGTCCCCACAAGGAATCTCCCACCTGGTGAGGTTTTATTTAAAGGAACCTGTGTGGAAGAGGTTTAACCCCAATCTAACAGCCTTCTTCCCAGATGTTGATTTGAAAGATGAAAAGAGGCTGCGGACCCTCCTTAGCATCTGATTTGATCATCTCCCCTAATGTCATTGTCTTCTTCTTCTTCTTCTTCTTCTTCTTCTTCTTCTTCTTCTTCTTCTTCTTCTTCTTCTTCTTCTTCTTCTTCTTCTTCTTCTTCTTCAGAATGGAATAGAATAGAATAACAGAGTTTGAAGGACCTTGCAGGTCTTCTAGTCCAACCCCATGCTTAGCCAGGAAACCCTACACCACTTCAGGCAAATGGTCATTTGTTCAAACATCATCTTCAAAACTTCCACTGTTGTAGCATTCACAACTTCTGGAGGCCAGTTGTTCCACTGACTAATTGTTCTCACTGTCAGGAAATTTCTCCTTAATTCTAGGTTGCTTCTCTCCTTGATTAGCTTCCATCCGTTGCTGCTTCTCCCTGTCTTCCGGTGCTTTGAATAGCTTGACTCCCTCTTCTTTGGGGCAACCCCTGAGATATCGGAAGACTGTTATCATGTCCTCCCTAGTCCTTCTTTTCATTAAACTAGACACACCCAGTTGCTCCTCCTCCTCCTCCTTCTCCCGTATCAATTATTGGACGTTGGCAATCATGTTGGGATAATGTCACTCCCAATTCTCAGATCACTCTGGTGGACATCTCATGGGTGATGCCCTTCTGTCCTTCTAGGGAGGAGCAAGTGCCAATGCTCTCTCTTTGGATAATAATGCCTCTCTCAGACACCATTCTCCCTTGATTCTCCTATCAGATGTATAAAAAAAACCTCCAGACTGAGGCACAATTTTTCTCTTTGTGTCACAAAACTTTCTGCCGTGCAGTCTTGAGTGTTGTTATCAGGGTTGGTTGAGGCAAAAGGTAGAAAAAACAGGCAATTCCAGAGGCACACATCGAAGAGGTAAAAAGTAAGGATGAAGTAAAAATATACGTATAATAAAATTAAGTTGCCTCTCTCTTTCTGTCAAGATTGGGCTTAGGCCTATAACGCTGGAATAAATTATTCTAGTAATGAAAATTGCTTTCCTGGTATTGTTGCACTGTTTACAGATCTGTTGAACTAGAAGTCATGTAGTGTATTTAAAAAAAAACCACCCAATGTATTAATTTCTTGCTTATATCGCTCCCCTCGTATATTGGGAAATAAAATGCCCACAAAACTCTTCAGTATTGCAATTTAGTTGAATCACCTTTCGAACTATCTCATACACCAATTTTGTGATTCTATTTTTCCCCCCACCGCATTTTCAGAAAGAACTGAAGTTTTAGTAGTTTCTGGTGAATTAATGCAAAGTTATAGAACAAAATGCCCCCCCTCCCTCAGCTTCTAAGTTATGTATGCCGTGTTAGGAAATGATTGAGAACCGAACTGAAAAACAAAAACTTTTATCATTAGAATAATCTCGGTCGGCCTCTGTTCTTTTTTATGCAATCTATTGCTTTAGCATTGCTTATTTTTAGACTGTTTTCTATAATTCTGTAATGTTCAAAAGAATTTTTTAACAGGATAATTTCTATGCTAAAGTGCCCTTTACAATCATTTTTACAATGCTATATTGCACGTCCTACTGCATCCAAATTACCCTGGGTTTTTATTTATTTTCACAACATGATACTCACCGAATTCAAAGGCAAATACTGAATAGAAGCTTTGAGACGATCTTTGATATTTAAAGAGGGATAAAAGAAACACCATTTTGTCAGGTAGCAGCTCAAACTTGATATTAAAAAGAAAGAAAGAAATGTCTTTTCCTTTGTATCGGTGCTAAAGATGGAAGAAAGTGCACCGACTTTTTCAAAGGCATAAATCTCTTTCGCTTCTCAGATCTCCAAGCTGGTTGATTTTTAATGCAGTGTCATGATACCTAAATTGATGGACTGTAGTTACTTAAGCTGTAACTTGTTCCGTGATGTAAATCTTCATCCAATGTTATTCCAGATCCAGGGAAATATTCATCCGCATGCTATTATCATTCTCCGGAACACCAGCGGGATGGAACTTCTACTGGCTTATGAAGATGAAGGAGTCTATCTTGACATCTATGGGCACTTCTCCAAAGAAAACATTTTGCAGTGGGGGGAAATACCCACATCAGTAGGTACGTATGAATGGACTGGGAGTCAAAGACCCACAAGAACCAGAACTGCCTGTATGTAGAATACAATAGAAATAGAAATAGGAATGGAACGTAATGGGATGGAATTCTTTATGGGCCAAGTGTGATTGGAGACACAAGGAATTGGTCTTTGGTGCATAAGCTCTCAGTGTACATAAAGAAAAATAGAATACATTCATCAAGAACCATAAGATACAACACTTAGTGATAGTCATGGGTTACTAATAAGCAATCAAATGATACTAGGAAACAAATAAAACAATATAAATTGTAAAGGACTGTGAAGAGGAAGAGAAGGGGAGGAGGAAGAAGAAGAAGTGAAGGGGAGGACAATGACAACTTCATTATTAGAAGGAGTGGGTTTTGCTCTTTGTTTAAGACCAGAAAAGGCCCTCTCCAGCAGCCAACATCCAGATAAGCAGGGATTAAGACCAGACAAACAGTCAAGCAGAAAACAATACCCTAATCACAGAACTAAAGAAGAAGAAAACACACACACCACTGTATATAAATAGGGAGCACACATCCCACTCACTGGCACTGATGCTGTTAGCTAGTTAGGCAATTGAAACGTCTGCAAGAAAACAACCAAGCTCAGAGAGCACCAGGGACCCCGTGGTTCAGCCCTTTTCTTCTCTTGTTACTTCGTAGAGCAAGGCAAGTTAATTCAGGGAAGGGCTGCTGGCGGTTCACAGGCATTCGGGACAGTGGTGAATTTTTTTTTTTTTTACTACCGGTTCTGTGGGCGTGGCTTGGTGGGCGTGGCAGGGGAAGGGTACTGCAAAATCCCCATTCCCTCCCCACTTTGGGGCCAGCCAGAGGTGGCATTGGCCAGTTCTCCAAACTACCTAAAAGTTCCGCTACTGGTTTTCCAGAACTTGCTGGATTTCACCACTGGTTTGGGAGAACCTCTAGCGAAGATTCCTTGCAGTTCGGAGAACCCCCAAATCTCACTCCTGGCTGGTCCCACCCACCTCGCCCGGCCCCTCCCAGGAGTCCCCACACAGTCCGTTTTTGATGCAGGTAAATGCAGGGCACGCATGGAAGCTCGGGGAGGTCGAAAAACGGGCCTACCAGATGTTTAGGAAGGCCGAAATGGGCCTCTGGAGCCTGGGAAGGCCGTTTCCCCCCCCCCCCCCCGAGGGTCAAGGAAAACCTCCAGAGCCTGGGGAGGGCAAAAACGCCTCCCCCCCATGGTGCAGGAGGCCGACTAGGCCACACCATCATGGCCACGCCCACCCAGCAACTGGGCAGAGAATCCGTTGCTGAGATTTTTGAAGCCCACCCCTGAGTTACTTCCTCTTTGGTGTTGCCATTGTCACAATACTTTACCTTCCCAATATTTTTTTTTAAATTAATCAGAACGGCATGAAATAATTGACACATGTCAAGGCAATTGTCCTCCCTGGTTAATTACTGTTTAACACTCTCTGTACAATGTCAAGTTCTCACATCTGACAATCTAGCATTAGCTGCAAGGTGCAAAGTTCTCCGAGATAAAAATACTATTGGCTGCTGGGTTTTAGAAGGGAAAAGTCCTAGCTTTGGGTATTGAACATGTCTGGAAATTTAAAAAATATATCCTGGAGGAAGCAGGCTAATACCAGAAGGAATCTGGAATGCTGTAGATTTGTATATTTTTCTATCTTGGTACTTTGTGCAGCTGATAAGGCAGAACATATTTTCTTTTCCCTATTAACGTAGAGCATCGCCTCCAAGCTGCTTCAGAAACCAAGTTCTGAGGTTGCAAGGATGGAAGCAACAGAGATGGATTTGTGCAGGGGGGAAGACCCAGGATCGATGAACTGTAATAAATGTTGAGCGGAAGGAAAAAAGACATTTTTAGAGAAAGAACAAAGGCAGGGATGAAAAAACAGTGTCGTCTTTGTTTTTCTCTAAACATTGCTTACGGTTCAAGGGGGCCTGTGTTGTTTTTTTCTCAAGTATGAATAGATATCCAGTCAAAGGTATAGAATAACAAGAGTTGGAAGGAACCTTGGAGGTCTTCTAGTCCAAAACCCCCAGAGCCGGAGCATTTACAACTTCTGGAGGCACGTTTCCCCCTGATTAATTGTTCTCACGGTCTGGAAATTTCTCCTCAGTTCTAAGTTGCTTCTCTCCTTGATTAGTTTCCACCCATTGCTTCTTGTTCTACCCTCAGGTGCCTTGGAGAATATGCTTGACTCCCTCTTCTTTGGGGCAGCCCCTGAGATATCGGAACACTGCTATCATGTCTCCCGTGGTCCTTCCTTTCATTAAACTAGACATAACCAATTCCTGCAACCGTTCTTCATATGTTTTGGCCTCCAGTCCCCTAATCCTCTTTGTTGCTCTTCTCTGCACTCTTCTAATCTGAACATCTTTTTTAGATCGTGGCAACCAAAAGCCACACTGTTTCAGGAGGCTATTTAATCAATCAGAATAGAGTTGGAAGGGACCTTGGAGGTCTTCTAGTCCAACCCCCTGCTCAAGCAGGAGACCTGTAACCATTACAGACAAACGGCTGCCCAGTCTCTTCTTTAAAAACCTCCAGTGATGAATGACCCACACCTTCTGGTGGCAAGACATTCCACTGGTTAATTGTTCTCACTGTTAGGAAGTTTCTCCTTAATTCCAAGTTGCTTCTCTCCTTGATTAGGTTCCATCCATTGTTTCTTGTCTTGCTTTGCCTTCTGGTGCTTTGGAGAATAATTTGACCACCCCCACCCCCCAAAAATGCTGACTTATTTTGACCAGCTGCTGCATCATCATCATCATCATAATAATAATAAATTTAAATTTATTAGCCGCTCCCTTTCCAGACAGGACTCGGGGCGGCGTACAATGGAGCATATAAAACATATACAACACATAAAGATACATATATACAGGACATACATGCATGATTGCTACCAATAAAGCAATTCGCAAAATTTTAACTGGTGGAGAGAAGGGAGGAAGAAAATGATCAATATAGTTTGAGAAATGAAACATAGGGAGCTCTTTAAGAATTTAAGGCAGGCTAGACTGGCAGAGTCGTTCCAGTAATTGGAACAAGGAAGCTTAACTCCCGAGGGAAATTAAAGGGGTGAAGCTACCGTACTTAAGTTGTTCACTCTTTGAAAGATGCAGAGCTGAAATGTGCCGTTTTTCTGGACAAGGAGCTGATACTTTGAAAACAAGACGGCAGGAATATCATTAGAAATTGATCTTTCTTTTTCTTTTCTTTTTTTGCTTCAGTCAATTCGGCCGTTCGAATCCCTAGCGCCACGTAACGGAGTGAGCTCCTGTGACTTGTCCCAGCTTCTGCCAAACTAGCAGTTCGAAAGCATGTAAAAAATGCAAGTAGAAAAGTAGGGGCCACCTTTGGTGGGAAGGGAACAGCGTCCCGTGCGCCTTTGGCGTTGAGTCATGTCAGCCACAGGACCACGGAGACGTCTTCGGACAGCGCTGGCTCTTCGGCTTTGAAACAGAGATGAACACTGCCCCCTAGAGTCGGGAACAACCAGCATGCATGTGCAAAGGGAACCTTTACCTTTTACCTTGCATCATGAGTTTTATAATGTGTGCCTTCTATGAAATTTAGGGATGTGGGGGTATATTATGATTTCCCCAAGAAACCTAGATAACCCATGCAATTAGGAGCAAGGCTACACCAATTTTTCCAATGGAAGATAATCTCTGTAGCTCAGGGTTGAACTCCAGAGGCCTTGGTGGTCTCTGAGCTTGGTAGTCGCCTTGCAGACATTTCATTACCTGACTAGGTATCCTCATCAGGGCTAGTGAAGGTGGGGTTTGCTCTCTCTTTAAAACCAGAACTATCCACTCCAACAGCAAACCCCCAGATAAGCAGGGATTGACACCAGACAAACAATCAAGCAGAAAACAATACCTTGATCTGGATTTAGATTACCTGTGGAATTAGGGGCATGGCTGCACCAATTTTTCTAATTGAGGATAATTTGTGTAGCTCAGGGTTGAATTGTGGAGGCCTTGGTGGTCTCTGAGCTTGGTAGTTTTCTTGGAGACATTTCATTATCTGACTAGGCAACGTAATCAGGGCTAGTGAGGGTGGTGTTTAAGACTAGAATGCATGCTATCCAGCAGCCAACACCCAGATAAGCAGGGATTAACACCAGACAAACAATCCAGCAGAAATCTATACCCTGATCTAGGAACTACCAAGGAAGACATTTCATTACCTGTCTTGGTAACATCAGCAGTGCTAGAAGGAAGTGGGGCTTGTTCCTTGTTTAAATCAGAGCACATCCACTCCAGCAGTCAAAACCCAGATAATCAGGGATTGACACCAGACAGACAATCCATCAGAAAACAACACCCCGATTTCGGGACTACCAAGGAAAAAAAACAGCTGGGTAGGGAAAGGCACCATAGGCTTCATTTCCCCCCTCCCCCCCCCCTGCCAGCTACATCACGGAGATCAGAAGGCCCAAGGCACAGATGCCATCATCTATTTATAGGAAGCTGCAGCTCTGGGATTGCAGCCTGGTGATCGAACGATAGAAGGAGCAAGCTCAGGCTTGCCTAGGCGGGAACAAACAGTCCGTATTTTTGGATGCCCATCAACATCTGGAAATGTTATCTAACAAGTTATTTATGAAAGTGTTTCTCTTCTTATGTCAGCTGGAAAGTTTTCCCTGTGCGGTTTGGTTGGTTGGTTGGTTGGTTGGTTGAGTTGATGGGTGGGTGGGTGGGTGGGTTTGGTTGGTTGGTTGATTGGTTTGGTTAGTTGAGTTGATGGGGGGGGGGGGAGTTGGTTGGTTGGTTGATTGGTTTGGTTGGCTGAGTTGATGGGGTGGGGTTGGGGGGGTTTGGTTGGTTGATTGGGTTGGTTGGTTGGTTGAGTTGATGTGTGGGTGGGTGGGTGGGTGGGTGGGTTTGGTTGGTTGGTTGATTGGGTTGGTTGGTTGAGTTGATGGGGTGGGGTTGGGGGGGTTTGGTTGGTTGATTGGGTTGGTTGGTTGGTTGAGTTGATGTGTGGGTGGGTGGGGTTGGTTGGTTGTTTGATTGGTTTGGTTGGTTGAGTTGATGGGGGGTGGGTGGGTTTGGTTGGTTGGTTGGTTGCTTGCTTGATTGTTGGTTGGTTGTTTATTCTATTTCAGTAACTACACATCTCAGTAAATGACTGGGCGGCTTACAATCTGGAACATCTACAATTAAAAACTCTACAATTTAAACCTCTACAATTAAAAAAAATTCTACCCTTTAAAAAAATAAAAATTTAAAAACATTTTAAAACAAGAAACAATAAGAAAAATAGGTGAAAGTGTTAAAAACCATAGAAAGCATTAAAACGTCGAATTCGAGGTAGACACGAGAGCCAAGATGTTTGGCTGGTTAACAATATAGCCAGGAAACACACACACACACAGACACACACACACACACACCTCCCTTCTTTATTAGCCCTCTACCTTATATCTAGGTTGCATTCCCCCCACCTGCCCCGTGAAAGGCTTGGAAGCAGAATTTGAAAAGGACCCACAATGTGGTTCCATATGTATATATAAGACAGTCCTGTCCTAGCTAAAGCCAAAGTTGCACAAGATTGTAATTCTTCTTGTTATCAGGTGGCGCCTTCACTGCGAATACCAGAAATAGCGGGGGGGGGGGGCAATTGCTACTGCCAACAGCTTCCCGTGAAGAGAGCCATTTATCCAGGCCTTCCTCTGCCACTTGTCTTCGTGGTTTTTCTTTTTTCCTTTTAAGGAAAAGCTCCATTAACGGTTTGTTTCTTCCTTCCTTTCTTTTTTTCTTCTAAAAGCTTATCTTCAGTCCAATCAGGTGATGGGCTGGGGCGAGAAAGCAATTGAACTGCGGGCGGTGGAAACGGGATGCCTGGAAGGCGTCTTTATGCACAAGAAAGCTCAGAAGTTGAAATTTCTCTGCGAAAGGAACGATAAGGTACGTGGTGCAGAAGTTGGGAGGCGGAGGTGGGAGGAGAGATTTATCCAAGCTTTGCTCCAGAAGAGGGCTCCGGTGTTTTTAGCTGTGCTCCTAGAAGAGAGACAAGACATCTTCTTGGTGAAGAAGAACCTTCTGAGAACTTTGATAGAAGACTAGATTTCCCCCACGTTGTAGTTTATGCAGATGTTGGATGGGGTGGGAGGGCATTCATCCACACTTTGCTCCAAAAGAGGGCTCCGGTGTTTTTAGCTGTGCTCCTAGAAGAGAGACAAGATATCTTCTTGGCGAAGAAGAACCTTCTGAGAACCTTAATAGAAAGTTGAAGAACCTACTGTGTTTCCCTGAAAATAGGACAGGGTCTTATTTTCTTTTGACCCCTGAAATAAGTGCTTGGCCTTATTTTCCGGGAGGTCTTATTGTTTTTGAGGTGCGGGAGGCGGCGAGCATGGTCACCTCGTGGCTGCTGCTGTGTTGCAACAATTTCGGGGAGGGCTAATTTTAGCGCATGCACTCAAAAGCCTCATTGGGCTTATTATCCAGGGAGGTCTTATTTTCAGGGAAACAGGATAGTGAAAATCTTGTTCGAAGACTGAATTTCTCTTCCCATATTGTCTGCAGAACATGGTGGCTCATGAGGTTAGGACACTGGGCTGACAACTGGCAGGCTTGTGTTCGAGACCCGGTTGCCACTACAGGCTAGGGCGAGCTCCTGTCATACACTCCAGCTCTTGCCGACCCAGCTTGAAAGTGGATGACCTCAAGTAGATAAAGGGGTACCACTTTGGTGGGCAACTTCACGGGTCGTGAAAGGAACCCCTCAGTGAGTATCTCTCGGCCAACGGTGATATCGCCGTTCGATCTGTTGAACCAAGAAGCACTTTGGGGCTCCTGACACGACTGGAGTAATTGTCCCCCTACGGTAGTTTCCTTACCTGCTGAAACTTCAACCCTGTTTTTGTGGGGTGGGTGGTCTGGGATCAAACTATCCGGAAGACACCAGCTGGAGAAACCCTTGGTGGAGATTGCTCCTCACTTCACAAGGGTTGTTAGATCTTTGGGAAATGTCTCCATTTGTTGACCCAAAAGAATAAATATACACCCTTTCCTTTCTTTGAATATATAGCTCTGGTGGCCTTTTCACACAATCTCTCTCTCAGCAGAGAGAGAGAGAGACCCCTAAAAATGACATTTTTATAAGGGGTGGCACAGTGGTTAGAGTCCAGTACAGCAGGATAATTCCGCTAGCTGCAGTTCAGCACTTCAAATCTCACCAGGCTCAAGGTTGACTCAGACTTCCGTCCTTCCGAGGTGGGTCAAATGAGGACCCCGATTGTTGGGGGCAAAAGGCTGACTCTGTAAACCTCTTAGAGAGGGCTGTAAAAGCACTGGGAAGTGGTATATAAGTGCTTTTGATATTGCTATTTTTGTCTTGTGTTCCATGGTCTGAGCTTCCTAAAAGGAAGACAAACACCAAAAGATCAGTACCAATTAACTGAAAATCATATCTCAGGTTTTCAAATATTCGTAATTATTTACCTTAGGCAATGTCCTTCCATAAAGTGGGGAAAAAGCATAAGCAGAACGGCAAAGACACCATCAGATGATGATTAACATGTCGAACAAGCTGAAAGGAAGAAGTCTCAATGCTGCCAAATGTTTCAAGTTGGGATTTATGTGCAAATATTTAGGTTAACCGAAAACAAACTGCAGACATGCTAACTGCACATAAGCAACATTGGCAGTCTGTAAACCAAGGCTTGGGGTAGAAGCTTCCATGCTTAGGATCTCTTATGCTAGCCAGGAATCTTGATTGAAAGTCTGGCTGTATTCAGCAATCATAATACAGGTAGTCCTTGGACACACAACGTTTCATTTAGAGACCATTCAGAGATACAACGGCACTGAAAAAAAGCAACGTGTGTCCTTTCTTCATACTTAAAACTGCTGCAGCATCCTTTGGTCGCATGATGAAAATTTGGATGCTTGCCAACTGACTCATATTTACAACGGTCAGAGTGTCCAGGGATCACAGGATCCCCCTTTTGCGACCTCCTCTGACAAGCAAAGTCAATGGGGAACCCAGATGTTACTAACAATGTTCTGAGCCAGGCCTCCTTAAAAAGCATGAAGCAGAGTCTTGGTCCCCTTTTATTTGCACGACTGTGAATTCCTTTCATTCACAGTCAGCAAGTCTTGGCAAACAGTCGTTCAGAGGAATGTTTATCCACACGAACCTTATCTCGCTTGGAGAGCTGCCAGATAACTAGTTTCCAAACGCAGGGCAAAGCAAAACTTGGCACAGAGTCTCTTATAGTCACAAACAGAACTTTCCACTCTTGAAACGACCGAAGGAAGAAATTGTTTCCTGCAAAAGCCCCCTCCCCATTCGCTCCTCTTTTGTTTCCTAGGGGCGGGGCCAATCACCTCCAAGGTGTGGCTTTACTCCCAAGTCGACCCTGCTTCCTTAGTTGTTCTTGTCTTCTGGCAGCCCTGCGCTTGCGCACACTGGGAACAGGCTCCAGCTGTTCCTCTGCCTCACTGCTGCCTAGCTCCCTCTCTGCCTCTGATGCAGAGCCCTCGCCTGAGCTTTCCTCAGCCCCCAGGACTGCCCCATGCTCCTCCCCAACCTCCTCACCGTCCGACTCTGATGCCAGCTCTACTGGCTGCCCGCGGGCTACAGCATATAACAACTGCAGTGATTCACTTAACAACTGGGGCAGGAACGTGATAAAATGGGGCGAGACTCACTTAACAAATGTCTGACTTTAGCAGTGTAAATTCTGGGTTCAGTGATAAGTCAAGAACTGCCTCTGTTTTTGATCTAATGCTTTGGGTGAAAGCTGACTTCATGTTTATGCACTTTGAAGTATTTGCACTGTTATCAAGTTATGCTCAATGTTTTTTTTCTAAAAAGGTAGAGTGACACTTTTCTTATCTCTCTCCCTTCAAGGTATTTTTTGCATCAGTTCAGTCTGGCGGCAGCAGCCAAATTTACTTTATGACACTGGGCCAAAACATCCTGTTCAACTGGTAAATGACTTTGGAGTGAAGTGAATATTTGACTTTCCCAGTTTCTATGAGCCATCTAAACCCTTGAGTTCATTTCAGAAGTCGCCCCCCCCCCCTTGTTACTGCAACAAAAAGGAAAAGAAAACCCCCATGTTCTTCACAGAAAATTCTTCCATTGCAGACAGTACAACTCTTGCAAGTGTATTGTTTAAAATTTGCCATCCCAGAGCACCTGCTTTTTAAAAAAAAAAACCAAAAACAAAGCTTTTTTGCAAAGCAGAATTGCCCCATGGAAGCCAGGCATCTTACAAAGTATGCACAGAACTGTTGGGGGGGGGGGGGGGGGATAATTTTTTTTGCACGAAGATTGTAATGTTGTTTTGTTCTACGTTCGGGGGGAAGGGCGTTTTGGGTGAAACTGGGCACCCAGCTATGGCATATTCCGTGCGAGGTGGAGGCAAAAACTGTTGGATGGGCTAAATTAGTTTGGTAGGGCTTCCTGTTTTTTCAAAAGCTTCCTTTCTCAGGTAGATCTGCCTTTTCCCCCAAATGCCCAAGTAACTTCTTTGTTTGCCGAGAGATTTCACAGCCCTTGTGAAGCGTTCGTTCCTTGCAGAATGAATTTCTCTACAGGGAGAAATTCCCAGAGGAAGTCGGTGTTCTCAGCAATTTGAGGCTAGAGGCATCCTCGGGGGCATCAACACCCTGGTTTCTAGCGGATTTAGCAATTGTTTATTCCTAAGTACAGTCTCCTCTTGTGCCTGTGACTCCATCAGATTTCTAAGGATGTTCTAAACCATGAGGGGAAAAAAGTCCTCAAGAAAATAAGAGCACACCTAGAATCCTGCATCCAGTTTTGGTCACCACACCATAAAAGATGTTGAGACTCTAGAAAGAGTGCAGAGAGGATTAGGGAATTGGAGGCTGAAACATACGATGAACGGTTGCAGGAACTGGGCATGGCTGGCCTAGGGAAGAGAAGGACCAGGGGAGACCTGACAGCCGTCTTCCAATATATGAGGGGCTTCCACAGAGAGGAGGGGGTCAACTATTTTCCAAAGCATCTGAAGGCCGGACAAGAAATAATGGAGGGAAATAAGCAAGGAGAGATTCAACCTAGAAATAAGGAGAAATTTTCTGACAGTGAGAACCATCAACCCGTGGAACAGACGTTGCCTTCAGAAGTTGTGGGTGCTTCATCACTGGAGCCTTTCAAGAAGAGACTGGACTGCCATCAGTCAGAAATGGTGTAGGGTCTCCTGCCTGGGCGGGGGGTTGGACTAGATGACCTACAAGGTCCCTTCCAACTCTTATTAATCTAACTAAGTTCCCGCTCATCTTTACTCACTCGAGTGGTCCTTAATATTTGAAAGAGACTATTCCCATCCATCTAGGATTCAGGCCTTTCCCATTTTTGATTCCTAGATCTCAATGGAGAACTTCCATTTAAGCATGATGTTTCTAATGCAGTGATAAGACACAACCGTCCCTCTCAAAGTGAGGTCCGAAGGCCACTGCAGACTTCTAACTGGAATGACCACAATGTCCACTAACCTCACTGGGATTTACCTGCAGCGAGAGCCTTCTTGAAGTTAAGTTACCTTTAAAAAAAAAAAGAAGCAGGTATTTTATATCAGTAACGTCTTATGGATAGGAGCCATCTCCAAATGACACACTGTGTTTTTCCACCATAGTATTATATTCTCAGGGTTTGCAAATCGGGTTGGACTATTTCTCAGGTTTGCAAGACTTCGCTAAAGTTTGTACAACCCGTTGGGAAAACGCAAGGCACATTTTTTTAAGGGGATGAACACTTTCTGCCAAATTATTTTTATCCAAGGGAGAAGAAGTGTCTACCTGAGGACAATGTGGGGTATGTGAAGGATTTAAACAGGCTCTGGATTACATTCCAGCATGAAATTGCTATCAGAATTATTATTATTTTTCCTGGGGAAAGCTTGTGTTTGTGCTTCCAAGAGTTGTGGGGTTCAGTTCCCTAGATTTCCAATTAAACACACTGGGCTGGGAATCTTGTCTCTCTACAAGTCTCTGGAAAAACAATCATTGTTCAATGGAATCCCACTGTTAGAGGAAGAACCAATTGTTACATTCCTACTAGCCGATAACCCGGTATTGTCTGGGTATTTATTTATGGGGGGAAATGTCCAGACCAAACGTAATTTCTAATGTTGGATTTTCCCCCTTACCTTGTGGAGTACTGTGAAGCCATTACCATGGCAACTCCACTGCACTGTACAGTAGAAGCCATTTTATAGTAGTACAGTAGAAGCCATTTTAAGGCACAACAGGCTGTATCTTAACAGAACTTACCCCCACAGTATTTTTCTCCAGAGAATAAGTCATCTGTGTACCAGGTTTGGTTGAAATTGCTTGAGGCGTTCCAAAGTTATGCTGGAACACACACACACACAGCTATAACTTGTTTTTTATTTTTATGGCGTGTTCATCTTAAAGTGATAACCTTTGATTCATTCCAAGACCCACAGTCATATTCTGCAGGATGGTGTTGTGCAATTTATTTTCTTTCTTTCTTCAGTGTCGACCCCTCGCCCTGCTCACTCATGTCCCGATTCGAGTATTTTTCTGAGTTGATCAGAACATAAAATACAGAAATGCAAAGGAACAATGAAAACAATGGGGGAAAAGAGGAGGAAAGAGGGAAGAGGAAAAAAGCGTAGGGTAAAGGAGAGAAGAGAAAGGAAAGCATTGGCTTCTTTCGGTGCAGTAGAACAAGGTAATAACACGCAATCTCAACTTTTCAGTTTTCATAATCACATATATTGGCCATTTCTATAACGACCAACCCATCTTCCTTTCCCCTTGACTGTCTGGATTTGAAATTGGCACACGATAAGGAAACTTGCATTGTGTCCTAATGAAGTAACTGGTGTGCTGCGTGAAAAAAACATTGGGTTGTTGGCATTGTTTACAAATGGCTTTTGTGTAACACAGTAGTGATAGGTAGCTACGAAGTGGATGTGTTGTTAGAAGGGGTAAAATAGTTTCTTCTGATTCTGGCCATCAGTAGAGTTCATTTGGAAGGGATAGCATTGGTTTCCGGATTGTTCTCATAACTCGTGTTGCATTTCAGTTTAAAAATTGAAAGTAGAGCCGAAAAATAATACTTTTATTAAAAAGCGAAAACCCTGGGGAAAAAGAGGGGAGAAAAGTAGGAATTCTTGTACCCAAGCGCGAAAACACATTCCTGAGTCAGAGATAATAAGATTGAAACAGAATAGGTGGAAACAGCTGCAATCTATCGCTTCAAAATTATTTGGCGTCTTTATCTCCATGCTTAAGATTCTCCTCGCGTTTCTTTACTTGATAAAAAAAAAACCTTTTAGAGTTGCTTGTTTTTCCAATGCTCAGATATTGGGAGGGCCTGAAAACTGAAATGCTGCACTATTTATTTCCTCTGGAGGCTTTGTCAGAGTAATTGGGTGGAGAAAAATGTTTCAGTCACTGTTTTTTACAACTTTGGAGGTAATACCTGAACACAATGTTTCTCCAATTTCTAATATATATATAGGACTCTTTTCCAATTTGATGCTTTCTAGTTCCCTGATATATATATACACATACACACACACACACACACTCAGTCCTATATATATATTTGCCTTAGGCGTCTGGACAAAAACCAAGAGTAAGCTTTCACAGGAGGATCAAATGAAGAAAGTCACTAACTAACAGACAGACTGACTGACTGAACAATTGCAATAGTAGCTGGGCTGTTTAGCCCTTGGTGGAGAGCAAAGAAATCAGTATGCTCTGGGTGGAGAATTCTGGGAGTTGGAAGCCCAGATATCTTAAAGGCTTGCCTGGGGATTTCTGGGAGTTGAAGTCATCTCAAAGTGCTCAGGGTTGACCAACCCTGCCATAGACCAATGAGGCACATTTCAATGCTCAACCTGACTAACCAGTTTATAATAAATAAATAACCCTCAGGGATTCTTATTTTCAAATCTGCTTATTTATGAAGCTAGCAGAATTGTGGCTCCATTTAGCACAACTTATGTATTTCCCTTTCTGTTCATGCTCCGTTGCACTCTTTATCCAATCCGATGGTTCCCTGCTAGCTACACGGACAGGCTAGGGAAGACTAATCTGTTTGTCAAAAGCAGAATAAGTCCCAGGAAACTTCTATGTCTGGAAGCCCCTGACGGGTCCTGCATGCAAATCGACCATAATCCCATTTTGCGCATTTACGAGGACATGAGATTTAACTGTGAATTGCAACCCTGAAACTTAACACACCCCAAATGTTTTTTTTCCCTTCCCCCTACTTTGCTAAATCATTCATTGAGGCTCATTTTTGGGGTGCATTTGCGCTAATGAAGTGAAGCCCTTTCTTACTCCTAGTAAATAATTAGTATGGCAGGTAACGTAGGAGTTTTGATTCCCGCCAAGTAGGCAGGAAGGGAAGAGGGGTCAATTTTACTGGATCCATTTAAAACAGAGCGAGAAGGAATTTGGTGCGTGCACCTGCCGGGACACAGATGGTTCTCTCCGACAGATGCTGTCGGTGTTCTGGCTGCATGCCTCAACCTCCTGGGCTTGGAACAAGCAGGAGGACTGGTTTCTGAGCAAATATACAGAGGGGTGCAAGATGCAACTTGTTATTTTCCCACTAGTTGAAAATAAATCCAGCAGGTGGGATTAAATCCAGCATGTTTTCCTGCAAAAAGAGTGTCGTCAAATAGTTTAATCTTTAAAAACAAAAAACTCATCCTCCTAGATTTTCCGATAGTCCAGGAATGAAAAGAGATGAGGATTTTTTTTAAAAAAAATTGAATTTTAGGTTTTCATGGGAAAAGAAGAGGAAATAATTTTAAATGCAGAGTCATCCTTCTCGCCCTACCCCCTTTTCTCTCTCTTTCTCTCTCCTCCCTCTTTCTCTTTTTTCTCTTTTCTCTCTCTCTTTCTCTTTCCCTCTTTTCTCTCTTTCTCTCCACGCTCTCGCTTTCTCTCCCTCTCCCCCTCTCTTTCCCTCTTTCTCTTTCTCTTTTCTCTCTCTTTCTCTCTCTCTGATGAAAATGGTTTCTTTTGCGTCTAAGCTTGTCGAATCCAAGTCTGAAATTAACAAGAAGTTCTGTATTGCTTCAGTTTAATTACAAAATGCAGCACTGTGAAAAACAATCAAGATCAATAGTAGATAGCCACCCCCCCCCAAAAAAAAAACCCCCACCAACAAGCGTTCCAAGAAATAATCAAGCAGATGAAACTCCACTGAGAGTATAGAGGAAAGTTAGTAGATAAAAGAAAGAAAATGTTAGCAGAAAGCCAAATGAAGGAGAAGAGGACTGTTGCAATTCTAGATGGGCGTGGGAAGTCCGAGGGATATATATATATTGAGAAGGCTGGTATTGAAGGACTCATAGCAATGTTTTAGATTTGTGCGGGGACTGCCTGGAGAGTGAAAAGATTTCAAAGCGATTGGTAACAAATAAACATCTAGACTTTCGAGACTTCAACGTATTCATTCCTAACATTTTGTTTATTCTTTTAAGGGGATGTATTGCATTAAGCAATGATGTTATTTTGTATGAAGCTGTCGAGAGCGCAAAAATGTCAGTAAATGTACTACAACATTGATGGCCCAATTCCCAAGGATTCTTGACATTTCTTTAGTGTATCAAAAGTACAGATAGTCCTTGACTTACAACAGTTCGTTTAGTGACTGTTCCAAATTACAACAGCACTGAAAAAAAGTGACCCATGACCGTTTTTCACACTTATGACCATTGTAGCAACCCCCCTGGTCACATGATCAAAATTCTGCTGCTTGGCCACTGACTCGTATTTATGACGGTCTCAGAAATTCTGGGCTCACCTGTGGTTGTAAGTCAAGGACTACCAGTGATAAGGCAATAAACGTATGGTTAGTCTGGGAGTGGCTTTAGCCCAAACTTGTGGGACGTTGGAACGTTTTTATGCTCTATGCACTATATATTAAATGAGATATTTTGTGTGTGTGTACTATAACTTCATAATGTCAAAATTGTATATTTGAAAATAGAAAAAAATAAAAATAAAGCAATATTCTGGGGGGGAAATGGAAGCGTATGTTTTCAAACATGGATATGCTGGCTTTTATTTTTCTTTTATAAAATGGCAGGAAAAACTGAGCTGCACCCTTGTTTTGCTTCCTTTTTCTCTTTCGTATCAAGTCTCAGCATTTTTGGAAGCCATAAATTGTGTGGAAAGATTTGGACCGAAGCATGAAATATAAATAGAATAAATAATATATTGAGTTTGTCCTTGAAAGTTAACTCCATGAGTATCTACAAAAGTCTTGTGATGTTGTGAAAGAAAGCGCCTTGCTTTCAGGGAAATTACCAAAATTACCTGCCCTCCCATACACAGAAACACACACACACACACACACACACACACACACACACACACAATACATTCAAACAAAGGTAGGTCCTCGGCTTACAACAGTTCATTTAGTGTCTGTTCAAAGTTACAACAGCACTGGAAAAAAGTTACTGACAGTTTTTCACACTTATGACTTTTGGATCCCCATAATCATGTGATCAAAATTCAGGTGCTTGGACCACTGCTTCGTACTTATGACGGTTGCCGTGTCCCAAGGTCACGTCATCCACTTTTGCAACCTTTTGACGAGCGAAGTCAAGGGGGAAGCCTGATTCTCCGACAGATTGGCTGCAGTGATTCACTTAACGAAAATGGCAAGACAGATAATAAAACGAGGCAAAACTCAGCAAATGTCTCACTTAACAACAGAAATGTGTGGTTGTAAGTCAAGAACTACCCGTACACAGTTTGGAAGCGAGGGATATATTAAAAGTGGGCATGATTACAACTTAACGTTTCTTTTTTTAAAAAAGACCACATTATACTGTCGTAGTCAGTCCACTGCCTGCCATGTTAGATAAGAACAGCTTATGTGTTATCCTGTAAGCTGCATGGTTTTAACAAAGAGACCAAGTAGGCTGTTTAGAAGTATTCCTTTATCTTCTGTGGCTCTAAGATGAAACTTGGCATTTTAATTTGATATCCCTGTTTGTTGGGATGACACTTGGATCTGCTTTTTCAATGAGAAAAATTGCTCGGCACTGAAATTGCTTCTCCGAGAAATATAGCGCAATTCCGTTTACAAGTTCAGATGCTTTCTTACAAAGCTGTGTTTAAGTTAAATGAAACATGAGCAAAAGCCTACCATCTCTATAAAAAGGCTGTTCTCTGTGGATTCGCTGAACGCAGCCATAAATCAAAGTTCATCCTGACCCAGGTGATATACATCCTTGGATATCTTATCTGGTTAAAATGCTAACTGTATACAGTACCGCTTATCAAAACCACTAAGGTGTGCTTTCTAAGTGAATATCACAAAATGATTTTTTAGCAATTATTTAGAGTATCTTGTTATCTTGGGAACCGTGTTTTTAAAAAAGCCACAACAGGGGGGAAAAAGCTGTTTTTCTTCATTAGCTAAAAGTTATTCTATTTTATATAGTGGGTGTGCTTACATTGGATGTTCAAATATAAACAGCATATTTATAAGGTGAGAATATCTTTATTCTCCATTTGAACACTCAATATGGTGAAAATGAATAGGATTTGAGTGTAGGAAGAGAATAGATTCTTTTAGCTTGTTTCACTGGGTTTGGAACTGAGGTGGGGGCCAGTGGTTGGACTCACTTACCTTCCCTACCATTTTGCAAATGTGAGCCTGCTCGCTCGCTTCGCTCACACGTGCCGCGTCTACGCATGCCTTCTTAATACAATAATACAATAGCAGAGTTGGAAGGGACCTTGGAGGTCTTCTAGTCCAACCCCCTGCTTAGGCAGGAAACCCTATACCGTTTCAGACAAATGGCTATCCAACATCTTCTTAAAGACTTCCAGTGTTGGGGCATTCACAACTTCTTCACTTGCACAGTGTTTGCGCATTACATTGGGGCGAGTGGGCGGAGCCTCCCGCAGCCGCCGCTACTGGTTCGCTCAAACTGAAGAGAACTGGCTGAATATCACCTCTGGTGGCGGCTTTATATTATTAAATAGGACAGGAAGAAAAGAATATAAAAAGGAAAGAATAACCAAAAAAATTAGAGAGGGATTCTTCTTAGTGCATTTTTAATGAATACAAGCATTTTTCATTACAGAGGCATTTTGGTCTCATGGTTAAGACACCAGGCTAGAAACTGGGAGATGGTGAATTCTAGTTCTGGCTTTAGACATGAAAGGCGGGGAAGTGACTTTGGGCCAATGGAGCCATTTCCATTGTCCAGCCATCCATGTTTATATAATAAGGATATAATTTAATTTTTTTTAAAAAAATGACATCTGAAAAGATGATCTCAGATTTTATACTGGGTTTTAAAGGAACTGCAGGGATTTCATAAACAGCAGAAAATCAGAATCCGAAATCTTTTCCAACTCATTCCTTTCATGAAAAGGGACTTTTTTGTGCAGGAATTGCAGAGAATGAGCGAGTTGGAGGCTGTTCCACTCGATTCCTGCTGATTCTTGGCCACTGCCAGCCGACTCCTAAAACCCAGATAATGCATCATAGTTACGGCATCTTTTAAAGCCCTTCAAAATTTGGCGCTTGAACAGAGGTTTCTCTCCGTTTTTAAGCAAATAAAAATAAGGGTTCATATCTTGCCAATTCTTCAAAGCACTCCCCCCCACCTATATTTGGGGTGGTGGAGGATGGGATTTGGCTCCCATTCCAAGTCATTTATCACTCAGCCCAATCCAGAATTTAATGGCCCTTTTAAACCGACAATCTTGGGGATTTGTCTAAAAATAAACCCCATTGGAAAGCTCTGGGGAATAATCCCATAATCAACAAAATCATAGGACAAACTTGTTAAAATAAGGATTTTTTTCCTTCTTTGTCCCCGCCCTCCTTCGCGCACATTGGTCCCTTCTCCGAGCGCCCCCGCCCCTTTCTCTCCCACGTCCTCCCCGCAACGTTCGACCCGACAATCAAGCCTGCCGCGCGTTGATTGGCCACCTCGTCCCGCTCTTTCTCCGAGAAGCCCTGCCCTCCTGCCCATCTTCTCGCGCCGCTATTGGCCAGTTCAAAGCGAGCAGTCGTTGCGGCCGGCCTTCGCCCCGCCCCTTTAGCAATGGCGGCAGCGCTCGGATAAATTGAGCGTGGCCTCCTCTGAGACGTTTTCATTTTTTGAGACGTCCGAGGCGTTCTTTTGCCCGAGGCGCCCGGGGCGGGCGAAGAGTGGGGCGAGGGGGAAAGCCCGAGGAGGCAGGCTTTAGGCGCACCGCGGTGACCGGGAGGAGAAGGGCCGGCCAGGAAGGAAATGGAGGAGGGCGCTGCTCGACAGAAGGAAGGCCTGAGGGAGAGAGACTCCAATGGGGGCCCCTCCAGAGGCCCAGAGGGCCCTCAGGAAAGACCCAGGAGCCACTTGACCGAAAAGGGCACCGTGTCAGGCGCCATGGGCCCCGGGGTGGCTCCTGGCCCCCCAAGTGGTGCCCCCAGCCCCCATGCAGAGCCCTGGCTCCAGAGGATGCTGGCTCTAGTCCTCAAAGCCTCTGGCCTGAGGGTCTCCCTGCCAGAAGCGACCCCTGTGACGGTGCTGCTTCTGCAGAGATATATGGCCGAGGGGCCGTTACCCCTGCCCAATGCCCCCTGCCCGGCCTACTACTACTACGATGTGACTGTGACGGATGGCACCTACCAGGAGAAGTGCTTCCTGGCCCCCCAGCTGAACGGCCTGGTCCAACAAAACGTGCTGGGTGCCGGCCGACAGATTAAGATCACCCAGTGTTCTTTCATGTACAACGAAAGGAGCCTCAGCCCGGGCTTTGTGTGCATTGAAGAGCTGGAGATCCTAGAAGGGGCTTCGGACTTGGCTGGGCCTGCCTCCCAGCTCAAGATCTGCCACGTGAAGACCATCCTGCCCCTGAAAGGAGGCAGGAAGCATTACCTTCCTCTGTGGAACAATGACGATCCCTTTGGGGAGATGTGGGTGTCGAGTGTGCTCTTGAGGGAGGTCGGCCTGGAGGGTAAGTGGAGGAGGGCCGGGCCCATAGAAAAGGCTGTGGGGGAAAGGGCAGGGATGATGGCACTGGAGGCCTAGGGGAGCCCTTGAAGACAGACGACATTGGAAGTGAGCCAGGGTGTCCTTGGATGCTCCTTAACTGTTCTTAGACTCAAAATGTTGGGTTTATTATCTAGTTTGCAGGTTTGGGCAGAATGGCAAGCCATTGTTTGCCTTCCAGGAAGAAGGCTCGGTCAGACTGGTTTGAGATACGGAGAAGCACAACAGCTACTGGCCAAAATCAGGAAGGAATCGCATAAGGGCGCCTATGTCTTTTAAGTTGTCCTTGAGTCAGGGCAACTGCTTGGACATCTCGCTAAGAGCTGCAAGGAGGCCTGGAAGTCAAGATGAGCAAAGATTCTCAAAAGTGTTTTGTCCTGGAGCTGAGAGAGCCCCCCCCTCCCCAAGACACCCAGCTGGCTTTGTGTTTAGTCGGAATTACAATTCAGGGTCTTCCAACCTAGTGTGTTTAACCATTACATCAACCTGGCTCTCACTTAAAGAACCATAGTCTCTATTAGAATTACATTCTGCCTTGCTTTAGCTTTCCCTCCAGTTCCCTCCCACAATAGAGACCCTGTTGGCTTGAGAGATACTCTGTTTTTATGGCTTAGGCTGAAATGGCTTAGGCTCCTTGCTCTCCCGTGTCCTAAGTACATAAATTTGAAGTAGCTTTCTGCTTTTTCATGCAACACTAAGCTATGGTTTAGTGTCACATTTGAATTGCCACACTTTAAATATTTGTTGACCAGCTTTGTCTTGAATAATGTTCTAGTGCTTTTCGATTTGGGACTTTGAATCTAAATCGAACAGCAGTTAATTGTAGCAATGGCTAACTTATCTATGTGGGTTTTTGAAGTTGCTATTTTTAGTACTATCACATAAAAGCAATGACTTCGTTGCCAGTTCTGAGTTTATATTTACTCTGCTTTCTCCCCCCCCCCCCCTAGAATTCAAACCAACATCCATCTCTATTCTGGCCATGACCTGGGAAGGCAAAGTCAGCTTCCCACCATTGCGTGTCAGAATCATCCATAAGTCTCGGTTACGGTATTTTGGAAAACCACAAAGCAAGCTAGATGTGCCATATCAGGTAGGAATGGTTCTGATATAGAGGTTTTTCTTTTTAATTAGTACCTAAAATTTATTTTTATTTATTTATTAATTAGATTTCTAGACCGCCCCCTCTTCCCTGAGGGACTCGGGGCGGTGTATAGGTATAAATTTAAAAAACCCATCCAAACAATAATATACATAATTAAAATTAAATTAAATAACCCCTGTACAATTTATAAAAATTAAAACTAGCCCATAAAACCAATCATAAAATTTAAAAACCAAAACTGAGGTGGGAAGGCTGGAATTAGGCCAGGCCGGCTAGCTGGAACAGGTGGGTTTTGAGTTTCTGACGGAAGGAGCGGAGATCAGTAGTCCTTCTAATGTCAGGGGGAAGGTCATTCCAGAGGGTCGGACCCATCACAGAGAAGGCCCTTCCCCTAGGCGTCACCCGTTGGCACAGCCTAGTGGACGGCACCCGGAGGAGTCCCTCTCTGTGTGAGCGGATAGGCCGAAGGGATGTATGGGGCAGGATACGATCCCGCAAATAACTAGGTCCTGTGCCATGGAGCGCCTTAAAAATGATGGTCAACACCTTGAAACGCACCCGAAAAGCCACAGGCAGCCAGTGTAGCCCGCGCAGGAGAGGTGTTACGTGGGAGTAGCTAAAGACTCCCGGAATTGCCCGTGCGGCCGCATTCTGAACCAGCTGCAGCCTTCGGGTGCATCTCAAGGGGAGCCCCATGTAGAGAGCGTTGCAGTAGTCTAGCCGGGACATCACAAGCGCATGAGTGACTGTGCGAAGGGTGCTCCGGTCTAATAGGGGACGCAATTGGCGCACCAGGCGAACCTGGTGTATTCTTGTGTTCATGATATGTGAATCCCAGATGGATAAACCTCAGTTATCCATAAAATCATTTTTATGCTGACTTAAATGTTTCAGTAAACATAGTCAAGGGCTTGTAAAATACAACCAAATACAGTATGATTGTGTATGTGTTTAGATGCACAACCCAAACACTCTGACTATGTCAGCAGTGGCTGTTGGAAAATAAAATGATGCCAGAATGATGACACACTTCTCAGCGATGTCATTGTCCAAATGCCACCTTTTTATACTAATTGTCCGACACAAGTATTTAGATTGTGGCATTTGTGCAATGGTGTGATCACCACATGCCTCTAGTACAATAACATGCAATTAAATAACCTATTGGGTTTGTTTAGAAGTGTTTATTTTGCTCAGCCAATGTTGAGGGAGGAGAAGCACGTATCATTCTTCATCCATTATAACAATTATATGAAATAACATGTCTTCTGCAGACTTCTGAAAATTTCCCTTAAGTATGTTGTTACTTTTGGTACTGTTTATTTTCAGATACTGTGTTCCATTTTGACACTTCGTCTGCTAAACCAGCTTCATCTTGTATAGGCTCATTCCCATGATATCCACCCTCATGATTCCTATGTCTTAAGAAGAAAAATCTCATCCTTAAACTAAGCCCTTTAGTTGAGGGGTCCTTGGTGCTCTCTGAGCTTCCTTGTTTTCATTACCCAAACGAGGTAACATCCTCAGTGCTAGTCAAGCAAGAGACCACCAAGGATCCCTCATTTCAACCCTGAGCTACACGTATTCTCCTTTATTGTTACTAAGCCCTTTGTTCCTACCTTTTTCGGTCCCTCTTGTTCCTTCCCAGTTTCAGCTCCTGTGGAATGTTTTGCTTTTAATGATTGGAATATCGCAGCTTAATATTGCATGGCCTTGATTAAAGTAAATCCTGCTGAACTTACACAGGGAAATATAGATAGGAAAGTTATCTTTAACGTAAAAACTTTCTGAATAAAGGTAGTGACGCTACTGTTTTTTGTAAAGCATATTGCATATAATTTTCGATGATAAATTTAGGAGCAAAATGCATAGAATGAAGAGCATGCTTCAACCTCGGGCCTTTAAAATAGCATTTCAGTAATGTAGGCTTTAACTTTTAAGAGCAAATGTTCTCCTATTTGCAGGCTTATTTTGATGTGGCTGATCAATCTGGCATGGTGTTAATGGTGCTGTGGGGCTCTTTATGCCCTGAATGGTATCACAGTATGAAAATCGGCACAGTGCTGCTGCTTGAAAAATACGCTGTTAAAAAAAGGTTATCTTCTATAATACAGTCAAGTCCTGAAGATTTGCACATGAAGAGATTTAGTTCAATAGGTTAAGTATCTCAAATACATTTTTGGGGGGGGGCGGGGTATAGCTTTTTTAAAAAATCCATTATTTTGCAGTTGCTCTATCTGACCACTTTTATCTGTCTGATCAACCAAGGTCTGTCTGACCATTCGTTTTGCCTGCATACAATG
Organism: Natrix helvetica; assembly: GCF_964273705.1. Taxonomy (NCBI): domain Eukaryota; kingdom Metazoa; phylum Chordata; class Lepidosauria; order Squamata; family Natricidae; genus Natrix; species Natrix helvetica. The sequence goes on along the minus strand of NC_138562.1, from coordinate 21,921,923 downwards.
ATGATCTGAGACAAAGAATATATGTTTGTTTGTTACTTCAGGCAGTGAAGGAACTGACTGTTATAACCAATCATTCTCCTGCAGTAATCATTCTCAAATAGCAGGAAGCCATTTCCCTACTTGGCTACACGATGTGGGATCTGTATCTAATCCATCTCTTCTCAGGAGGGCTCTGCCTGCCACAATTAGTTTCCAATTATTTTGACTTTGCTTGCATCTTTTAATTTTCTAAAGTTCTGATTTTCTTTTGGACATAGAAATTGGCTGGGCGACTTTGATCTGGTCAGTTATTCTCAACCCTATCTAAACCAGGAAGCCAAAAGTGTCAATCTACCAAACCAGGAAGCCAAAAGTGTCAATCTACCAAAATGCACCGAATGGTGGATTTCAGCCCATAATCTTCCCTAAAGAAGCCTTCATCCTGCAGTAGATTGGTTTAGGCAGATGATAATTAGATACACATATATAAGAAAATCTGTAGTCAAGAAAGTGAAAAAGTTTCATTGGTCAGAAGGAGCAATAAAGTAAAAACCTGTTGATGAATTTTAACAGTGACATTGATTCTAATTGTTTTGGTGAAATATTAGATTCAAGTTCATCAGCCTCAGACTTTTCAACTCTATTTCTCAATAGGTCAATGGAAGCAGATTTTATTTGTTTTGTGTCCTGGAAATGCTGATAGGGTTCAGTTAGTAATGGCGAGTTAAAAATAATGTTGGCAGGAGGAAGGTCCAAGTGAAGGATAGGTGAACATTAAGCAGAATATTAACATGAAAAAGCAAGGCCTCCTGTGGCATAAATAGGATGTCTAAATAGCTAATTATCTATCATATATTTAGCAGGCTCTTTTTTGGTTGCTTGTGTTAGAATATTGAATAAATAATTTGAAGTACATGGTAAAAAAATAGCATGGCCAATTCTAATAGATTGCTTAAATTGCACTAATTAGCTCATTACACTATGAACTATTTATTATTTTTAATGTCTTGATGCATTAATTTAAGAATATGGAAGGGGGAGATTATACAAATATAAATGCTGGATTTCCAAGACACCATCATCGTTCCTTTGAGATTATTATAACCAAATTCTCCTGTTGCTTATGAATATTGATAACCATTGTTCAATTTCACTGGGGTTTTAACTTTTTTAGGTATTGTAACTTATTTATTTATTCTTACCTCCTCTGTACGCTATATAATACTTTTGTACGTCGCCCCGAGTCCCTGTGGGGAGAGGGGGCGACTAATAAGTTCAAGTAATAAATAAATAATAAATAAATAAATAAATGTAAAACAATTTGCTAAGTCATGCTTTCTTTCCCCAGCTGGTAAGAAAGAAAGAAAAAGAAAACTTGTGAAGAGCTATAGTTTTCTTGAAAAGAATTCCCATCTAGCGGTTTATGTGTTTCTTCTATATATCTAAGTGCTCAGGCTGATTTTTAGTGCTCCAATATCAATGTTCTTTCCTGTAGCACATTTCTTGTAATTTATCCGTGAGTTAAGTGGCCTTGGAGAGGCCAGTTTTGTAAAAGGCGAGATGAACAGCATACAAGTCTAATTAAGAAAAAGGAAGCTACGGAGGGAAGAAAAGAACGAGGGTAGGCAGGTAGTAGAGCTGTTTTTTCAGATTTAATTCCCAAGAAATACAAATGCAATATCTGTCTGCAATAGTTTAAAACAACTGCTGCTTTGGGGGGAATTTCTTGTCCTTTGAAGCCCTTCAGTTTTCTCTAACATGTTTATGCAACTTGCCACATGCCCTCCCCAAAGTATTTAAAATTGGATCAAACCAACTTTTATAAAAATGTATATGTTTAAATGACTAGAACAAAACTAATGTAGCTGGTAATTCAGTCAAACATAATTGTCATCATCTGGTTAATTCTTTTTTAGAAATAGCTTTGAATGTTCGAGACCCTCCAGCTAAAATTAACATCATTCCAGAACATAAAATTAAACCAGAATGGAAGTTGCCCGAAGTTGAATATCAGTTTGTAACAAGGTTATTACTACTACTATTATTATGTCTTTTTTCATGAATTATTTTTCCAGACTAGAATATTAGTGTTAAAATAATTGAGAGGGGACTAAAAAAAGAAATGAAATTCTGACATTTATAAATGCTATATGATAATAGATATTAAATTTGTATGTACTATCAACAGTGTTAAGAGAGTACAACAAAACTAGATTATTATTAGCTGCATTTGTGAATGTTACTGCCACAAGCCTGCTTCCCATGTGTGACATGATGGCTTTCTCGGTTTAGAAGAAGCCGGGGTAAAATTCTGTAAAGAAGCAATAGATTCTCTGCACATTTATTCCCAAGGAATAGAGCTATTGCATGGTAAAGAACTTCTTATTTTAATTTTATTTGTATGCCATCTATTTCCCAAAAGCACTGGGCAGTTAAATATCATAAAAATTACCAAAATGCCTCTCAAAAATAGTAAACCCACTCATAAAATAAATCCAATAGAGTATCAAAATTAAATCCTTTGTTGCCTGGACCACTTCATTTTGTATCAATCGTAGCCTCTGAAGGCTTTCTAAGACAGAGTCATTACAGTAATCCAAATAGGATTGGCTAAGTCACAAGTGACTAAGGAAGAGCCTTCCCAATCCTAAAATGGAGACAATTGGTGTGCGAGATGTGACTGTACAAAAACTCGCCTGGCTACAGCCGCCATTTTTTTACCATAAAGTTTTCAAACGTCTCACAAACATTTGTGGTTAGGTAGTATGGGAGAACCAAATTCTCAGGTGAAGTCATAGCCCAGCTTGTTGCATTGTTTGAACACCTCCATTTAATGACTTTCTTGGACAAATAAATTTCTGGAATTTAGTGGATGGCTTTTATCTGTTTGATATCCTAAGATCTGTTGTGCTTTGAATCCCAGATCCGAATTGGATAAGTTAGCACAAAATCAGTTTTGTGATATCATTGGACTTGTACAGTATGTTGGACGGGTCGAGCGCAAGAAGAAAAAAGGTATTTTCGAAGATGATATATTTAGCTGTAAAAATACATTTAGAACATTGATTAACATTTATTTTGTCTATATAGGTTGTATGGATGACTTTTGGACATATCGCTGGGTACATGTTGTTGATGGGACCTCAGAACAGCCTTTTATAATAGAATTGTTTTCCACATCTCAGCCAGATATATTTGAGCAAATTTACCCAAGTACGTATTCTATAAATCTCTGTTTAATATAATCGCTCTGTCAAATTTGTTCGGAATTTGAGGAATCAGAGTATTGGGTGACACTCACATTTTCTTCATCATAGTAGAAAGGATGAACTCTAAAGAATTCTTGGATTTCATTGATTCTAAACTCCACATATTTATATGATGGAAGAGAATATTTGTAGCCTGGGGTTGAACTGAGGGTCCTTGGTGCTCCCCAAGCTTGGTGGTTTTCTTGCAGACGTTTCATAACCAAACTAAGTAACATCAGTAGAAGACTGCAAGAACTGGTTTAGCAACAGTAAAATAGACTGATAGCATATACCTCTTGTTTTCTTTTTCCTTCCATATTCCATCTGAGAATAAGATAATGTGAAGTAGCTATTGATGCTTATAAGCTTTCCTTGTAGTCCATAGCTTTATCTCAAGAGAGGAGGTAAGATTGCATTGCAGTTAGGAACAATCATCAGGACTTCAGAACATTGTTGTTGATTATAAATTAAAAGAGGGTGTGTAAATATGAACCTAAAAAGTAAAACCACCACATTGGATCACACCAAAGGCCTCATTAAATTTAGCTTCTAATAAGCACCTGCATGCTTTTGGTAGCTTTACCGTTTGCGCATGAATGTAATGATCACATGTATCCCCCATCTCTTCCACATTGTTTCTCCATTTGGTGATAAACAAACTGTTTCTCATAAGGAGCTGATGCAATATTAAAAGTTTCAGATTGCAGGTGATACTAGACAAAGCATTCTCCAAAGAATGCTTCGTCTAGTATCTAAGCGATCACTTGTCTCTACATTTCATCTGGCAACATTTTATTTTTCTGTGCACACAGGATGTTTTTCAGAGTCACATGGCATCTCTGCACACAAGATTGTCTTCTGTAGTTTACAGTAACAGAGATACTGCTTTTATCTCTTAATCTGCACTGTAATCTGCACCCCCTACTGGACCGGGATGCCTTGCGCACAGTCACTCATGCGCTGGTGACGTCTCGCTTGGACTACTGTAACGCTCTCTACATGGGGCTTCCCTTGAAATGCACCCGGAGGCTGCAGTTGGTCCAGAACGCAGCCGCGCGGGTAATTATGGGGAGTACTAGGTACTCCCATGTGACACCGTTCCTGCGCGAGCTGCACTGGCTTCCTGTGGCCTATCGGGTGCGTTTCAAGGTCTTGATAACTATCTTTAAAGCGCTCCATGGCTTAGGACCTAGTTACTTGCGGGATCGTATTCTGCCCCATACATCCCTGCGACCAATTCGCTCACACAGAGAGGGGCTCCTCCAGGTGCCGTCCGCTAGACAATGTCGTGGGGCGGCGCCTAGGAGTAGAGCCTTCTCTGTGGCGGGCCCAGCCCTGTGGAATGACCTCCCTCCGGATATTAGGAATACCTCTGACCTCCGCTCCTTCCGTATTAAGCTTAAGACCCACCTATTTCAAGCAGCTGGCCTGGCTCAACTTTGATCTAACCATATCGCTCCTGACGGGTTTTTAACTGGGTATTTTAATTATATTTAATTTCTAGGGGTTTTATATACTGTATTTTAATTGTTTTTATCATTGTCCTCCTCCTTGTGTATGTTACAGTGTATGTCTTTACTATATGTTTGTTTTGTTTACATATTTATTTCGTATGTTTTGTTGTACGCCGCCCCGAGTCCTTCGGGAGAGGGTGCGGCTAAGAAATAATATATTATTATTATTATTATTATTATTATTATTATTATTATTATGTATAAGCACCAGGCCCAGGGCAGAAAGTGTTCTGAAAAAAATAATTTGCGGCAAAAAAACCTTAAGAGAAGTTTACAGATTATAATAATTAGTTTGCTTTTGATCGTTTCTCTTTCAAAACTTACCATTTAAAAACTTTGTATGTTTTTCTATGTATCACAATCAATCAATTTCAGTCATGGATAGGCACCAATCGTCTTTTTGTAAAAAATGATTTGGGTCTGGTTATTATACAATATGTAATGTTATGATTTGTTTTAATTGGGATTTACAAAAATGGTTTTAAGATTTGATTTTTAACTTTTTACATTTTAACTAGGATGTAACTAAGCTTCCCAGAGTTACCCGATGATAAGATGGCTAGACAATAAATTTTATAAATAAATAAAATAAATAAATATGGAGAATTGTATGCTGTTCTGAATCTGCTTTGATTGGAGTAACTTCTAAGCCAAATAAATAAATGAAGAGGTAATATGATGCTTCTCCCTTACTAGTGACCTACTTGGTATGTACCCAGATGAGAGTGGAACAAAATATTTCTGAGAATGGCTCCAGTACATCCTATTTAACAACGTCTATGAAAACTCAAATATTCATTTCAGGTAAAAAATAACAACCATCTCTTTTGTAAAAACAGCTAACTTCATCTCCAATCTTAATCTATCAAATCACGTCAGTTCTCTTTTTATCTCTGTATCATTTTATCAGTTTCTGTTACCCATATTTGTAGTATTGTATTTTTGCGGTACTCTAATTGTGAGGATTAAAAGTGCTGCCCCCTTTTATTCCTTACATGAGAATCTTGCCAGATGACACAGCCCCAAATGGCTTGATTACTTCCTCTAATTTGGCAGATTTCCTCTGGTGTTTTCTCAAGAGTGACAGCCTCATGCGTTCTTATTTCATTTTAATGTATGCCAAGTAATGTACATTTAAAGTGGCAAAGTTTCTATTCTACATTCTACATTTTACATTCTCTAGTCTAGTCTATTCTCTATTCCCATACTGTTCTGTTCTCTATTCTAATCTAATCTATTCTATTCTCTATTCTTTTCTAATCTAATCTAATTAATTTAATCTGCCATGCCTTTTTCTTTGCTTTGTTTTCTCTAACATAGGATGGCATAAGGGCCAGCCATATATAAAAGATCCAAAAGTGCAAAACTTTATCCAGTGGATGAGAACGCAAGAGGAAGCTTTTTACGGGGACAAAGTCATCATTGGGGGATACTATCGTTTCCCGCCACTCCCACGTACATTTGCAGATTATTGTAAAAATATGAATGGTATGCCAATTTCCTTCTGCAGGACAGGTTGGAGACAATATATTGTCTCACAGATATTTCTGTGCCTGGTAGAAATATTTATAGGTGCTGAGAGTTTGTCATTAGTTAAGGTTGCAGCAAAGTGTATCGATTCTTCATTCATTTCCCCCTTTTAAACTTTGTAAGATCAGTAGTTTAACTGGAGTCTTATTTTAGCTCCATGTCAGAAAGATAGCTGGACGGTGTTTGAATTTTAAGTGACACTATATGGTGTCATCTAATTGAAGATCACTGTGCAAATGGAGGAACAGAGAATGTCTCCGCTTTATGGTTCATGACGGAGTGATGGTTGTCAACAGGATTGTTTCTTTCTTTCCTTCCTCATCCACCTGGATGGCAGGTCAGTTTGAGACGGTTGGGGGATTAACCCAATGATACACAGAATGTCCTTAATGGGATGAGAATGAGAGGAACACCAGAAACATACCATAATAGTGGGCACATCCCGCAACAACTTAATTTTATAAGGATGTCTACCGCTTATGGGTTGTACTCGAGACAGACTATAAGCCAGGTTTTCGCAGTCGTTTGCAAAATGAACTTATTCAGATCGGTGCCGTGCCATTTTCAAAACAATAACCATGTTAGATTCTTCGCCATCTGAATTTTATCTACCTGTATTTATTTGGTGCTATCTTTCTTAAAAATTGCATTTCAGAAGAATCAGTTTTGATATCCATCAGTAAAATTGGGGAGGAGATTGACAGTTTGCACTACAGAGAACAGAAGCACATTGCTTTTCAAGGGATAATTAGTGCTATAAGATGTGTCAGCTGCAGCAGTACCTCCCAGGATGCCTCCCAGGGAGAATCGGTAACGCAGGTATGGTACTTCAGTATTAATAGCCTAGCACTCAAGACAGTATGAGCATGATTAAAACAGAGACACTTTGAATTTAAAGAACCTGTAGTGATGAGTTCTTAACTTATTTTTTCCTCTTATTTTGAACATGTGTAAAATTAGAAAATTTTGGTTTAAGCTTTCGTGATACCATGACCTTTTTAAAGAGATCTTGATATATGTCGTAGTTTTCCACATGGTTTCACTAAAGCAGTGGAAATAAATTGGAAGGGTGTTTGAGACAGAACTTTATATCCCGTGTGGTTTTTTTCCCCTGCTGAATTGATCCGGTTGTTTGTCGTAATGAAACTGAATCTAGCTTTTAAAAAAATATGGAAAGTACTAACTGCTGGACAGTGTCTAAATTTGATTTAAAATTATTTCTGCAGACGGAGAAAAGGTCACCAGCCTCTTTGTCAGAACACCAGCAAGCGAGAGAATCAACTTCTAAACCGAGGTCACCATCTCTGGAGCAACAAACTATAGTGACCAGGAGTTGTGCAAAGAGACAGATTTCAGCTGTAGAGTAAGGAAATGTTTGCTTTCTGAGTGGAACAGAACCTCTGGTTTCTCTGGCAATTGTTATTATTTTTTCATTATAGTCCAGTGGTAGCAAATCTTTTGGCCTTGGTATGTCAAAAATTTGGAAAATACTTTTTTTGACTCTGTTGAGGTCACACACACCCCTGGTCCCCTGAACAAAAGAGAACCAATTTTCTACTCCTCTTGTCTAGTAGGCCACCCTGAACAGTGACACTCAACAGCAGCACCAAGGCTAGGCCTGAAAAATATCCAACACACCAAAAAGAATAGGATGGAACTTAACAGGGGTGTATGTGAAGATTTGCATCCAGGTAAGAAAAAAGGGAAGGCACAGATAAAAAATAAGGAAGACTTATTGTATCAGTAGGCACAAATGAAAAGCATCTGGATGTTCACCACAAATTAAGACAGTGAGCTAGCAGTGTGATGCAACTGCTAAAAAAGAATTTTTTTTTACTCTGCCTTGGTCAGACCCCACATGATTTTTTTGGTGGCCTGTCGGTCGGCAGCCAACCCCTCCAGCAGCCGAATCAGATGAGAAGGTGGCAGGGGAGTCAGGACCAACATCAAGGCAACCTGAGAACTCTAAGGGGCAAGAGGGAATGAAGCTGTCAGAGATAGAAACAGAAGCAGAGCCCAGGCTGTCCGTCAGCTCTCATACGGAGAGTCAACAGTCATCTGAAAGGTATCAGCCTGGCCACTCTCCAAGCCTGATAAAGGTCGGTAATTGTGAACTATCTTGAAAGACTTGGAGAACGGGTTGACTTGGGAGTAAAGCCACAGGTGGACGATGAATGGCCTCTCCCAGAGGAAACAAAAGAGGAGCAAAGGGGAAGTGGAGTTTGCAGGAGACAATTAGTTCGCTTACTTGGTTTGTGACTCTCCAAGACTCCTTGCCAAGTTTTGCAGATATTGGCTTGACAACTCTCCAAGCCGGATAAGTTCTGTGACTGTAAATCCTCCCTTGAAAGACTTTGCTGGATGTGAAAGAGCAGAATTCACAGGAAATTAATAAAAGGGGTTCTTGTCAGGACAAGGAGTTTGCTTCGTGCTCATGGGAAGTCTTAGTCAGAACAAACAGCTGGGTCCAGTGCCTGATGCGCAGAAGGCAGAGGAGAGGAGATCAGTGGAAACAAAGGAAATATTTATTTAACTACAGAGGGTTCATCGTGTTTGGGAGCTGGGGCATAACAGAATTATTGTGTGTGGTTCTCATTTTAATCATTGTTTAAAAATGATAATGATGGAGGCAGCTCAGAGCTGAACTCTCAAGATGACAAGAGCTCTGGAAACCAAGCAGTTACTGTTTTTTTAAAAAAATGGGTATGTTTAGCCTACAGAAGAGAGCCTAAGGGGAGATAGAACCGAGTTTCTGTTCCCCCAGAGGGCAGGACCAGAACAATAAATTCAAATTACAGGGCTAAGTATCAGGCGGAACTGCTTGACCCGATGACCTGTCAGTCCATGCAGGTTACAGCATGAAGTGGTCAGTTCTCCTTTACTGCAGATCTTGGATGGAAGCCAAATTGTCATCTTGTCAGAGTTGTTTTTGTGGTTCCTTCACTCAGCAAGCAGCTGGACTAGATTCTCCCTCATTTAGTGCTATTTTAATGGTTCCTGCTGAGGGGTCCTAGGATGGAGGGTGAGACAAATTCCAAGCAATATCAGGTGTCCTCTTATGGAAAGCTAGCACTTCATCTCACACTCTCTGTCCCACTCGCATCAGCGTACAATGCATTTAAACATTTGTTTCTTAATATCACCCAGCCTCGCAGACTAGCAAAAAAATACAAAACAGAACTAATTGGTAATAGATGGAAGCGTTTTGATTCTCTTTGGAAACATAATTATGTGATCTGAGCTCATGGTAAAAAGAAGCTATTTTATTGTAAAATAATTGACACCTCCAAATAAACTTGACGCTTGTTAACTATATTTTTAAGGACCACAGATCACCCTCCTGTGTCTTCTCAGCATTCATATTTGACAAGGTCAGCAAGCAAAAGAAGAACTTAAGTGGCCAATTCTTTGTAATTTCATTGCATTTTTTTAAAGTGGTGACTTATTTTGCTGCCTAGCGATTTTGATTTTTTTTTTTTTAGTTCCAGTTTTTTTGCAAAACTGCCATGTATTTTTGTACAGCTCATAAGGTCCCATTGTAACCTCATCTACACCTGCTGGATTGTTGTAGGGAGGGGAATATAGTCTTTCCGTAGAGGCTGGAATATGAGAGTCTTCTATCCACGCTATATTATTCTGTCGACTTCCTTTAAAATGAGGATGTTTATAAATTGTAAGGAGTAAGAGTGCTTTCATTCTACATATTTTGCTCAGTCACTGGGCATCTGTCTTCAAGGGGAGCATAAGTGCTGTAAAATTAACACCAACGTGGGTCAGATGCAGATACTGTATGTAAGTGTTGTGGCCTATCGGCTGCCGCCACACCCCGCCCCCGCCCCCAGCAGCCAAATCGGAGGAGGAGGAGGCATGGGAGTCAGGGTCAGCATCAAGGCAACCTGAGAGCTCCGAGGGGGAGTGGAGCTGGCAGAGACAGACGGAGGCGGAGCCTGGGCTGTCTGTCAGCCCTCAGATGGGGAGTCAACAGCCCCCAGGTCTGGAGGTGGCTGATGAGGAAGGGGAGGAACAGCTGGGTCCAGTGCCTGACACGCAGATGCACAGAAGGCAGAGGAGAGGAGAGCAGTGGAAATCTATGGGCTGGTCCTTGGAACGGAAGAGCCACTGCCACTAGCGAAGCCCCACCCTAGCTCTGGGGATCAAAGGAGCGGGTGGCGATGAGTAGATGTGGCAGACAACTATTCATCTCCCGGCTGTAGGGAGTTGTTAGCCTGCGGTGAGAGAGAGAAACTTTTAGCTGGAACTGCTGGCACTCTTAATAAAGGAATCTTTTGAGTTCACATCAGAAGGTTTGTCGTGGTTGGGGAACTGGGTCAGAACAGTAACGGTTGTATTTCTGTGACAGTGTCATCCCATTTTTCTTATCATTTTTGCCAGTTCTAATTGGCAGTAGATGCTGGTGCTTCCCTCTATTTTCCTCAATAGCTATTAGTGACTCACCTGAGATCTGGTTTTCCCCAGCCAGACTTCTAACAATAGTTTGGGAGCAGGGGAAGGGCATGGGAAGGATGGGGAACCCTTCCCTGGGTGCTTATCATATATAAATACACATACCAGCTGTGTCATATTTTCTTTTTCACCCATAACGTAAGAGTAATCACCTCAAGGTTCTACGAATTGAAATTTGTAATTATGGAAAATACGATAAGATATTTTGCTGCTCTCAGTGACCATCTGCTTGGATTTTTGAAGGTTGCCCAATTTTCAGCAAGATAATTCTGACGCCAATAAAGACAATGCAGAAGTGGTGGAAACAGCACAGACGCACGAAAGTATGTATGTCTCTGAAGGTTATATTAGTAACAGCTTTTTACCTTCCAGAAAGCTAAGGTGGAAAACAAATAGTAATAATATGCTTCCTCCATCTCTGATGTTATTGTTAATATGTTAATAATATACGGTTTTTACATGGTTGCCTAGGTAAAATTTTATTTTTCTGTGTTGCTTAGCTCCTTGATGCTTATTGGAGGAGGAGAAGTAGTAAAGACGTTGCCTAGAATAGGTCAGCCTTGCTTATTAATTTCGGTTTGATTTCCTTCTTATGAGGTGCGACGGTTTTACTACCTTATGAATGTAGCAATGTGATTTAGGACGGGGTCCCCAACCCCCTGGTCCGTGGAACAGCACCGGACCACAGCATGCCAGTAACCGGTCCGCACAAACAAGCGAAGGCCCATCCACGGGATGCAGGCAGCGTATGCAACCACACGCCCCTTCCGGTCTGGGGAAAAGCCTCTCTCCACAGAACCAATCCCTGGTGCTGGAAGGGTTGGGGGCCCCTCATTTAGGAGGCATCTTGTAGATCGGGGCTGTCAAACTCCTGGCCCCGGGAGACGGATGCGTCACGCGCTGCCTACACCCACTTTAGCGAAGGGGGGGAAAGCCCCGATACGTCATGTGATGACGCCGTGACAACGTGAGTTTGACACCCCTGCTGTAGATCCTTACTGATTATTTTGCCATATTTGATTCTGGTATGCAGACCTAGTATACAAAACAGCTAAATGAAGCTGTAGGGTTTTGTCTTGTTTTAAAGTCAATGGTTCCTGGGGATCAGGAGGAGAACTCCGATCCCTGACAGTTGGCATTACCCAACAATTGAAGATTGCTGCAGTGCTGCTAATGTTCATCTTGAATGGATGCCTGCTTTCAAATTGCATTGAAAGAGTCGTGTAAGCCAGTTGTTTGAGACTTTCATTGAAATCATTAGTGCAGCTTTTTGCATTATTCACTTTCATTCATTTCATGAATGCAGCATTTTGGATGTCATAGTCTCATGGCCTTTGCCGTTTGGAGTTAATTCTATTATACAAATTAAAGGCGAATGAGAGGCCGTATAAAAATAATCTAAAGCAGAATAGACAACATATTAAACATCCAATTAACTATCAAATAATTTATTTTCTTAGTCATAAAAAATATCTATTAATACAATTGTAGTATGTACTTTAGTCTTTAATAATGACCTGTCCTACTAGCAATTAGATTCCTGTCAGGAGCTATTAAGCAACTTGTTTATGGAAGGAATATATCATAAAATAAAAAGTTAATTTCTATTGCATTTATCTATTACATTAGTACTTCTTGTGGTTATATTTATTATAATTATCATTTGTGCTTATCTCTTTTTAGTTTTTGGACTAACACTATTCTATATATCAGTGGCCCTAGAATATAAAAATATTGAATTTATTACAAAGCTAGAAAGGTTACTCACTCAAGCAGTATCGGAATTGGATTGGCAAATATTCTTAGATTGGGGTGAGCAACTTTTTCCAAGCGGATGGCTCCAGTTAAATTTTAGAACACCTATGACTGCTTTTTTAAAAAGTAGTGGGTAGAGTGAGAATGAAAAACCAAATTTGAACTCATCTAGCAAAAAAATTAAATATGGTTAATAAAACTTCCCTGTGGGAAGAAGCAAAAACCAAACAATAATTGTGTGACAGATCTCGGGGGTTGTATAGCTATGATTTAAAATGACCCAATAGCTTATATATTATGCCCGTTATAGAAAAAATGGCCGGTTGTATCAATCAAATAAATAATCCTCCATGCCACAGAAGAATTTAAGGGCTTCCAAAAGGAAAAAAAAAGAGCTCACAATTCCTAGTAAGTTATGAAAAAATCAGTACACAAATTCTTTTTCTAGAGGCACAACTGGAGGTCTCTGCTCACACTCGGTTGCCACTTCAGGGATCAGCTGCAGATGATAATCCCACGTAGCATGGGTTGGCTTTGAAAGCAGAGTTGTTGTTTTTTATTTTGGGGTGGTTGTTTTTTTGGGGGCCTTCTGCTTGTTGATGTGAAACTTGATCAAAGCTGATGAAGCAAGATCCAATCTGGGTCAGTCGCTGGGACCAGAGGTGCCTGGGGAAAGGATCCTCTTGTTAGTCAACAGGAGGGCTGATTTATCACCAGCTTAACAAGTACCGAAACAACAGCCAATCGCCGGCCATCAGCACACCAATCAACCAATAGGAAGAAGCAGGGCTGGTATTCACTTACCTTCCCTACCGGTTCTCAAATGTGAGCGCATGCGCCATGTCCACACATACGCTCAGCCTTCCATGCATGCGCTTTGGCTTTAAAAAGTGCCTAAATGGGATGCGGGTGGGAGGGGCGCCCCGCAATTTCAGCTACTTGTTCTGGTGAACTGGTCCAAAGCGGCATAATTCCACCTCTGGGAAGGTTGCCATATAAATAGGAAACGTAGACTAGCCCAAAGTACATATTCCAGCAGAGAGACGTTCCCTGAGGATGGGCTCCAGGACGGATCAAAAAAATCAGAGGACTAAACCTCTGGTTCCGGCGACCGAACAAGATTGGATCTTGCAACATTATCCTGAGACACGTATATTTGCCTTTCTTTGTGAAAGCTGATGGTTTTTAGTTCACAGATCTGGAGAGATTATGGCTAGTTTGTCTTTCTATCGGCCAGAATCCTTGTCTCAGCTCTAGAATATACCTCCGTTTCAGAAGTCTTCAGGAGCTCCCCTTAGATGGGCTGAAGAAGTTCATCTGATTTGCTGTTTTGAATGCCTTGCCTGGTCAAGGAAAGGTGCTCTAAGATATTTAAAATTTCTGAATTACAGATTACTATCTTTATATTAGCAGGTGACAAAGAAATAACTGATGGATCTGGAAAAGTTCACCCACAAAGGATGTGCCACAGTTCCTGGGAAAGTGTTCACTGGACCGCCGTAAAAGAGAAATTAGCACAGCACTTGAACTTCAGCAAGATTTTCCCAGAAAGCTTCCCTTGTAAATTTAATTATGCTCACAAAGAAGTCCTGTTGAAACAATACAATCTTCAAGCAGCCAAATACCAGCCAGAAAAAGGCCTGGCGAGTGGTGAAAATAGATACTTTAAAGCTAGCTGTCTCCCATATTATTGTGAAGTGACTATTCTTGGTAAGTAACTACTGACTTCCACACGCTTTGCAATTGAACATTTTGTGGAGCTTTGTTTTAACAAAAAAAAGTGCTACAAGGTGTGGAATTCATGTTTGCTGCTCTGAAGGAATGGGTCTTATTTTTAGAGCATCTGGAAAGGAGGTCAGCTAGATCCCAAAGAACCCTTTTCCATATGGCCAAAGAGACTGTGAAATATATTATCCTTGAAACGAGGGAATTTCAAGAGTAAACCCAAACTTTCAGGGTACTAAAAGCATAACAAATCATTCCTTGATCTGCCCTAAACGGGGAATATTATTGGTTTAGGATTGCTCAACTTACTCTATGTTGTTCAGTTTAGAAATATGATGATAGAAACAGTTCAAAATGTACTGTAGTAGTCTTGAAGGAAGACGTGATGAAAAACCCCATGGGTGAATGGTCCGTGTTTAATAGAGTATGCTCATATTTTGAAACATGACTTAGGACTGGTTATCATTGATTTCCTTTTGAATGAAACATTGGAAAAATGAACCCAACAACAAACCATTTTGGAATGCAGGTGTTTTCCTAAATTCTTTCAAGAAAAGGTTGGGCAGGCAATTGTCTCCAGCTTTGGGAAATGAAGGCTTGATCCTTGGACTTAAAAAGCTTTGTTTGATGACCAGATCCTTGAAGACGGTTTTTATAGTTCATTAACCCAGCTTTTTGGAATTAACCGAAGTAATGTATCTCTTGAACAGGCATAAATCAGGAAATAGCTGTAGAGGTTGCCCTCCTGAATGACTCTTACTTATTTCAAGCCAAAGAGACACCACAAAATGCAGCACCTTCTCACATAAGTAGTTCTATGCCTTGCCAGGAGACCATTAACCAAGAAGGACTTTTTGAGTTACTTTCACTTCCAGGTAGGATATTCCAGATAACAATGATTTGTATATGGCTGTTGTCACTTCTCTAAAAATAAGCAATTGCAAATTAATTTTTAAGAATCTGATAGCTCAATTCATAATAATCTCCACGTCTTCTTGTCTTCCAAGCAATTTTATTTAGAGCCCGATTGAGGGTTTTGCTGACTAGTTCTCTTCTAGCCTTAAAAATCATTTAAATCTAGATGGACCAATCTGTTTTCTTCTGAAGAGGGAGCAGCACTATTATCCAAGTAATGATACTTTTGAAACTCCCCCTTCCTCTTTTTTTTCTTTTCTGTTTTTAAAACTACTTATCCTGGCAGCTGTAAAGAATTTAAAGAAGCCGACCACGTGTTTAAACAAATATATTTTCATTGCAGGTGGTTTGCCTTCATTTCGGCTTTGAATTTATAACTTGAGAGTGGGTTGCTTGCAAATTATCCTCTTCAAATTATCAATGCCAACTTTCTCTCTGCTATGTTAAGAATTTCTATCTTCTAGATAATGGAAGATCAAGAAAGATATCTTTATGGGGCCAGTCAGTTTGTTTCTATAGATTTTTATATTGAAAAACAGGGAGCTATAATTGTCAAGAATAACTTCTCCAAATTCTGCAAAAGGGAAGAAGTTGACATGCTTTTTTAAAATAAAAATGGTGGATTTTAGCAGTGGGGTAGATCATTTCATGACTCACTATTTAACTTCAGAAATTGTAAAGGGCAGCATTACCCTCTTTTTAATTCTGGTCATCTATGGGTTTTGTTTAAAATCAAAACCGGCTGACACTCTTGCTGTTGCAGGGTTTGAAAAGTAACCTGGAGCTACAATTGCTTGGCATATTAGGCAAGGTTTTTCTCTATGTTGTAATCGGCTTGGGTGGGATTATTTTCCTTTCCCGTTCTTGCTCATAACCATTCTGGAATTAATCTTAGGTCAACTGATGAATAGGTAACCGCTATTTCCGAATGTGTAACATGCCCATTATCTGTTTGTATACTAGATGATTTCAAAGCTGCTGCCCTGGAGAACCAACGTGTCATCTGCATTCTGGATGTTTGTTCTCTGGATAACAACAAAACCGAAGTCTTGCTTAGGAAAATATATAAAATAACAGAAGTTGATGTAGTCAACCAAACTTAACTCATGGTTTGACATAAATATATTGTAGACCAAGAAGAGAATGTTTTTCTCCTGCTATGCTCTCCGCAATTTGGATATTTTAGCAGTGGTTAAGGAAAGTTTTTGGTTCTTTCGTACTTGAATTTTACAGAGTTTTTGGGCAACAAGTAATGCACACGTATTGCTTTCTTAACCTTTGTTTAACTTTAAAGTAGCAAAAGATAAGCCACCAATGCATCTGATAGTCAGATCCTGTCCTGTGATAAATGAACACCGTACATGAGAAGACTGTGGCTCTTTTTGCTGCTTATCTCTGCTTTCTAGGTGACTGAATTTGGTCTGATTGGGAAAAGTTTGTTGCTGGGAGTGAAGATCTTTAGTTAGGATAGGGCAATCCAGCAGCAGAATGGTCTCCCTCAAACGTTGCCTCCTTAAATCGCCTTTCATCAACAGTCTGCAGAAGGCTTGGATGAAGAAGGAAAGAAAGCTACCAAGGACAGAGTTTGCATTTTGAACTTGTTTGTGAAGTCTGCACAAATGCTGCAGTGGGGGAAGTGTGTCATTGCCGTAATCAAGCCCCTTATATTTGCTGTGTCAACTGTGGATCATGATTACATTGCCAGCTGATCATTATACAGTTGCGGCCTCTTCCGCAGATGATGAGCTGTGGAGGGGGGAGGAACACTCCAATCAGAAACCGTAATTTTGGAGTTTTGTTACGGAATGGAAATGAAGTCGAGCTGCATTGGGTACAGAAGTACCGGTCTAGGGCAAACGGGTAAAATCTGATCATGTGGTTTGAGAGCGGGCATAGTACAGCAGCAGCCCAGTCAGCCAGAAAAGGGAGGTTGAACATGTGTGAGCGTGTGGAGAAGTGAGTGCGTGCCTTTCAGTGTGACTTGGAAGAAACCAGCGGTCCTTGTTTTGTATATTGCATTCCACTATTGCTTTGATACCGTAGTTATTTATTGGTCAGGGCCAAAGAGAAACTGCTGGGTTTGCCCTGAAAACCGCCTCTCTCGCTGCTGTCTTTTCTTCCCCAGACTGAAACAACAACCACGCCAGTAATTCCAGCCACCCCTTTCTATCAAGAAGTGTGAGGTTTGACAAATGCCCTACCTGGTCCTTTTGGTGCCAAAATCCGTTTCCTTTTTCCAGGGTGTGAATTTTTTTTTAATATAACAATTATAATGTTCTACAGTTGGCTTCTGTTTGAATATATTGATTTTAAAGTATTGTCTGAAAGATTATATACTGAAAGAAAGAATAAAAATGTTATCAAGTGTGTAATTGTGTATTGAGCCAGCAGACGTACTAATGCATTTCTTCCAGTTGGAAGAAATGCATTTATATAAACTTCTTGGTTCAAATGGTTTCTCTTATTCCTACTACTATTTCACAACATGGATGGGTAGTGGGGGAAGAGGATTTGCCAAAGGTATTAGAAAATTAAGTTGCAAAAGATTGATAGAGCCAGCATGTTATTTGTGTTCAAACCCGGGTTAAAAAAGAAAAAGTAGACCCACCAAAAATCAGTGAAATACGTTGAAACTGTATGTATTTTTATAACATTCATTTGAAGCAAAGTTTCGCTTAAAAAGTGCTTTTTAAAAAGTGATATTACATATTAACAAAAACGGGAGACTGGGAATTCTAGTCCCGCTTTAGGCACAAAGCCAGCTGGGTGACCTTGGGCCAAGTCATACCTTCTCAGCTCTAGGAAGGAGGCGAGGGCAAACCACTTCCAAAATCTTGCCAACAAGACTGCAAGGACCAGTCCAGGCAGACACTAGAAGTCAATAAAGACTTGAAGATAAATAAACTTAGATGAATTCTACCGGAATAATTAGGATTGGCTCTTTCCCCCTCAAATTCCCCCATGTTTATTTAGAGCGGAACATATCACCTTGCAGAGTAAGCACTTTACTCTTTTTTCCCTCTCACCTGTACCTGCGTGTGTAGGGAGGGGCGCTCAAAACCTGCCCGGAGCTCTTCAGCCGGCATGCCTGCTTTGGAAGCAGTTGTGTGGAAGCGAGAGTTGCGAGTGGTGGAGTTGAGAATTAGCTGCCTGAATTCCTGCCCTGTGGCTCCGGCATCAGGTCGTTTTATTCCCCTGAGATAAGCAAAGTGAGAGCGGAGCTGACGCAACGCAAGCTCTAATCACCAGGGAGGAGCCGTGTTGCTTACCTGCCAAAGGATTGTAATTTCAGATTAAACGCAGAGGAAAAACGAATGCTTTTCAACACCTTTTGGATCTTATTTTTGAGGCCACTGAGCAATGAAGGGCGGACAGAAACCCAGCCCTGCACGATTTCTGATCCTCGCCGGCCTCTTCAGCGCTGTCCCGGCTCTCCCCATCAAAGCCAACGTGAGTTTGGTCTACTTTAACGCTATCAACCAGAGCTCGACGAACAACAGGTGCGAGTGCGGCATGTTCGGCGTGCAGTCTCCCGTGGCGGAGGCTCGAGGGCTGGTGGTGCTTTCCAATTCATCCAAACTCCAAGCTTGCACATGGGACACGCATTTCGCCCCCGCGGTGTCGCCCTGGATTGCCCTCGTCGCAAGAGGCAACTGCACCTTCACGGAGAAGATTAAGCGGGCGGCTAAACTGGGCGCGGCGGCCGTGGTCATCTATAACTACGCAAAGCACGGCAACAATACCATCCACATGGCCCATCCCGGTGAGTGTTAGCTCTTGGGCCTGGGCGCTTTTTAAATAGTCTTTAGGTAGCAAAACCGTCTGAGGATTTCTGTCTTGCGAGTGGATTTTGACCTTTGAAACTCGACTTTGAGGCAGAATTCTGCCTGAAGCCTCTGGGCGGTACAGTGTGTGTGTGTGTGTGTGTGTCTGTGTCTGTGTCTGTGTAGAGGGATAGGCTGTGTAACCTTATCCTTTTCTGCTTTGAGGACAATTTCTAGCATTATCAGAGTAGGATGGAATTACAGGCTTGTTGTGTTTATTCATTGTTTGGTTTTACTATGCCAACCTGAATGCTACTTCCAGGTTCATTGGGGAAAGCTTTTTACACTTGGTTGGACTTGCACCCCAAAATATAAAAAACAGGCGATTAAAAACCCCCCATAGAAGATTACTTGTGAGAGTCTTTTAGGTAAGATGGTGATTAGAAATTTAATAAAAGATAAAAAGGGCTTGGCTTGAAAAATCAGTGATTTTTCAAATCCTTGAGGTCCTTATTTATTACTAGAGTTGCAGCATTCTGAAATAACGGGGGGCCCGTTTTCCCTTGCTACCTTTCAAAAGTCTGGTTGAAGGTGATGCCCAAGGAGGAGCATGCAAAGATGAGGAAAAGGCTTCAGAGAAGGCATATAAAGGTGCACTCGTATAAAAAAAACCCGCAAGACGAGAAAAAGCAGTTTGCCATCTGGTTTCTCCGGCATTCCCCGTATCGTCTTTTGCGCTTTTGAATATTTCATTATAAACACCAAGAGTGCAGAGCTACGCGCTTTCTTTATCCAATGTGTAGAGAATGACTTTATCCAGTACTAACAGCAGCCATCTTTGTTTTCCGGTGACTTAACTCCCCTGGGTACATCGTAAGTTTCCCCTCCCCTCCCTTCTCTTTATTTCTTCATAAGCCAAGCCAAAAGAAAATCTGCACCACTGATGTACCTACCTCTGGCTGGTGAGCATTGCGTTGATGGAGGGTTTGGACTTGGCGGCTGCTTAACAGAAGCTTAATCATATCCACTGCTGAAGCAGAGTAAAAGTTGGAAAGAGAATGAAATGAGGAATGGGCTTGGAGATGAATAGACCAAGACCCTTGTTACAACGATGAGCAGCCTTCTGTTTTGAGCGTACCCTCGGAAGGATGCAGTGTTTTGTTTTTAAATGTCTGGTTCATAGATCTGGGGCACACAAAGAACTGGCTCAAGGAAGGGCCCACTGCAGGCCAACAAACGTTCTGTGATAACAGGGTATCTGCCCTGAGAAGTTATCCAAAAATTAAAATCGCCAATTCTCTCCCAAGAGAGCAAGTACTCCTGAATTTCCTTGATTGTCTTTCTGGAGGGGGCTGTACAAATATTTCTGCTAAACCCTGTGATCAAATGCAGAAGACCAAAATGGCAGAAAGGAAAGCTTTGGGGCCATTTCTTCCCTTTTGGTGGTACAAGCAGATAACCTGCCTGGCCTTTGTCTCAATTTCTGCCTGATTTGGTTACCTGAAGTAAATCATTCCCACCTGAATAGCTTCCAGGTCCCCTGGTGGCTTTGTTGAGTGCAGAACTTTAAGTAAGAATTCAGGGGTTCTGGTGTCAGAGATGCTCCTATTTGGATTGGGCCCTTTCATCCAATGCCTGTGCTTTGCTCTATATTTTTGGCTCCTAGGCTATATTTCCCCATCTTATATTATAGGGCAGGGATGTCAAACTCAATTTCATTGAGGGCCGCATCAGGGGATGGGGTGGGTGTGGCCAGCGTGACGTCGCTTGTGTTGGGAGCGCTCTGCCCGCGAAAACGGGCTCCTGATCTCCATGTTTGGCCATGATGGCCTTCTGCAGCCCTCTGCCAGTGAAAACGGACCCAGCCCGCAGGGTGGCTAGATGTGGCCCATGGACTGGCCTGCGGTGCCTCTGCCAGTGAAAACGGAGCTCGGGAGGTAGCCCTCCCAGGCCTCGTTTTTAGCACAATGGCCTCCTGCAGCCCTCTGCCAGCGAAAGGGGAGCTCCGTTTTCCTGGCAGGGGGCTGTAGGAGGCTGTCGTGGGCAAAAATGGGGTCTGGGAGGGCCAGTCCTTTGCTGTTTCCAGGGTAGCCCCGTGGGCCAGGTCTAAGCACCCCCCGGGCCTTCAGTTTGACAACGCTGTTATGGGGAGAGATGCGTGGCAGTCCGTGAGAGCCTAAAATCTGATCTAGTAGCCCCTTTTTATATTAGCACATTTGATTCAGCCTTTGCAAACGGCATCTCATTTCATCCGATGCACGGAGTCACTGAAAGCTGGTCTAAAGTGGGTCGAGTGGGATAGAAGGGGAAGCGACAGGATAGTTGTGCAGTTTATATGGGAAATGACAAGTATTTAACAATCGTAATGTGGGGAAGACCCATTGTGTTTGTCAAATCCTTCTGAGACGGCCTGTCATCTTCTACCTTCAGCAAAACTCTTGGTCAGTTAGGCGAGTCAAATTTCTTTGTCCCAAGGAGCTCATATAGGTAGTCCTTGACTTACAACCACAATGGAGCCCAGAATTAATGCTGCTAAGTGAGATATTTGTTAAGTGAGTCTTGCCCCGTTTTACGACTTTCCTTGCCACGTTTGTTAAGTTAGTAACCACGGTTGTTAAGTGAATCTGGCTTCCGCAATTGATTTTGCTTGTCAAAAGGTCACAAAAGGAGATCACGTGATCCCAGGACACTATAATCGTCATAAAGATGAGCCAGTTGTCAAGCATCTGAATGCAGATCACTTGACCCTGGGGATGCTGCAACGGTCGGATGTGTGAAAAGCAGTCCCAATCACCGTTTTTCCAGTCCCGCCGTAACTTCGAATGGTCACTAAACGAACTGTTGTCAGTCTGTACTTTGTAATCTCTAGACGGTCAGACCCTGGTGTTCTTTTGTCCTTGGTTCGAGTCCTGACGCCAAAGCTCTCTCCATCGATTGCTTTGCACCCATGAGTTCCATGGGGGATTCAGGGAGCCTCGGCTGTCAGGTTATGATGTGTATCTCACTGGAGGGAGAACTATGGAAAAAATCTCTAGTCTCCAGAGGCCGGTGATGGTGCTGTTGGTAAAGGTGAGAGTTAAATAGACACACACACACACACACACACACACACACACCGTTTAGGTAACCTATAGTTATGGTTCCTATAGTAGCATCGTTCTTCTGGGGTTGCTTATGAGAATCTCGTTCCAGGTTGGGTTCGGCATGCGAATTTAGTCCTGCCACCCAGGTACCTAGGAAAGTATCCTTATCCAGCATGGTTTGCAGCTGATTAATAACAACCTTTGAGTGGCTCGAGCAGTAAGATGTAGATAACAGCCAAGATTGTTCTCTTGTTCTGGTGTTTTTTTTTAAAAAAAAAGGTTCTCCCTAGGAATCAATTTGCTTCTATTGATCAGTATATTGATCTTGTTGGGCGGGTGGTTCAGTCTCCTGACTGCCTGGATTAATTCCATCAGTTGAGCATCTCTGTCAAATGGGTCAGAGCATAGAGTAAAAAAAAAAAAAAAAACCCCACCACACACACACACACACACACATGGGAAATTGATTTGGTGTGATGCATTCTGGGTAGAATCTGGAAGCATGTGTGTAAAGTATCCATGGTGATCTGTAGGTTCTCTGTAAAACGTTTGTGTGTCCATTATAGTTTTCATCGTGACACCAAGAAGGTGGGTTTTATCTGTAAATAGGGTTGCACACATGATTTCAAGGCATGCCGGTATCTTCGCAGCTGGCCTACACAATGCTTTCCCAATTCTTAAATCTGGAAATCCTTCCTTTAATCGGGCTTTGTTGGTGATACTCCCATCAATGAGATCCATGGGGAAAGACTCATCATATCCATCAAGACCTCAACCCCTTCCACCCACCCTCAACCTTAGCCTTCCTATCCATAGCACAAGTCAATTCCCTCAATGTCATGATAACACTGCACAATGGACACAAAAACACCCCCATTATTCAGGAAGCCTGCAAAGAATAAATGGAGTTTCAGTCTCAAAAGGACAGACAAATATCGGAGCACGCTAATCTTTTCAAGGCACTCCCATTACGGATTTTTAAATAGCTGTTTTGGAACGATGAAATAATCTGGTTTATAAATCCCAATTTGAATCCTCTATCATTTCAGGCATGTGACGGAGCAAGCTGCAACTCCTAAAAACCCCAATGCCTGCTACTAAAACCTCCTCCTGATTTTCCTCTGCTTATGTGTCCAGGTTTATGCTGGTCCCTGGTTGCAATAAAGATGTGATTTGATATATAGCCAGGTTAGTACAGGCAATCATCAGAGAGTACATTTGTGAATACTGTATAAACTGCCTTGCCTTACTGCTTGTGAGCGGAACGCTCTGGAAAATCAGACAATTCAAGCATAAAGAAAACTAGTTTTTGATCAGGAGGGATTCTGTAACCAATTCATTCTGAGAATCTGTCCCGTGTCTTCGGAAACGATAGAGACATGAAAAGGAAAACAAGAAGAATCCTGTTCTAAATTCACTGGGTTTATAGTAGAAACAAACTTAATGGAACTGTAGAAATAAATCCAAGGCACAGTTCTTTATCTATCCTGGAACAATAGTGCCCCGAGCTGGCCAACTTTTAATTGTGCACACCGAGCCAAATGCCCACATTCCAAAAAGTCTCCTGCCTATAATCACACAAATTAGCTCCCTACCGAAACTGCATTGTTCTTTTTCAATCTCCTCCGTTGTTCAGCAGACGACAGACGGAATGGAGGAAGCAATTCGCTTCCCCAGTTTTTCTTCCCTTCTTTACACTTTCAATTCTCTCTGTGGTTTTTTTCCCCCTGATTCTTTTTTTCAGTTCCTATGTAGTTGTTCTATTAATGTTCTTACCCATCTGCTTGCAGTATCTGGCTTGTTATTATACCTGAATAGGAGTATTTCTTAGGTGCGAGCCATTATGAAAGTGTAACACTCATACACCATATCAGAGCAACAACGAATAAAGAACATTTATTTTAGACGATTCAAGGAAGTGGATGCTGAAGTAATAAAATAACTGAGTGACACCAAAATATTCACAACTTGTAGAAAAGGATGGGAATCATCTTTTCATCCCAAGTTGTCAGGTCAAAAAGTTTGAATGTCATCGCTGGAATAGGACAAGCAAATTCTGGGTGTGGCATTTAGGGGTTTTTTTTTAATGCCCCTGTTAAAGCAAATTCACAATCTGGATAGTCCTCAAATTACAGTGACAATTGAGCCCAAAATGGAGGTTGCTAAGTGAGAAATTAGTTAAGCGGGTTTGGCCAAATTTTACGACTTTCCTCACCATGTTTGTTAAGCGAATCACTGCAGCTGTTAAGTTAGGAATACGGTTGTTAAGTGAATCTGGCTTCCCCATTGACTTTGCTTGTCAGAAGGTCGCAAAAGGATCCCATAACCCTAGGACACTACAACTGTCATAAATGTGAGTCAGTTGCCAAGCAGCCAAATGTAAATCATGTGTCCATGGGGATGCTAAAACGGTCCTTTTTTTTCAGTGACACTGTAACGAAACAGTCACTAAATTAGCTGTAAGTCGAGGACTATCTGTAGAACAACTACGTCAAGAAAGGTCGTAGAACGAAGCAAAACTAACTTCACAACTGTCGCTCAGCAACCTCAATTGTGCTTTAATTGTCTGTATTTGTTCTATTAATCATGTTCCAGATTTTCAAATAGAAATTAATGTTTGATTTTTTTCTGAATGATGTACTCTGGCCTGGTGCTTCTGGACAATTGTCATGGATCACCTGACATTGCGCACTGCTAACTTCCCATGCTCTGCGTCCCAAAGTACAGCTTTATTTCAGGTAAACAAAACATTTTCAGCCATGTCAATCAGAATCACCCTATCAATCATGTAACGTCATCAAATGTATCGGTATAAAAAATAGTTATCCAATACCTAACTGACCAAATCTTAAGCAGGTTGAGACCTGGTTAGGTATTTAGCTGAGAAGCCATCAAAAATTTCCAGAATAGCACCCTGAATTGGGAAGTTACAGATACATATCAGAAGATGGCAATGACACACAATTTTTGTATTGCCAAGAAAATTCTGTGGGTAATCTTCAGGTGTGTGTAGTCCGTAGGAACTCAGCTCTTTCTTCACCTTCCAGCCTTCGTTATAAGTAAAGAATAGAATATAATTCTTTATTGGCCCAGTGTGATTGGACACACAAGGAATTTGTCTTTGGTGCAGATGCTCTCAGTGTACATAAAAAAAATACATCCATCAAGAATCATAAGATACAATATTTAGCTGTAAGCAAGGCGACCCATTGGCCCTTGGAGTTAAGGCCATAAATAAATATTAAGAATTGCATACTTTGATCTAATGAACAGCCTTGCGGTTTTCCATTTTCATTTAAAGACCTCTTGTTGGGGCAGGCCTCAAGTTGTGCCATTTCTATATTCGTTGTTTGTATAACCGGCTTTGACATGTTTAGACACATTTTCCCTGTTTGCAGAACATCAGTAACTTGGTGCTTCTGAGACTGTGTCCTGTGGTCACACTCCCTGGTCATATGAAAAACCCCAGACCTCCAATCTTGTGTAATCAGCTCCCTTAAAGAAGGAAGGGAAATGCCTTTTTCTGATTCATTCCCAGCAAATAGAAAGTCAGCCAAATTCCAGGAAAGACTCTACTGAATGATATAACAGAATTTCTGCCTGTATGTGTCTGGGTAATTTCTTATCTCACGAATAGCTTCCCATATTACACTAAGCTGTGTTTGGTTAAATCAAGTCTGTGGGGCGTGTCGGAGATATACAGTTGACATAACATCAAAGCAAGCCAAACAGATCCAATTTGTCCTTTTGACGTGATCCTTGAACCCCTAACTGCGATTTCTAACAGATTATCAGAGTTGGAAGGGACCTTGTAGGTCATCTAGTACAACCCCACTGCCCAAGCAGGAGCCCTTAGACATTTCTGATAGATGGCAGTCCAATCTCTTCACGAAAGCCTCCAGTGATGAAGCTCCCACAACTTCTGAAGGCAACTTCTGTTCCACGGGTTGATGGTTCTCACTTGTAAGGACATTTCTCCTTATTTCCAGATTGAATCTCCCCTTGGTCAGTTTCCATCCATTATTATTTTTCTGGCCATTGGGTGTTTTGGAGAATAGCTTGACCCCCCCTCCTCTCTGGGGCAGCCCCTCAAATATTGGAAAACTGGTATCCTGTCTCCCCTGGTCCTTCTCTTCACTAGACTAGTCAGGCACAGTTCCTTCAACCGTTCGTTGTATGTTTTAGCCTCCAGTCCCCATATCCTAAACAGATTGAGGTAGTATGTTTTGAGATTATCCATTTTATTTGGGCCTGGGGAGAAAGAGGTTTAAATCTGGGACTTTCACCATGAAATGTTTAATGTATTGCTCCATACCAATTGCTCTCAGCTGACATTTGTGAGTAAGTTATTTCTTACTTACAAGGCTGAAATCCAGCTTGGAAACCCCCCTCCACGAACCCAAAATTCTTTGTCTGAAACAGATGAAAGATTTTGTCATCTTTTATCCTGTCTTGTTACCTTTCTCTTCTAGCCCAAGAAATGCTGTCTCGTCTGCAGATGGAAAAAGACTGGAACCATTAATATTCACTTAATGCTAATTTTTCCTCCAAGCTAATTCATTTATTTGAAAAGCACATTTTTATTACCTAGCTAATGGGGTCCGACATTGTTCTCTCTACATTGCCCAAGGAAAATTACACAAATCAAAATCTTTATTTAACTTCTTGAAAAGTCAAACACATCTAGGGCAAACAGATGTCCAGGCAAGGCTTCTTGAGGTACAAAATCCCAGGGAGTTATTTTTAGGACACCGAGACCTTGTGTTAATTGTGGGGGTGGGAGGAAACCTCCTCACTGTGTATTTAATGTATTTGATGTGCTTTTCATTCATTCTTGTGGGGAATTTACACATTTTTCAGAGGTGGCATTTTGCTTTTCAGCATTTCAGAACCTGGAAAAATAAGCCTTCATGTTTTTTCCCATCACATTATTATTACTATTACATTGTTATGGCGATTATGATTGCACCAAATTTACAGGGTACTAACTTGCATTGTAGAAGGCAATGCACGTTTCCTGTGTGGTGCAGGATTTCTTCTATCGCATAAGCTAATGAATGGAAACTAGAAATAAACTGCCAGGAGTAGTTACCATTTCCTGGAAAAGGAACGGATTTGTTAAAAAAATGAATCAAACCTTCCACAGCCTGGCATCTTCCCAATGTCCTAAATCTACAACTCCTAGAATCTCCATTAGTTATAATCTTCTGAGTAAGTAACCTCAACATATCGGGATCAGACCAGTTTGAGAGATGTTGGTCTAGAGAGTCAGTGTTTCTCAACTTTGGCAACTTTTAAGTTGTGTGAACTTCAACTCCCAGAATCCATACTGCCCTGGACATCTATAGCTGTGTACATACAACGCAATAGGTGAGAAAGATAGCAACACAGTGTACTTTATTGAACGAGGCAGTCTAAAATAGTAGCAGATGAAGTCCAGCAAGTTGCCTTCTATCCGGTTCTTATCCAGCTTTGCTCATTTCAGCAGGGTGGAGCTTGTTTTCCCAAGTTCTTCTGTTCCCCAACCCTGGGTGAGAATCTTGGGTGACAGAATGTGGCATCCTGGCCCAATTATTCATAATTTGGAGTGCTGAGCAAAGGCCCAATCTGCTTGCTTAATCAAACAGCGCCATCTCTGTGACCTATTTAATGAGCCTAGTGTGTTTTCATTGAAAGCTTGAAGCACCAGGAGATAGGCCATGCCAAGGAGGGGGTGGGGAGAAGAAGAAGAGGAAGAAGAAGAGTAGTAGTAATATTTCTATGAATTATTATTTAATGGGACCTTTAATGACCTGTAATATCATGAAGGAAGGCCGACTCCTGGACATGGGCACTGCTAAATTAGGAAAGGCAGCTTTATGGACAGAGCTTAGAATGGCCTAGATTAGTTCTCTGCAAATACAATTGAAGCTGAATTGAATGTTATCAAATGGAATTTCCCTGTCCCATTTTTCCAACACCATGAATGAAACTCCTCTTTGATTTTGTTTTTCCAGAGTGAAGATTCCACCCTTGTCCTCTTACCCCTTGAAGATAGTTAAACTCTCTCTTTCAGATGTATTAATAATGGCATTGCATTACTCACAGTTCCCAGCTTCCACCTATTGGAGCATTTTCTTGATATTTGTTTTTAAGTAAGTTTCCAGAATCCCTAAGTCTTGTACTCTGATAAAAACACCGTACATGTAGTCTTTCATTTATGACATTTGTTTAACAACCATTTGAGGTTATAACCACACTGGAAAAAGTGACTTACGACTGGTTCTCTCACACTTACACCTACCATAACACTTTCATGGTTACACAATCAAAATATGGCAACCTGCACACATTTATGATGATTGCAATACTGGGTGGGTGGGGGGTCGGTCATGTGATTCACAACAAAAAAAGGTCATGCAATTTAGTAACCATCACTTAGTGGCTGAAGTTTCAATCCCAATTGCAGTTGTTAGTTGAGGATTTGTCATTTTAGGATCAATAAAATGGATTGTATTTTTATTTTTTAATTGCACATTTCAATAATTTCTTGCTTTTTATTTTTTTACCACCTTTCCCAGTGTGGGAGGCTTCTCCAGAAGTCTTGGTCATCATGTGTCCAAATCTTACAGAAATGAATTTCGATAGAGAATATCCGTAGTTCAGTGTCTATGGAGATTCTCAAGAATAGAATGGAATTCTTTATTGGCCAAGTGTGATTGGGCACACAAGGAATTTGTCTTTGGTGCAGATGCTGTAAATATACATTAAAAAATGATACATTCATCAAGAATCATAAGGTACAACACTTAAAGATAGTCATAGGATACAAATAAGAAATCAGAAAACAATATCAATACAATTCGTAAGGATACAAGCATCAAAGTTACAGTCCTGCAGTCATTAAGTCCAGGTCTTGTTTGTCCCAAAAGTGATTTTTTTTCTCCCAAGAAGCAACTGGACTTTCTGTTGTTTTTTCTTCTTTGAAGACGTTTTGCTTCTCATCCAAGTAGCTTCTTCATCTCTGAAGAAGCTTCTTGAATGAGAAACGAAACATCTTCAAATAAAAAGCTTGTTATGGTACACTGTGTGGTTTTCTTGGTACTGTAGTTCCTTAATTAGAGCATGGCTTTCTGCTTCTTTATTTGTCTGGTGTCAATCCTTGCTTATCTGGCTGTTGGTTGCCAGAGATTATGGGTTTCCAATAAAGAACAATATTTGTGTAGCTCAGGGTTGAAATAAGGGGTCCTTGATGTTCTCTGAGCTGGCTTGTTTTCTTGCAGACATTTCATGGTCCATCTAGGTAACATCATCAGTGCTAGAAGGAAGTGGAGGAGCGTGTGGAGAGGAGAAAGACGACTGGTGTTCTTGGTGTTCTCTGAGCTTGCCTGTTTCCTTGTAGACATTTCATTACTCAAACTAGGTAAGATCAGTGTGCGTGTGTGTGTCCTCAACAAAGAGCAAACCTCACCCTCACTGATAAGCCCTGATGAGTTTACCTAGGCAGGTAATGAAACGTCTTCAAGTAAACCCAGAGGCTCAAAAAGCACCAAATACAAGTCATCCTTGACTAACCTCCACAATCAAGCCCAAAAGTTCTGTTAATGAGTTTCGCCCCATTTTATGACCTTTCTTGCCTCAGTTGTTAAGCGAATCACTGGTTGCTAACTTAATAACCCGGTTGTTAAGTGAATCTGGCTTCCCTGTTGACTTTGCTTGTCCAGAGGTCGCGAAAGGAGTTCATGTGACTCCCCCCCATGCTGCAACCGTCACAAATAGGAGTCAATGGTCAAGAGGCAGAATTTTGATCAGGTGACCATGGTCCTCAGTCCCTTCCAGCGCCGTTCTAACTTTGAAATGGTCACTAAGCGAACTGTTAGTAAGTCGGGCCTGCCTGTTCCCTGCAAAAGCCTTGGCCGCAGAAACTACGACTCCCAGAATCCTTAGCGCAGGCGCCCAGGTGAAGGCACCTTAGCCACGGAGGGAGTGGGCGTGTTCTTTAAGCGCCTCCCCTTTACGCAGACGCCGCCCCCTTTACCCGCGCTCAGAGGCTGGAGCGACGAGCCACGGTCTCGCTCAGAGGGTGGGGGAAGTGGGCGTGTCCTCTAAGCGGCGCAGATACCGCCCCCCTTCTTGCCGGCTGCGTCAGGCGATTGGCGATGGTCTCGTTCCGAGGGTGGGGGCGTGACCTCTAAGCGCCACCCAACACGCGCCGAAACCTGCAGGCTGCCTGAGGCGAATGGCGACAGTCTCGGGGGGGCGGGGCGGAGAGGGGGGGGCGTGTCCTCTTAGCGCCGCCTGAGGTGATTGGTGACGGTCGCGGGGGGGCGGAGCGGAGTGGGCGTGTCTCCCGAGCGCCGCCCCCTCCTGCCTCCCGCTCGCGCGGCGGCCGCGGCGGCAGAGGCTGCCTGAGGCGACGGTCGGAGGGCAACGGGCGATGCGGCGATTGGGGTGGGCTTGGGCGGCGTGGTTGCCGCCGCCGCTGCTGGCCGCGCTGGTGCTGGCGCTGGGGCCCGGCGGGGGCCCGTGCCCGGCGGGGGCGCAGTCGGTGTGGACGGCGTGGCTAAACGTGTCGTGGCGGCTGTCGGACAGCAACCAGTCGGCGTGGAGCGCGGGCGAGAGCGGCCTCTTCGGGCTGGACTCGCCGGTGCGCCCGGCCTCCGGGCTGGTGGTGATCCCGGACACCCGCGAGGGGCTCAACGCCTGCAGCCCGCGCAGCAACTTCTCGGCGGCGCCCCCCGAGGGGCCCTGGGTGGCCCTGGTGCAGCGCGGCGGGGGCTGCATGTTCAGCGTCAAGATCAACGCCGCCGCCCGGCTCCACGCCGCCGCCGTGGCCGTCTTCAACTACGACGGCGCCGCCGGCCCCGAGGTGCAGACCATGACCCACCCGGGTGAGTCGGGGGGCAGGAGGGGCCTCCGCTGGGGAGGATGGGCCTGCGGATGGGTGATGGGAGGGGAGCTGGGAGGGTCTCCCAGCCGCCTTGGCCTCGCTCGTCCTTCTCCCTCCTTTCCTGCTAGGGGAGCCCGGAGGGGGTCTCGCCCTCTCCCCGAAGCCCCCCGGCGTCGCCTTGGCCCCGTTGGGGAGGATGGGCCTGGGGCCCTGTCCCTGTCCTGCTGGGGATGATGGGGCTCCGGGGTTTTCTTTTGGGGGGGTCGGTTGGTCCTCTCCCCGAAGCTCCTCTCCTCCACCTTGGCCCTGCTCATCCTAGATTGTTGGGCTTTCCTGCTGGGGATGATGGAGTTTGCAGCACAGCCGATGGGTTGCCTTCCTCCCTGGCCCTGAGAGGCTTTCCTCTCGGCAAAGTTACTCGGCTCCACCTTGGCTCTCTGAGGGGGGCTTTTTTTTGCTGGGGATGATGGGATTTGGGGCTCCAGGTACAGCAAGGGCTCTAGAAAGGAGGGGGAGGCAGTGGAGTTTAGAGGGTTTGGAGCAATGTCCCCCTCCCCTCCAGCCATTCAGGTGGTTTCTTTTCCCCAAAGACCCTCAGCTCATCCTTGCTTGTGACTCCTCCTTGCTGGGGATGATGGGCTTTGGGACTCTGGGACGACCATGGGGCTTCGGGGGCATCTAGGGGGCTTTAGAGAAAGTCAGGGCAGAAGACAGAGACATCAGGAAGGCCAGTATGATGGGACTTGGGTTCCTTCTGGTCTTTTTTTAAACGTACGTTTATTAAAAGGCCATTCTTCCTCCCATGAGATAAAAGGCAAAAATGAAAAAAATGGCAAGAAGCAAAAAAAAAAACCTAAAGTTACAGTTTATGTGACATCTGACTTCCTTCCCTAGTGTCTTTCCTTCCTCTTAGATTTTATGCAAGTATTACAAACCCCCTCTCATCCGTATCTGTTTTAATCTTCAGATCCATAAATCTTCTTCTTCTTTCTTTGTTTTTTTCAGCAAGAGTCCATAATGTTTCCAGTCTTTGGTGTTTGATCTCTGACCAAACAGATCACAGTTTTGCCCTTTCTGCAAATTCTTTCCTTTTCACTATCCATTCCCCCACTGTGAGGAGTTCTCTTTCCATCCCCTCCTTCTCCTTCCTTCCCTTCTTTCTTCTTCCCTTCTTCTCCTTCCCTAACTTCTACCTTCTTCCCTTCTCCAATATCTTTTTTTCTCTAACAAAACAACCTTAAACAAAAGTGGTATAAAGCCAGGGGGGAAAAATCAAGCCCTGATTTAACCACGAATTTGCCACTATCGTCCACAAGATAGGATTGTAAAGCATCCCAGATTCTCTGCTACTGTGGTTTTGTATTTTTGCCCAAGTCCTTCAGGGTGAGCTCTTGAACCCCTTGACCTCCCCACCCCAGATTTTCAAGGCTTGCAAAAGGAGAAATGATAGTTGAGGGAGGAAAGAGGGGAGGTTTGGGGCTTTTCTGTCCTGGATCTCCCCATTGGATGACATCATAATTCACATTCCACATCTTCTGGAACAGAGAAGGGCAAAAGGCAGTGGTGGGATTCAGCCAGTTTGCACCGGTTGTTAACTTTCTGAGCAGTTTGGTGAACTGGTTGTTGGAAGAAATCTTTAGGGCAGAGAACTGGTTGTTAAATTATTTGAATCCCACCACTAGGCAAAGGTATGGTTGGATCCCAGGCAGCCATAATAATAATAATGCTTCTTTATTGTCAGTGCACAACATATGTACAATGAGATTGGTTGAGCTCCCTCAGAGCACCTTCCTGGTCCATGGGCATTTGGACTTAGAGGAGTCCAGCACCTTTTGAAATCCTGGCAAAGCAGAAGCTACTACAGGTAGCCCGGAGGCCCAGCTGGCGATTGATCCTGATTGCAAGTTTTCAAAATAATCCCCATCTCTCTTCAAACCATCTACGTTGCACCTTCTGAGCAATGCCGTCTCCTCTAAATTCGCTTGTTTGTCCCGGGACTCTGCCCCGACCCGTTTAGACAAATGCCCCTACTGTAACATTTAGGCTGAGAGGTTCCCAGATCATTAATAGGAGGACTGTAAAGTTACCTTCCAACAGGTCACCATGGATTGCCAGGATGTCCCTTCAAGCAGTTTATTAGAGAAGCTCAGCGTGGGTTGTAACATCGGGGATTGCTTTTTTTCTTGACCTCTTTGAACATTTGATTAGTTAACTGGACAGGTAGTCTAGTTTTTGTTTTTGTTTAAAGGTGCCGCTTTATGTTCTGAACAGATTAATGACCTTGGAAGCCAGTGAAGTAACTACTTAGGAAAGTTTATTTTTCTGTTTTCCCAAAACTTCAAAACTTTTTAAGACTTCAGAATCTGGAGAGTTTTAAAAGCCTACTTGAATTGAAATAATAACACAAAGGGCTATTGTGCTATTGAAATTAAGCAGGCTGAGTTTGGGGAGTAGTCAAAAACCTGCAAGGCCCTTAATGCAGATAATTGTCTAGAATGCCCTTTGTTATTAAATGGCAGGGGCTTTTTATGATGCTGATGGCATAACTGAGAATATTCTGGCCACTTTAATGTAGTTTGTGGGTCTCTCTCTCTTTTTAATGGCATGATAAAATAGTGCAGTGACACCGTGGCATTATCTCCAGTTTTTTTAAAATCGTCTGTTTAAACTGCAGGTGGGCACTGCTGCTTGCTTCATTGCTGTGGATATGAATGGAAGCAATGCATGGATAATTTCCAAGCTCAGAAGTCTAAGAACACGAGGAGTAATTAAGTAATGCTTGTCTTTGGGTAATAGGAGTTTCCCTTTGGGAGAAAGAACGCTTGCTCTTCCTTCCCTCCGTGCACGTCTCTGTTGACTCTGAACAAAAGTACTCTCTTTGCGTAGAAGCTTTCCTCCTCTGGGAATTCGCAAACCCACAACATTTTGTTTGTTTTGCAAGTTAACGACGTGGTCTGAGGATCTAACAACAGTTAAGGTGAAGATTAAATGCACAGGGCCTGATGGATGCGGCGTGTTGATCACATAATGCAGGAAACCACTTGCAATAAAATCTTTTTAAAGATTTATATATTGTTGCACAGTCCATAATGCAATATGTAGTTTAAAATATGTTATGCCTTTGCTCTCCCATACAAAGGGTGCTAGGACGTTTTGCAGTAAGGGCAGCCCATTAGAAAACCCAACTTTATGGGAGGCTAATAATTAACGTTTCCCTCCATTGTTGCCACAGTAGGTCCTTCAATAACAAAGAAAATCACTGGCGAGGAAAGCAGGTAGCTTTGGGCAATGCGGCAAGCATACCCTACAGCAAAAGGAAAGTTAATTTTATGCTCTAGTAACCCCTGCATGGCTTTTAGCCACGGCAGGGAAATATAACTGACTTGGAAGCACAGCCAGTAATGACTGAGAGAGAGAAGCTTGAGGGGCCCTTGGTGTTCTCTGATCTCGGTTGTTTTCTGGCACATTTTTTAACTGTGGGGCCCTTGACGCTGTCTGAGCTGGGCTGTTTCCTTGCAGACATTTCGTGAACCAAACTAGGTAACATCATCAGTGCTGGTAAGGAGAGGGCTTTGCTCTCACCGCCCCTAGTAACACTGACAGGGCAAGCCACTAGAATATAAACCGGGAGCAAAAAAAAAACCCTCACTAGCACTGATGATGTTAGCTAGTTTGGGTAATGAAACAACTGCGAGAAAACAACCAAGCACAGAGAGCACCAAGGACCCCACAGTCGCCCCCCCCCCAACCCCGTTGATGATGTTACCTAGTTGGGTAAAGAAACGTCTGCAAGAAAACAAGCAAGCCCATAGAGCACCAAGCATCCCTCACTTCAACCCAGAGCTCCAAATATTCTCCTTTATGGCCAAGAGAAGCTTTTTTTGCCAACTGCAGTGCGCTGGGCGTATTCTGTGTGCATCCCAGATTGATGCAGGGCAATGATGAGAGGAAACAGGCCCAGTTAGTCTGGTCTTGTGGGAGTCGGTGATGTAACCTTGCTTGTCTGTTCTGTTCCCAGCCTGCTAAATTCCATGGGATCCAGTTAGAAGCCAGTTCACTTGACATGACAGGGAAAAAATGCTGGTGTGAACAGAGGGGATTTGACTCATAGGACCAGGTTCAGTCCGTATTCTACCAATCCCTCATTCTGACCAGTTTGCTCTTGTTGGCATGTTACAGTTCTAACAATTTTGCTTAGTTTCCTGCATTTCTTGCTCTTTGTCCCGAGATCTGTGGCAGGCACACCCTTCGATTTCTTTTGTCAGTGTCTCTGCTGTGTGTTGTCAATTTTTATGACACTTACTTAAAACTTTCAGCGGTACATCATTAAAAAAATGAGTCTTAATAGTTTAACCGTCCTTGAGCGATAACTCAAGCGATAAAGAGGAGAGGATGGAAGAGCTGGTTGCGAGTTGTGGGGAGCGCTGCTGTAGCTGCGTTTCCTAAAAGGAAGGGGGTCGTTAGAAAAGGTATTTTTATGACTTTCTTATGCATATCAATGAGAGTATTCAAAAGTTTTCCTTAGGAGAATGGACTAGAGCAGAGGTGGGCAACGCTGGGCCTTGGACGGCTTTTGTGGACTTGAACTCCCAGAATGTCTGAGCCAACCATGCTAGCTCAGGAATTCTGGGAGTTGAAGTCCACAAGTCATTAAAGGGCCAGCGTTCCCTACCTCTGGGCTAGAACTTTGGAGAATCTTCCCCTTGGGGGAAGCCTTGCCTGTGACATGTAAAGCGCATTCATAGAGGTAGTCCTCAAGTTGCAACCACAATTGGGACCAGTCGCTAAGTGAGGTGGGTCTGATTTTATGACCTTTTTTGTGTGAGGTTTTCAGCAAATCCAACTTCCTTCCTTTTGACTTTCCTTGTCAAAAGCCCCCAGGGAAAGTCACATGACCCTGGGAAGCTGCAACCATTGAAAATGCCTGCCGGTTGCCAAAGTGCCCGAATTTTGGTCATATGACCGCAGGATGTCGTAAGTGCGAGGACTGGCATAAGTTGTTGGGGTTTTTCCACCATTGTGACATTGTGCTTGGTTGTTAAGTCAAGGGCTGCCTGTGTGAGAAAGAAATTCTTGAAAACAGACCTGATTTCAAACTATTTAAGATATGCCATCATAACTGTCAGTTGAAACATGCTGAAACTTTATTAGCAAAAGAAGTGATAATCTTTCCACAGATCTCCTCTGTCAATGTGCTTTCAAGGGAGCCAATAAAAGGTGAAGATTTTGACATAGATTTATTGCATTGAAAATAAGAAATACCCCCCATTTAAATTTTTGCCAGCTTGGGAATAATTTTTCAGTTCTGGAAAAGTATTTTCAATGTTTTGCTGCTTACTAGGTAAAAGTTAGAGGGATGCGGTGGCTTAGTGGCTAAGACGCTGAGCTTGTCAATCAGAAAGGTCAGCAGTTCGGTGGTTCGAATCCCTAGCGGAGTGAGATCCCGTTACTTGCCCCATCTTCTGCCAACCTAGCAGTTGGAAAGCATGTAAAAATGCAAGTAGAAAAATAGGAACCACCTTTGATAGGAAGGGAACAGCATTCCGTGCACCTTTGGCATTTAGTCATGCCGGCCACATGACCACGGAGACGTCTTCGGACAGCGCTGGCTCTTCGGCTTTGAAACGGAGATGAGCACCGCCCCCTAGAGTCAGGAACAACTAGCACCCATGTGCGAGGGGAACCTTGACCTAGTTTGAAACAACTTTAAAAAAGGAAGAACATACCTTGTCTATAATATCAAAAAATCAATTTAAAAGCTTCAGATGAAATAAACAGTGCCCAACCCCTTTTTCGTGTGTTTGGAGGAATGGGGATAAAAGGGCCAAATGATGCCAATAGAAGAGCCAAAATTAGTGGATTCCAGACTGAAATTATGTTTATTTTATCAGGAAAAAGTGGCCAAAGATACTGGCCCAGGCAGCCAAAGAGACGTAAATTCCTGGGTCTCTGTTCTACTGCTGAATTCCGAATTTTGCAAGTGAATTTTGATGTGTTTCCTACTGAACATACTATACATTAAGGAAATTGGCCTTGGTTAGAATTAGTGGTACAATTTAATCGAAACTTCATCAGCTTCACTGATTTCAGTGGGAACTCGTGAACTAACTGAATTGCTTGGATTGCTTTCACAGCCTAAAATCATTTGAGATGTGCTTGCGTTGATATTCCTTTCTTGTGTCAAGCAGAAAGGATGGTTGTAGAGCATTTTAAAATAGGCATTTGCAAAGTTTCTGCCAAAGTAAACCAGATTGTGACTGTGTGGCCCAGGATGGGAGATGGGAGAAGGATCAGCTGTTTAAATGGCGGCTCTGGAAAACCAGCCTAGTGTGTTTATCCATAAGTGTAGACTCAGCTGTTTCCCCCCCCCCCCCAATGTTATTTAATTGTTGCCATCCTTGGGAATAAAATAGGTTTTACCTGGCAACCATATCTATTTCTTCTGTGTTGTTTTAATTGCTTTATTATTTTATGTTTTTATGATGTACGCTGCCCAATCACTGGTTGAAGATAGGCAGCAATAGAAATTAATTAAACGAAGTAAATACAATCCCTGCCTATACAATCATATATATTTGATTTAAAATATATGATTTGATATGAATTGTAGGTGATGACTGTGGAAGGGATGCACGGAGGTTTTTGTAACCAATCGACCCACTTTCCACAGTTTGTAATGGAAGATGGTTTGGGGGAGGGGTTGTGTGTGTGTGTGTGTGTGTGTGTTTTGTCTGTCTATTCAAAAATAAATAAAAAATCTTTATAAAAAAAAGAGTAGCTATTGCAGGATCTTGTAAAAGCTTGCCTTCGCCTTCAGAAGTTGTAGGTATTTCATCACTGGAGGCTTTCAAGAAGTTCTCTCAAGTACAGGTAGTCCTCGACTTACAACATACAAATAGAGCCCAGAATTTCTGTTCTAAGTGAGGCATTAGTTGAGCTGTTTTGCCCCATTTTAGGACCTTTCTTGCCACAATCAAGCAAATCCCTGTGGTTATTCAATTAGTACTTTTAAGAAGTGACCGGACAGCCACTTGTCTCAAATAGTACAGGTTCTCCTACTTGAGCAGGGGGTTTGACTAGATGACCTCCAAGGTGCCTTCCAACACTTGTTATTCTGTAATTAGTAAGTTAAACTGCCGGTTAAGAGACCTTGGATACTGCCCCCTCTCTACAATTTATGCTTCAGATAAAGGAAAAATGAGAATAAATCAGGGTGGATTTGATTTAAATCAAGTCAATTTAAATCATGATTTAAATCACTGGTAAAAAGGCTTGATTTAAATCAACTCGATTTAAATCATAATTTTTAAAGAGCAACTGTTGTCTCTGTCCCGCAGTGGCTCCTCCACTGACCCACTGTTGACACACCGACAACTTTATCAAATAAATTTGATAAAAATCCCAAAAAATCCGACTTAAATTTTATTTTTAAAAACCATCTATTTTTATTCACCATGGAATAAACGTAGTATAAAGTTTTCAAATCATAAATGTTTGTTCTCTGTGAACACCTGGGCCAGATGTAAATCAAATGCCTAATTAACTATGAGAAGCATCAGTATGGATTTTGCCTGCTGAGACTTTCTTGTTGGTTGAGCTGGAATTGCAAGGACCAGCGCTCATAAAAATTAGCCTCAGGATATTCTCATGAAGGTTGAAACTGGTTCCTCTGCTAAATGAAGTCATTCTGCTCGGGTCAACAGAAACCCAACAGGTCCTGTTCAAATAAAGGGACAACTTCCATTACATTTTCATTATATAGCTTCACAGCCTTGCTTCTCTTTCAATTGTACTGCAAAATCAGACTTTTCAAACTCGCCAAATAGGAACAAAGCTAATATTCTCATACATTGTGAATAATTGGGTCCTTTTTTTTAAAGAAACTTCAAACCCAGAATTAATCTGCAGAGTTAGAAAATCAGTACTTAAACTAAGAGAAATACAATACCACATTCTGGTGATGATATAATTTGAGGTTTCTACTGATTGTTTTCTACTCTGAAATGTATTTGAATATAAGTTTCTACTATCTTTATTTCTACACTCCTTGGTTAGGGAAGTAAAGGTAAAGGTTCCCCTCCCACATATGTGCTAGTCGTTCCCGACTCTAGGGGGCGGTGCTCATCTCCATTTCAAAGCCGAAGAGCCAGCGCTGTCCAAAGACGTCTCCGTGGTCATGTGGCCGGCGTGACTAAACACTAAAGGCGCACGGAAGGCTGTTCCCTTCCCATCAAAGGTGGTCCCTATTTTTCTACTTGCCTTTTTTACCTGCTTTCGAACTGCTAGGATGGCAGAAGCTGGGACAAGTCACGGGAGCTCACTCCGTTACGCGGCGCTAGGGTTTTGAACTGCCGACCTTTCTGATTGACAAGCTCGGCATCTTAGCCTCTGAGTCACCTTTTGATTAAGGAGGTGATTGTCCACAATTGAGCCCAAAATTTACGTTGCTAAGCGAGACAGTTGTTAAGGGGCTTGTGCCCCATTTTACTATTTTCCATGCCACATTTGTTAAGTGAATCCCTGCAGTTACTGAGTAATCTGGACAGAGAGAAGCAACCTAGAACTAAGGAGGAATTGACTGACAGTGAGAACAATTAATCAGTGGAACGACCAGAAGCTGTGGGAACTCCCAACACTGGAGGTTTTCAAGAAGAGACTTTGTCTGAAATGATACAAGGATCCTGATTGAGTAGGAGGTTGGACTAGAAGACCTCCGTGGCCCCTTCCAACTCTCTTATGCTAAATGTAGTAAAATATTAAACAAATACACATATAACACACACCATCTAATCTACTGAAGGGAAAGTGGCTATGAAGACTCTTCTGGGATCGAAGAAAGAAGGCTATAAGTACTACTGATTTCTTCCTTTGCTTGAGCTCATAAAAGAAACATGAGCTGCTTAAACCCCCTATGGCTGTGATGGCACACCTATGGCACGCGTGTCAGAGGTGGCACGCAGAGCCATCCCTGTGGGCACGTGTGTGCCTTTGCCAGCTGCTTTGTTGGGTTCCATCGTGCACATGTGCACCGGCCAGCTCTTCCGGGTTCTGGCGCTCCGGCGTGCGCTCCAGTTTCGGCACTTGGCAGCGAAAAGGTTAAGCATCACTGCCGTGTGGTCTTCAACGTCACGATCCACTGCCTTTTTCTTTTCGCACTTGCACACTTCCTGGGGTGTGATACCAGGTACTTCACTGGAGTTTGGCTGTGTTGCACTGCAGTTGCACAAGTGAAAAGGCAGAGAGCAAAGGTGCATTCTGAATTGCGTGGTTTCTCATATCTCCCGATCTGGCCACGGAGCCTTCAAGGTTCTTCACGAAGAGGGCTAAATAAAGAAGAAAGATTTGCTCAGTCAGGAAGCTTCCTCCGTGCAGATGTGATTGGGCGGCTGTAGGTGAATTGGCT
The DNA here is from genome assembly GCF_964273705.1 of Natrix helvetica. Lineage (NCBI taxonomy): Eukaryota > Metazoa > Chordata > Lepidosauria > Squamata > Natricidae > Natrix > Natrix helvetica. The sequence continues at coordinate 21,881,674 of NC_138562.1, read as the reverse complement.
GTTTCCTAAGCAGCCTTTGGGTGTCTTCTGGGCCAGGTTTCTCCACCTGGGGCAACTTTAAAGACTTTTGGACTTCAATTCCCAGAATTCCTCAGCCAGCTATGCCAGCCCTTGGAGAATCCTGTTCTAGGCTACCTTTGACTGATCCAAGTTTCTCTTTCCCTGAACCTTCCCCAGCTTCCTGCCATAAATTCGGGAAGAAGTTGTCCCTATTTTCAAAGAAGTTTTCCTTTTGAATATTAGCCAATAAACTCCACGGAGGTGCCTTGAAACCTAACACAGGAGATCACCTGTGGGTTAAATCCGACACATTTTGGGGGTCGGCAAGCTGAAACTGCCCTCCTTTTTTCTTTGATGATGCTTATATTTGAAGTAGACTCTGTATTTTATCTGTATTTCTTTATTCTGTTACATTATGTCGCGTACATTGGAGCCAGTGACCCTGAGAGCTGTTTGAAAGAAATTTCACTTTAATGTATGCTGATTAGTGTACATTCAAAGTGACAATAAAGTTATTATTCTGTTCTATCCTATATTCTGTGCTGTTCTATAGTCCATTCTATATTCTATCCTATATTCTGTTCTATACTCAATTCTATATTCTGTGCTATTCTATTCAATATTCTATTCTATCCTATAGTCTATTCTATACTCCATTCTATATTCTGTGTTATTCTATATTCTACTATTCTATTCTGTTCTGTTCTTTCTATATTCCATTCCACTCTATTCTTCATTCCAATATCCTATCCTATGCCTCGGATCTACTAGGTTTGGCCGTTGGGGGGGGGGGGGGGGGAATGAAACATAAAGCAGTGATTAGGCCGAATCTTTGCTCTTTCTCTCCGCGTAGGAGGGCTCTGTTGGAAGTATCCTGTCATTTTAATTTGTTATGAAGAAACCTAGTGGGTATAATGGGAATAATGAACACAATCCTTCCTTTGAACCAAGCAACCATCGAGTTATCGCGGCAATACAATGCTTTGGTTTCAGTGTGGGGCAGCCGCGTCGTTTGCCAGGGTCTCGTGCTTCGGCTCCCGGTGTATGATTTTGGAAAACAATCCCGTTCCTTTAATGAGACAGCCGGAGACGGATAAGTTGATATTGGTTGTGAGCTTGTTTTTAGAATACTGCCGAAAGAATTTATTCCCATTGAAACACGTAGATCAGAGCTTCTTCTTTATAATTTTGATGAGTAGTTGAAGGGAGACAAATGATAACATTGAGGATGTTACCTAGCTTGGTAATGAAACGTCTGCAAGAAAATAGCCAAGCTCAGACAGCACCAAGGACCCCACGGTCCTCCCCCCCCCCCATTCTCCTCCTCTTCCATTCAACGCACCACTCCCTCCCAGCACTGATGATGTTACCTAGTTTGGTAATGAAACGTCTGCAAGAAAACAAGCAAGCTCAGAGAGCATCAAGGACCCCACAGTCATCTCCATCTCCTCTTCCTCCTCTTCCATTCCCCAAACCCCACTACCTTGTAGCACTGATGATGTTACTAGTTTGGTAATGAAACGTCTGCAAGAAACCAGTCAAGCTCATATAGAACTAGCTTGTTCATATTATTCTGAAAAAGCAGAAATTGTCATTGGATGTTAATGCCTTTTATTCTCCTCCATCGGAGAGAGTTGGAAGTCAGTGCTTCTCTCCCCCCCCCCCCCCCCGCCTTTAGCTTTCCTTACTTCTCCTTCCCCTTTTCCTCCTCGCTGCTTTCCCATTTACTTTGCATTTTGTATTTTACATTACTTTATAACTCCATAAAAATATTAATGGAGGGAAAAGGAAGCAGACAAGCTCAGAGAGCACCAGGGAGCCCCTCCTCTGTCTGGGGCCTCACTGGCTCATCATCCCATGCGGAATATAAAGGAGAAGCCAGAATCGGCTGAAGGATCCCTTCATCCCATTTGTGACAAAACCCTTTCAGTTTGGCCCGTCCCTTATTCAGATAAGGCGAGATGGAAACTATTTTAAGCCTGGCACCGGCGGTGATAATCTCTGCCACAGCACAACTGGCACACTTGTGATTAAATGTTCCCAGAAGGATATGGCATTAATTTAAAGGTAGCTAGATTGCAAAATTGGTGGTGGGTACACAAATTATATCTCGGGACGTGGTGTCTCATTGGCTAAGACGCTGAGCTTGTCAATCAGAAAGGTTGGCGGTTCGAATCCCTAGGGCTGCGTAATGGAGTGAGCTCCTGTTTTGGGCCTAGCAGGCCTCCTTGGAGCCTCCTGGGACCAAAAACAGGGCTCGGGGGGCACTGCCCCCCTGTGCTCCCCCACACACATGCGCACATGACCCCCCCACACACACACATACCCCTGTATGCATGCGCATCTCCTGCATGCGTGGCAGAGACCTGAAAATCAGCTGGCCGGCAGGAGGCACACGCTTGCGATGAGCTGGACGACGGCTCGCCTGCCTCAGAGGGGGCTCCGCGTGCCACCTGTGCCATGCATGCCATAGGTTCGCCATTATGGATATAAAGTTTCCTGCCTGAGCAAGGGGTTGGACTGGAAGACCTCCAAGGCCCCTTTCCAACTCTCTTCTGATTCTTTTAACCCACAAGATTGCCTTGGAAAATTCAAATTTCCCTGGAATATAGAAGAAGTTACAGTCCTTCATTTAAACTGCTGAATCATGTTTATACTGATGGGTCAATAACCCAACCCAAAGATCCTTGATGTTGTAATTAGAAATTCTAATTCTGGCAAACTTGTAAAACGTCTTTGTGGACTCCACCTTCCCATCCACAGACTGGGAACAAAGCAGAGGGATGGTGCAAGCTGCGTCTTGTGCCAAAATGCAGCACAGGCAAGATGGGCTGACGGACAGGAGTTGCAACTCACACATCCCCACACCCTGTTGTTTCTCTTAAGTTGTCCTTGTTGGCCAGCCAGGTACAAAGGACACCTTTCCTTGGGTTGGACAGGAAGTGAGAAATTCAGACTTTGGTTGGCGGTGTTTCTTTTACGTTCAATTAACTTATATTTTCCACTCTGAGTCTGCAGAGTTTTGGGGAAGCAAAACTACAAACAACAATAACAACCGCAACAGAAAAGCACCAAACCAGAATAACAGAACCAGAATAATTGCTAAACTTTGAAGTGCCAATATAAGGGGCATTCCAATGATGAAAGCACCACTGTATTCCCTCTTGACTCTCCCATCCTGGAAGAGTTGTAATTGGCCAGCCTAAATGTCCACATTGGAGTGTTGTGCCAGGGAGATTGAGGCCCACGCCTAAGAAGATGGACTTCCTCACTTTTGGGACCATTCCTTGTTTTCCTCCTGCAAGCAGACTGTATAAATGGCTGTTAATTGGGTCTGTTGAGTGGGTAAAGTCAATGTTTGGGCGATAAACAGTTTTGTTGTTGTTAGTTGTGAAGTTGGGTCTAACCCATCGCGACCCCATGGACAACGTTCCTCCAGGCCTTCCTGTCCTCTCCCATCCCCTGGAGTCCATTTAAACTCACACCGCCTGCTTTAGTGACTCCATCCAGCCACCTCCTTCTCTGCCGTCCCCTTCTTCTTCTTTTGCCCTCCATCCTTCCCAGCATGAGGCTCTTCTCCAGGGAGTCCTTCTTCCTTCTCCTTAGGTGGCCAAAGTCTTTGAGTCTCCTCTTCAGGATCTGGCCTTCTGAAGAGCAGTCAGGGTTGATCTCCTCTAGGACTGACCGGTTGGATGGCCTTGCAGTCCAAGGGACTCACAGGAGTCTTCTCTAGCACCAGAGTTCAAAGGCCTCCATTCTTTGGCGCTCAGCCTTCCATATGGTCCAACCTTCACAGCCGTCCATTGCAACTTGGGAAACCATAGGCTTGACTATATGCAGTTATATAAACCCAATTAAATAAATAAATAATAGATAGATAGATGATAGATAGATGGATGGATGGATGGATGGATGGATGGATGGATAGATAGATAGATAGATAGATAGATAGATAGATAGATAGATGATAGATAGATAGATAGATAGATAGATAGATAGATAGATAGATAGATAGATAGATAGATAGCATGTGGTCTATAGAAGAGAATATTTGTAACTCAGGATTGAACGGTGGGGTGCTTGATGGTTTTCTTTCATGACCCAACTAGGTAACGTCAGTGCTAGAAGGGAGTGGGGGTTTGTGGAAGGGAGGAGGAGGAGGGCTGTGGGGTCCTTGCTGCTCTTTGAGCTTGGTGGTTCTCTTGCAGACATTTTGCTACCCAACTAGGTAATGTCACCAGTGCTAGAAGAGAGTGGGGCTCTAGCACAGATGATCTTACCTAGTGGGCCATGAAACATCTGCAAGAAAAGCACCAAGCTCAGAGAGCACCAAGGACCCTCAGACCTCAGCAGCCCTGTTTGCAACGACAACCTGTAGAGCAACTCTCCACCCTTTCTCTCGTGCAGGTACCGGGAACACCGTGGCCATCATGATTAGCTACGCCAAAGGCAGAGAAATCCTCCAGAAGATTCATAGTGGCTTCCAAGTCACCATGGCCATCGAAGTCGGGAAGAAGCACGGCTCGTGGATGAACAATTACTCCATCTTCTTCGTCTCGGTGTCCTTCTTCATTGTCACGGCCGCCACCGTCGGATACTTCATATTTTATTCCGCTAGAAGGCTTCGGGTTGCGAGGGCCCAGAACAGGAGACAGGTGAGGTTTTGTACCACCTGTTCGTTTTTTTCAGTGATTGGTTCCTTTCTCTTATAAGCCATTCTTCCTTCTTTGGGATTTAGACCAGGGGTCGGCAACCCATGCCTCCGGAGCCACATGTGGCTCTTCCGTCCCTCTGCTGCGGCTTCCTGCTGCTGGTCAGCTCCACAATTGATAAGAGCTTTCGGTCAGGACAGGTAGAGGAAAAAGGACGCAGCGCTAAGAGGAGGCTCCAGGGTGGGGGAACCGGACTTCCGGTCGGCTCTAGAATTGAACGGGGGGGGGGGGGGGCGCTTCCGGATAGGACCTTTGTGGCTCTTTGAGTGTTTAAGGTTGCCAGCCCTTGATTTCGACTTACATGCCACCCCAGCACACACGGAGAGGTTTATAAGGTCAGCATATTGCTCCCCCAACCATCTGGGTCCTCATTTTACTGACCGCGGAAGGATGGCAGGCTGAGCCAACTTTCAGCCCTGTCAGGGTCAAACTTCAGGCTGTGGGCAGAGTTTTGAACAGTGATGCTTCATAAAGGCCTGTCAAAAATGTTCACCCCTCGGGCAAATTCATCCCTGCAAAGTGGAGACCACCAAGGTATTAACGTACATCCGGATACATCACTTAACATTAGAACACATTTCTTGATTTCGGAGGAATTTGTGGAATTTCTATTGTGTCTGAATTCTTTTTTTCTTTTTTAATGGGCCACCCTGGATTCTAGTTGGAAATAGTCTTGTCCCAGCCAGTAAATAACTCAACAAGGTATACTCTTTTCTAGATCATTTCAGCTTTTGGTGAACAGCTGTTTTCCAAGGCCGGTAAATAAATTCTTGGGATACCTTTTATGGATTTTTTCAAAATAGCTCCAGCAATTTTAAGAGTTCGCCAAGACTTCTCACCTCCAAAGGCCTTGAAGCAAAACCGGTGTGTGTCCTCCTTTATAGATTTTCCGTGCATAGCTGGCTTAGCGCCTTGGAAGCTCCCTTTGTGGTAGGCACTTCAGGTTCTTCCAGTGTATAATTACAACCTTTTGCTTGCTTCTCTTATCCAAACTAAAATTAATTTGCCGAAGCTTAATGAGTTGCCTCGGCACGAAATGAATGTGTGCTAGCTCATCTGTATTTACAGCCTCATAAAAGGATGGGAATCTTTTGAGATCATTAAATATCTATGCCGGCCTAGTCTCATGCCTGCCACTGGATGTGACTGAGATCACGGCAGTTGGCAGATTTTTTTTCAAACTGTATCCGCAGTCGTCAGCATTCATCAATAAGATTAAAAACAGAGAATACAGCTTTTCTACCATCTTGCTCATGCCAGCAAGAAAAAAATGAACTACTTCTAGCCAGATGAGGTTAAATATATGTGCATTCTTTTCATTCGGGGGGGGGGGGGGAATGCCGGAGATCAGTTCAAAACTGGTGTATGATTTGGCTCAAACATGGCAGAATTCTGCAGAACGGCATCTGAAACGAGCTCCGTTTTTGCACCCCTGTTCTGGGTAGTTCATATTCTCATCTGGTTTGATGAAAAGAAGGACCAGGGGAGACATGATAGCAGTCTTCCAATATTTGAGAGGCTGACCTGAAGAAGGGGCAGTCTTCTATTCTCCAAAGTACCTGAAGGCAGGACAAGAAGCAATGGGTGGAAACTAATCAAGGAGAGAAGCAACCTAGAACTAAGAAATTTCCTGACAGTGAGAACAATTAATCGGGGGAAAACTTGCCTCCAGAAGTTGTAAATGCTCCAACACTGGAAGCTTTTAAAGAAGGGTTGGATATCCATTTGTCTGAAGTGTGTAGGGTTTCCTGTCTAAGCAGGAGGGTTGGACTAGAAGACCTTCAAGGTCCCTTCCAACTCTGTTATTGTAAAATGTCTTGGCTTTGCAATCCTTCTGGCAATTTCTTGTTCTTTCCAGGGTCAACAGTTGCGCTCTCTGGTTTAGGAGCCAAGTATACCAGGAAGCAGAAAGAAAGGGAAATTAGAAAAGGGAAAGTATGCTTCTTGGCTTCCTGCTGTCTGGGAGATGTAAATTTTACGTCTTTGTAGTAGGCTGTGATCCAGATATGGGTAAAGAAAAATAAAAAGAGGTTGAGAAGAGAAACTGGGGGGGGGGGGCTCCATCACTGGAGGCTTTTAGGAAGAGGTTGGATAGCCATTTGTCTGAAGTGGCGTAGGGTTTCCTGCCTAAGCAGGGGGTTGGACTAGAAGACCTCCAAGGTCCCTTCCAACTCTCTTATTCTATATAAAGGAGTTTTGGGGAGCGTGGACTAAGTTCAGGCGATCCATTTTTTCACCGCAAAACCTTGTTTTAACCTTAACCAGTCACCTGAAAACAATTCAGTTGGCATGTGGGAATTTCCACCGGATGGTTTCCCGTTTGGCTACAAAAACCCTCTGAATAAACTCCGTAATGTTTTTGTGCGTTCCAAGCGAACACTTCAAACCACATACTTGCCAGACTCTTGACTTATAATTTGGCCCTGGGTGAGATTCCCAGGTAGGTTTGCTCCATCTCTTTTTAAAGAAACACCCTCCCTCATTGTTTATTGTGTAGCATATCTAAACATTGGATGGGGGAACCAGTTCTGCACTGACACACTGCTTGTTAATTACAGAGACGGCTGAAAGCGGATGCCAGGAAAGCGATTGGGCAGCTACAGCTGCGCACCTTGAAACAGGGAGACGAGGTACGACCCCCCAAAAAGGGACACGGAGACGGAGCCACCCTCTTTCCGTGCAGGTTGCACCATCCCAAAATAAAGGCACCAGCCCAGCCGGTTCTTCTTACTGTTCCAGAAAATAACTGTATCCCTAGTTTGTGGTTGTTTTTTAAACGTCCTATAATGTTGCAAAATCACCTGTTGTGCTGGGCCAGTTTCACTCTCCCACCTTCGTTCCTTACCACCAAGGAGAGGTCTTTGTACACAAGGCGATGTGAAAAGAGAGAGAGAGAGAGAACTTAATTCGGAGAGTTGATTTTAACAAGGCTTTCGTTGAAGTTTGTTCAGGAGGTCTGACTCGTTCAACGAATTACGCCCGGTTAATTTCAGTGACGAGGACGGTGACTAAGACGCTGAGCTTGTCGATCAGAATGGTCAGCGGTTTGGCGGTTTGAATCCCTAGCGCCGCGTAACGGAATGAGCTCCCGTTACTTGTCCCAGCCAACCTAGCAGTTCAAAAGCACGTAAAAAATGCAAGTAGAGAAATAGGAGCCACCCTCGGACAGCACTGGCTCTTTGGCTTTGAAACAGAGATGAGCACTGCCCCCTAGAATCGGGAACAACTAGCAAGCATGTGCAGGGGAACCTTTACCTGTTTCCAGGGAGCAAAAAAAAGAAAAAAAAGGTTATATCATGGCTCCAGATTTATCTTTTTTAGTTGTAAAACGGAGGGAAATTCCGGAGTGGCACCCAAATCAAAACATAAGGTTTATTTATTGATTTGACTTGTATCTGACCCATCTGACCTAGATTGTTGTTGTAGGACAGGGGTGTCAAACTTGCCCAGCGCGTGATGCATTCGGCCCGCGGGCCACAAGTTTGGCACTCCTGCTTTAGAAGGTGTTCGGTTATTGCCTGTATGTTTCTGTAGCTCCTATGACTCTAACACAGGGTGTCAAACTCAAGGCCCACGGGCCGAATCTGGCCCACAGGGTGCTTAAATCTTGCCCACGGGGCCGCCTTGGAAACAGCGAAGGACCGGCCCGCGGTGCCTCTGCCTGCAAAACTGGAAGTCCTGCCCAGCTCTGTTTTCACTGGCAGAGGGTTGCCGGAGGCCATTGCAGCCGTAAACGGAGCTTGGAAGCCCATTTCTGTTGGCAGAGCGCTCGGTCCACCCCAGCCCCCCAAGGTCAAAAACAACCCTGATGGGGCCCTCCATGAAATCGAGTTTGTCACCCCTGCTCTAACGCCTTGCCTCTGGATCAGGGGTCCACAACTCCTGCACCGTGGACCGGGCCACGGCACGCCAGAAACCAGGCCACGCAAACAAGCAGGATGCAGGCAGCACACGAAACCACACCCACTCTGATCTGTGGAAACAACTTCTCTCCACGGAACTGGCCTGGTGCTGCTCTAGTCTATTCTCAGGAATCCCATCTTTGTTAGGTCTGTGTTGTAAAACATCATTTTCCTAGTCTACGAAAGGCCCGTCCTTCTGAGCCCCCTTCCCTCCCATTGTTGTGCGGTTAGTTGAACATGAGAATAAATGTTTTCTTGCTCTTTTCTTCTTTGAAGGAAACCGGCCCTGATGCAGACAGCTGCGCGGTGTGCATTGAAGCATACAAACCAAATGATGTCGTCCGAATTTTAACCTGCAAGTAGGTTAATTCTTTTTTTTCCCCCTTCCCAATCGTTAAACCTCTCCTGCTCGTCTTCTTCCTCTCTGCTCCTGGGGAGCTGTTTTCGCTGGCTTGGCTTTCGTTTCTCACCATCAGTAATTGGCTCAAACAACACTTCTCAGTTGAGTTCAGGTGTAACTGAACATTCTAGATCAGGGGTGTCCAACCTTGGCAGGCTTAAGACTGGTGGACTTCAACTCCCAGAATTCCTCCTGCCAGCAAGGGGAATTCCGGGATTTGAAGTTCACCAGTCTTAAAAGTTGTCAAGGTTGGAAATCTCTGGTCTAGAATGCTATCATTGCATTTAGCTTTGGATTACCATACATACACACGTACACACGCATACACACACATATAGAGATATAGATTATAAATGGAGATTATATATATATATATATATATATATATATATATATATATATATATATATATATATATATATATATATATATATATATATATATATATATATAAGAGAGAGAGACAGAGACAGACAGACGATATATAAGTAGATGACAGATGGAAGATGGTTAGATATGGATGTATAGATAGACGGAGAGAGAGAGACTATAGATAGGACTATTCTTTTAAATAACTGCAGACTTAAATTAGAGATCTTCACATTTTGTTAGGGTCCTAAAATAACAAAAGCATTTGCATAACAATATTCCTACAAGCAGACCTATATTATAACTATATTATATATGCGTATCAAGACTCCCTATTGTAGCTGTTGAATGATGATAAAGTTCTGTGCCCTTTTAAACTGTCATTGGATTTAAAAGACAACAAGACGAAATCAAAGTACACCAGTATTTTGGTTTGGTATATTCCTGTATTATATGTGAGCAAACCTAGTAGTGATTGCTTAGCAGACCATGACTAAGAAAAACATAATGCGTGAACCGAAAGTCAATTATGTATATTATAAAATTAGCAAAAAAAATGTTGCTCAGATCTGTGGAGTCCTGCTATATATAAATTCTTTTTCTTTCCAGCCATCTGTTTCACAAGAGCTGTATTGATCCCTGGCTGCTGGAGCATAGGACCTGCCCCATGTGTAAATGTGACATACTCAAGGCTTTGGGAATTGAGGTAAACCGGCCAGCTGTAGTTAAGTTACTCATTACCTGCTTTCTTTTTCTTTCCTATTACTGGATTTGCTCTAGAAAACAACCGCAGTGCCCTTATCCTCTTGGAAAGACATTTTCGCCCATTTACAAGCAGGAAACGTAACAACAGTTTCCCTGTAAGTCCTCCATACGTGTTTCTAAGGTTGCTTTCCATGCAAAATAAGCTTGCATGTGTCAGCGTTCCAAATAGCATCCAAAAGTAAATCAGAGTCCAAGGCAAAGTATTGCTCAAAGTTCCAATTGATTAAGAGAGCCATGTTGGCACATCTGGGAAAACCCGAATCTGAAAGCTTCCTGGTTTTCCCCACCCAGTTGAAAGTTCAAGATCTTGTCCCCCACACCCACAAGTCCATCCCATGGTCCAATCTCCCACTGCCACGCTGGCAGTTCCACCCATCCAGTTCCAGACAGGTGCAGAGGTGCAGAGACAAAGGATGACCTAGGCCTGGCTGCAATTGCCCGAAGATAAGTAGTAGGGCAGCTACACACACACACACACACACACACACACACACACACACACACACACACCATTCCCCACCCTAGCTTAATTTTTACCTGTGCACCCTGGAGTGGACGGGGTCTTAATTGGGGCTTATTTTGGGGATAGCATTGGCCGCATGTGTGAATATCAAGCTAGGACTTACTTTCAGGGTAGGTTGTATTAGGATAGAATAGCAGAGTTGGAAGGGACCTTGGAGGTCTTCTAGTCCAACCCCCTGCCTAAGCAGGAAGCCCTCCACCACTTCAGACAAATGGTTATCCAACATCCTCTTAAAAACTTCCAGTGTTGGAGCATTCACAACTTCTTGTGGCCAGTTGTTCCATTGGTTGATTATTCTCACTAATCCTCTTTGTTGCTCTTCTCTGCACTCTTTCTAAAGTCTCCACATCTTTTTTACATCGTGGTGACCAAAACTGGATGCTGTATTCCAAGTGTGACCTTAACAAGGCTTTATAAAGTGGTATTAACACTTCACCTGATCTTAATTCTATCCCTCTGTTGATGCAGCCTATTTTCGGGGAAACACAGTAGATGGCGAGAAGGTTACTTTTAGCTTTGTGGAAGTAACTTTTTCTTGCTAACAAGTTTTTCCCTGCAAAATTCTATTTGACGCAGGTGGACGTAGAAGAGCGAGGAGAAGCAACTCAAGCCCCCACGACACCCAGCGAAGCCTCTAACATCCCTTCGGTTAACGAAGAAGATAATCATAGTGAGACCACCTCGTCGGGGTACGCTTCCGTGCAGGGAACTGACGAACCGGCTCCGGAGGAGCGTGTCACTCCAGAGAGTAAGTTTCCTACGGCTCTGGCAGATTACAATCACCCGATTCTTTCTCTGGAGCAAGCATCCCTTGGGCTTTTCCTTTGGCACAAAAAAATTGGCTGGTGTCGGCTGCCCCCTGCTGGGGATTCAGTGGCACCACCACGAGGAGAGTGAGTTTACGTTCATTCAAGGGCTCAGTTCATTTTTGCACAAAAGTAGTGATGACACTAACAGATTGGTGTCCAGTCAGTGTGTGTGTGTGTGTGTGAGAGAGAGAGAGAGAGAGAGAGACTTCCCTTTAGCTGAGCTATGCCAAAAAGGTTTGAGAAGAAACACTTTAGTCCTACAAAATGCGCCAAAGGAGCACAGCATATAAGGAGCTCAGTTCAGAGCATTCATCATGTATCTATTTCTTTGTATCCCACTTCATTGTTCTTGCAAACAACTCAAGGTGGTGAACGTAGGCAGGCCAAGCAACAACCCTGTGAGGTAGGTTGGGCTAAGAGAGAGAGAGACTGGCCCAGCTGGCTTTCATGCCCAAGGAGGGAGTAAAACTCGCTTGTATCTTAGTGAGTGGGCCAAAGTTACGCAGCTAGCTTTCATGCCCGAGTCAGGACTGGAACTCACCCTCTCCAACTTTCTAGCCTGGTGCCTTAACCACTAGACCAAACTGTGTCTCTGCTCTAATTAAGCGCTGTGATTGGAGGAGTTGAGATGACAGGAAAATGTTAGGATGCTTTTTAAAAAGTTCCTTCACTGAATAAAAGGCTAGATTTCCATTCAGCTTTATAGTTCCAGAAAACTATTTCTGCATCCAGGAACCCAGGAGAGTTTTCTGAAGCTCCCGGATGTTGTTTTTATGTGCAACTTTAAAGACTTATCAACAGCAACTTTATTAATCCAGCCATCCAATAAACGCAGGTGATTGGCTGCCAAAAATCAGTGAAGATGATTGCTGATGTTGGAAATACAGCAAGGACTTTTATGCACACCTGTAAAGTTTTTAAACTTTAAGAAGGACATGGTGGCTCAGTGGCTAAGATGCTGAGCTTGCCGATCAGAAAGGTCGGCTGTTCAGCAGTTCGAATCCCTAGCACCATGTAATAGAATGAGCTCCCATTACTTGGTCCCAGCTTCTGCCAACCTAGCAGTTTGAAAGCAGGTAAAAAAATGCAAGTAGAAAAATAGGAACCACCTTTGATGGGAAGGTAACAGTGTTCTGTGCACCTTTAGCATTTAGTCTTGCCCGCCACATGACCACGGAGACGTCTTCGGACAGCGCTGGCTCTTCGGCTTTGAAACAGAGATGAGTATCGCTTCCTAGAGTCGGGAATGACTAGCACAGATGTGCAAGGGGAACCTTTCCCTATAAAGACTTATTAACAGCAACTTTATTAATCCAGCCATCCAATAAACACAGATGACTGGCTGCCAAAAATCAATGAACATTACTGCTGTTGGAAGTACAGCACCGACCTTTATACAGGCCTGTGAACTTTTTAAGCTACTAACTACGTGTCACATTTTTTCAGATATATCAAGACACCGACTCCATGAATTCTCAATGAGTAGGGCCATTGAGATATTGCCTTTCTGATTTATCCTGCCAAGATGGAGAAGCCTGTTATAGCTCCTGATCTAATTAATGAGCTTTTTAAAAAAAATCTCAGCCTTTTAAAAAGAGGAATTCCGTATAATAGTAGAACAAAAATAATAGAAGTTGAAGGAAAAGCCTTACTTTGCACAATCCATTGGCTGTTATGATCTTGTTCGTAGCCACCAAATCCTAGAATGGATCTTTCAAAGGCGGCTTTTGAATGAAAATCCTCCTTAATAAAATTAGGAATTGTAGAAGGCTAATAAGGATTATGGGCCTAGTTGGCAAAAACATCCCCCCACAGATAATCTTTTTCCGACTTGAAAAATTCACTTTCTATTTTTGAACCGATGGAACTGTTCAAACCGATATATGAACTTAACGGTGTTTAAGCCTATTAAGTCCTAACCTTTCTTTTAAAATTCCAATTAACGTCCTGGTAAGCCTTCAAACCTGTTGGTGGGTAAGGTCAGTGGCTTAGGCCCGAAGGCCAGCAGTTGTCCCTGCAGCCACGGTCTGCTCGTCCGTAGAAGAGTTTCTTCTCTTTTCCCCACATCCTGCTAGCAGAGGAAGCTCTGGATTGAACATTCAGAAATCAAAATCGAAATTGAAAACTACACATATAGATTGGGTGAAACCAGGCTTAATAGTAGTAACTGTGAGTGGGATCTTGGGGTCCTAGTGGAGAACCAGTTAAAGATCGGCCAGCAGTGTGTGGTGGCAGGCAAAAAAGCCAACACAATCCTAAATTGCATTAACAGAGGGATACAATCAAGATCAAGGGAGGTAGTAACACTACTCTTCAAAGCCCTAGTAAGGTCACACCTGGAATAACAGCATCCAGTTTTGGTCACCACACTATAAAAACGATGTTGGGACTCTAGAAAGAGTACAGAGAAGAGCACCAGGAGGATGAGGGGACTGGAGGCTGAAACGTGATGAACTGGAACTGGGCATGGCTAGTGTAGTGAAAAGAAGGAACAGGGGAGACAGGATAGCAGCCTCCCAATATTTGAGGGGCTGCCCCAGAGAGGAGGGGGGAGTCAAACTGTTTTCCAAAGCCCATGAAGGCCAGACAAGGAATAACGGATGGAAACTGAGCAAGGAGAGATTCAACCTGGAAATAGGGAGAAAATTTCTGACAGTGAGAACAGGCAACCCATGGAACAGACATTGTCCTCACAAGTTGTGGGAGCTTCATCACTGGAGGCTTTCCAGAAGAGATTCAACTGCCTGTCAGAAATGGTGTAGGGTCTCCTGCTTGGACTGGGTGACCTACAAGGTCCCTTCCAACTCTGTTAATCTGTTAAAATCTGTTAAAATGCTTCTGTCATTAAGCTGGGCTGTCTCGCTTAATGGCATCACCCCTTGCAGCATGCTCCATGACATCCCCATCTCAAGGTCTTCCTGTAGCTCAGGGGTGTCAAACTCGAGTTCATTGGGCCACTCGCTGGCAGAGGCACCACGGGCTGCTCCTTCACTATTTCCAGGGCAGCCCCGTGGGTCAGATCTAAGCACCTTGCGGTCCCCAGGCCTTGAGTTTGATGCCCCTGCTTTAGCTTGTACAAAAAGTGTGACGGGCTTTGAGAAAATAGCCAACTATCTCCGCCTCTTCCTCTTCCTTTCTCCAAAGGTGACCATCTCCGTCTTGTGAAAGCTCCACAGACCCCGGATGTGGAGACGCTGCCCCATCTTGACAATCCCGGCTTCGAAGGGGACGAAGCCCCAGAGCAGCCCGTGAAATCCTAGGTGCTGTTGGCGCAAGACTGCAGTTTGCTTGAGACAACCAGCATCCCAACCGCGAGAACACAGCTAAGACTGACGTAGCAGCAATGTTCCCTTGAGACACCCCCCCCCCCGCCCCCAAGATAAAATACACAATTTTAAGATTGCAATTCTCTGGAGTGGCCTTTGCCCTTTCACTTCTTCTTTTTTTCCTGAATTAGTTCTTTTCTTCTGATGCCACCCAGGAAAAACCATTGAGCACCCTATGAAGACACTGGAGCCTTCGCTCTTTACCTTGCAGTAGAACTTTGGCTGTTCGTCCTACAGAAGCATTAACATGTTCGTCCTACAGAAGCATTAATATATATATATATTTGAATTAGCTTTTTTTTAAAAAAAAATTAAGCTTTGGGGTGTTGAAACCACTGGGCGTGTGTATGCTGCTTTTCAGCCCTGGTTTGAATTAACTTGGCTTTTATGTAATTTATTGACAGGTTTTCCTTGTCTTGATTTTTGAGAATCGCCTCTTGATGCGTTAAATCACCAAGCAATCTAGTTTTTAATCTTGACAGTAAAAGGCACTGGGAATATTTCCTTTCCACCCCCATTCCCCTTCACCAATTATAGAGCAAAATTGGAACACTCTGAAACCAAACGGACATTGCAAACATGTTCAAGGGAACAGAATGAAACTTATTTTGTGCAGGGCATAAAATTTGTCCTGTGCTGTTTTTTTGTCGTTGTTGTTGCAGTCTTAACAAGCTGCCACGCGCCCAATGAATGGTCCAGTTTTTAGTTAGTGCTGCTCTTAACTTTGTCAGAGGCTTAAGCCGGCCTCCCTCCGAGGGATTATTTTGTTGCTGCTGCTGCTACTCCAAAGAAAACAGCTGAGTTAGAGAGACCCAAAGAGTACTGTAAATATTCAGAATAGCAATGCATGGAGGTGGCTAATCTGGAAATTAATGAATGGGTGAACTTTTAAAATTATTTTTCTAACGTGTAAGACAGGAATAAGGGGAACACAGGGTGCCTTTGCCTAGAGCCCCAAAACCTCATCCACCAAAGTGAATTTCCTATCATTTAATAATGCACTTTATCTCACCTCTGTGTTTCCGTTTCTGATTGCAAGCCTAGCTTAAGTGGACTGAGGAAGAGCGATGATACCTTCCGAACCTTTTTCCACAGTCGATTCCGATAGGAAAAATCAGTACGCCTTTCTCCCTTTTGGCATAGTGTTCAATGAAATTGTAAATATTTGATTTCTACTTAATTCCTTTGAATACAAAATGTAAATAAAGCTCTATTACTGCCTGTTTAGGATATTCTCCTTTTTAAAAAAATAAAAAGAGTTGAATATCAATGCGTGTGTTCAACAGTCTAACCCTCATGTTGCAGAAATCCAGAAAGTTCAGATTGCTGCTGCTTCATCTTCTTGTGCCATGTCCGTCATCGGATGTTGGCCATCCTATTTTTATCAACAGCCGCACGAAAAAGCGCTGCTGAGTCTTGTCCAAACTGGTCACTCAGATTTTGAAGCCCTGACGTTCTTCTTCTTCCTGGACCTCCTTTGCCTTCGGTCTTTCCCTGGAGGATTAAGTGAAGGATGCCGTATTTTTTTCCAGGTGTCGCATCACAGGTCTGAAATATTCTTTCGATTTTTAATGGTTCTGAAGATTTCCCTTGGCTTTCCCAGGGGGCTTATCCCCTCCTCCTTTCTGATTTAGTCAATGCAGCTTATATGTAAGAGCCGCCTGTCAATCGACGTTTCAAAGGCTTCTGGTCTTTTCAAGGGGCTTTCTGTCCAAGACTAACTCTCCCCTCCGTGGAGCAGATTGCTTGGTAGTATGCATCTCAACCAGGGGTGAAATGCTACCGGTTTGGACCGGTTCGCCGGAACCAGTAGTAAAAAAAAATGCTACTGGTATCAGGCAAACTGGTATTTCCGACAGTCAGCCGTGACGTGCGATTTAGATTAGGTAGAAAGCAGGATTTCTAATCACATGGCAGAGCAGATTCCCCGCCCCCCCCTCCACCTCGCTGTTCTACTTACCTTATCAGGGGCGCTCGGTAGCAGCCTCCACCCGGATGTCATCACATCCGTTTTGACACACTGCGCAGGCATCAAATTTGCAAACCGGTAGTGAAGGTAAGTAGATTTCACACCTGACCTCAATTTAAAAAATATTTCCATTCTTTAGAAAGGAGAGAGCTAGCTTAAGTAGATCAGAGAAATTAATCACCGAGATATGAAGAGAAGCCATTTAGGGACGGATTACCATACAGATAGTAATTCCAGCTATTTAAAAATAACTCCGGTTGTGGGGAGAATTGCCTAAATAGCTGCAAATTTGGGTGCATAAGACACTCCTAGCTTAAGGCAGAATTTGTAGCGGTTGATTTAAAAAAATGTTTAATATCCTGACTGGTTGTGGGACCTGCTTCACCCTCAGCATCACAGTATAACATCAAAGAGGAGTGAAAAAAATAATCACCAATATCTTCGAGAAGAAGCTCTTTTATCGGATCTCAAATACTGTAGCGCTATTAAGTTCCGCCTTGTATCATAAAAGTCGGCAAAAGCAGAAAGGTTCATAGTTTGGCTGGCGACTTTGCCTGCGTTCAAAGGGAAAAAAGGCAAATGTAACGGTTGCATGATCGTTTGTTACGTCCTTAGCTTCTATAGCTCTGAGCTGATCTCAGCTTGTCCTGCCTCAGAAGACCCACCAGGAAACAGTAACAATCAGTGAGTTTGCTCGGAGGAGTAATCGACTTCTCCTGGCCTTCTGTGCAAAAAAGGCGAGCGAGCGGAGCAACGCCCATTGGACCAAAATGCAAACGTGGTTAGAAAAAAGTGTTAAAAGGGCATATAGATTATAAGTCAGAACTATGTTAGGCATAATACCAGAAAAACACGATAAACGGAATGTATATTCGATATTACATGTTTTGACAGCAGCAAGAATTGTATTTGGAATGAGGAAACACCCACAGGAGACACAATTCAAAAAAATATTAGGCTGTGCAGAAATGGAGAGAAAAAGAAAAGGAAGAGACAGAGTAATATTGGGAATCTTGAATATCGTATGCAGCCACAGTCGGGTGAACGTGATTTCCGAGGCGGAAGGAGGTTGCAAGTTTCTCCTCTTAACCTGTGACTCCCACCTCTTCCCAACTGGCAAACCGCACAGTCCTGGAGTTACGACGGCAACCGGGACTCCTGGGATCGCTGTTACTAAGTGATGCGGTCATGAACGTGTTGTTGTTACTAGGTATTGCATTCGTTCACTGCCCGTCTCACGACCAGAGAGTGGCTTGGTATGTTAGGAAAAAAGAAGACAAAAGATGCCAAAATCTGGGGAATTCTGGAAATTGTTAAACCCCCTCCCTCCCCCCCCCACACACAAAGGCACACTCCTTTAAAGGCATATGCATGCTAAGGAATTCTGGGAATTGAAGTCCCCCCTCCCCCCCTTGAAAGCCCCATGCAGGCTGGGAATTCTGGGAGCCGAACGTGGCCCAAGGGGGGGAGGGGCAAAGGGCAACCTCCCCAAAGCCCCCACCAACAGCTGCTCCCCAGCTGAGACTCGGCCCGGCCCCGCCTCCCGCGCGGGGCATGCCGGGGCTTGTAGTGCGTCCTTCCGCCCGGGAGGCGCCGAGCGCGGCGCAAGCGCCGCCGGCACTTCATTTCCCGGCGGGCGCCGCGGGGGCGGGGCGAGGAGCCAGGCCCCGCCCCTCCCAGCTGAGCCCGGGCTGGGCGGCGGCGGCGGCGATGTGGCTGAAGCCCGAGGAGCTGCTGCTGAAGAGCGGCCTGCGGCTTTGGGTGCAGGAGCGATGCAACCGCTTCTTCGTGCTGCAGCGGCGCCGCGGATACGGCCAGGAGGGCGGCGGGGGAGGCGGGCTGGCCGGTAAGCGCGAGGCTCCCCCCCCGTGAGGTGGAATGGGGGGGGTCCCCGTCCTGCCCTTCCTCCTGCCGCCCCCCCCTCCCGACGCACACACAGACACGCCGGCCGGCCCTGCCAGGTGGGCCAGGAGGGAGGGGGTGGGGCTTTGCATTGTCCTTCCCTCCCCCCTCCTTTTCTCTCTCCCCCCCCCCATGACATCCTCTTGCCAGCCTTGCCAGGGGGGGCAGCTTCGCACTGGGGCTGCTGGAAGGCTTTCCCCCCCCTCCCCTCTACCTCCCAACAGCCCTGCCAGGGAGGCTGGGGAGAGGCTAAGGGGGAGTAGGGGGGGGGCTGGCATCTGTTCTCAAGCCCCCCTCCCCCCCCCAGTCCCTGCAAGGGGATCCTTTTCCTGGACCCTCTAAAGAAATATCAGCTTGAAAAGGCTTGAAAGCTCCGCCGGATCGAGGGAGGCAGGAGCAGAGACCCCTCCCCACCCGCCCCCGGAAGGGGAAGAAGTTGGGAAATTCCCCCCCCCCCTTTACAAAAAAAACCCATTCAAGATGCTGGGGAAAAAGAGGGTTGAACTGGCGCTGAATCTGCTGGAATTTTAAGTCACCATTGCAAAAATTGTGTCCCAAATCTCCCTTCTCCCCCTTCCCCAAACAGAGT
Organism: Natrix helvetica; assembly: GCF_964273705.1. Classification (NCBI taxonomy): domain Eukaryota; kingdom Metazoa; phylum Chordata; class Lepidosauria; order Squamata; family Natricidae; genus Natrix; species Natrix helvetica. Next base: position 21,862,408 of record NC_138562.1, on the reverse strand, counting down.
CCCGAACCTGGTTTTCAAAGCTTTTATTTCCAAGCTCGCAGCCACGACCCCCCCTTCTCCCCACTGCCCCCCCTCCAAGCACAGCTCCCTCTTGTTGACAGCAGCCACCGAAGTGACAATGGGGGAGGGAATCTCGGACGACCCCCCTCCCCTTCCAGCTGATACTCTCTCTGGGTAGGGAGGCTGGGTTGAGCTCCAGCCGTGTGCTCCAAAGCTTTGGAAGATAATAATAGAATTGGAGGGGGCAGCCGACCTGGAAAGGGGTCAGAGTGTTTTAAGGGGGGGGGCACTGGACTTTGGGGAGAAAACGTCTAATGTCCCAGCTGGAGGCTCTGGAGATGCCTGAAAATTAAGGGTGAAAGAGAGGAAGGAAGGAGAGGAAGGAATGGAGGAAAGGGAGGAAGGAGAGGGAGGAAAGGAATGGAAGAAGGAGAGGAAAGAAGGAAGGGAGGAATAAAAGAAAGGAATAAAAGGAGGGAGGGAGTCAGAAATGGTGTAGGGTCTCCTGCTTAGGGCAGGGGAGTGGGGTTGGACTAGATGACCTACAAGGTCCCTTCCAACTCTGTTAATCTGAATCTGAAGGGAGGAGGAAGGGAAAAGAAAAGGGGAGGAAGGAAGGAAGCACAACAGAAAATAAGAAGGAAGAAGGGAGCGAGGGGAAGGAAGGAAGGAAGGAAATCTTGGAGAGATATTTTTTTCTAGTCCAGCTTCTTGTTTCTCTTGTTTCTTGCCCTTCCTGTGTCCATGTAGGTAGATAAATATAATTTAGAGTCTGTAGGAGGTTGTGTAGAGGCTTTCAATTAGCGGCTGGTGGTTGCCTTCAAGATCCTTGTGTGGGGAAAAATATCCATTGCTGTTGACTTTTTATTCCTAGGTTTCAGCTAGGAATAAAATTTGCCCAGATCCGACCAAATAGCTCCCTTTTCCTCGTTCACATTTAGCCATTAGCCCCCCTGTATCTTTTTTACCTCCCTTCCCGCTTAGCCCTCAATTAACAACTGATCAGACCTCTGTTTCTCTAGATGTGCCCTCTAAGATTTTATTTTATAATAACATGCACTGTATTATAAAAGAGAGAAGCTGGCAACTTTCGGTGTCCGGTTTTTAAAAGATGCTCGGAGTTCCAATATTTTCCAAACAGCTTTTGTAGAAGAGACTCTTCTGGATCCAGCTGTTGTTCCAGCTGTTGTTCCAGCTGTTCCAGCCCTTATGGTTTTCCAGTGCACCCCTGGATAGATTACAACCTCATTAAAAACACACCTGTTATTATTAATAACCATCGGGCTCTTTTAGAGCATAAGCTGATGGGCACCGTCCTGCGGCAATGAATTGCGTTAGGCTCTTATGGACTTTGTGACCTCCTCGTGTTTCACCTGAGCTCTCTGCCCGAGGTCTGTCAGTTTAACGCCTGAACCAGTTTTAGCCTCACAATCAGGAGGCTGTGAGTTCAATCCTAGGTAGAGGCAGATATTTCTCTCTCTGGGCACATGAGAATCTGCTGAACAAAGCTCCGCATTGGCGACAGGAAGGGCATCCGGCCAGGTAAACACTCTGCTAGCTCTATTCAGTTGCCCCGATTCCACCCTGCAAGGGACTACGGGGTCATTAAATGACAAAGAAGATGATGAAAATGCAGCTTTTGCTAAATGTGACACTTAGGAAGTCCAGACATCCTAACAGCCTTTACCTTTAAGCATATAATGCAATAATATCAATCGTTATTGAAAAGTATACTATCTTCCATTATGATATCAATTATGTAACCATCAAAATATTTATTAATTGTTTCTTTCTCCACTCATCTAACCTCTGTATCGGTCAGCTGAGGCATTGGCCTGATGGGACCGAAGCTTTCTAATGCCTTGATGTATATTCTGTGTTTTTTTTCCCCTGCCCCTATTTTGGAGGTGAGAGGTTTTGAAGCTAACACACCTTTCCTGGCCTTTGAAATATCAATGGCTCTTCTGAAGCCAGGTTCCTAGGTGTTTGCTGTTCTCCTTCTTCCGGAAGAGACGTGGCCAAAGGGGGGGGGGGGGGGAACCACACACAATAATTTAGCTAAGGTTGCTGGTTTTGAGTCACAGGTTTTTCTTTATGACTAATACTGCGGATTTACAAGCCTCCCTTCAGCCAGTGAAAGTCACTGGTGCTCATATTTCCCTGCAGATTCACTCCTTCCATAATTCATGTCCTGCAAGAAGCAAAGGTATCCATTTCGGCTTTTAAAAGGAATAACACATATTTCATCTCGTCCTTCCTACCTTCCGTTTCCCTTTGAGAAGCGTCTTGGAGAGGAGAAGAGGAAAACGCTTCTCCTGCTATTCTGGCCCAAAATAGGAATTTTTAGACTAGGTTTTAACCGTTTTATTTCTCGGTAACTTGAGTCTCCCTCCAAAGACAGTTGCTGAAGTGTCGTTTTTAATATTGCAGGAGGAGACAGCGATAAAAGCTCTGACTGAACCCACGGACACAGTCGAAACAGGACGCTAGTTATTTCGTCTCTGAGGACTTTCATATCCTCTCCTGCCTGAATCATCATTTATTTATCATTAGACATATAGCTGGCTTTTATTTGTACATCTCCACGCAATGTATATATCTAACGCTTCCATTTATTTCCCCACCCAACAGCCACCCTGTAAATTTAATAGATTAACAGAGTTGGAAGGGACCTTGTAGGAGACCCGAGACCCTATATTAATTAGAACAATCGATCAGTGGAACAACTGGCCTCCAGAAGTTGTGAATGCTCCAACACTGGAGGTTTTTAAGAAGCGGTTGGACAACCTTTTGTCTGAAGTGGTGTAGGGTTTCCTGCCTAAGCAGGGGGTTGGACTAGAAGACCTCCAAGGTCCCGTCCAACTCTGCTATTCTATTCTAAATTAAACTTCACATACTTACAGAAGGAGACAGCAGATAAACCCACCTTATAGTGAATTAAGTATAGATAGTCCTTGACTTAAGAATTTGGAATTTCTGTTGCTAAGCAAAACAGTTTAGTTGCCTCATTTTACCACCTTGCTGGCCACAGTCATTAAGTGAATCAATGCAGGAACCCAGTTGTTAAGTGAACCTGACTTCCCTGTTGACTTTGCTTGTCAGAAGGTCGCAAAAGGGGATTGCATGACCGTGGGACGCTGCAACCGTCATAAAAATAAGTCAGTTGCCAAATGTCTGAGTTTTGATCACGTGATCTTGGGAATGCTACAACGGTCATAAGTGTGAAAAACAGTTATGGTTTTTCCCCATACTGTTGTAATTTCAAATGGTCACTAAGTGAGTTGTCAAGTCGAGGGCTACCTGTACAGTTTAATTTGGTTTTGCCACAGTTCTACTTTCTCTGCTAATTTTTGGCAGATGCCTCTTCCGTCAGCCAGAGAAATAATATTTATTTCTTTATTACGTATGTTTTTAGTGTGACGTTCATCGTTGTTTGAACTAGACGGCACCTGCCAGGCTCCAAAACCTTCGGAGACTTTTTTTTAAATTGCTATTTGCTTTTTCTTAGCCGCTAATTCTCTCCCTCCTCCTGGGTGTGTATTTGCAAAGGCTTTTACAAGACCGGTTCTGTCATCTTCCTCCAGCCGCTTTGCAAAGACTGATGAACCGTTAAGCTTCAATCAACAAACCTATCTGTAACGCAGAAATAAATGCGGGGAGGGGCAGACATGGAGGAGGGGCGGGGATAACTGGAAACGCACCAAGTCTCTGTTTCTGCTTCCTAGCAATCCTTGGCTTCAAAGCAGGCCCTTAATTTATCCATCCCAATTGTATAGCAATTTTCTCACAACCGTGCATGAAAGAGCCATCAATTTGTAACAATTTGATGAATTCCATGCAGGCAATATAGTGATAGATTAGATAGGTCCAGAACCAATGAAGAAAACTATTTGTCTCCTGCAAACTCCACTCCCCTTTCGCTCCTCTTTTGTTTCCTATTCATCGTCCCCCGGTGGCCTTCCTCCCAAGTCGACCCCTGTTCTTTAGCTGTTCCCTTCGTCTGGCAACTCTGCACATGCGCACACTAGGAACAGGCTCCAGCTGTTCTTCTGCCCCACTGATGTCTGACTCAGAAGGCAGCTAATAACTGGCATATGGTCCTGGCCCCATCTCTGCCTCCGACACAGAGCCCTCCTCAGAGCCTTCCCCGGACTCCAGGACTGGCCCAGGTTCCACCCCAACCGCCTCACTGTCTGAATCTGCTGCCAGATCCCAAACCACTTGTCCTTTGGGATCATGGAATCCCTCATTTTTCTTCCCACGGGGGGTGGGGGAGACACACACACGATGACTGTATCCTCGAGAAGGGGTCCCTGAACTTTGACCCTCATCTTGCAGGTCTGCTGGTCGGGACGTTGGACGCTGTCCTGGATTCCACATCGAAAGTAGCCCCTTTCCGTATCCTGCACCAGACCCCGGATTCCCAGATTTACTGGACTATTGCCTGCGGTAAGTACAATATAAATTCTTATTATTTTTGTATTCTGACTTATTTACATGTAGTCCTCGACCTACAATGTTTTGTTTAGTGACCGCCCCTACAAAAAAAAGTGACTCGTGACCATTTCTCACACTTGTGAGTGTTGTCACACGATCGAAATTCAGACACTTGCCCACCGACTCACATTTATGACGGTGGCAGTTTCCTGGTCACATGATCCCCTTTTATGACCTCCTGGCTAGCAAAACTCAGGGCAGGAAGCACCTGCTGTGACTTGCTTAACGACCGTAGCAAGAAATGGAGCAAAAACTGCCTTAACAAAGGTCTCACTTAGCAACATGAATATTGGGGTCACTCGTGGTCGTAGGTGGAGGGCTTACCTCTGTTGATATCCCAGTTTATCATTTTTGCAAATAACTGATGGGGGCAAACGTGTCCCGCCCTCCTTTCTTCTCCTGTATTCCACCACAACAACCAAAACGAGCGTCAAATATATTTACGGTATTTTTCAGACTATAAGAGGCAACTAGATTTAGAGGAGGAAAACAAGGGGAAGGTTTTAGGTTTTTGCCTCTGCGCGTGACCCAGGGGTGGGCTGCTGGAGGCTCACACAGGTTCGGGCAATCCTCTAGCCAAGATTCTGCACAGTTCGATGAACCCCCAAACCCCACTCCTGGCTGCCCCCCCCCCGGAGTCTCCACGCAGCCCATTCATCGTGCCAGGGAAATGCAGGGCCCACATGGGGGCTCAGGAAAGGGGGGAAATGGGCCTACTGGAGGTTCTGGAAGCCTGGAAACGGCCTGAGCCTCTGGAGCCCAAGGGAAGCAGTCTTCGCCCTCCCGGAGGCTCAAGGGAAACCTCCGGAGCCTGGGGAGGGAGAAAAACGGCCCCCTTCCCCCGGTGCAGGAGGCAGACTAGGCCACGCCCTCCATGGCCACGCCCACCCATCAATGGGGCAGCGGCCCCATTGCTGCAAATTTTGAAGCCCAACATTGTGTGTGTCCCATTTTTGCCTTCCCCCAACGTCCAGAAGAGCTATGGCCCGTTTTTGCCCTCCCCGGGCCCTGCAGAGTGCTTCTGGACGCCAGGGGAGGCAGAAACGGGATGCGAGGAGGGTCCGGGGGACCAAAAGCAGAGACAGACATTTCCACCCACTGCGGGGGGAGGGGGGGGAGTGCATCTTATAGTACAGTAATTGAATTTTTTTTTTCCCCCCCTCACTCAGGAACCAGCCGAGAAGAGATAACGGAGCACTGGGAGTGGCTGGAGCGCAATGTGATGGACACTCTCTCCGTCTTCGATTCCAATGAGGACATCGTCAGCTTTGTACACGGGAAAATTCAAGTACGTAAGAGCACATCACGCTGGGGTTTTAACCGATTAACAGAGTTGGAAGGGACCTTGTGGGTCATCTAGTCCAACCCCCCCTCTGCCCAAGCAGGAGACCCTAACACCCTTTCTGACAGATGCCAGTCCAGTCTCTCCTTGAAAGCCTCCAGTGATGAAGCTCCCACAACTTCCGAAGGCAACTTCTGTTCGACGGGTTGATTGCTCTCGCTGTCGGAAAATTTCTCCTTATTTCCAGGTTGAATCTCTCCTTGGTCAGTTTCCATCCGTTATTCCTTGCCTGGCCTTCAGATGCCTTGGAGAATAGCTTGATCCCCCCCTCCTCTCTATGGTAGCCCCTCTAATATTGGAAGGCTGCTATCCTATCTCCCCTGGTCCTTCTCTTCCCTAGACCAGCCATGCCCAGTTCCTGCAACCGTTCATGTTCAGTTCTTCAGAACCGAAGAAGCTTCTTGGATGAGAAGCAAAAGATTTTCAAGGGGAAAAAACTCCAAGAAAGTCGAATTGCCCTTTGAAAAAAGAAATCTTTTGGACAATCCTGAACTTGAACGATGGAGAATCTCATAGATATTAGTCTAAATCTCCTAAAACTGGATAGTTTTATTCAGTTTCTCTGGCACTGAGACACAATTTGCATTTTATTTCAGCCTTAGTGCCTCCTTCAGAGTAAAGCTCATTGCCCCTGGTGGGGTTTTATTTCCTCATTGATGGCTAAAGGACAGCAGAGATTTTATTAGTTTATTACTTAATTTCCTGGCCAATGCAAGCTGGTACATATCAACCTAGAAGATCATTCTTTTACAATGAGTCCATTCTGGTTTCTCCCAGGTAAATACACCTGGGATAGCAAGCTGAGATTTGTCCCAAAGGTGCTTTTGGCTTAGACGCTGAGCTTGTCAGTCAGAAAGGTCGGCAGTTCAGAGGTTTGAATCCCTAGCGCCGCGTAACGGAGTGAGCTCCCGTGACTTGTCCCAGCTTCTGCCAGCCTAGCAGTTCGAAAACATATAAAACATGCAACTAGAAAGATAGGAAACATGTTTGGTGAGAAGGGAATGCCAGCCACATGACCGCGGAGACGTCTCTGGACAGCACTGGCTCTTTGGCTTTGAAACGGAGATGAGCACCGCCCCCTAGAGTCGGGAACGACTAGCACAGATATGCGAGGGGAACCTTTACATTTACCTTAAGATTTCTTTTTTCTCATTCAAGTGACAACTCCTGACCTGATGCTAAATAATTCTTGTATTTCCTATGGGATTATCTATTTTATTATCATTGTTTCTTTACTTTCCAGTTCTCCAACTCCTCTTCAGTTCCTGCAGATAGCATTAAGAGTAGAATAGAATAACAGAGTTGGAAAGGGAACTTGGAGGTCTTCTAGTCCAACCCCCTGCTCGGGGAGGAAACCCTATACTATTTCAGACAAATGTTTGTTCAATCTAGTCCTCGATTTACGATCACAAGTGAGCCTAAAATTTTTGTCACTAAGCAAGGCAGTTAAGTGACTTAAATGTCTCTATGGAGATTAAGTCTGAAGTGAGCTGATCCTCATTTTACAACCTTTCTTGCCAGAGTTGTGAATCACTGCAGTTGTTAAGTGAATTATTCAGGCATTAAGTGAATCTGGCTTCCCCCATTGATTTTGCTGGTCAGAAGGTCAAAAATGACAATCACATCATCACCCTGGGACAGTGCAGCTGTCATAAATGCCAAGCAATTCTTATCATGTGACCGTGGGAAATGATGCAATGGTCGTTAAGTATGAAACCTGGTCAGAAACATCTTTTTTTTCAGTGCTGTTGTAACTTCAAATGGTCATTAAACAAACAGTTGTAAATCAAGGGCTGTAAATCTGTACTTCCCAGCTACCTAACCCATCTTAAATTCCTACTTCCTACATATATATATATGCTGGTTTTGTTGTATTCAGGTCTTTTCCCGTGTAAGGTTGAGATTGTCTTTGCAACGTTTCGGCTGGATCTCACCTGCCATCTTCAAGCGTGGACTTTAAAAAGCCCACATTTTAAGCCCACAGCTTGAAGATGGCAGGTGAGATCCTGCCGAAATGTTGCAAAGACAATCTCAACCTTACACGGGAAAAGATCCGAATACAACAAAACCAGCATACCTACCCCCGTGAAAATCTACGAAAACATATATATATATATATATCCAAATTTCTACCGCTGTTGTCCAAGGATTGATAAAATAAGTCCCAAGTTCAAAAATATTCTCTCTCTTCTTTTCCTTTTAACTTTAAGCGTTAATCTGTCCATTTATGCAGAGTCCAGTGTTTTCCTTAATTATGTCTTCTTCCGTAGGCGTTTCCTCGCTTTTCCAATGTTGCGCAAATATAATTCTTGCTGCTGTTAAAACATGCAATATCAAAAATACATTCTCTTTGTTATATTTATTCTGGTATTATGCCTAACAAAAACAATTCCGGCTTAAAATCTACCGTATTTTTCGGAGTATAAGACGTACCTTTTTTCCTCAAAGAAGAGGCTGAAAACTTGAGTGCGTCTTATACACGGAATGCAGCATTTTGTTGCCTCCCGAAGCCCCGCCCCCTTCACCAAAATGGCCGTGCATACCCTTATGGAGGCTTTCAGAGAGCTCCTGGGGGCTGGGGAGGGCAGAAATGAGCAAACAATGCCCCCCCCCAGCCCCCAGAAGCACTCTATAAACCTCCATAAGGCTACGCATGTAATTTGTTTGAAAAAAACCAGGCTATTTTTTGTTCATTTTTGCCCCCCCCCAACCCCCCTAAGGCTGTTCATGTCTTTTATTTGGAAAAAAAAAACGGGTCCGTTTTTGTGAAAAACAGGCCATTTTGGGGAGGTTTGCAGAGTGCAAAATCTTTTTTTTTTCTTTTGGAAAATTCTTTAGTCAGAATGATTGATGAGAATTAGATTGATCACGTGCTGTGCCAGCAGAAACAAAGTCTTAGGTGCTGCAGATTGTCAGGATTTTCCTTCTCCAGCACATGGATAAATACACCTGGAAACATCTACCTACCTACCTACTCTCTCTCTCTCCCTACCTATCTACTGTATTTCTCTCTCTCCCCCCACCCCTTTATCTACCTACCTACCTACCTAACTACTCTCTCTCTCCCTCCCTACCTACTGTATTTCTCTCCCTCTCTCTCCCTCTATCTACCTTGGTGCGTCTTATACTCGAGTGCGTCTTATATTCTGAAAAATACGGTATATGCTTTTTTTCTAACCACGTATGCATTTTCTCCCAATTTCTTTTCACTTTTGGGCACATTCACCACACGTGGTAGTATGTGCCCAGTGTCAAGGTTCCAAAAGATGCCCTAATTAAATCATGCGCCTCGAACCAAGATTCAAAAGAAATCAAGTTATTTATTAGGAGCTTCATATCCGCACGTACCCAAGTGAAGCCAACTCTGACCCTATGTCATTTACAGCCCAATTAGGACCTTGTTTCCCCCTCCCCCCAGGGTGTGTCATAAATCACATTTGGAGCAATTTCGAGGGTTGTATAGATCATGGGTCGCTGTGGGTTACCTGGGAGACAGCCCTGAGAAAGATACGTCTGGAATGGGCTTCTGTTTGTGGTTGCCGTGCTGCTTCATCAGTTTCCCATCCCCCCTTGCCTATGGCAACTCAAGAGCAGGCCAGGGATGCTTTGCGAGTTCCCACCCAGTTTTGATTACCTACTTCCATGTAGCTTCATCTTGGAGACCACGATGGCGATCGAATTTGGCCAAAGGAACTTTAATTCCCACATCAGTTAGATTTCTTTTGGAAACTGCGGGCTCGTGTTTATTAGCTTCTTGACTCCTTTTTTTCCCCAGGGCTTAATTGCTGAGGAGAGCAAAGGGTCTTTAGTAAGAGAAGAGGATCCAGAGAAGTTCCGGGAAGCCCATCTGAAGTTTGAGAAGTGCTTTGGGTTGGCCAAACAGGAGAAACTCGTGACTTACTACTCGTGTAGCTACTGGAGAGGGCGGGTGCCCTGCCAAGGCTGGTTGTATCTGAGCACCAACTTCCTCAGCTTTTACTCATTCCTGCTAGGAGCTGAGAGTAAGTAAGATCATTCACCGAGGCATGGTTTTATTTATTTATTTTATTCAAGCAAGATGGCTGCCGTTTCTTCACAGGCGCCCACATTGCTTGAATATTGCTTCACAGAACAGTGAGCGCCAGCAAAAATAAAAATACATAATCGGAAGAAAATAAACCATACATCACTTGCCATTTGAAGGCTTCAACATTGGGTGCTACCTAACAAAATGAAATTCAATGGTGAAACAAAGTAAGGTTCTACATTTAGGCAAGAAAAACGAAATGCACAGGTACAGTATAGGTGGTACCTTGCTCAGTAGTAGTAACTGTTAGAGGGATCTTGGAGTCCTAGTGGACAACCATTTAAATATCACCCAGCCGTGTGCAGCACCTGCCAAAAAAGCCAACACAGTTCTAGGCTGCATCAACAGAGGGATAGAATCAAGAGCACGTGAAGTGCTAATACCACTTTATAAGACCTTGGTAAGGCCACACCTGGAATCCTGCATCCAGTTTTGGTCGCCACGATGTAAAAAAGATGTGGAGACTCCGGAAAGAGTGCAGAGAAGAGCAACAAAGAGGATTAGAGGACTGGAGGATAAAACATATGAAGAACGGTTGCAGGAACTGGGTGTGTCTAGTTTAATGAAAAGAAGGAATAGGGGAGAAATGATAGCAGTATTCCGATATCTCACGGGCTGCCCCAAAGAAGAGGGAGTCAAACTATTCTCCAAAGCACCTCAGGGTAGAACAAGAAGCAATGGGTGGGAACTAATCAAGAAGAGAAGCAACTTAGAACTAAGGAGAAATTTCCTGACACTTAGAACAATTAATCAGTGGAACACCTTACCTCAAGAAGTTGTGAAAAACACTGGCAGTTTTTAATAAGATGTTGGATAACCATTTGTCGGAAGTGGTGTAGGGTTTCCTGCCTAGGCAGGGGGTTGGACTAGAAGACCTCCAAGGTCCCTTCCAACACAGTTGTTCTAACAAGACTTACTTTAAAGTCTTAATGCCTGGTTGGGGAATTCTGGGAGTTGAAGTCCACAAGTCTTAAAGTTGCCAAGGATTTTATCACCCTTCCTATAGCTCTACATCATCAGTGTTTGAAGCCACTAGTATATAAAAATAAACACAAACCCTGATGATGTTACCTAGTTTGGTAATGAGACATCTGCAAGAAAATTGTGAAGTTCAGAATGCCCCCAGAACCCCACAGGATCTCCTCCTGACCCCCCCTTTAGGTAAAGCCCATATGTCTCTGGGTAGAGAACCTGAGCAACTGAGACAAACGACTGTGTGAAGGTCGCAAAGGGACGGACCTTGAAAAGCGAAGAACCTGAATGGATTCGGTGGATCAGTGGCTTAGACTCTGAACTTGTCAATCAGAAAGGCCGGCAGTTTGGCGGTTCGAATCCTTAGTGCCATGTAATGGAGTGAGCAAGAGGCAAGTGGACTTTCTTGTTTTTTTTCTGAAGAAGTTTCGCTTCTTGCCCAAGAAGCTTCTTCAGTTCTGAGAAAAGCTGAGAGAAGCTGAGGAAGCTTCTTGGATGAGAAGCGAACCCTCTTCAGAGAAAAAACAGTTGTCGCTTGGGGGAAAATAAGCACCTTTGGGACAACCATTACCTGGATGACCGAGAATCTCCTTAGACAGGTACAGGGTCTCCTGCTTGAGCAAGGGCTGGATTGGAAGACCTCTGGGGTCCCTTCCAACAACTCTCTTACTCTCTTATTCTTCCCTCTGCAGTCAAACTCATAATAGCCTGGGATGAGATCTCCAAGCTTGAAAAAACTTCCACGGTGATCCTGACGGAAAGCATCCACGTTTGTGCCCAGGGAGAGGACCATTACTTCTCCATGTTTTTGCACCTGGGTGAGACTTTCCTCCTCATGGAACAGCTGGCGCTCTATGCCGTCTGCAGACTCTTTGACAAGGAGGGCTTTGAGGCTGACCCAGTCCTCTGCAACCCTTTGCAAATCACCAAGAGGTCAGTGACTTAGAGGTGAAGCCCAGAAGAAGGGGACAGAGGAGAGGAGAGGCCTGTGCGGGATGTTTTAAAAAGTTATAGCTAGGTCTTGACTTATCATCACAATTGAGCCCAAAAGGGGAGGGAAGAAAAGAAGGGAGGAGAAGGGAAGGAAAGGAGGGAAAGGAAAGGGAGGAAGGAGAAGGGAAGAAAAGAGAAGGAAAGGGAGGGAGGGAGGAAGGGAAGAGAAGGAAAGGATGGGAGGAAGGAAAGGAAGGAAGGAAAGAAGGGAGGGAGGGAGGGAAGTGATGGGAAGGAGAAGGAAGGAAGGGGAAAGAAGGGAAGGACAATGGGGTGGAAGGAAAGGAGGTAGGAATAGTGGTCAAATGACCACGGGGAAGCTGCGACAGTCGTAAATGTGAAAAACAGTCATAAGGTACATTTTTCAGTGCCATTGTAACTTGGCCACTAAAGGACGTGGTGTAAGTCGAGGGTTTGGTGTTTTGTGGGCACAAAGGCCCAGGAAGCTTTTGGGGAGGGTTTGCTTCCCATTAATCCAGAAATTGGAGGCTTCGTTTCTCTTTTGGACGAAGATCCACGGTTTTCCCAGAGAGGAATTAAGAACTCACTGCAGAGACTCCTGGATTTACAACGGTTCATTTAGTGACCGTTCAAAGTTATCACAGCACTGAAAAAAGTGACTTATGCCCGTTTTTCACACAGAAAGGTCGTAAAACGGGTCAAATCCCACCTGTACATAATTTTGCGAATTGGGATTCCAGTTTTCCAAAGGGGAGGGAGAGAACCATGGATGCAAACCTTCTTCCCATCTGGGGAAATTTGTTCTGCAGGGGGCTGGAGAACCGGGCGCACAGCGAGCAGTTCAACGCCTTCTTCAGGCTGCCCAGCGAGGAGACGCTGCGGGAGGTCCACGAGTGTTTCCTGTGGGTGCCCTTCAGCCATTGCAACACCCTGGGGAAGATGTGCCTCTCGGAGAACTTCCTCTGCTTCGCCAGTCAAGACGGCTACCTCTGCTGCCTCATCGTCCCCGTCAGAGAGGTGAGCGGAGCAGAAGCTCTTGGCCAACCTTCGGGTCAAGCCTCAGGTGGATGGATAGAAAGGAAGGGAGGGAGAGACCGTGAAGAAGGAAGGGAAGGAAAAAGAGGGAAGGGAGAAGGAAAGGAAGGGAAAGGAAAGGAAAGCGGAGGGGGGAAGGGAAAGGAAGGAAGGAGGAAATGAGAGATGATGGAGAATGGGAAGGGAGAAGGAAAGGAAGGGAAAGGAAAGGAAAGGAAACCAGATGGAGGGAAGGGGAAGGAAGGGAGAGACAGTGAGGGGAAAAGGGAAGGAAAGAAAAGGAAAAAGAGGGGAGGAAAGGAAAGGAAAGCAGAGGGGGGGGGGGAAGAAGATGGAAGGGGAAGGAAGGAAAGGCCAGTTTTCAAGATTTCCTGACCACATCAGGGTCTCATCCTCCTTCAAAGGATGGAGGCCTTTGAGATGGACCCAGTTGAGCTGGTAGTTTCTCCGTCTGAAGGGCCACCGGAGAGGGTGACTGTAGCCTCTTCCTCCCCCAACCCCCCAGGTCACTTCGGTTGAGGTGGCTGACCACGCCAGCAGGGCCATCTCCGTTGCCACCAAAGGATCCCGGGCTTTCCGCTTCTCGGAAGTGAGAGATTTTGAAGCTCTGGTGGTGAAACTGAGGACCAAATGCATTGCAGCACTGAGCCCCCATCACAGCACCAGTGCAGGGGTAAGGGCCAAATCTCCCTCTTCCATGTTTGTGGAGCCTGGAAAAGGTGCTCTGTAGAGCAGAGTTCTCTTTCCTTGGCCCGGAGGCCTGTGGAACTCTCTGCCACCAGATGTGAGGGCAGCCACCCACAGAGAGGGCTTCTCAAGGGCCCATTCAGGAAGGGAAAAGCTCTAAATAAGGAAGGTATTCCTGCGCTTACCAAAAATTGGGCTGTGTTTGCCCAGCGCATTTAAGCATGTTGGGGTTAGAGCAACTTTTGTGACAGTATTAACACAACAGGTTCATCTTTGTTAGCTGACATTTCAGTTATGGGTTCTTCCTTTGTTTTTCCTGGCCCAGATGGTCTCTTTCTTTGTTGGGTTCAGAATGTTGCGTGAATCCATTAAATTGGGTCAATTGGATGACCAAATAGAAAGAGCAAGAGCAGTTAGACTTATATACCGCTTCACAGGGCTTTTACAGCCCTCTCTAAGCGGTTTGCAGAGTCAGCCTTTTGCCCCCAACAATCTGGGTCATTTTACTGACCTTAGAAGGATGGAGGGCTGAGGCAATCTTGAGCTGGTAAAGATCAAACTCCAGGCTGTGGGTAGAGTTAGTGTGAAATACTGCATTCTAACAACTGGGAAGGAGGGAAGGAAGGAAAGATAACCAAAGCCCTTAGACTTATATACCACTTCCCAGTGCTTTCCAGCCCTCTCTAAGCGGTTTGCAGAGTCAGCCTCTTGCCCCCAACAATCTGGGTCCTCATTTGACCCACCTCGGAAGGACGGAAGGCTGAGTCAACCTTGGGCCTGGTGGGAATTGAACTGCCGAACTGCAGCTAGCAGTCAGCTGAAGTAGCCTGCAGTGCTGTGCTCTAACCACTGAGCCACCGTGGCTCATATAGTGACTTCTCTTAGAGGCTGACCGTAGTTTTGGAAGAAATGAGGGGAGGGGGAGGCACTTCAGAGTACAAACAGGGGGCCCCTGTGCTTCTGCAGAGTTTTGATCCTTCGTTGTTTGGATTTCTATGCTTTTGCTTCTTCCAGCGCCTCTCTCAGGCCGGGGTCAGCCCAGAGACCCCCACCCTCTGGGAGGACTACGAGGGGCAGACGATGGCCAGCCACAAAGGCAGCAGTGCCACGGTTAGCACGGAGGCCCTGATGACCGTTTTTCACCCTCAGGATGCGGAGAACCTGGATTCCAAGATGGTAAGAAGAGATCCTGGTTACCTATCAAGATCTCTTGTCCCGAAGGTGCCTTTTTCCCCCAAGAGGCAACTGGACTTTCTGGTTTTTCTTCGAAGATGTTTCGCTTCTTCCGTTTCTCTCACAAGCTTCAGCTCTCTGAAGAAGCTTCTTGGATGAGAAGCAAAGCCTCTTCAAAGAGAAACCAGAAAGTCCAGTTGCAAAAAAAAAGCCCCTTTGGGACAACTACGACATGGATAACTTGAGAATCTCCATAGAGATCAAGAGCTGTTGCCATTATCTCACTTTCTCTGCGTTTTGCTGAATTTTTACTTTTGATAACGGAGCTTCTGCCATCTTGGTGGTCTAAAGTGGTCTTCTTGGAAGAGGTCCTTCCTTCCTTGGTCTTCCAGAAACGTCCATTTGGGTCTCCCACCAGGGTCATTGAGATGTTTGACTTTGGATTTCTCCTCGCATGAGTCTGTCCCTCTGTTTAAATCTGTCCTGGGTGGCTGAATGCTCATCTCGATCCGGGTTCAATTTGCTGCAGTTTGCTCTACTTCATGAAGGCCCGTTGCAACCCCTGAAGACAAATACTATGCAGATACTCCTTGACTTACAACAGTTCAGTTACTGACCAAAGTTAATAATGGCACTGAAAAAAGTGACACGGCCGTTTTTCACACTTACAACCATTGTACCATCCCTATGGCAGCTGGCTCCTATTTATGACGGTCACAATGTCCTGGGATCATGTGATCCCCTTTTGCGACCTTAAGCAAAGTCAGTGGGGAAGCCAGATTCACTTAACAGCCATGTGACTCACTTAATGCCTGCAACAATCCACTTAATGGAATAAGGAATGGAATAAGGGATAGGAATAGGAATAGAATGGAATGGAAAGGAATAGCCTAATAACTTTATTGTCATTTGAATGTACATTAATCAGCATACTTTAAAATGAAATTTTGTTGCATGCACCTCTCAATACCGCTATAACTTAACAAATGTCTCACTTAGCATCAAAAATTTCAGGCTCAATTATGGCCATTTTGTCTGTAGCCATTTAATGTTTTAATTCTGGGCTAGAGCCTCTTAATTTTGTATTCTTCTGCCTCTCCCTCTGTCTCCCTCTCTCAACTCCCCCCCCCTCCTTCTCATTGAATTTTCACCTTAATGTAACCCCATTGTGTTTTGTGATTGTGTGCTCAAGAGGCTTCTTGGTCACCTTGTTCCATTAGTTAAAAGAAAAAATGAAGGAGCAATCCTGGAACATCCTTTTCATAGAGTGCGGACGGGGCGTCAGTATGTTTCGGACAAGGAAAACCCGAGACCTGGTTGTCAGAGGAATCCCAGAAGTCTTAAGAGGAGAACTTTGGCTTCTGTTCTCAGGTACGGTCCATATTTGGAACAATGAGGTAGATTGCTCCCTTTATATTCTGGGAGTTGAAGTCCACAAGTTTTAAAAGTTTCCAACTTTGGAGACCCCTCCCCTCATCTATGCAGAGCTTCACCTGTTGAGAGGCAATTTCTACGGTCTTTTTCCCGTGCAACTTACACCCCTGGGCAGGTGCTGTCAATGACATGGCAAGCCAGCCTGGCTATTACTCGGAGCTCGTGGAAAAATCCTTTGGGACGAGCACCCTGGAGACGGATGAAATTGAGCGTGATCTGCGCCGCTCGCTGCCCGAGCACCCCGCCTTCCAGGGCGACACGGGCATTTCAGCCCTCCGGAGGGTCCTCACTGCCTATGCCCACAGGAACCCCAAGATCGGCTATTGTCAGGTAGGCTGAGCCTCTGGTCTCCAACGGTGCTGACGTTGTCCAAGCCAGACTTTTGGTCCCTTCGTTTGCATGGGGACTGTGGCTCTGTCTTGTGATAAAGGTGATCCTTGACTTACAACCGTCGTGCTGTCCCCACTACATGTTAGTCTGCGGGCAGCTCGACAGGCAGCTAAACCCACCTATCCTCCCATAAAACGGACCGTGTGCATCCCTTTTTTTTTTTTACTACCGGTTCTGTGGGCGTGGCAGGGGAAGGATACTGCAAAATCTCCACTCCCACCCAGCTGGGACAAGGAATGGGAGCTCACTCCATTACGTGGCGCTAGGGATTCGAATCACCGAACTGCCGACCTTCCTGATCAACAAGCTCAGCATCTCGGCCACTGAGCCACCGTGTCCCTAAATGTGCTCTTAGATAGGTCTAAACACAGCAGCCGCCCTGCAGTTGCCCTAATTATTGAAAGGACAGAATGCAATAATAATAATAATAATAATAATAATAATAATAATAATAATAATAATAATAATAATAATAATAATAATAATAATAATAATAATATATCCATGTTTGTTTAAAGGCCATGAATATATTGACGTCGGTGCTGCTCCTTTACGCCAAAGAAGAGGAAGCATTTTGGCTCCTGGTGGCCGTCTGCGAACGGATGCTGCCCGATTATTTCAACCGCCGAATTATCGGTACCATTTCCATTGGATTTCACTGTGACGGTAGCTTTCATGAGGAGTGGTAGAATAGAAGAGAGCTGGAAGGGACCCCAATCGCCCCACAAATGGTCATTAAGTGAGGACCACCTGTAAAGTGTTTTCCTTTCAATGAAATTGAATTTGACACTTCTGCTCTATAACATTGTTTTGAGGGCAGAATTTGGTTCAGGATGTGAAAGGTCTGTAGATATTTTCACAGCCGATCTTTTGACTCATGCAATATACAGGTCCTCAACGGAAGTCTTGTGGACCGCCAGAGGCCAGCAGAGCTGGCAGCAGATTCAGACAGTGAGTAGGTTGGGGAGGAACCTGGGTCAGTCCTGGAGTCTCGGGAAGTCTCGGGATGTCTGCCTTCAGAGTCAGACATCAGTGGGGCAGACGAACAGCTGGAGCCTATTCCCAGTGTGCACAGCTGCAGAACTGCCAGGAGAAGGGTTAAGCTAAGGAACAAGGGCCGACTCAGGAGTAAAACCACAGGTGGACGGTGAATGGCCCCTCCCAGAGGAAATAAAAGAGGGGTGAACCGAGACTCCTTGCCAAGTTCTGCAGATATTGGCCTGACAACTCTCCAAGCCGAATAAGGTCTGTGACTGTAAATCCTCCCTGGAAAGACTTTGCTGGAGGTGAAGGAGCAGAATTCACAGTCAATGAATAAAAGGGTTTTTTGTTGGGACCAGGAGTTTGCTTCAGGTCAGAACAGGAAGGCGGGTTGGTAGCAATTCTTTTTGCTGCAGTTCCAATTATCCGTTGAGGTCTGCTTGCCTGTTGTGTTTTGGGCTTGATTGCGTCCGTAAGTCACAGAGTAGCTGCTGTTGGCCAACCTCTGATGTCTCCCTTTGCAAAAGGCGGGTGTGTGAGTTCACCTTTGCTCCTACTGCTAGGTTAAACCACCCATCTCTTTCAGGCGCCTTGGTCGATCAGGCCGTGTTTGAGGACCTGATCCGCGAGTACTTACCTCAGCTGACGGAGCACATGACCGACATGACTTTCTTCTCCTCCGTCTCGCTCTCCTGGTTCCTCACCCTCTTCGTCAGCGTGCTGCCCATCGAGAGTGCGGTCAACGTGGTTGACTGCTTTTTCTACGACGGAATCAAGGCCATCCTGCAGCTGGGCCTGGCCGTGCTGGACTATAACCTGGACAAGCTGGTGGCTTGTAAGGACGATGCGGAAGCGGTCACTGTGCTCAGCAGGTGCTCTTGGGGGCTGATTGTGGGCTTGTGGTGTGCTGTGTTTAGGGCTAAGGGTTGGGCTACCTGTTGTGCTGTGGAATGGGCATGTTTGTCTGTTTGCTTTCCATTTTTATTATTTTTAGAAGTAAAGCAGTGAACATACCCCACACACCTTTCTCCCCCTCTTTTCCCTACTACAGCAACAACAACAACCCTGTGAGGTGGGAGAGGGGGACTGACCCAAAGTCCCCCTGTCAGCTTTCACGCAGAAAGCAGCCCTCGGTCACCATCGCCTGGTGATTGGCCCAAAGTCCCCCAGCCGGGTTTCATGCCTGAGGCGGGACTAGAACTCTCTGTACCCTGGTGATTGGCTCAAAGTCACCCAGCTGACTTCCATACTGAGGTGGGGCTAGAAATCCCAGTCTCCTGATGACTGGCCAAAGCCACGCCGGGTGTTTTCATGCTAGAACTCACCATCTCCCCCTTTTTTAGCCCAGGCCAAACTGGCTCATAGTATGTGTGTGTGTGCGCGGAGAAGTGAAGGCATGCAAGGGAACACATTCGTGCGCTCCTTTTCCTCAAATCCAGGTTTTTTGAGAGCGTGACCAACAAGGACAGTCCGCTGCCTCCAGCCGTCCAGCAGGCCTCTGGGATGAACGAGAGCAAAACTCCTCACCCCAAAGTGGACATCACGGACCTGATTCGAGAGTCCAACGAGGTTTGTTGAACCCTTTCTTCTCCACCTTCACCTCAGAAGAAGAACTGGTACTTGGCCAGATTGCAGCCTTGAGGGCCTCTTGGCGGCCTTCCTTCAAAAAGAAAATGGAATTGGATAAAGGAATATAATTCCCCGAGTTAATCAGGCGGGGGGGGGGGGGACGGAACAATATGCATTTTGCTTCACAGGGTTACTGAAGCCAAGAGCGGCTGACCTGAAGCCACTTGGTCGGTCTCAGGGGTGGAACGATTGTACGTGCGGCCATGGATGTCTTTGTGTTTCAAATGTGGACCTGGCATCTGTCCCGAAGGTGTTTTTTCAACTGGACTTTCTTGGTTCCTCTTTGAAGATGTTTCGCTTCTCATCCAGGAAGCTTCTTCAGCTGAGAGAAACCGAAGAAGCTTCTTGGATGAGAAGCAAAACATCTTCAAAGAAAAACCAAGAAAGTCCAGTTGCCTCTTGAAAAAAAAGCACCTTTGGGACACCCAGGACCTGGATGACGGAGGATCTCCATAGATGTGTTGTGGTATACAATTTTAGAAGGGGTGGCCTTCTTTTTGTGGATGTCCGGGGCTTCAAATGAGAAGGTTCATAAGATTTGGAGTGGTGGTGATGATGATGAAGATGGAGGAGGGGGAGGGGGAGGATAGGAGTAATAATTTTGGAAACCTCCAACACTGAAGGAGTTGGCTGCTTTGTGGTGTAGGCCTTGTGTATTCAGACTTGATAAGCAGTAAAATAGCGTCTTGGTCTTCTCCAGAAATATGGGGAAATCCGATTTGAGGAAGTAGAAAGCAAGCGACGTCGCAACAGACTGTATGTCATCCAAACCTTGGAAATCACAACTAAGCAGAATGTGGTGAGTAGGCGCTATCTTTTGTCTATATCAGGGCTCTGGTCCTTGATTTTGTCCTGATGTGGAGCATAATTTAGCATTAAGCATCGATTGCCTCCTGTTGTTAATTGCCTGTGTCCTGTCTGTCTGTCCCTCTGTCTATCACATCTGTCCATCTATCTATCCATCCATCTTTCTCTCTATCTATTGGCATAATTTCCTGCCTAACTAGAAGACTTCCATTAACCATCAGCTGAAATGTACAGTTATGTCAATCCCTCAAACACCCAATATTAACTTGACTGCTTTGCTGTCGTCTCTTCTCAGCTCCGGGTTGTCTCCCAAGATGTGAACCTCAACCCTAGAAACCTGGAAGAACTGTATGAATTATTCAAGGTACCCGTGGCCTCCGCAAAAGATCTTTCCCGTCTATTTGACAGTTATGACCTCTGACAGAGCCATGATCAAGCCGGTTGACCTTGGAAGGAGGTTCTTCCGTTGAATCGTTGAGCTGCTATGGCAAGAAAGCCGAGGGCCTTCACACTAAGATGAGGAGGCCACGTTCGACATCCACCATCAGCCACGGACATTCAGTGGATGTCTTGGCCAATCATTCTGCTTCATCCCCAAATCTCTCATAACAGCCACTATGATGAAGATGAAACAGATCTTCAGATTGCATAATATTTCTAGATAGAGGTTAAGGTTATGAGCTTTAATAGCCAACGACTTTCAGCATTAGCTGAACTGGATAACGCTATGGAAAAACTACTTGATGTTCCCCAGATGTTCCCTGTGTGATTTGATGTTATCATTTATTGTTTCTGGCCAGAAAGAACATTTTCTCTCCTGTTACTGGAAACTGAATAGTCCAGCTCTAAAGCACCACGATGCCATCCTGCCCTACCTGGACCAATATCGGATCGACTGCCAGCAATTCCGGACCTTGTACCATCTCTTGAGCCCCTGGGCACACTGTGCCAACCGAGATTCCTTGGCCCTGTGGACCTTCCGGCTGCTGGATGAAAATGTGGACGGCCTGATCAACTTCAAAGAATTCGCATCTGTTTGGGGTATGGTCATCAATAACATCCCAAGCTATCCGAAGATTTGGCATTGGATAAGGTTCCCGCCCTAGGTGAGATCTGACTGGTTTAAATCAATCTACTGACTCTGGAGCCAGTTTTCAATTATTCCCTGATAATTGAATCGCCAGCATATAAGAAAGATGTTTAGACTCTAAAAAAAAGTGCAGAGAAGAGCAAGAAAAATGATTAGGAGGCTGGAAGCTAAAACATACATGGAACAGTTGCAAGAACTCGGCATG
The DNA here is from genome assembly GCF_964273705.1 of Natrix helvetica. Classification (NCBI taxonomy): domain Eukaryota; kingdom Metazoa; phylum Chordata; class Lepidosauria; order Squamata; family Natricidae; genus Natrix; species Natrix helvetica. The sequence goes on along the minus strand of NC_138562.1, from coordinate 21,841,146 downwards.
GCTGGTCTAGTGAAGAGGGACGTGGTGCGTCAGTGGCTAAGACACTGAGCTTGTTGATCAGAAAGGTTGGCAGTTCGGCGGTTCGAATCCCTAACGCCATGTAGCGGAGTGAGCTCTCGTTACTTGTCCCAGCTTCGGCCAACCTAGCAGTTGGAAAGCAGATTAAAAATGCAAGTAGAAAAATAGGGACCACCTTTGGTGGGAAGGAAACAGCCTTCCGTGCGTCTTCGGTGTGGAGTCATGCCGGCCACATGACCACGGAGACGTCTTCGGACAGTGCTGGCTCTTCGGCTTTGAAATGGAGACGAGCACTGCGCCCTAGAGTCGGGAACGAGTAGCACATCTGTGCGAGGGGAACCTTTACCTAGCGAAGAGAAGGACTAGCGGGTGGGATGATAGTACCTAAGAGGCTTCCACAAATAAGGGATCAACCTTATTCTCCAAAGCACCTGAAGGCAGGACAAGAAGCAGTGGAGGGGAAATGTCTATGGAGATTCTTAACCATCCAGGTCATGGTTGTCCCAAGGGGCAACTGGACTTTCTGCTTTTTTTCTTTGAAGATGTTTCGCTTCTCATCCAAGGAGCTTCTTCAGTTCTGACTTGATCTCCACCATCCAATCAGAGCTGAAGAAGAGAAGCGGAACATCTTCAAAGAGAAACCAGGAGGTGCCTCTTAAATAAAACCACCTTTAGGACAATGGATGGAAACTAATCAAGGACAGAAGGAATCTAGAATGAAGGAGAAACTTCCTCACCATGAGAACAAACAACCAGTGGAAGGGCTTCCCTTCAGAAGTTGCAGGTGCTCCAACACTGGACTTTTTAAAGAAGAGACTGGACAACTGTTTGAAACGGGAGAAGATCTCCTGCTTGAACAGGGGTTGGACTGGACCTCCAAGGTCCCTTCCAACTCTGTTGTGATGTTTCTATTCTGTGCATTTGATCATCTCCATTGGGTATGATGAATCTTCCTGAATGAACTCTTTGTTTTTAATTATTTTCCTTTCCTTTCATTAGATGTCCTGTATCATGGAAGCTTCACCCATAAGCTGACAATGCTTTTCAAATTGCACATTCCGCCAGGTGAGTGATGTGGAGGCGCCATGCTTAGTCCTTGCTTCCATGTTCCAAATCATCCATGTCAACTGGAACCATGGGGGATCCAAGCGCAACTCCTTCCCCAGCCAGGAAACCCATTAACCTAGGACAGGGGTCGGCAACCTGCAGCTCTGGAGCCACATGTGGCTTTTTCATCCTTCTGCTGCAGCTCCCTGTCACCGGTCAGCTCCACAATTGATGGGGCTTTCGGTTAGGACAGGTAGAGGAAAAATGACGCCGTGCTAGGAGGAGACTCTATGGTGGGGGAACCGGACTTCCGGTCGGCTCCAGAATTGAACGGGGGGAAGGGCTTCCGGTTAGGACCTTTGTGGCTCTTTGAGTGTTTAAGGTTGCCGACCCCTGACCTAAGACATTCATCCTGCTGTCTAAAATGCTATTTATTTCTTTTTAAAGTAGGAAGAATAAGCAGTGGCTGAGACAGGAACACAAGACACACACACAATGCAAATGTCACCTGCTTTTGTGAAGACTAAAACTAACTTTTAATCCTTGTGACTTCCTTTTTTTAATTACGTTGTAGGTTCTAATAAATAATATTGTTTTAATACAGTGGTATTTATGCAGTACTGACTGAAGATGATTGACACTCTGCTGTTTAGTTAAACTGAATATATATTACTCAGACCTCAATTGTCTATTGAGGGTAAAGAAAAAGAGAAAGAGATACTATATCAATATTTTTGGGTGTCAGCCTTATTGACCATGAAGTTATTTAGATCATTTTCTTCCATAATTGACTATAACATTGGGGGGGGGGGGGGAATCTGTTGTAGATTGTGTCAAAGTATTTGTTATACAATAAAAGTTTCACTCTTGAGCTAATTGCTCAGGGTTAAAATCTGTCCTGTAATAGTATTTAATTTTTTTATACACGTAGTAAGGAAAAAAGGAGAGAAGGAAAGCACATTTTACAAACATTAAAATAGTAGACAGAAAAGAAAAAAGAGAAAGAAAATATTACTGTGTTTTTAACTTCCCCTTTCCTATGCATCTGCTAATTTATAATGTCAGATTTAGCTAAAGTTTCAAAAAGTTAATGTATACATTTTTGGAACCCTTTAGAAAGTCAAATGTCTGTTGAGATTCTCCGTCCTCCAAGTCACGGTTGTCCCTAAGGTGCTTTTTTGAGAAGCAACTGGACTTCCTGGTTTTTCTTTGAAGAGGTTTCGCTTCCTGTCCAAGAAGTTTCTTCAGCTCTGACTGGATGGAAGGATTGATACTCCTTTCATCTTCTTCATCCTTCCATTCCCCACCGTCCAGTCAGAGCTGAAGAAGCTCCTTGGATGAGAAGCTGAACATCTTCAAAGAAAAACATGAAACTCCAGTTGCCTCCTGAAAAAGCATCTTTGGGAAGCCTTTAGAAAGTCATACGGTGCCTATATCTTCCGTGCTGTGTGATGTATTGTTATATCACGTGTTGCGATTTTTAACTTGTCTCTGTTTTTTTTTCTTTTGGCAGCTTTTACCGAAGTGGAATCTCTCAGCCCTTTGAAAGGGCCTCAACTCTCTAAAGAACAACTGATCCATTTCAGTCAACTAAGCGGTAAGGGTCCACGAATCTGTTCTGGCCTAGGCTTTCCAAAAGCACGAAGCTGACTCCTCGTCCCGATAAAAACCCTTTTATGTAGCTTAAAGTGAATTCCTCTCCAGCAAAGTCCCAGCCAACAGTCCTTCATGAGATTTCACAACTGCAGACCTTCAGCAGGCCTACAGACCTTAATAAGTCAAGGACCACTTGTAAATAGCCCTCATTTACATGGATGGATAATGTATTTAGTGCCAAGGACTGGTCAGTAGTACTGTTTCCCCCTCTTCTTTATCTTAGTCTCCTCTGCTGAAGACAAAGACAATGCGGATGGCTTGAAGACAAGTCCTGAAAAAGGTAGGTGAGCTGGATGTAGCCAGAGATTTGAGATGTACCATTGAAATCTGTCCATCATGAAAGTATCGGATGGTGTGAATGTTGTGGCCTGTCGGCCGCAGCCAAATCAGAGGGGGAGGGGGAGGCATGGGAGTCAGGGTCAGCATCAAGGCAACCTTGAGAGCTCCGAGGGGGAGGAGTGAGTGGAGCTGGCAGAGAGAGAGAGAGAGAGAAAAGAGGCAGAGCCTGGGCCGGCCGTCAGCCCTCAGATGGGGAGTCAACAGCCCCCCAGGTCTGGAGGTAGCTGATGAGGAAGAGGAGGAACAGCCTGACACGTGGATGCGCAGAAGGCAGAAGAGAGGAGAGCAGTGGAAATCTATGGGCCGGTCCTTGGGACGGAAGAGCCAAGGCTGCTAGTGAAGCTCCACCCTAGCTCTGGGGAACAAAGGCAGGGGGCGGAGATGAACAGATGTGGCAGAGGACTATTCATCCCTCTGCCAGACAGACTTGTTAACCTGCGGTGAGAGAGAGAAACCCTTTGCCGGGGCTGTTGGCGCTCCTAATAAAGGAATCATTGATTTAAGTACAGAGGGCTTGTGGTGTTTGGGAGCCGGATCAGGGCAGTGAACTTGGAGTGAACCTTGAACTCTGAGTCCATCCTGCCTTTGGCCTCTGTGGCTGAGAGAGATTTCCCCGCAGTTTTTAAGAAACTTCACTTTTTTGGATCAGTTGAGGTTGATCATGGCTTAGTTTGCCTGTGTCCATTTCCCCCCTCTTATGTTGACAGACTTTTGGAAACTGTACTGGAAGAAGGAAAGAGGGCGAAGCCAAATAGGGCTTAACGAGAAATCCTGGCTTAAGGCTACACAGCCTGGTACTAAGAGCATGAGAGTTGCAGGGCAGGATGGCAGAAATATTAAAACATTTAGGGATTTTGCAAATTCGTATCTAGAAGCAAATTTGCAAATTCATACCTCTAACACAGGAAGATTTTAAGACGATGTTGGATAACCCTTTGTCTGAAGTGTTGTAGGGTTTCCTGCCTAGGCAGGGGGTTGGACTAGAAGACCTCCCAGGCCCCTTCCATCTCTGTTATTCTATTCTAAGTCTGGCCTGACCAAAAGCCTGTGGATTGAGAGGTGGTGAAGCTTCAGCTGGAAACCGTACATGTTCCAAAGTGACCTAGCAGAAGCTCTTGAGGAGACAGGACAGCTGCGCCATCCCTGGTCGTCTGAATTTGTCGTCTTCTTCTTCCCAAACAGGGAAAGGAAAAGTAGACATCCAGGCTTACTTGAAGGAGTGGCAAGACGAGATCCTTCAAAAGGAAGAAAGCATTAAGGATTTACCCCGGATGAACCAGGTGGGAGATTTTCTAGAAACAAGTGTTTTGTTCTACGGGGGTATTTATTTTCCCCCCTTATACAGGGAGGGTAGAGCAAATATTGGTAGAATATTTGCTCTACTCAGGTTTGAACTGTGGGCTCCTTGGCGCTCTCTGGGCTTGGTGGTTTTCTTGCAGACGTTTCATGACCCAACGAGGTAACATCATCAGTGTTAGAAGAGGGAGGGAGGACTGTGGGCTCCTTGGCGCTCTCTGGGCTTTGTGGTTTTCTTGCAGACGTGTCATGACCCAACGAGGTAACACTACCAGTGCTAGGAGTGGGCGGGGGGGGGGGGGATTGTGGAGTGCTTGGTGGTTTCCTTGCAGACGTTTCACTTACTCTACTAAGTAACATCATCAGTGCTAGAAGGGGGAGGAGGAGGATTATAGGATCCTTGGTACTCTTTGAGCCTGGTGGTTTTCTTGGAGGCATTTCATGGCCCAACTAGATAACATCATCAGGTTTACAGTGATAATGATGATGCTACCTAGTTTGATAATGAAACATCTGCAAGAAAACATGAAATGTAATGAAACATGTGCAAGAACACCACCAAACTCAGGGAGCAACAAGAATCCCATGTAATAAATGATGCTAAAGTCTAGGACGTCTCTCCTGACCCGGAGATCTTCAGGCACAGGGACCTACGACCCCTGCCAGACGATCCGTGAAATCTGGAGATCAGGGAGATGGTTTTTCCCTTGATGAGGAAATGTAGCCCAGGCTCCACTTTTTTAAATAAAAAGCTGCATGCAAGCAGCTGCATCTCTTGACCTGAAAACCCTCCTCCTCTCTCCCTGCCCAGTCCCAGTTCATCCACTTCTCCAAGACCTTGTACAACCTCTTCCACGGGGATCCCGAAGAAGAGCTCCTGTTCCGTGCGATCGCTACCGTTACCGGCCTCTTGCTGAGGATGGAAGAGGTGGGCCGAAAGCTCCAGAGCCCCACTTCCCCCAGCCGGAGAGGGACATCCCCCACGGGGGGTCCTACACTGGCCTCCTCCCAGACGGATGACGCAGGAGCCACGATCTCCGTCCCCGTCAGTGAAGGCTGGTCGTTTGCTTTTGAGCAGATCCTGGCCTCCTTGCTGAATGAACCGGCCCTGGTGAGGTTTTTTGAGAAACCGGTCGACGCCAGAGCCAAGTTGGAAACCGCAAAAGCCTCTCAGTTGAAAGCAAGAGCTGGCCTGTAATCGCTCCCAGAGTCCCTTCTCTCTGCCTAAAACAATCCCAGGCAAGGAGGACACGTCGAGTTTGAAGTTCACGCTGAGGATTTAGTCCAACTCCCATAAGGACCGGGCGGCGTACATGGCTTTATGTCTAAATTTTTGTGGGGGGGAGGGGGGGTCAAGTCGTTCGAAGCACAACCGCACCTAATCTTTGCATTTTAATACACCGGATTTTTTTTATAAGGCGCAGACACCAACACAGGGCAACTTGGAAGGGGGGAGGGGGGACCCCTAAATTGTCTCCTTGACGGTACAAGATTTCCAAGTTCTCCTTTTACAGGCCCCCGTTTTGCTGCATCGTCTTAACGTCGCCAATTTTTTGCAAAGAGCTTCGTAAACTTGGCACATAGCAGTGGTGGGTTCCTAACAGTTCGGACCAGTTCCACCAAACCGCTAGTGGTATGGCGGTCTGAGTCGCTGGAACCGGCAGCGATCCAGGACTGCTACGTCCCTGAACCGGTTCCCCGGTCTCTTCTGCCATCACCGCCAAGTTTCTGAACATGCGCAGAAGAGTTTTCAGTCAACTGCGCATACACAGCAATGCATGGCGGGCGTGAACGAAGCGAACCAGTAGTAAACCGGCTAGGAACCTACCACTGGAACGTAGGTCTGCTTAACACACCGAGGGCAGAGGATCTCCGATCAGTTTAGCATCCTGGTTTAGGGAAGCTGTTGCTGTCAACGGGGAAGGGCCGAATAATTTTTTTAAAAAATATTGATTTCTTCAAACCCTGGTTCTCCAAGGGCCGTGCTTGGCTCCCCCTGACGCCTTCTCGGCTGACAGTGTTAATGTTTGCAACGGTGCAAAAACTCTGGACAGGCCCAGGACAACTCACCACAGCCAAGACTTACATGAATGTCCAAGAAAGGGTGGAACACAATCTTTAAAGAAAGGATGCAAAAGGAGGTACAGAACGGCCGAAAAATTTAAATATATTTTGAATAATGAAATTGATTTGTTTAAATTGCCCTGCAGCGAGTTGGCCGCGACGAATTAGCCTCAGCAAGTGGGCAAATTGTCCCATTCTTCTCCTGGACAGACCACAACGCTGGAATGACTTGGAGTGGGGGAGAATAGCTATTTGATCCTGCAGAGATTCCTTTATTTATTTATTTTTCCTCTTTTTGGGTGGAAAACCATTTTTTCCACAGGGTCCAAAATCACCAAGGCATTTAGTTAAAAGAAAAGGGTACTAGTAACAAAGTTGGATGCTATTCCCAACAAAACCCTTGTCCTAGTATTGCCCTCTGCAAAGGTTTAGGGTTAATGCTTAAGCCAGGATCTAGTACTTAAATCCTAGAGACCGAGTTATGTGTCAGGACGAAGGGACTTGAAGCTGTAGGCTGGAGAATCAAAGAATGAAATCCTTCCAGCCTCAGGTTAAAAAATAACACATGGACTACGAGCCTGTAGCTAACTCATCATTATTGGAAAAATAGAATGGTGAAGCTGTATTCAGTCGGAGTAAAAATTAATTAGAATTTATCCTACAAAGACTGTGCAAGAATCTAATCCGCAAAGACTTTTTCAAGTCCTTCAAGGATGAGAATTTTCTTTAAAAAAAAACAAAAAACCTTGATTGCCTTTAAAACTCTCTTCAATTTACCTTAATCCAAGCAGTGCTTTAGTAAATGACACTCATTTTTGCAATCTTTAAATTGAAAAGTGCTGCTATTTTTTAAATTCCACCACAGTTGGGAATGGTGGCAGGAGGCCTTTTGCCAACCGCAGACGGGTGTATATTTTTATTTTTCAAAATCCAGTTGTTTTCTGATATGCCAAAAAAAGAAAAAAACCCATGAGCCCAGTTTTCTCCAATTTAATCTGCTCCTAATTCTAACATAATTGAGAAATGGGTACATAAATGGGTATATAAAATCCCCAGTTTTAAAGAAAGCTTCTAGACCTGGCTGTGTAGTGCAAGAATTCTTCAGTTTGAAAGTATTTTTGCAACATCTGGAGTTGGTACCACCGGAAGAAATTCAAAAAAGTTTGATTTATGCCAACTTACTTTTTTTTTTCTTTCTTTGCTACTCATGGCTGCTAAATGACCAATAAAACTGAAAGATAGAAAGCGTTTATAAAGGGGAAAATATAACTAGATAGACATTGTGTCTTTTTCAACAGAAGTACTGTATAAAATGCAATTGTGGATGGCCATGTGAATGGCATTTTGTATAATATGTTTTCCAAGAGACCACTACAAATACTTGCGATAAACAAGTGTGTGTGTGTGTGTGTATGTATGTATGTGTGTATACACACACACACACGCACATATACATATATATATATATATTAAAGTTTAGGATTGAATTGTCTTATAAACAGATTGCACATATATATATTATTATCCTTAAGGGGGGGAAATCATAAAAAAAATGTTATGATACGGAACTAATTTACTTTCTTGTCTCCGATATGATGAATGTTTATGAGGGGGCAAAAAATGCACTCAGTTGAATCATTTTATCCTGATACCGTCTTTCCCCCAAAATAAGGCAGGGTCTTATTTTCTTTTGACCCCCAAAATAATTGCTTGGCCTTATTTTCGGGGAGGCCTTATTGTTTTTGAGGTGCGGGAGGCGGTGAGCGTGGTCACCTCGTGGCTGCTGCCATGTTGCAACAATTTCGGGGAGGGCTCATTTTAGTGCATGCGCTCAAAAGCCCCATTGGGCTTATTATCTGGGGAGGTCTTATTTTCAGGGAAACAGGGTAGTTGGAACAATTCATCAGTGGAACAAGTTGCCTTCAGAGGTTGTTGGATGTCGATCCTCCCACGTCCCCCCCCCCAAAAAACCTCAATAAGACATTTTCTTGCCACTTTACTTTTACAAAATACTTTATGAATAGGAACTTTTTTAAAAAAGTTATCTATATTTGACACCATACAAAATAAATTCAATATTCGATTTTAAACCTTTGCTTTTTTCTTTTTCCCCTTTTGTGCTTCTTTTTCCTTTCCTTCTTTTTCTTTTTTTTCTCTTTCCTTCCTTCCTCTCCCTCTTCCTCCTTCCTTCCTTTTTTCCTTCCTTCCTTATTTCTTTCTTTCCTTCCTTCCTCTCCCTCCTTCTCCTTCCTTCCCCTTCCTTCCTTCCTCTCCCTCCTTCCCCTTCCTTCCTTCCTTCCTTCCTTCCTTCCTTCCTTCCTTTCTTTCTTTCTTGATAGTATATAAAGTTAGACTCTGGCTCTATCAACCCACTGGCCTTTTCATTTGTAAATATTTACAGAAAGTGCCAAGCTGGGGGGGGGGGGGGAGGGAAGGGGGCACGATTTTTGTGCTTCTACCACCAACTAAAGATTCATCTCACTTTGAATCCTGCTAAGACTTCCAACTTCCACAACACACTACGTCCTTGACTTAGTGACTGTTCAAAGTTGCAATTGCACAGTTATGACCATTTCTCGTGCTTATGACCACTGCAGCATCCCCCCACAGTCACGTGATTTACATTCGCATGCTTGACAGCTGACTCATATTTACGACAGCTGCAGTGACCCGGGGTCACATGATCCGCTTTTGCGACCTTCTTGACAAGCAAAGTCAACAGGGAAAACCAGATTCACTTAATAACTGTGTGACTCATTTAACAATTGCAGCGATTCGCTTAACAAATGTGGAAAGAAAAGTTGTAAAATGGGGCAAAACTCGCTTAACAAATTTCTCACTTAGCAACATAAATCCTGGGTGCCATTGTGGTTGTAGGTCAAGGATTATCTGCATAGGCGGGACAGTCAAAAATAGTCCAGGGGCTGAGCAAACATTCTTGGCCTGCTCTCTCTACCCTTCCAAATTCTAGAGATTTAAGGGATGGTTTATCATTTCGAGCCGTCTTCCTCAACACACCCGGCAGCAGAATTGGCTCCCCTCAAGGCAACCGGTTGAGTGACTCCGTGGCTGTTGGATCAGGGCTTCCCAAACTTCTTCTTTCACTCTCCAAAAGGGCTTTTCGGAAACTCTTCCATCAACTCGATGAGTCCCTTCCTTCAGCACTGTCGTAACTTCGAACAGCCACTGAACGAACAGTCGGAATTTGAGGTCTACCAGTATTAGAAAAAACAAGATCATGGACTGACCTTAAATGTCCTTTCAACAAAATTACCATCGGTCATTTGATCAATTTTCAACTTACCAGAAATACTTTAGATTTTCAGAACACAGGGCAGACTTTTAATTCCATTTAAATGTCCCTTTTGAGATGAGTAGTGGCTTCGTGGCTCATTACCCAACGTTAAACAATGTTTAATCCAGTTTTGCAAAGCAATGCATCAGATGCCAGGTTTGCACCTATGCTGATTGGGGAATTCTGGGAATTGAAGTCCACATGGCCAAAGTTGAGGAACGCCGCTCTATGGATACTGGATTTAGGAAGAATCCGTTGTTACCCCTTTGTTTAAATATCCAGGGAAACAGACTGGTACATGCCTGTCCATCCAAACCATGTTCAGCAGTAAAGAAACTACAATCCTACGAAAATGCAAGTTCTTGTAAAACAGTGATTCATCCGCCTGAGAGTTTTACACACAGACATACACACAGCTATACCTGAATAAAAGTAGTTCGCTTTTTTTCCTTTCAAATGTATGACCCTGAACTATTATTAGACAAATGCCTTCTAACACCGAACTTGTGAAAACAACTTTGCACTCACAGCAGCAGGTAAAAAGTTTCACATCCCCAAAAAGGAAGAACAAGCTGAAAAGGCTAAAGGGGAAAAAATGTGCAAGCCGAACAAAGTCTTTTTTTGATTTTTTTTTTAAATGCCCCTTGCAAATTACAAGTCATTCCTTTTGCAAAAAGAGACAATAAAAGGATGCTTTGATGTTTTCTCACCATGGAGGAATTTTTTAAAAAACTTTCTCTTTAAAAAAAAGTTCATAAATATATAAACGTGTTTTTTAAAAAAATTAACCATTTACAAAAATACATTTTATTGCTAACCCTACTGACTCATGACACTTCTTGGATCAAAGATTCCACTTTGCCAAACCCTTAAAAGCAAAACCATAAAGTTTGCTTTTTTTTCTCCGGATGATGATAAGTTTCTTCAAAACAAAGTTTAATTCAACCTGAGGAGAGAAAAAACAAGGATCCTGCACCCTATTTGGTTAATTGGGGAGTCGAGCTAGATAAGGAATTTTTGTTTTTTTTAAAAAAATCTCCGTCCTAAAATAAAAACCAAGTGGACTCTTTTTTTATAGACAACTCGAAAGATCCAAAGGATCTGGTGTACAACGAAAAGATTGAGGCCAAAGTGGTTTTCATAAAATGGTAGCAGCATCGTCCGATCATTCCAGGAGATCCGTCCACACGGGAGGGGAAAAAAATGAGACGCAAGGAAATTGCGAACCTAAAACAGCACACTGAACGAGTGAAACGTGGCAGTCGGTCCGATGATATTTCACGGCAAACGTTTTTTCAAAAACCGCCTCTTGAGGTCTAAATTTATCAGTGTGTAAAATTTGATCCTGGTAACAAATTCAAAGGACTTGCAAGTTACTCTGGGGGCGGCGCTCATCTCCGTTTCAAAGCTGAAGAGCCAGCGCTGTTCAAAGACGTCTCCGTGCTCATGTGGCCGGCATGACTCAACACCGAAGGCGCACAGAACACTGTTCCCTTCCCACCAAAGGTGGTTCCTATTTTTCTACTTGCATTTTTTATGTGCTTTCGAACTGCTGGGCTGGCAGAAGCTGGGACAAGTAATGGGAGCTCACTCCGTTACGCAGCACTAGAGATTCGAACTGCCAACCTTTCTGATCGACAAGCTCAGCATATTAGCCACTAAGCCATCACGTCCCTTACCATGAAGATGCAACTAGGTTTGCATGCGGCCGAGCCAGATGGCTGGGCTGCATGCAAACCCAGTTGCGATGATTAGGGTTGTGATTTCCTGCAAATCCTGGAGTCTCTCACCATTCCAGTCCGGCTGCTTTCTTGTCTATGCCAGCTCTTAGTTCTGGTCTGCTTGTCAAACTCACATTGACTGACAGTTCCTTAAGCAAATGTAACTCCTTTAACTTTCCTCCCTGTGCTTGTGGAGCTGCAAAGGTGGAACAGGCCAGGCTATCTGCCTTTCGGTGCTGCTGGTTTCCTTAAGCAGAAAGGGTGCCAGCTGTCAGGGCTCTCCGTTCCTTCTCCTTCCCTGGGCATTTCTTCTCATGCCTTGCAGCCTTCTGAGGGGGAGCCAAGCTCTCCTTCTCGGCGCTCGGGATCCGCTGCCCTCCCCGAGGGAAACGTGACGACCATCTCTCCTTCGAGGACCTCAAGGCAGCTGCATTTCGGGCAACCCTTGTAAGCTGCACGGCTGCCCTTGCAGGTGGTGGCTGGGGGGCTGCAGGTGGTGGAAGTAGCCCACGGTGGCTGTCTGTTGAGGTAAGGGCGGTTGCTGGAGTAAGGGCTGGTTGTGCCCTGGCTGAGCTGCACTCGGCATCTGTAAGGGAGAGAAGGTTCTACGTGAAGCAGCTTCAAAGAGATGCTCAGTCCTCCCGGCCGTGGTTCTCTCAAAGGGGCCTTTTTTTTTTGCAAGACAGTTACCTGGAGGTAAAGGGGATGCTGTTGAACTGGCTGCGGCGTCCACTGGTGGAGGGTGCTGGCCGGATGGCTCTGCAGGGCAGTCACGCTGGGTTGGGGGATCATCAGAGAAGGGGTGAAGCCAGGGGACGGGGTAGGGGCCCGGATGGCCGCGCACGTCACAGGTTGCATCTGGATTGCGGAAGGCAGACTCTGCAGTTCTTGTGTAAATCTCCCAGGAGGGGAAAATGAAAAGTTTGATGAAGAAACAGAAATGGAAGGTTTCATCCCACATCAAAACGAGGTAGCTGGACCTCATGGAGAAGGTCCAAGACGTGCCTTTAAATAGACCAGGGGTTTCCAAGCTTGGCAAGTTTTAAGACTGGTGGACTTCCAGAATGCCCTGGCCAACTTCTGGGAATTGAAATCCACAAATCTTAAAAGTTGCCAAGTTTGGAGATGCCGTAAATAGAAGGAGACCCAAGAGTGGCGCAGTGGCCCAGAGGCCTCTCCCCTCACAATCAGGAGGCTGTGAGTTCGATCCTAGGTAGAGGCAGATATTTCTCTCTCTGGGCACCATGAGAATATATCTGCTGAAATAAAACTCCGCATTGGCAACAGGAAGGGCATCCAGCCAGTAAACCAGGGGTGGCATTCAGCCAGTTCGCATCGGTTCATGCAAACAGGATGTTAATTTTGCATCATTATCCAATTCTAAGCAAACAGCCAGCGCTGTCCAAAGATGCCTATGTGGCCAGCATGACTCAACGCCGAAGGCGCACGGGACGCTGTTCCCTTCCCACCAAAGGTGGTCCCTATTTTTCTACTTGCATTTTTTACCTGCTTTCGAACTGCTAGGTTGGCAGAAAGTGGGAGAAGTCACGGGAGCTCACTCCATTACGCAGCATTAGGGATTCAAACCGCCGAACTGCCAACCTTTCTGATCGACAAGCTCAACGTCTTAACCACAGAGCCATCCCTTAGGATTAAGTTAGGTCTCATCAAAGCATTAGCAGGGCAAAAGGAGGCTCCCGCAAGGCAGCAAGTCAAAATTTATGGCCCATCATCTATCTATGTCTGGAGAACTCTACAATGTCCAAATCTGGCTTCACAACACACAAGTCATTTGTTACATTCTAGAAAATTCTACAACATTTATTCAGTACAGGAAGATTTCCCAATCTTGGCCCTTTCTAGGTATATGAACTTCAACTCCCAGAATTCTAAACCATTGCTTAGCATTCTGGGAGTTGAAGTCTGCTCATCTTCAGTTGGTCAAGGTATAGTCATCGTGATAGGATGATGGCTTACTTGGTCTGCTGTCTACTAGTGTTGCTCTGGGAGGTCTGATTGTTCCCGCTTGTGCTGGACATCAGTGACTGCACAGGTTGATCTAACAACATCCTGGGGAAGGAAAACAGCACACACAACACACAACTGTGAGATAAATGGTGCTTGAATGCTTTTCACGCACGTTGTACTCATTTTGGACCATAGGACGTAACGAAGGTCCAACTGATCAGACAAGGCACCACTTGGAAGATTAGTTTAGGGAGCTTCCCCATCATCTAGGTCGTGGTTGTCCCAAAGGTGCTTTTTTCCAGAGGCAACTTTCTAGTTTTTTTCTTTTAAGACGTTTTGCTTCTCATCCAAGAAGCTTCTTCAGTTCAGACAGGATAGTGGGGAGTGGAAGGATTGGTGCTCATTGCAGACAGCTGGTCTTTTGCATCTTTTTAGAGGAACGTTGAGGCCACCTGGAGGTTTACCTGTGTCCTCTGGGTCACCTGAATAGTACAGGTGGGAGCGGAGCTTTCTTGGAAGTGCTGAAAGGTCTGAGCTGTAGACTGGAGATACATGGTGTCGTATCCCTCCCCCTCTGTTGAGTGAGGGCTGTCCAATTTTGAGTCAGATGGCCTCTTTCAAGCCAGCAGTCCTCTGTGTCCAAAATGTAGACTTTGCTGCCTTCAAAATAATGGCCGTTGTCTTTTCAATGCAGGGGGACTGCTGAATCTTGTCCTGATGGATTTGTTCTCCTATGTTGCGCCATGCATTTGTGAAGTTCTTGTTTTGTTTCCCCAATGTACAGATCTGCACGCGGCTGACTGCATTGTTCTGCATGTTGCTCAGTTTGTGTCTGGGTGGATCTCCTGTGTTGTGCCATGGATTTATTCCATTCCCACCATCAGTTCAGAGCTGAAGAAGCTTCTTGGATGAGAAGTGAAACGTCTTCAGAGAAAAACCCAGAAAGTCCAGTTGCCTCTTGCAAAAAGCACCTTTGGGACTTGGACCCCTCAGGTTCTTCATTTCTAGAAGGTTGAACTGAGGGGAACTTTGCCCCCCAAACTAGTTCCTCCTCCATTCTCAAGGTCTCTGCTCATCCGTACCTTAAGCTTCCTTCTGGGTTGTAATCGGGCGGGTGTGGCCTCTCGGCCAGTTCTTGTGGCATCGGAGGGGGCACCGGGAGCGCGTGCGTTTGAGTAAAAACCATGGGGTTGTTGTAGACGGGCAGAGAAATGCTCATCTGGATGGGCAAGCACACCGGCTTGATCTGGCTTCCCCTCACGACGTGTTTTCTCTGTTGCCCCTGAAATCAAAACACAAATGGTTGAACAGGAAGAATCTTGCGGCTGCAGCGGGAGGGGATTTTTCCTTTCCTTTTCCACTTGGTATTTGAGAGATTCCCTCTGAGCAAGTTATGGCTCATCGATGGAAAGTGATAGGAACTATATCTGGGTTTTGAATCATTTTTGATCTTTTGAGTGTAATCACGATCATGTCCATGTGGTTCTACCTGGGAGAAATTCATCTCATGGTTAGAGATGGCTTGAGATGGGGTTGGGTAGGGAAACCCCAGAGGATTAAACTAATGGATAGAAGAGAATACATGGAGCTCAGGGTTAAACGGTGGGTCTCTCTGAGCGCTCTCTGAGCTTGGCGATTTTCTTGCAGATGTTTCATTACCCAACTAGGTAACATCATCAGTGCTAGAAGGGAGTGGAGTTTGTTCTCTGCTTATACTCCCACCAACATTCCCACAACGCTGACAGGGCAAGCCAACTGGCATATAAAATCAGAGCAAGCTCCACTCCCTTCTAGCACTGATGATGTTACCTAGTTGAGTAATGAAATGTCTGCCCAAAAACCACCAAGCTCAGTGGGCACCAATAACCCCACTACACCAATCGTAATAATGTAAAAAACCAAACAAACAGGGGAATTGCCTGGGTTGATGTGACACGTGGTTCCCTGAGGAAGGATGGCGGGGAGGCCAAGGGAGCGCCACCAAACGGCTTTGCTCCCATGATGCTTTGCTGTTGTTGGGACGTCTTGGAAGCTGCTGGCCTGGTTGCTCCCATTGGTTGCCGTCTTGGGCTCTGTTGGGAGGGCACAGTGCTGAAGACCACAGGCATTGACTGCTGCATGAACATCTGTTGGAGAAGAGAGGACAGTCAAAGGGGAGATGTGGTCACCAGGAAGTGTTGTGGCCACCAACGGCCAGCGGAGTTGGCAGCAGACTTAGACAGTGAGGAGGTTGGGGAGGAACCTGGGCCAGTCCTGGAGTCTGGGGAAGGCTCTGAGGAGGGCTCTGCGTCAGAGGCAGAGATAGGGCCAGGGCCATCTGACAGTTATCAGCTGCCTTCAGAGTTGGATATCAGTGAGGGAGACGAACAGCCTGAGCCTGTTTCCAGTGTGCGCATGCGCAGAGTGGCCAGACGAAGGGAACAGCTAAAGAACAGGGGGTCGACTTGGGAGTAAGGCCACGGGTGGACGATGAATGGCCCCTCCCAGGGAAAATAAAAGAGGAGCAAAAGGGGAGGGGAGTTTGCAGGAGACAATGAGTTCATTATTGCGGCATCTGAAAGATATTGGCCTGGCCACTCTTCAAGCCTGATAAAGGCCGGTAATTGTGACCTATCTTGAAAGACTGTGGGCTGGGACTTTGCAGGAGAGGAATTCACTGTCAATGAAATAAAAGGGGTTTATCGGGACGAAGACTCGGCTTCGTGCTGCTGGGGAAGCTTTGGTCAGAACAAGAAGGCTCAAAAGCAGAGGGGACATTTTTACGAGACCCTCACGATGACGACTGCCAACCTTCGTGCTTTCCAATCTTCTACAAAAGGTGAGCGACGAAGGAAAGTGAAGGCAAACACACCTTGAGCTACACAAAACCCACTTGTAGGCAGTGTCCTCAGCAAGAAAGGCACGGAAGAAGACACAGGTAGGGAGAGACAGGCAGAATGAATATCGGTTTTGGTTTTGGCAAATTTTTGGGTGGGTTTGTGTGAAAAGAGAGAGAGTGATCAAGTTCCAGTTAGAACATCAAGACAAAGGACCATTTTGTCCATCAACCTTCTGGCCTTGGAAAGGCCTCAAAACGTTGCCTTGAAGAAAAAGGAGGTTGCTTGGGAATTTGAAGAAGGACATGAACAAAAAGGTTTCTGTGACAGAAGAATGGGGGGGGGGGGAGACAATCCAGAATTTCTACCAGGACAGGAATGCCCACTGGAGGTCAGCCAACCTTTGCCAATTAGACATTTTAAACACTCCAGAATTAAAACTGAACCTATGCACTGTTTTTTTTTTTTAATGGCCAGAAATTTTAGGCTCCTTGTCTTATAAGAATTATTAATTCTTCTAAGCTACATGAATAATCTGAAGTTGTGAAGCGTAGACATGGGAAGCTGGGCGAGATTTATGTCAGAAGCTGCCACAGGCGATGCATCTCTGGGATTTCCTATGGAGAGTTTACTGAGACACCTCTGAAGGCGGCGAACGCTGGATCTTGAAACTTCTGGGTGACAAGATAATTGCCACGCTTGAAATAAAATACCCAATACATGCTCTCTCTTCAACAGTAAAATGCAAAATTCCGGGCACATAGAGAACCTGTTATCTTTTGGGGGTACCATTAGCTGATCAGAGGGAGGGGAAGGGGAAGGAGAAGAGGGCTGAGCTTCGGAGGTCAATCTAGATCCACCAGGGACCGTCTCCTGCTAAAGCAACCTGGCCAAGATACCTGCAGATTGGAGTCGTGGACGAGTTGCAGCTGCTCCTTGATTACGTGCAGTTCCTCTTGCTGGGTCTTAATGTCGGCTTGCAGGATGCGTGTCCGCTCTTCCAGCTGCTCCTTCAGCTTGTGCATCATCCCCATTTGTGCTGGGAAGTGGTAGCCTGGCTGCAAAGAGGAGACCACGTTTTGCAAAAAAATAACTGCCCTGGTTATCACCCCACATACAGCACACGAGCTAACTACTCATAGTGCACAACTATGGAGGTCCCTTCACTGCTGCTGTTGTTGTTCATCATCAGACTCTCTGATGGGGGAGCCGGACTTCCGGTCGGCTCCAGAAATTGAACGGGGGGGCTTCCGTTTAGGACCTTTGTGGCTCTTTGAGTGTTTAAGGTTGCCGACCCCTGCCTTAGCTGTTCATCTTATGGTTTAGCCTCCAGACCCCTGAGCATCTTTGATGCTCTTCTCTGCACCTTTTTTTAGGATCTCAGCATCTTGGTGTGTGCTTTTCTTTGCTGGAAAGGTCTACTCTAAGACTCTCCCACTGAAAACCACGATATTATGACTTCCTTCCCTCGCTTCCAGTTCAAGACCTGGTCTCCCACCCCACATGGTGTCACATCTCCCAGGCTTCAGATATGGACACTTGAAGAACCAAAGCAGGAGGAAGAAATCTTGGCTCCAAGCTGACCGACGCAATATTGAAGTTACTCAGATGAGAAGCAAGGAAGGATCTCTGCATTCCTTGGCTGCAAAGCATGTCTGGCATGGGTTTGCACTGTGGACAACATACCATCAGTGTTTGTTGCGCAGTGACTGTGGGCTGCGTCATGTGAGGCTGTACAAGATGGTCGGAGGGAGGAATGATGCCCTATGAAGAAGAAAACAAGGAGGGGGGGGGGGAAAGACACCACAATCCATCCTCTGGAGGAATGAATTGGACCACTGCCTTCTGCAGCATTCAGTTTATGTTCTGACCCAGCTCCTCAAACGTGACAAACCCTCTGAATAAAGACTATTAGGAGTGCCGGCAGCCCCGGCAAAAAGTTACTCTCGCAGGCTGGCTAGTCCGTCCGTCCGTAAGACGAATAGTTGTCTGCCACACCTAGTCATCTCCGCCCTCTGCCTTTGATGCCCAGAGCTAGGGTGGGGCTTCGCTAGCAGCATGGCTCTTCCGTCCCAAGAACCGTCCCATAGATTTCCACTGCTCTCCTCTCCTCTGCCTTCTGCGCAGGTGTGAATTTCTTAGCTCTCAAAAGTTTCTTGGATGAGAAGCCAAATGTTTTCAAAGAAAAAAAAAAGGCAAGAGAGTCCAGTTGCCTTTTGGAAAAGCACCTGTGGGATAACCGTGACCTGGATGACCGAGAATCTCCATAGATTTATATATATATATATTAACAGACGAACAGAGTTGGAAGGGACCTCGTAGGTCTCCGGTCCAAACCCCCCCCCCTGCCCAAGTAAGAAACGCTACACCACAGTAATGCCGGCAGCAACCCACCCTTGAGGCCGGACCTTACCTGGGTGTTGCTGCCGGAGGCAAGCCGTAAGGAGACCTTGTCTGGTTGTCCCAGGGATAAGCTTTGCCTTGTTGGAGTGCTGGCATTGGTGTGCCGCATGGATGACGTGGCTGTAGAAAACCAACACATTTAGGAAGAGGTGAAGGAAGAGAAAGAGAAAATTTTGCTGGAGAAGTGTGACAATTGAGAACAGATTATCCGGCCCCATAGGATGCTTAGATCTGACCCGTGGGGCCGCCCTGGAAACAGTGAAGCTTCCTCTGCCAGCAACAATGGAACTCGCAAGGGCTCCGTTTTGGCTGGCAGAGGGTTACCGGAGGCCACCGCAGCTGAAAACAGTTTGGGAGGATTGTAGACTCCCCTCCCAAGCTCCCTTTCAGCCTGGCAGAGGATTGCAGGAGGCCGTCACAGCTGGAAACGGAGCTCGGGAGTTCATTTTCACTGGGAGAAGACTCTGGCCACCACAGGAACCCCTGACACAAGTGATGTTGAGCTGGCCACGCCCACTCTGCCCTCCCCCCCCCCCCCCCGAGGTCAAATGCAACCCTGATACAGCCCTCAATGAAGGCGAGTTTGACACGGCTGATTTAGAAGGTCTGGATTCCACTACTGAGTTCCCTGTTCTGCTGGAATAGGACTTTTGCAGTGGAAGAAGGTGGGATGGCTTCTCCTCAGATTATCAAGGGAGAGACCCTTAGAAAGCCAGAGAGCCAAGGGTCTATGACGCCCCACGTGAGCATTAAACGTCCCGTTGGTTTCACAGGGGATGGTGTGTTAGATGTGTGACCCCTACATGCAGAGTCGGAGAGGGCTGTGTGTGAAGATCGGCAGGAGCTGTGAGAAGACATGGAAACCCCTTCACGGCTGACTCCTTGGTTCGCGGGCATGCAGTGTTTGGCGTTGATATAATCCCCTTGACTCTGGAAAGGAAGAGAGTGGACTGTCATACGCTTAGGAAAAGAAAACCAACTTGAAGATTAAAAAAATAAAAATAAACACATCAACTGTAGAAAAGTATTTTCCTTCCAGATGTCAACCCTGAAGCTGGCCTGGCCGAAGCCATTTTGACAGCTTCAGGGTTGCCACACTGGAGCTGAGGGATAGGGAGGGGGGATTAAAGGTAGTCGTAGTCAAAATAAAATATTTTCTCTTGGGAACCAAGGACATTCTCACACCTGGTCAGAGGAGGGAGGAGGGAGGTCACCAGGCAACCAGACAGAGCCCTGATTGGACCATTTGATGGATGGTTTGGGGTAAAGAGGGAAACTTTCAATTAGGTGAAAAACCGCGAGACATTTCAGAGTCAGTTTTCACCACATATGTGCCAATATGACATTTCCAATAAAGCTATTCTTTGAGGCATCTACCTCCCTTGGAGTTTTGCTTGATATAGATCTATTACTTGGACACCTGACACCAGAAAGTGACTTCCAAGATTCTGAGAATCCTATAGGAAGGTTTTTCCATTTTAAGTCATCTTGCGGACCTAAATTTGACTCTTCTGCGGGTGATGAGTTATTTTTAGAAGAGAACTAGAAGAGGACCATTCATTCTTCTAAATCTCTTCTATGTGGTTCTTTATGATGGTGGCCAACTGGAGTGAAGCTTGCTGTGGCATTCAGACAGTGTCTCTTTATTGAACTGTTGACCAAGTCAACAAACCATGGCCATTACTGAAAACCTTCTCACACTTCCAGTCTACGTTTGTTCAATACTGGCACTGAAAATACAAATTGACTTCCCTCACCAAAGCCCCGTTGGCAGTGATCTAAAACTGACATCAGTATCCAGAATTGTCACAGACTTGGGCTGAGTGCCGTCCAAGCTTCACAAATATATAAATAACACAAACAAATAAACTTTTTGGGACTCAGCAGGCAGGAATAATTCAACCATGCAAATTGAATTGCCAATAGATAGATAGATAGATAGATAGATAGGCAGGCAGGCAGGCAGGCAGGCAGGCAGGCAGGCAGACAGACAGGCTTCTCTGGGCATCTCCTTTCATTTTCTCCCCATAACAACAGCTTCCCCTGTGAGGTATTCCAACAATTTTACCCCTTAAGCACCTTGGCTCTTAGAAGGCAGGAAACAGCCCTTTGGGCCCTTGAGCTTCCTTGTATCACCTGACTTTTTTTAAAAAAAAAGCTTTTGTGGCTAGGTAGCTAGATAGACAGACAGACAGACAGACAGAAGATAGGAAATAGACAAGATAGAAAATAGGAAATAGACAAGATAGAAGATGGATGATAGAAGATAGACAAGATAGTAGAGAGATAATATATGGATGGTGGGTGGGTGGGTGGATGGATGATAGATAGATAGATAGATAGATAGATAGATAGATAGATAGATAGATAGATAGATAGATAGATAGATAGATAGATAGATAGATAGGAGAGAGAGAGAGAGAGAGAAACACCTCTGCTCCAGAAATCCTATCTTCTCTCATGTGATGTCTTCCTTTAACTTTCTTCACCAGGGCGGGGAAAGTAGGCCACTTGGATTTCATGCCCAAGGTTTAGAGATCAATTAAAGAAAGCTCCTTCCGAGTGACGTTGGCCTCTTGTTGTTGAAACCCTGGCATTGACTAAGTTGACCCAATTAAATTCAGCAGGCACAACGAGGCCAAATTGATTATTTTAAAAGGCGATGGAAAATGCGATTAGGGAGACAATCTGCCAAGTTCAGAGGCCTGTTTCAAGAAGAAACAACAACAAGAGGCTCACGTATCCGTCATGTATTCCTTTATCTTTGCATCGTGGTAGTTGGTGAATCAACACAAAGGCGAAGGACAGGCAATATTAGATGCTAGGCACAACTCAGCAATAGGGAAATGGCTTAGTTGATACGAGTTCAACTGCTCAGCACATTTGGAAAAGTGGAAGCTGTAGAAATCTGATTTGGCTCAAAGGAGAATTGTTTGGAGCTCAGGGTTAAAATGAAGGGTCCTTGGTACCCTCTGAGCTTGGTGGTTTTCTTGCTGGGGTTTCATTACCAAACTAGGTTGCATGATCAGTGGTGGAAGAGAGTGGGATTTGTGGAGAGGAGGAGGAGGAGGAGGAGGAGGAGGAGGAGGAGAACTATGAGGTTAATCCTTGATACTCTCTGAGCTTGGTGGCTTTCTTGCAGACATTTCATGACCCAACTGGGCAACATCATCAGTGCTAGAAGGAAGCAAGGTTTGCAGGGGGGAGGAGGACTGTGGGGTCCTTTGTGCTCTCTGAGCTTGGTTGTTTTCTTGCAGACATTTCATTAAACTAGGCAACTGATGATGTTACCTAGTTAGCATAATGAAATGCCTTCAACACAACAACCTAGCTCAGGGAGCACCAAGGATCCCCTCCTAGAATTTCACACCCAAAGGATGCTTAAAAAAATAATACTTCATTTCCTGTATCCTTCCTAATGGCCATCACACCTCTGGAACAGCATTTCTCAATCATGGCAAATTTAAGATAGCTGGACGTCAACTCCCAGAATTGCAAGCTGTGTTGGCTGAAGAATTCTGGAAGTCTACCCATCTTAAAGATGCCAAGGTTGGGAAACCGCCGATCAGGAGGCAAAGCAGACCTTTGCTCATCCAATATAAAGCCAGTTTTTCCAGCTGGTCGATTGCCATTCCCTTCGATCATGCTTTTGGCCAGGGATGAGCGGCATTGTAATATTCGAAAGGTGAGGCAACTAGATCTGGCAGGATAAATCCAGGGCAACCACCTGTTCGACGTCATCAGAAAAGAAGTTGGCAGAAGAAGCTTTATAGGACAAAAAAAAACCCTCTTTGGGGCATTTCAGAAGCTGCAATGTTGATATATTTGAAAACAGAATAACAGAGTTGGAAGGGACCTTGGAGGTCTTCTAGTCTGTTCTAAGACTTAGTTTCCTGACAGAACAATTAATCAGTGGAACGACTTCCCTCCAGAAGTTGTAAAAACTACAACACAGAAAGTTTTTAAGAAGAGACTGGATATATATCAAATATATCAACATTGCAGCTTCTGAAATTCCCCAAAGAGGAGTTATTTTGTCCTATAAAGCTTTCTTAGGTCAACTTCTTTTCTGAAGGTTGAAACCAATACAAAGACCCCCAAAAGAAAATCTCATATTCCCACTTCTTCTTCCAAAACCGTCAGTTTCCCGCAAATCCTTTGAACAGCCAAAACCTCTTCCTGGATGTTCTCGGAATACTATCCTACCTTTAAGGATGAAGAGGCCAATTCGATAGAAGATTCCTCCAGGCCAACGTCCCGCCGTCTCCGTTCTGCTCGAACCTCAGCATAGCTTTAAAAAAAAGGGGTAAGGACAGAAGAGTTAGCCATGCAGAACGATGCATCAAGAGACCAATAAATCAAATAGTTATTATGGTCATACATCAGCATAAGGGGCAGTCATTAAAAATGTAGAGGATACATCAGAAGAAAAAGGGAAAGCTAGGAAAACTATGAAAAACCCAGAGATATAAGATTTACATCACCTCTCTTTCTTTCTTTCTTTCTTTCTTTCTTTCTTTCTTTCTTTCTGTCCTTTTCTTTCTTTCTCTCTCCCTTTCTGTTTCTCTCTGTTTCCCTCCCTCCTTCCTTTCTCTTTCTCTTCTTTCTTTCTTTCTTTTTCTTTCTTCTCTTTCTTTCTCTCTCTCTCTGTCTATTTGACTCCATGCACCATGTTGTAGATCTGTGTTTCTCAACCTCGGCTGTGTGGGCTTCAGCTCCCATAATCCCCCAGCCTGCCTATTTCACTCAACAACCACATGCCTCAATGGGGATTTTTCCAGTCTCTAGTGTCGTCGTTAAATCGAGGAGCCTCTGAATGCTGCTTTCAGCTTTCTGGTGCCTCCGACAGAAAAATATACAATGCTGTTTTCCCCTCCTCCGTCGCCTGATTTTTAACCTCCATCATTTTATATAACTGCGCACTCCAGCAAATGATGAGACCCCTTGGAAGCCCAGACGGGGGCCTTGTAGGGGCAGGGAAACAGTTTGTGTGCTTACCTGACCACCGTGTGGCTGCACACAATGAACTCAGGTTTGGAGTTCCACTGATGGTAGGTGATGTAATAATGGGTCTGTAACCATATCCACTGCTGGCCCTTGGTCAAGAATCTGTAGTAGCAAGACTTGCCTTTGCCAAACTGCATCACTGGGCATGAAGAACAACAACAACAAAAAGACTCTGTTAAACCCTGCTTGGCTCACACTGCTTTGCGGTCGTCTTCCAGGCCCTGCCCTGCCCTGTGAATGTCCACCCAAGGGTCATTAGAGACACAGGAGAAATGCCACGGGGAGAGATGATTAAGGGGGCAGCCAGATCGTTGTGTAATTGGAGAGGAAGGTGGGATAAAGAGAATTAAGAGAGAATACACACACACACTTAACGACCCCATAATCCCTTGTGGGATAATCTCAGCCTCCTGACTGTGAGGTGATAGCTCCACCTCTGGGCCACTGCACCACATGTGTCTGTGTGTGTGTGTGTGTGTGTGTGTAGAGGCAAAGAGTTAGGTACCTCTTAATCTGGCTAGTGAGATCATCTAGCATGCTTTGTGGTAACAAAATAACAGAGTAGCAGAACTGAAAGGGACCTTGAAGGGCTTCTAGTCCAACCCTCTGCTCAAGCAGGAGAACCTCTAGCATTTCATACAAACATTGTCCAGTCTCTTCTTAAAAACCTCATTAGAGACACAGGAGGTGAAGTGGTTAATTAACCAGTGGTGAAGCAGCCAGAACTTCTGGAGGCAAGACCTTCCACTGGTTAATTCTTCTCACTATTAGGGAATTTCTCCTCAGTTCTAGGTTGCTTCTCTCCTGGATTAGTTTCCACCCATTGCTTCT
Organism: Natrix helvetica; assembly: GCF_964273705.1. Classification (NCBI taxonomy): domain Eukaryota; kingdom Metazoa; phylum Chordata; class Lepidosauria; order Squamata; family Natricidae; genus Natrix; species Natrix helvetica. The sequence continues at coordinate 21,816,685 of NC_138562.1, read as the reverse complement.
AGTCCTGCCTTCAGGGGCTTTGGTATATAGCCTGACGCCCCTCTTCTTAGTGGTAGCCCCTCAAATATTGGAACATTGCTATCATGTCAAATCATGTAGATTATACAAACCAGACACTGCCCAGAGTTAGGTTTAGTTCACAGCAAAGAATTGTGATTTGTGTTTCATCTTCCTTAGAAGAGAAGTCTTCTCCATTAGCCTGTAGATTGATGATCACATCTAGACTTTGTCTTCATGAGCAAGGAAGTCCAAGTCAAAGGGAACCATGGCTGACTCTAGGTTTCTATCCTTCCCACTTGTTGGGGTGGATAATGGCATTTTAAAAATGAATTATTATCATCCACTCATCTGTGAAAAGACCCTAGTCGTTTGCATGGCCCAGGCGGCCCTTGGGAGCAAGGAAGGAAGACACTTACGGTGTTCATGGCACCCAGCAAGAAGTTCTAAATCATCGGCGTGGTAGTAATCATAACCAGATGTCCCAAGAACCTCAAAGGGCAAGTAACCAATTATTGGTGGAGCTCTAGGAGAATAGAAAGGGGGGGGGAGCTATGATTATTAAAGGTCTTTGATGTCTAGAGAATGTATTCTTTAACAGATCAGCACAACGATCCCCGATGAATTATCCATTTTCATGAAGAACGTTGGAGGAAGTTGTGATGCCTGGTCTGAAGAGGTCAATAATGGGAGGATATATAAAAAGGGTGCCTTGGAGATCCCAAAGATGCTTTTCCAGAAGGCAACAGGACTTCCCAGGAGGTTTTTTTCCCTCCTTTCGTTTCTCATCCAAGAAGCAGCAGCTTCTAATCCTCCTCCTCCTTCTTCTAGAATAGAATAACAAAGTTGGAAGGGACCTTGGAGGTCTTGTTCTCACTGTCCTCCTCATCTCCTCCTCCTCCTCCTCCGTCCGTGAATAAGAAATGTTTTCAAGGGGGAAAAAAGAAAAAGAAGGAAGCCCAGTTGCCATGTGGAAAAGCATCTTCCAGACAACCGTGACTTGACGGATTGAGAACAGCCCTAGTGAGAAAGGACTGGAGAAGATGGTTAGGAACCAAAGGACCATCACTGGTACAACTTCAAGGTCCTTCAGAGTTGCCTTCGAAAGGATTAGCCGAAGGTCGAGTCTTCAATAATTATAGCTGAACTGACGCCCTTTGCTTTTGGATGATCACCAGAGAGAGCCTATGTAAAAAGCTAAGGAGGATGACTGCATAAGAAAATGATGATGAGGATTACAATTATTATTAAAATAATTCTGCCTGAAGGCACAAGATCCAATCAGAATATGCAACACAGATGCAACGTAGCACTGACTTCACCGAAGGAAGCGTTGCCGGACTGTTTATTCTGTCTTTGCATTGAGCTAATAGCAATGAGGGAAGTGAGTCGTCTGGGATGCAAGCTTGAGGGTTTTAGAGCTGGACAGGCATGTTGCATGCCCACATATGTCATAAAGGGTAAAGGTAAAGGTTCCCCTCGCACACATGTGCTAGTTGTTCTAGGGGGCGGTGCTCGTCTCTGTTTCAAAGCCGAAGAGCCAGCGCTGTCCGTGGTCATGGGGCCGGCATGACTAAACACCGAAGGCGCACAGAACGCTGTTCCCTCCCCACCAACGGTGGTTCCTATTTTTCTACTTGCATTTTTAAAATGTGCTTTCAAACTGCTAGGTTGGCAGACGCTGGGACTCACTCCGTTACGTGGCGCTAGGAATTCGAACCTTCAAACTGCCGACCTTTCTGATCGACAAGCTCAGCATCTTAGCCACTGAGCCACCGCGTCCCTTGTCATAAAGTGCAATTACAGGTAGTTCTGGACTTAGGGTCACAATGGAGGTCCGCAGCTCTGTTGTTAAGCAAGGCAGTTGTTAAGTGAGCCATGCCGTATTTTACAAACTTTTGCCACGACAGTTAAGCAAAGCGCTGCAGTTCTTAAGTGATTCATACGGTCGTTAAGCGAATCCGTCTTCCTACATTGCCAGAAGCCAGCTGGGAAGGTGAGAAAGGGGGAATCAGGTGTCTCCCCTGGGACTGCAACTACCTGCCACTTGCCAAGCACCTGGATTTTGATGATGTGATGTGGGGATGCTGCAGCCTCCGTAAGTGTGAGAACCCGGCCTGATACACAAGCGAATCCCTCAAAAGACGCCACACGCACCTTGTGTGAAGGCCGAGATGCTTATTGAGGGAAGGTCACCGTTGATGAGAAATTACCTTCCAACAGTGGCAAACACTGGGGACAAACAACCACAATAAACATTGCCTAATGCCCCCCCCCCCCCCAATTACACTAAGAACAGGCCAGCGTATCTGCATAGTAAATAGAAAGACATCTGCTTCCTGGTAATAAATGTATATTGAGTCAAGAGAGGGCCTGGAGGCAGGAGTGTTTGTGTGTGTTTGTGAAATAGATAGATAGATAGATGATAGAATATGGATGGACGGATGGATGGACAGATGGATAAATGGATAGATATGGATAGATGGATATAGATACTGTATATGATTTAGATAGAGATGATAGAAACATAGATATAGATATAGATATAATTGATATATGAGATAGATGATAGATAGATAGATAGATAGATAGATAAATAGATAGATAGATAGATAGATAGATAGATAGATAGATAGATAGATAGATAGATAGATAGATAGATAGATGATAGATAGATAGATAGGTAGATATGAATAGTTGGATAGGTGGATATAGATATATGATTTAGATAGATAGAGATGATAGAAATATAGATATAGATATATATGATTGATATATGATATAGATAGACAGACAGACAGACAGACAGACAGACAGATAGATTGTGTGTGTGAGAGAGAGAGGTGGGGTGGGTGGGGTGGTGGTGGAATGAATATATAAATTATAGACACATATTTTCTTGGCTCAACAGCCTCCTCTGTTTTGCTCCAGGAGGTTTTCTCCTGATAAGGGAGTAAAGGGGGGGGGGGGGATCATCCTGAGCCTGCCTAAAGCTGGATTAAATGCCTCAAGAAGTTTTCTTCTAAACACAGGTTGTCCTCGACTTACAACTATTCATTGAGTGACCATTTGAAGTTGCAACGGCACTGAAAACATGCGACTTACGACCGCTTTTCATGGTTACGATCGCTGCAGCAGCCCCAGGGTCTCGTAATCAAAATTTGGATACTTGGCACCCGGTTCACACTTACGACCGTTGCTGTATCCCCAGAGTCACGTGATCCCTTTGGCGACCTTCTGACAAGGACATTCAATGGGGAAAGCCAGATTCACTTAACAACCGCGTTGCTAACTGAGTAACTGCAGTGATTCCCTTAACAACTGGGGCAAGGAAGGACATAAAATGGGGAAAAAACGTTTGCAAATGTTTGCGAAATACGAGATAGGAACAGTTTCGGAATTGGCTGAACTGCTTAAAAGGGGAAAAAAGAAACTTTAAGCAGCAAGAAGAAAGGGGGGGGGGAAACCCCAAATAATTATTCTGTTTGAATAATGAGAAGTCAGGCTGGCTGCGCAACCTGAAAAGTATTTATCTATCCACCCCTTTCATCTTATTCATTGCTCAGGATATTTGTAACTTCCTGTCCTTCTTGGAATTTAAAAAATAATAATAATCTTGGTAGGTTTTCCAAATAGGAAAGCAGTGACTCAGCTCTGGCTGAACTACATCCATTAAAGTGAAGGAATCATGAGGATGGAATGGAGGTTTGTATTCCTGGAATGGAAACAGAAAAGGCACAGAGAGGACAAAGGGGAAATAAAATTACACGCAGGGGGTCGGGCTCTCTGCTCCAGCTGCAAGGACCAGCATTCGTGGGCTAGAATGGGCAATCGGGGGGAATCCTGGCTTGGCAGACAAGCCACAAAGCCAGGACCCCGTGGAAACCAATTGTGTGAATTGTGGTGAATTCAGGTATGCTCCAGTTGGCTTGGAAGGACCAGGAGGGCCCTGTGAAGGGGCAGCCTCCGATTGAAGCAGGAAGAGAGAGAGAGACAGACGGACGGACGGGCAGACGGGTGGCAGGTAGAGAGGCGGCTGGACGGACAGATGCACAGGTGGGCAGATGGAGAGATGGACAGACAAACAGACAGAATGATGGGCAGACAGACGGAGAGGGTGACGTCCCTTTGACACTCCATATTTCTTTGCCCCCATAAGCAATTTCCTACCCTTTTCAGAAACCATCAACCAAACCAACTTACCTGTGGTCTAAAAATAAGAACTTCCATTCCAAGCTGTGCCGTGAGGTGAATTCTTCACAGGATTCCTCCACGTTACAAAGTTCCTGCCCAAACAGATAACGGAGGAGCCGGTTAGCTGGTTGGTCTTCTTTCTCTCCTCCTCTCCTTCTTGCTCTCTTTCTGCCTCTCTCTCCCTTCTCTCTCTCTCTCTCTCTCTCTCCCTTCTTTCTCTCTCCCTTCTTTCTCTCTCCCTCTCTCTCTCCCTTCTTTCTCTCTGTCTCTCTCGCTCTTCGATGAAACTCCCCAGAAGCAAATGATCCATTCGACAAACCCACACCCGTGTCACTTATTTTTTTCCTAACCATATTCCTACACCATAAACTTCATTCTCCGGGTGCTTCTCTTATTTGTCATTTTTAGTTTGCTTTATTTCCTCTGGGCAAAAAACGCTTCACGGTGAAGATGGTGGAATTATCCACTCCCCATCTGAACGATTCCACCATTTCATCCTCCTTCCATAAAACTCTAAAGCTGCAGGACAATCCTATCTCTATCAAAAGGTCACGTGGGGGCATCTCCTTCTTCAGGTGGTATATAGTCCTATCTCCACGTTTCTCGGAAAGCCAATATTAAGATAAACGAAAATAGCGCTAGATTAGAAAAACCCAGAGGTGGAAAAATTTCCCCACAGCCTTGTTTAGAATACACTCAAATTTCCCCTTTTAAGGGGGAAATGATAAATGCTTTTATCATTTTGACATTTTATAAATGTCCTCACTCCCTAATGAATGTCCCAATGGTGTTTATTTTTCAAGAGGAAACTGGACTTTCTGGTTTTATTTTGAAGACATTTCGCTTCTCATCCCAGAAGCTTCTTCAGCTCTGACTGGATGGGAGGGGGGGGGGAATGGAAGGATTTGCACTCCTTGCAGACAGATGGTCATTTGCATCCTTTCTATAGAGCCGTTGAGGCCACTTGGAGGTTTCTCTGTGTCCTCAGGGTCACCTGAGTGGTGCAAATGGGTGTGTGGAGCCTTCTTGGAACTGCTGAAAGGACTGCGTTGTAAACTGGGGGTAGATGATGTCCTCCCCCTTTTGTTGAGAGAGGGCTGTTTAATTTGGACATTGATGGCTCAACGACCCTCTAAAAGAACGCAAATGTCCAGCTGCCTGCAAGGAGTATCAATCCTTCCATTACCCAGCATCCCGTCAGAGCTGAAGAAGCTCCTTGGATGAGAAGCGAAACGTCTTCGAACCAGAAAGTCCAGTTGGCTCTTGAAAAAAAGCGCATTCGGGACAGTCATGACCTTGGATGATGGAGAATCTCCATAGATGTCCCTCATGACGTTATCCCCTGATGGTTCTGAATGCAGAACCCGTGGAGAGTTTTCCGTGTTCTGCAGGCTCCTCTCCAAGGCCCCCGGGTGGTGATCTGGTTATCATGATGACTCAGCAAAGAGACAGCGCACCTTCAAGAACTGTGGCGTAATGAGACGGACCGTTGCGACAAGACACACCTGGGTGTCACTGACGGGCCGGAAGGCACGTGCCACGGGAGACTCGAAGCCATTGAACGATGACGCTGGCACTAGACGCAAACAGAAACACCAACATCATCTTCAATCAATCAGAACAGAGCTGGGAGGGACCTTGGAGGTCTTCTAGTCCAACCCCCTGCTCTAGCAGCAGACCCTCTAGCAGGGGTATCAAATTTGATTGCATTGAGAGTCCCATCACGATTGTGTCTGACCTCGGGGGGGGGGGGACCGGGGTGTGTGGCCAAGGTGGGCATGGCCAGCTTGGCATCATTCATGTTGGGGGCACCTGTGGTGACCTGGGGGGGGGGGGCCTGGGGGGATCCTCCTGCAGCCCTCTGCTAGTGAAAATGAAGCCTGGGAGCCCAAGCCCCATTTTCACTGGCGGAGGCCACAGGCTGCTCCTTCACTATTTCGAGGACGGCCCCACACCCCAGGCTCTGACCGAGGCTTCTTCCCAAGAGCCTGAAGCAGACTCCTTGTCCTGACAAAAAAAAACCCTTTTATTAATTGACTGTGAATTCTGCTCCTTCACCTCCAGCAAAGTCTTTCCAGGGAGGATTTACAGTCACAGACCTTCTCTGGCTTGGAGAGCTGCCAGGCTGGTATCTTCAGAACTTGGCAAGGAGCCTCGGAGAGTCACGAACCAATTAAGTGAACTAATTGCCTCCTGCAAACTCCACTCCCCCTTCGCTCCCCTTTTATTTCCTCTGGGAGGGGCCACTCAACATCCACCTGTGGCCTTCCTCCCAAGTCGACCCCTGTTCTTTAGCTCTTCCCTTTGCCTGGTAACTCTGCGCATGCGCACACTGGAAACAGGCTCCAGCTGTTCGTCTGCCCCACTGATGTCTGACTCCGAAGGCAGCTGATAACTGTCAGATGGCCCTGGCCCCCTCTCTGCCTCATCAGAGCCCTCCCCTCACTGCTCCCAGGTCCGTCACAAAACCACGGGCCAAATCTAAAGCACCCTGAGGGCAAGATCCGGCCCCCGGGCCTTGAGTCTGACACCCCTGCCCTTATACCCTTTGGAACAAGCAGTTGTCCAATATCTTCTTAAAAACCTCCAGGGATGAAGCATCAGCTTACCATGGGAAAACTGTTTGAAATCCACCACAAATTTGACATATTCGTATGTCATGGCCTCATTTGGATCCAAGTTTCCTCGGGCTAAGTGGCAGCAAAACTCGATTTGTTTTTCAGCTGAAAGAGACCGATGTTTTTTGCAGAATAATACAAAATCAATGAATTGTCAAGTCAGACAATACCCCATGAGGTCATCTAGTCCAACTCAAACGTTCTGTATATCAATCATGAATTGTACTAGACGGAATGTTAGAATAGTTGCTGGCAATATAGCTTAAAAAAAATGATTCAGAAATAGGGCTGGGTGAAAATCTAGTGTCTCACAAGACAAAGTTTTTCTTGTTTCTTTTCTTTTGTTTATACATTTTTCTTTGGTATACATAAGTGCTTAATAAACAGAGTATTGTCTGGGTCAATTTACATACATACATAATAATAATAGTAATATTATTTATTTATACATAGTGATAATCATCCTATACGTAATATAGTTGCGACCTTTCATCTTCTAAATTCTATCTCTATTGTCTAACAATTGATAAAACAAACCCCATGTTAAAAATATTCTGTATCCTCCTTATCTTTTACCTTTAGTGTCAACCTATCCATTTCTGCGCATTCTCGTATTTTTTTAAATTATATTTTCATCTGCAGTAGTTTCCTCATTTTCTCCAATCCTGGGCAAATACAATTCTCACTGTTGTCAAAACATGTAATATTAAATATATATTCCCTTTATTATATTTTTTCTGGCATTATGCCTAACAAGAATACTTCTGGCTTTAAATCCATATTTAAATCTTATTTCTTAAGCCCTTTGGTGCTATTGAACCATTTCTAAAGCACGCTTTAGGAAAATTTACATTTATTCGCCTCACTTACCATTTAGAAAATCAGAGGTCACGAGCATGTGGGCTGAAAGAAGCTTGTACACATTGTTCTGTTCACACTCAGGTAGGAAATTTAATATGTTTTGGTCCACCAAATCTGACTGAGACAAAAGAATTTTGTTGTGTTCAACAAGAGAGTTACAGTGGCGGTGCAAAAGTATAGTAAAACCAAGAGAAGTTTAGATATTGTGCGGTTAGAACTCACCGGTAAATGTCCAAGCAGTGAAGAGACGCTATCGGATACATAAATAATGATTCCATCAGTGGTTAGTGCAATGAGAAACCCATCTAATGCCTAGGGAGAGGAGGAGAAAAAGAACACACACAATATAGGAACACACAGGATGCATCCCAGCCTCTTGGCTATTTACTTCAAAGTTAAATTTTCAATGGAATTTATGGACTTTATGAAATTTTGTTCAAGGCTGACAGGACAGCTCAGCATTAAGTATTAAAATCCACCTCTGACTATTGAGCAGCAGGAGGAGAAGCAGATCCAGAAAAGGTAGCAAAAAAATATTTGTTGGTATTATATTTTTAGCAACAGAGCACAAGAGAAGGGAGGGCGTTATCTGTATTGTTTTTCTGGGCCACGAGGCAAAAGAATAGGCTGACTTTATTTTAGGAAGGTACAGTAGCCCCATTTGTCTCAAGGAGAGAGGGGGGGTGGGGGGGAGGGAGAGAAGACGGAGAGGGAGAGAGACAGATAAGAAAGATAGATAGAAAAGGAGAGAGAGGAGATAGAAAGAAAGATAGATAGATAAGATAGATAAATGAAAGAATGAGACAGACAGACATAGATGAGAGAGACGAAAGATAGATAGAAAAAGTGAGATAGATAGATAGATGATAGATAGATAGATAGATAGATAGATAGATAGATGATAGATGATAGATGATAGATGATAGATAGATAGATAGATAGATAGATAGATAGATAGATAGATAGATAGATAGATGATAGATAGATAGATAGATAGATAGATAGATAGATAGATAGATAGATAGATAGATAGATAGATAGATAGATAGATAGATAGATCTTCTTGTCCTGCCCTCAGGTGCCTTGGAGAATAGCTTGACTCTCTCTTCTTTGTGGTAGCCACTCAAATATTGGAGCACTGCTATCATGTCTCCCCTGGTCCTTCTTTTCATTAAACTAGACATAACCAATTCCTGCAACCGTTCTTCTTATGTTTTAACCTCCAGTTCCCTAATCCTCTTTCTTGCTCTTCTCTGCACTCTTTCTAGCATCTCCACAAAATTGTTGAAACAACCATCTGCAAGTGAAACCTATAAAGATGTTTTTTCCAGCTTGTTTGGATTAAATTGCAAGTCCGTGTAAAGACATTGGCAAATGGGAAGATTTTTCTAAAGAAGGTGAGTCACTGGCGCTCTAGGAGAAGGAAATACGCAAAACGGCAGTAATTCTAGGCCAGGCCACACCCTCCAATACTGTGCTGGGAAAGAGGCAGAAAATAGTCCACAAAAGATGAAAGAACTTGCTTTAAAATGCAGTGAAATGCCTTCCTGGCAGAGAAAAGGATGAGCTAAACCAGATACAGAAAATATGTTTTCTGCCTATATGTGTGGAATATTTATTTTAATTAAGGAATGGTATCTAAGGAAAACCAGCTAAATGGCAGATTCTAATAGACCAGGGATGGCTAACCTTTTCGTGCCAAGTGCCGAAAATGCACATGCTTATTACACCCATAATGCAATGCCTGCATGACCCCCACACATGCCAATGTGCCCCCTGTATGTGCCACCCATGCATTCACGTGTGACCCCCTGTGCATATGTGCCCCGCGCATGCACGGCAGACCCCAAAACCAGATAGCCAGCGGGAGGTGCCCATGCGTGCGCGGTGGAGCTGAGATGGGGTGAGGGTCACGTGCCTGCAGATGCGTGGCACCTGTGGCACGAGTGCCCTAGGTTTGCTACCATGGTACTAGAGCCCGGAAGAGCAATGGGCAACGGCTGGCATGCCCAGAGAGATGGCTCTGCGTGCCATGGATTCCCCATCACGGATATTTCTCAGCAAAATCTTCTCCTGCGACCAACCACTTCTTGTACCTCCAACATCAACTGAGTGAACTCTTCATTGGTAAGAAATGAGGGTTTCCAGTCTTGTCTAATCTCACAGGCTTCGGTCTGGGCTGAGATTTCTAAAAGTAAAAAAGGAGAAAAGCAATTGGATTAAGGGGGGAAAAGTGGCAGCATTAAGGATGGAATATGGAAAAAAAGCGATTTTTTTTTCCTTTCAGGAAATGATCTTCCTTTAGCCTGATTTTATCTTACTACCATAACTGAGGGGGAAAAAAAAAGGGGGGGGGAGGGAGTGAATATTATTAGGTTTACGCCGGAAAGGCATCAAGAGATTTATAAGGTTACGTGTAGTGTAAAAGAAGAAATAAACTTAAGAGTTTCCCCCCTCACTCACAGGAAAAGATACAGTCATTCTTTGAAGCAACTAGAAGTCAGGAGAAATTTCCTGACAATGAGAACAATGAATCAGAGGGACAACTTACCTCTGAAAATTATGAACGCTCCAACACTTCAACTTTGTCTGAAGTGGTGTAGGGTTTCCTGCCTAGGCAGTGGGTTGAACTAGAAGACCTCCAAGGTCCCTTCCAACTCTGTTATTCTATTCTATTCTATTCCATGCTCATGATCAGCTTTTTAAAAATATATTTTTTTAATATTCTTTTTAAAAACGAAACAGAATGTTCCACAGCAATAAGAAGAGTGGAGGTCTAGCTGTTCCCTTGTGGCCCCCGTACCTTTTTGCTTTTGTAAAAAGTCAATAGTCCTCTGTAAGATTGTGGACTTATCCATCTTGAGTGGGTGCCCATGACCTTGGAGCATAGTGCACAGTTCCTTAATGAGGACATTGAACTGATCTCTTCTTTTCTTCTCTGATTTGTTGCGGGACGCCCTGGTCAAAGGAAGCACAAAGTTGCCTTGAAGGTTCAATTCCCCTTCCGTGGGCAAATCTACAAGGGCAAGGATGTCCTTCACAAGGTATGGTCAAAAATGTTGGTATCTCACAGCCTGGAGATTGAGAAGTTCCCTCAGCCCTCCAGCACGCGTCCGAAAGCTTGGAAGAAACCGACCCAGATTGGGTCAACATTATCCCAGGAGAGGTCTATCTGCCTACCTTGGGAGTTTTGTTCTGTTGCTGATCTCAGAAGCAACACAATCACTGCAAGGTGTTCGGAGGGAGAGAGAGCTCAGCAGACGTGGTATGGCTCTGCCCTGGCTCGGACCTCCCTACCCCCCACCCTGGCTCTGTGGCACCCCATTGAGGCACTTTTTTTCACCAAAGCTGTGCGCAAAAAGCTGAGCACATGTGCTGACAAGGCGAAGCTAGCACACGCTTGGGCTCACATTTGCAAACCGGAAGGGAAGGGAAGTGAATAACCCCCCCCCCCCTCTGCTTCCAAGGACACAAACAGTGTCCCCCTCCCCAGCCTTTGTACCTCTTTGCCCTGTCCTTCTCATCTTCGTCCATCAGTTCGTTTACGGAATTCAGAGTTCTGCAATGAAAATATGCAATGGTCACTTTTCTGTTGGCCTAACAAACGCTACTTGGGGCTACAAAATGGCAACGTTAGTTCTTTTGCGAGATATGCAACTACGGTATGTATATAACCGATGCGCAAATAAATACAAAAACATCATAAATGAATGGTTGGATATTGAGCTTCTGTTTCTTCCCTGGTTCATTTAGGTATGTCATTTGTGATTCCCGAGAGTTACGGCCAAACAATTATATTTAAAAATCTGTAAAGTTGCATCAGCTGTTATCCAATCCATCTCCTCATGTTTCTAAAATATGTTAAGTGATAATCCTTCAACATTGGACTATGGTGGACATGTGTAGAAGCAAAAAAATACTGGACTAAAATATGTGGCTGGAAATGATGATACAATAACATATTGACTTAAAACCTCAAATATTTTTGTTGGGGATTTTACCAGAAACTTATAGTAAAGAAAATGTATATTTGATTATTCATGTTATAACAGCAGCTAGGATTATATTTGGGCAAAACTGGGAAAGTGAAGGGATTCCTACAGAGGAGAAGGTGATTAGGAAAATATTAGAATGTGCAGAAATAAACAGATTAACACTGGCAATTAAATAGAAAGAACAAAGTGATTATTATACTTATATGGGAATCATTTTATTGATGGTTAGAGAATAAAAGTAAGAACTAGAAGTAAAATTAGCTGTGTAAAAACGCATTAATAGAGTTAACACAATTAATAGAGTTAAATAAAATAAGAAGAGGATTGTTATAGTATTAGATATTTAAAATATTGGTATTAAACTGGAATAGCTAAATAATGAATATGATTATAAATTTGAATTGTTATTGCACAAAATATTTGTACCAGACAACACACTTCCAGGTTTTCCCCATCTAAATGAAAGTCCAAGTCCTGCCCAGCACCCACATGTCCATCACATGATCCAATCGCGCACTGTCCCAATTGGAGATGCCTCCCAGTCACACCACTCCAGGTGCAGGGCAAGAAGTCCTTGGACTTCAACTTCCAACCCTACGTTTCTATGTTGTATGATAGCTAGTCTCAATAAAAAATACTTCTTCTAGAGCTGCTTTCTTGGCCTGGCCTACTTGGAGACGACAGGCAGGAAGCATATAATCTCAGTTTCAAGAGGGATGGGACTAATTTAGAGATCTAAAGAAGAAATATGAAGATCTTTAGAGCTAAATAAGATCTAAAGAAGAAACTATTTCCCAAGTGTTTGATCGGCATGAGATTTATCAATCCAGATTAAAGACCCGGCAACAGATACCACAGATCTAATCAACAAGCCACAATAGGTGATCTTAGCAAAATCTAATTCTAGGTTTTTTAAAAGGAAAGTGGACCAGGATTTCTACATCAACTACAAAGAAGGTTGTCTTTGGGGAATAAAGAGAAACCTTCACCAGACCAAGGCACAAAATATGCCTTGGAACCTCATCCTCCATCAATCAGAAACCAAGCGCTCAATAGCATTTCTGCCGATGAATCCGGGACCACACCCAGTGCCCCAAGGGCATTTTTACATGGGTACATGGGTGCAGCCAAATATTTTTGGCTGCGCTTCAATCACTACCTCCAATACATAAGAGAAGTCTCATGCCACGTTCTCTTCTTTAATCAGCTTCATGTATAACCAGCAAGCCAGATGTTTTCCCAGCAGGGGCCTTTCGAATAAGAAAACCCAGCAAAATTGCAGCCAAACATTGCTTGCAGACAAACCTGGCTAGACTCCCAGCCAGGCAACAGTTTCAACAGGACTTCATGTCATTCCAAGTTTTTCTTCCAAATGTGCTTGATTTCATCCAAGCAACCAATATTTTGCATCCACAACATATATTAAAGCAGATCGGTCCACACAGGTCCAAAATCCTTGACTTACAACCAACAATGGATCCCGAAATTTATGTTGCTAAGCGAGACAGTTGTTAAGGGAGCGTGGCTCTGTTTTACGGCCTTTCTTGCCACAGTTGTTAAGTGAATCACCGCAGCTGTTACTTTAGTAATACCGTTGGGATCTGCTTCCAGCTTCCCCACTGACTTTGCTCACCAAAGGGGATCACACGATCCTGGGACAATCGTCATAAATACGAATCATTTGCCAAACATCCAAATTTTGATCATATGACTATGGAGATGTGGCAACAGTTGTAAGTGTGAAAAACAGTCGTAAGTCACTTTTTTTAGTGATGTAACTTCAAACAGTCACTAAAGGAACTGTTGTAAGTTGAGAACTACCTGTTTTTTAAATGGCTTAAAGTATTATCCGAACTTAGGGTCCATGTGCTTGCAGTACATTGCTACATATTGACTGACAGATTAATTCATTATCTATCTATATAAAAATGGCTGTGTGTGCGTTCCAGCATAACTCTGGAACGCCTCGAGCAATTTCAACCAAACTTGGTACACAGATGACTTACTCTCTGGAAACAAATACTGTGGGGGTAAGACACCCCTAACACTCCTCGGTGTGTGTGTGTGTTCTGTTAAGATACAGCCTGTTGTGCCTTAAAATGACTTCTACTGTACTGCCATAAAATGGCTTCTACTGTACAGTGCAGTGGAGTTGCCATGGTAAAGGCTTTACAGTCCTCCACAAGGGGCTCCCTCTGGTAAGGGGGAAAATCCAACGTTAGAAATTACGTTTGGTCGGGACATTTCCCCCCTATAAATAAATACCAGGGCAACACCAGGTTATCAGCTACAACGTCAGGATAAACTCTCAGCATCCACTTTGATAGATTTTCACCAGGGCCATCTGTAACTAACTGAGCAATCTGAGTTATTCAGAATCACCAAAAGAGAACAAAAATCAGGTTTTGCAAATTACCTGTTTTATCCTGCAGATTCATTAGGTCAGGTTGGCAGGGGATGGTAAGGATGTTTTATTGCCACCATGAAAAAAAAAGAAAGAAAGAAAGGATCCTAAAAAGCAAGAAGTTTCAGAAAACTTTCAAACTTTTTCATCTTTTTTTTTTACATATTCATCTCAATCGTAAAATCCGTCTACTGCCATGTTTGGCAACTTTAAAATGGGTGGACTTCAACTCCCAGAATTCCCCAGCCAAGGAAATTCTGGCTGGGGAATCCCCAGGAGAATTCTGGGAATTGAAGTCTGACAATCTTGAAGTTGCCAAGGTTGAGAAATACACTGATTTATAGGAGTAGAAGCAACAAATTGAATAAAAATATCAAAATATATTTTATGAATGGATTATCGACCTGCTTATCATCATTTCAATTGAAAGTTATATTTGTTGCCATTACAAAGGCATTTAGGCTGGGAATTCTGGGAGTCGGAGCACACACATTTTTAAGGCACCGAGGTTGGGCAAAAGTGGTTTACATCTTATTTGGTTACTTTTGTTTATTTATTTAATCTCACCTTTATTGTTTTTACAAATAACTCCAGGTGGAGAACATATCTAACACACCTTCCTCCTGCTATTTTCCCCAGAACAATGGCCCTGTGAGGTGGGTTGGATTGAGAGAGGGGGAGTGGCCTAAAATCACCCAGCTGGCTTTTACCGGTAAGACAGGACTAGAACTCACCATCTCCTGGTGATTGGCCCAAAGTCACCCAGCCATCTTTCATGTCTAAGGCAGGACTAGAATTCACAGTCTCCCGCTTTCTAGTCTGGTACCTTAATCAACAGAACAAGCAGGCTCTTATAGAATGTTAGCAAGAAAAAAAAACGAGGTTTAATGTTATTAACACGATGTAGAATTTTATGCAAAACTTGGAATTTATCCTTCTTTGAAGGACTTGGGGTTTGTTCAGATTTGTACAGGCCAAAAATTGTTTGATGGTAGCATGTAAAATCTTGGATTGAAACTTTGCCTTGCCTGTCTGTCTTTGAAATGGCTCTTTATCAACATAATGACAAGACTAAAAGCGATTATTCTACACAATTATTGTGTAGAACTATTATTCTACACAAATGAAGGCCAATTGCATTATTCTAAGTGGTTACGATTTAATTTGTTGTTTGAAAAACCAAGAGGCAATTATGCACTCGTGTTAAAACACAAATATAATGGGAGTGTAATTCATCTCCGTGCAAGTCATTGGCCAGGTATGGGAGGAACAAGGGCAACTTCTGTCACACCCTGAAGGCATGCCTCTCCAGCCACCTGAAGGTTTGACACAGGAAGAAGGAGAAAAGAGGCCCTCTGTGTTAAGAAGAACCTGTTGGGCAGCCACACCTCAGCTCCGGCTAATGTTTTTTTTCCTCTTATTTTTCTAATATGATTAATAGGGAGATGTTGACAATTCTCCTGTTAAAGTCACCCAGTTGTCTTTCATGCCCACGGTGGGACTAGAACTCACTGTCTCCTTGTGATTGGCCCAAAGTCCCCAGCCATCTTTTATGAAAGTAGAACTAGAAATCACCATCTCCTGGTGATTGGCCCAGAGTCATCCAGTCAGCTTACCTGCCTAAGGTAGGACTAGTCTCCCTCCCTCTCTCTCTTTGTTTCTCCCTCCCTCCCTCTCTCTCTCTCTCTCTCTCTCTCACACACACACACACACACACACACACACACACACACACTCGAAGCCAATTTGATTGCACATCATCCATCCATCCATCCATCCATCCATCCGTTTTGTACAAAGTGCCCTCCATTCTGGGAATGCCCTGGCAACCCGTTAAGGAAAAACAATGGCAAACTAATTGAGCAAGGCAAGTATCAAAAGATGGGCTGCCCCGCCTGGGTGTGGCCAAAGATTTATTTATCCAGCCTCAAGTTGTTGCTGACACAAAACAAGGCAGAGTTCAGAACGGGAAAAATAGGGAGTTTTTCCTTGCCATCCGAGTGATCTATGGCTAACAGTGACAGTAATAGTAACTTCCAGAACTAGCCTGATAGATGGGAAATGGGCAAAACTCAGAACCAACTTAATCCTGCAGATTTAAGTTTGAAATACAGGGAGGTGATTGTCCCAGAATGTCCTCTGTGCTAACTAAACATACTTGCTGGTATGTATATTCTTGCTAGAAACCAGGAGCTTGTGAGTTCTAGTTCTGCCCTAGCCATGAAAGCATACACATAATTTTTTCCCCAGTGAACTCCAGATTATCTGTTCCCTATGCCACAAATACCAAATTCTTCTATTATATTTGCGCGTCAGAGATACCAAATTCCTGGGCGGCGGGTAAAGTAACGTTCCCTTATCTGATCAATATCCCACTTGCGTGAAAGGAAGTCGCAGGTCAACGCAGATAAACCAAACCGGGTGACCCAATGATCCTTCCGAAGTTGGGTAGCTGATTGGTGTCCTGGTGCCCATATTAGAGGTGGAGAAACCTTGATAAGACACCTGTATAAAATCAGGATTACAGCTTCCGACGTTAGGAATCATAACGCCCCAGATGCGGAGAAATCGGCCCGAGTTGCAACCACACCTGCATAGGAAAGTGCTCTGGCATCTGGGTTGCCTTCAGAGGCAGCAGGCTGTTTCCCAGATTACAGTCACGTGACCTGAGATGGCCCAGATTGACCTGTTGACGCTCAGCAAGGTTGGAGGAGGTCATAAATTGGCTGTCAAGGCAGAAGCAAAGCTCGGGCCTCTCCGTCAAGACGGGGAAACCAAGAAAGGACGGGAGAAGTTCTTGCCAGGCGATGAGAGAATATCTGTTAGGAGCTGAGGTCAACTTTACTCACTGTCACCCTCACAACTACATCTCGGAGGGTTCAGGCAGTTGGCAGTGAAATCGAATGGGAACTTCTCTCTCTCTTAAAACCAAGCTCCCAAACTGAATTGTCTCCATTTGCTGGAATTGGGTGTGTCTAGTTTAATGGAAAGGAGGACCAGGGGAGACATGATAGCAGCGTTCCGATATCTCAGGGGCTGCCCTAAAGAAGAGGGAGTCAAGCTATTCTCCAAAGCAGCTGAAGGCAGGACAAGAAGCAATGGGTGGAAACTAATCAAGGAGAGAAGCAACTTAGAGCTAAGGAGAAATTTCAGAACAATTAATCAGTGGAACAACTTGCCTCCAGAAGTTGTGAATTCTTCAACACTGGAAGTTTTAAAGAAGATGTTGGATAATCATTTGTCTGTGTAGGGTTTCCTGCCTAAGGAAGGAGTTGGACTAGAAGATCTCTTAGTCCCTTCCAACTATTCTATTCTATTCTATTCTATTCTATTCTATTCTCCATACAGATCCTTAGGGTTTAAAATCTTATCTCTAAATTCTGGCCAACGTCTCCCACCTTCTCTTAAAATGAATCTCAGCAAGGAAACGCACCACTTAATTCCACCACGTTTTTAAAGCTCTTTGCGTCTTATTTCAACACAAGTTAAAGGTGCCGCAAACAAGGGCAGAAGCCTGAAAGGTTGCCAAGAGCCGGAACTGTGCAGGTCACAAGTGTGGCTGACAAATCCTCATATCATCCACTGCTGGGCTGAACTCCGCTTCGTGGCCCAGTAACCTTCTTAACACCATGGATGTAATCTCAAAGCAGGGGAGGGGGGAGGGGGTAACCGAATCACATCTTGGAATCTCACCGTTTTGGGGGTCTCCCTCCTGGAGGGGGGTTTTCTAGCCCCTTTGTCCCCCTCGTTCAATTTGCTGAGGGAAAGAAATCAGTCTTCCACATGTCTTAGAAAGGGAACATTGAACAGGAGATGGTTAAAATGGGCGTGGGGCATCCCATCCCTCATGACAGAGAAAGTCGGGAGTATTTAAAATGAGACCAAGCCCCTGTTTCCTATTAGCACTGATTATGTTACTTAGTCGAGTCATGAAATATCTGCCAGAAAAAAACCACTCAGAGAGCACCAAGGATCCCACGGTCGTCTACTCCTTCTCATCCTCCCTTCCCCATTCCCCCTTTTTTCCCTCCTCCTCCTCTCTTTCTTTTCCTTCTCTCCACGAACCCCACTTCCTTCTAGCACTGATCCTGTTACCTAATTAGGTAATGAAACGTCTGCAAGAAAACCACCAAGTTTAGAGAATAGCAAAGACCCCTCAAGCCTCTTTTCCCCTTTTCTTTCTCCTCCTCCTCACTCACAAACCCCACTTTCTTCTACCACTGATGCTGTTACCTAGTTGGGTTCATGAAACGTCTGCAAGAAAACCACCAAGCTCAAAAAAGCATCAAGCACCCCCACAGTTCGGCTCCAAACTATAAATGTTCTCTTATTCCAAATGGAAATGCATCTAAGGGGATTTATAGAGGGCTAATGGCTGGCCTCTTCCCCAGCCCCCTCCTGCTTCCTTCCTAGAGGGAAGGTACAAAGGAAAAACAAGGAGACAACAACAGCTGGGCTTTCTGAAGAGATGGACATTTTAGAATGTGGGGTTCTTGGTGCTCTCTGAGCTTGGTTGTTTTCTCGCAGATGTTTCATCACCCAACTAGGTAACATCATCAGTCCTAGAAGGAAGGAAGGAAGGAAGGAAGGAAGGAAGGAAGGAAGGAAGGAAGGAAGGAAGGAAGGAAGGAAGGAAGGAAGGAAGGAGGAGGAGGAGGAGGAGGAGGAGGAGGAGGAGGAGGAGGAGGAGGAGGAGGAGGAGGAGGAGGAGGAGGAGGAGGAGGAATCCTTGGTGCTCTCTGAGCTTGGTGGTTTTCTTGCAGACGTTTCATCACCCAACTAGGTAACATCATCAGTGCTAGACAAGATTGAGGTTGGCTCTCTTTTTATATACTAGCAGCCAAACTCAGGATCTGTCTTTTCTGCAATTGGGAACACAAGCACATTTCGTTCATTCTGCTTAGTGCTATTTTTATTCTGCCTGACTAATCTGATCAAGGCCGTACGTGGCTTATGATTCAAATCTCAATGTGTTTTTTTTAACCCCTAACCCAGATATTTCCGGCCACTTGTTCTGAGGTGTAATTGACAAGTGCCAGGGGCCTGTATTATTATGACAGAGCTTATCAGCTGGAATCGTTTCATTCAAAATCTATAACTCCCCAAGTGGTCCATCAATATTCCACCCGGAAAACGAAAACAAGGAAAGGAAAAAAATTAGGTGATTTTCCGATGAGTTAAATGCAGCGGATATGCACACAGAAATGACCACATCAAGGATGAGTGAAGCAAATACCTTACGTATGCATGCTTTGTAGCCAAATGTCTCCAGCATCAACTAATTTTCTTGGATGGGACAGAGAAACGAAAAGTCTTCCATCAATCTGGCAGGGATGAATGTCATCGAATTCCTTCCAAAATTGTGATTTCCTCTACAAAAAGTGGTCAGACTAAAATCAGTGGTCAATTGTGGTCTTTTCTCCCAGTTCTTACTGAGTTCATCCTTTCTCAGAAATTAACATTTCTTGAAGAAAAAGTTTGCAATATGATACATTAGATATAACTATAGAACTAAAGAACTGGTGTGTATCCCTATATAAATATATCATCAATGCATAGAAGACAGTATATTTTATAAGGGGGGGGGAATCTAACTAAAAACTATGGAGGGGAAAATAAGAAAATCCCTATGCTGGAGCACTTCAGATGAAAAAGGGACAGGGGACTTTAAAAGAGAAGGGAGGAAGGGAGGGAGGGAGGAAGGAAAAGGAAGGGAGGGAGGGAGGGAGGAAGGAAGGAAGGAGAGAGGGAGGGAAGGAATGAAAAGGGAGGAAGGAAGGAAGGAAAAGAAAGGGAAGAAGGAAGGGTGGAAGCACCTAAAATAGGGCTGAATTATAGTGCAAATGAAAGAGAGAAAAAATAGCTATTGAAACGATATAAATTCCTTCCATGTCATCCTGACAGATTGACTTTTTTTTCCAATGGCGAACTCAAGTGAGATGCTGGCATATCATATCGTCCAAAACAGATTATTCTACCTGGATCCTTTTCCAAAATAAATCCAGATTAGAAGAAACGGTGTCAAACACTTGCACACCAGAAGATGACCCTATGATCCACTCTCTTTCTGATTCACATGTGGACTGCGGGATGCTCTTTCTGGGTCGACCAGGAGCAAGGCACGTGGGAAACACAGCAAGTGAAAATAATATTTGTTGTCTCTGCCGCGTGGGTTACATAACACAATTGTCTTCCAAAAAAAAGAAAAAGCTAGCAGAAACGCTCCTAGCCCAGGGCTTAACCTCCTTCTGCGCCTCCCTTCCGTGGGGTTTGAAACAGGGGTAGAGAGAGACACAATGCGGTATTATATCTAAAACAAAGAAAGAGCCAGTCTTTCTTGCTCTTTAACCACTGTTTTTGAAATTTGGACCATAAAAGAACTAGGGTGCTGGAGAAGGAACCTGCGTTGAGTCCCTTGGACTGCGAGGCCATCTGACCGGTCAGTCCTAGAGGAGGAGATCAACCCTGACTGCTCTTTAGAAGGCCAGATCCTGGAGAGGAGACTCAAATCCTTTGGCCACCTGATGAGAAGGAAGGACTCTGTAGAGAAGAGCCTAATGCTGGGAACGATGGAGGGCAAAAGAAGAAGAAGGGGACGGCAGAGAAGGAGGTGGCTGGATGGAGTCACCGAAGCAGCCAGCGTGAGCTTAAATGGACTCCAGGGTTAGGGAGAGGACAGGAAGGCCTGGAGGAACGTTGTCAATGGGGTCGCGATGGGGTAACTTTGCAAGTAACAACAACAAACCACTGCTTTATTTTCTTCCTTTTTTAGAGGGGGGGGGGTCAAAAATTTTAGCCATCTTTTCAAAGTAAAATAATCAAAATAAAAAGAAGTTGCATCAACGGAAGGATAGAATCAAGATCACAAAAAAGAAGCAGTTTATAAGGCCTTGGTAAGACACACATGTAATCCTGTCTCCAGTTTTGATCTCAAAAAGATCCGGAGACTCTGGAAAGAGTGCAGAGAAGAGCAAGAAAGAGGATTAGGGCCCTGGAGGCTAAAACATATGAAGAACGGTTGCAGGAACTGGGTAGGTCTAGTTCAGTAAATAGAAGGACTAGGGGGTGACATGATAGCAGCCTTTCAATATTTGAGAGGCTGCCCCAAAGAAGAGGGGGTCAAATTATTCTCCAAAGCACCAGGGGACAGGACAAGAAGTAATGGATGGAAACTAATCAAAGAGAGAAGCAACCTGGAATTAAGGAGAAACTTCCTAAGAGGGAGGACAATTCACCAGTGGAACAGAAGTTGCCTCCAGAAGTTGTGGGGGCCCCACAGAGGTGGGTTGCTATCGGTTCGCACTGGTTCAGGCGAATGGTAGTGGAATGTTGGCCTGGGTCGCAGAAACCAGCCACGCCTCCAAACCAGTCGCCACAACGTGTTTCCTTGGCGTTATTTACAGGCAACTGCGAGCGCTTGCACCGAACAGACAGTAGGGCTAGCAGCAACCCCCCTCTGGCGCTCCATCATTTGTGGTTTTTAAAAAGAGACTGGACATTTGCCTGAAATGGTGTAGGGTCTCCTGCTTGAGCAGCGGGTTGGACTAGAAGACCTCCAAGGTCCCTTTCAACCCTCGTTATTCTTGTCCTAATTTTGGTCATAAACCAAGGATTAGTGTACCTTTGCACAGTGCTCTGAGTACGATACCATATTCTATTCAATGCGTTTAGGTCTAAATTGCTACAATCCGTTTGGCAAATGACTTTTTTTTTCAAAAGAACAAAATCTGCAAATCATAAAAGCTGTCAAATCAAAGGAACAGCTTTCCTTCAAAATACGGAGCAGCCTCTCAAAACCTCTGCTAAATTGACCTGAATTAACCTTTTAGTACTTAAGGATGAGTCCTGACCACATATTATACGGCCTGTGATTGCTGTACATGCTACATAACAAATACCTCAGGCTTCCATATGTTGAATTTAAAGTATATATACACCTTAATTGCTGCAGCTCCTTCGCTTGGCTGGGCAATAAGACAAGTCGAGTAAGAAAATAATATGACTCAGCATAGAGCGAGCTCCACAGGATTTGTCATTCTCTGTTTGTTTCTTCAATGCCCTTCTGCCACTTTTCAACACGATGTGCAAGTTGCCATGCTCCAAAACTACAACCGGTGAGAAGAACCTGGGTTACAAAGGGAATTAGAAACTCTGCAGTTCTACCAAAACTTAAGCAGCTCTCCAGGTGTTCATCCCCACCAGGTATTTTAAATTAGATCCTTCAAATCCAGAGGTGCAGGAATTCATCCAGAGGATTCAATTGTCCAAAAATACATCCCACCCACCCCCAAATTATTCTGCCTTAAGTGCAGCAAATCCTTCCATCCGCATGCGCTCAGGAAGAGTTAATATATTCACCCATATCGCACTGTCAAAACCAATGAGTTAGTGGACAACAAAGGCACCGCACAATGCTAGAAGCAGAAGTTAAAAATGCATGTGACCTTTTCAATAAAGAATCCCAGATTCTGTACTGTTTGAGAAGGAGACCTAACCTAACACTGGCTCAATATGTCAATGAAGACGGAGGTCAACCTATTCTCCAAAGCACCCAAAGGCCAGACAAGGAACAATGGATGGAAACTGACTAAGGAGAGATTCAACCTAGAAATAGGGAGAAATTTTCTGACAGTGAGAACAATCAACCCATGGTACAGAAGTTGCCTTCAGAAGTTATGAGAGTTTCATCACTGGAAGCTTTCAAGAAGCGACTGGACTGCCATCTGTCAGAAATGGTGTTAGGGTCTCCTGCTTGAGTGGGGGGGGGGTTGGACTAGATGACCTACAAAGTCCCTTCCAACCATATTATTCTAAAAGACCCCGTCCTTGTTGGATCTGGACGAATGGAAGGGTTCAACTGGAGGTAGCTGGTCCCAGGAGGTACAAAAGCAAGACCTAATCACCTCCAGTTAGGATGAAATCTTGTGTTGTCCAACATCTAACAATGCTTTCAGGTCAAGGAAAGCAGCCCGGCTTGCCTTAGCACAAGATGTAAAGACAATTATGGTCTGGATGGAAGGAGGTAAACAACTTCCTGAATGCAGGAGGACCATTAACAACAGGGACCAAGCTAACTCCCACCTGTTCCACAGATGGGCATTGTATAGAAAATTTTGCCGTTTTTTAAAATTAATCACAGGTTGTCATGTTACCCAATCTGATTAAACCTGGTTAACGTGGTTGGTTTAAATAACATTGATGTGGCTTCTTTAAACTGCTCAGTTCATACTATGGAACAGTAGGGAAAGATGGGAAGTTACTTTTTAATAAACTTATAATAAAATCTTTTAAGAGGAGCAAAGCAGGGTACACCACCTACATACACCAAGTTGGGGGCTCTGATAGACAACGTAGCTGACTTCAAAGTGTGAAGATACGTCACCTTGGACATCAAAGGGGAAGAGCAATTATCTATCTCCGCCTTGTTTCTTCCTTGCAGAGTCATAAATCAACTTCAACCATTCTCTTTTGTGGTGGAATATGACTCCCGGTGTTTTAACAGGCAAGCTATTTACATATTAACTTCTTCCCTGTGTGATAATATCAGCATCTGGCATTAAAATTTAAATAATGTAACAGGA
This sequence comes from Natrix helvetica, assembly GCF_964273705.1. Taxonomy (NCBI): domain Eukaryota; kingdom Metazoa; phylum Chordata; class Lepidosauria; order Squamata; family Natricidae; genus Natrix; species Natrix helvetica. The sequence goes on along the minus strand of NC_138562.1, from coordinate 21,793,035 downwards.
GAGCTTCGTCTGAGTGTCATCTGTGTGTTCTAAATACAGATGGTGCAAATACACTCAACAGCTTCAGTGCTGAAGATGGAATCTAACTACGTCAGAGGTAGGAAACCAGAGGCACACCAGGTGCCTTGGAGCTACAACTCCCACAGTTCATTGTCCTTGCTGATCCTGACTGGGATCTAAACCCCCAAATATTATTATTATTTTTTAAAACCACTACATTCTCTTCTGGATGGATTGAGTCACCCGAGCCACCAGTAGGCATGAGCTTAAATGGACTCCAGGGGATGGTAGAGGACAGGAAGACCTGGAGGAACGTGGTCCTTGGGGTCGCGATGGGTCGGACACAACTTCACAACTAACAACAAAACATTATCTTCATCTGAGCTAAATTATCGTCACTGAATCAACCTGAACTTCTCATTGACATCTGCTTCTCAAAACATCTGTGGTTCCAAAAGAAACGTTCTTCAGTGCTTCTTCAGAAATCCTTCTCAAACACTTCAGTCTAGTTATCACCTGTCTCGGTTAGTCTTCCTCAGTTGGGGAGGAGCAGGGCTCCCTCAAGATGGATGGATGCCAGTCTCCCTACTTTCTCAGCAATTCTGAAGTCTGAATAAACGGATCGTGCCCAACTTGAGGAACCGTAGACCACACCGTGTAGCAGAGCATGATTGTTCAGCCAGATTATGGTCACCGCAATGGCTGCGCAGTCCGGTTCACTCCTGGCAGTCAGCCCTATCCTCACTTTCAATATTATTGCTGGTGAATGCAATACTTTCCCACGCAAACATGTCCCAAAGGGCACACCAAATAAAAAACAACCACCACCCAATGATGGAAACAAGAATGCCAATCCATGTATCTTGGCAATAAACAATTCCTTCTTCCCTTCCAAGTTGGCAGCGGTAGAACAGGTAACACCTGCGTTACCTGTTGAGTTTGAATCATTCGGAGTTTGGTAACGCGTGGAACGATTCAAAGGGAGTCTTATGAAGTTCAAGGACCAGGCGGCTTCTAATCCAGGAGTGGACCTTTTCTTCCTGATGGATCAGAGCTACTTCAACCCCCATCGCAACAGCTGGAGAACTAACATTGTGCCACAGTGTCAAGAGAATCAGAACAGAGGTGGGAGGGACCTTGGAGGTCTTCTAGTCCAACCCCCTTCTCAAGTAGGAGACCTATACAAGTGGCTCTTAAACACCTCCAGTGATGGAGCACCCACAACTTCTGGAGGAAAGTTGTTCAACTGATTAATCAAGTTCTCTCCTTGATTCGTTTCCATCCATTACTTCTTCTTCTTCTGCCTTCAGGTGCTTTGGAGAATAGGTTGGAAACTCATCAAGGAGAGAAACAACCTAGAACTAAGGAGAAATTTCAGTATCAACTATCAACCAGTGGAACAGCTTGCCTCCAGAAATTGTGGGGGCTTCCTCACTGGAGGTTTTTAAGAACCATTTGTCTCAAATGGAATAGGGTTTCCTACCTGAGCACGGGGTTGGACTAGAAGACCTCCAAGGTCCCTTCCAACTCTTCTGTTATTCTGTTAAATCAAGTAACTTTCTGGGGGACAGAAAATTAGATTTCCTGTGGAACATTCTCTTTCAGCAAAGCTCTTCCTAAGTCATCCAAATTCTCAGGCCTGCTTTATCAAGTGACAAACCTGGGCTGCAGGCTACCCATTTTCAAGTTGTTTTCGTTTTCTAGCAAAAAGAGGAAGCATTGGATATTCTGTATACGCCGTTCCTAAATATTCCTCCGTTGAGAACTCATTACTTCAGACTTCGGTGCCTTACATCTTTGGCAGGCTGACACTTTGTTCTTGTCTTCCAGGAAATTATCTGGGCTAGAGGTGGAATGAGTAATGCTTTTTCATCTCCCAAACTGGTAACCTGTTGCACACAGAGGCATGATAAAACTAGAAAGAAAGAAAGAAAGGAAGGAAGGAAGGAAAGAAGGAAGGAAGGAAGGAAGGAAGGAAGGAAGGAAGGAAGGAAGGAGAGAGGGGAGAAAAGGAAGGAAGGAAGGAAGGACAGGGAGTGAGTGGAGAGAAGGAAGTCAATGAGGGAACCTGGATTTGCTTAACGACAACATGTTCCACTTAACAACTTCAGTGATTCACTTAACAACTGTCAAGCCCTGGGGAAATCAGGAGATTCAGGCAGTTCAAATGAATATTAAGATTTATTGCAAGCTTAAGCTTTCCACAAGAATCTGGCCAACTAACAGTGAAGGGAAATGAGCGGGAGATAAAGTTGACTGGACTTAGATCTCTTGTGGGCATGCAGGGACTCATGACTGATGATGCATTTGATCCTTCATCACAGCCTGGTCATCTCCCACATTGACCCTAGCCAAAAAAGATCATAGAGTCAGACAGACTCACTTAGCAACTGCCCTGTCCAGCAGTGGCAATTGTGGTCCTAAATCAAAGATTACCTGTAGCGATTGATCAATTGCTAGAGAAAATCTCCAGAAGTTTATCTAGCAAATTACAGACAGCCACAGATTCTCAGGCTCAGATCTGCTGGATTTAACGAGGTGGAAGAACAATGTTCTAGTTCTCACTGAGGCAGGAAACAGTGCATATCTTTTCTGCCACAAGGAAAAAGCAAGTCTAGGCACACTTCATTCCTTCAAGCCTAATAGGATTAAACAGAGTGGAGTCATCCCTGCACAGAGCTACATGCAAAAGAGATTCGCCCATCACACATCAAATGCAATTTTAAAAAATGCAGTTGGTTAGGTGCATTCTACACAAAAAGGAACCAATGGGATGAAATGCTGCGTATTTCCCACACCGGCTGGGAAATTCTTGAAGTCCGCACATCTTCAGATGGTTACGGTTGAGAAAACACTGATGTGGGTTGAGATGTTGTCATTTCAGAAGAATTTGAGGAAATGGGACACACTTCCAAGTCTACAAAGTGGGGAGAAAATCCTCCTTTCATACAAAATACTTTTAGCTTTCAAGGTCTTCCATGATTTGAACGCAATGTTGATATCTCCTAGAAACGCGATATTTTCTATTTTGGATTGAATCCAACCTTAAAACATAGTTGGAAGGGCCTTGAAGGTCTTCTAGTCCAACCTCCTGCTCAAGCAGGAGACCCTCTGCCATTCCAGATGTGCGCAGCGCATGCATACATCTTGCCGTCCAGCGACGCCTCTGTGACGCTCCAGCTGCTTGGCGGAGCATCGTGCAGGTGCACGGAAGCCCCGAAGAGTTTAAAGACAGGTAAGGAGCTCGGGTGGACCCTCCGGAGCGCCGTACCAGAACAGTACCCGGTGCTCCGGGCAGGCTCCAGTACGCCTGTACCAGGGCGTACTGCCTGCAACCCATGATCTTCTATTCTCCTTTTGAAAGCCTACAGTGATGCAACACCCACAACTTCTGGAGGCAAGTTGTTCCACTGGTTAGTTGTTCTAACTGTCAAGAAATTTCTCCTCAGTTCTAAGTTGCTTCTCTCCTTGGTTAGTTTCCACCCATTGCTTCTTGTCCTGCCTTCAGCTGCTTTGGAGAATAGCTTGACTCCCTCTTCTTTGGGGCAGCCCCTGAGATATCGGAACGCTGCTATCATGTCGCCCCTGGTCCTTCCTTTAAAAAAATAAAGTAAACTAGACATACCCAATTCCTGCAACCATTAATTCATAAGTTTTAGGTTCCAGCCCCCTAATCATCCTTGTGGATCTTCTGTGCACTTTAACCAGAGTATTAACTCTGCTTAACTCAAGTATTAACTCAGCACATTTTTATATTGTGTTGACCGGAGAATCTTGTTTTATTGGACCGACAATAGATTTTACACACACACACACACACACAGAACACGGAGCCCTCTTCTGTGCCTGTAACACAGTGCTATAAAACCTTAGTTTGTTGACAATCATGTTGTTTCTAATGAGAAGCTGAGTTTTGTAACCCTTCATTGCTTCATCACGCAGCTTTCCGGTAAGGCACATTAAATAATTATGAGCTTAAAAGAGGGGAAAATGTAATCCTAGCCTAAACCACCTTTGGTATAGAATTGGAGGTGCCTGCAAAAAAAAAGTCTTGAATATGGCTAGGAAAAGGCAGCAGACCCTCAGGTGGTGCTGAAAATGCCTCCCCCGTCCTAGAGAAAGTCGAATGTGTCAATTCTTTTATTTTGGATGCCAAAGGAGCCACTTAGCCAAAGATATGATATAATAGATGGATACTAATAAAGGAGAACATTTGTGGTCCAGGGTTGAAACGAGGGGCCCTTGGGGCTCTCTGAGCCTGGTGGTTTTCTTGCAGATATTTCATAACCCAACTAGGTAACATCATCAGTGCTGGAAGGGAGTGAGGTTTGTGGGGGGCGGGGGGAGGAGGAGGAAGAGGGCTATAGGGTCCTTGGTGCTTTCTGAGCTTGGTAGCTTTCCTGCAGATGTTTCATTACACAAACAAGGTAACAACATCAGTGATGGAAGGAGGGAGGAGGAGGAGGAGGACAACCATGGAGTCCATGGTGCTGAGCTTGGTTCTTTTCTTGCTTCCAGTTACGTGGTGGTTGTTTTTAAGGGATCCAGATCTAATTTTGAGGTGGTAATATCTAGCTGACCTTAGATGATCTCAAGAATTAGCAGAGTTGGCTCTAGTTAATATGTTTATGAAGCCCAATCAGAAATCATAAAACTGCTGGCCGGACTAAAATGTTTGAAAAATGATTTCAAACTTCAACCATTTTGAAAGTCTTCCCAAGAAAGCTGCCGTCTCAAGGCATTGCATTTTGAAACTCTTCTGCTGAAATTCTGACTCAAATATCTTCTTTATCCAAATTTTTAAAAAAGGAATTTTTAGGTGCCCTGCCAAACATCCACATTTGCTTTAATAACATAGATCGGCTTTTATTGAAGTTACCCAACCTGGTTACAATTCAGCCCTGCCAATCATCGCCTCTGTGATCCATTGGCTTATCTGGCCCAGTGCCATATACCAAACCCTGACTGACAGTGCAAATTATGACTTATCGATGAAGAATAAGCATTTGCTATAATGCTACGGATTTTCAACACCTGATCCGCCTGTGGAGATTACCAAAAACAGTTTCACAACCTTTTTGTTGCAGGGAAAAGAAGAGGGTTTTTCCTTGTATAATGCATTCCCCCCCCCCCCCCTTTCTCTGTAGCTTTGTCCAAAACTGGTGTACGCTGATTTTATTATTAGAGGTTAGATACCAAATACTCTAAAGCTGAAATAGCTATTTAGGTTACAACTGCCAAAATACCTTAGGTGAGATGTGGGAGATTCCACTCTATACCCTACAATGAGCGTCTCTGCATTTGCGGAACAGCAGAGGTAGAAGGCCTGGCTCACATCCTATTGGATTGTTGCTTGTATAAGGGGGTGGGAGACAGGGACCTTGGTCCATAGACCAAACGAAGGATTGTTTTGATATGGGGATCCCCGTTGGGATCCCCATATCAAAACAATTTACCTTCTGTGCGGCCAGAACCTGAAAATAACACTTAACACAGCACAGTCCTTAAGCAAAATGGTTCGGTTGAGCCCTGCATACGTGGGACCGATTGGGGTAGATTGTAAGGGTGACACCGAAATATAATTTTATGTCATTTTTTTCTATTTTATATATTTATGTATTAAATTATATTGCATTATATTGTCCTATAACTATTGTATTTTACCCTACTCTTATTTTAAATTGTTTGCGTAGGATTTTGTTAGTGATGTGTGTTTGAATTTTGTCCTTTGATATGGTCTATAGCAGGGGTGGGTTCCTGCCAGTTCTAACCTCTCCTATAGAAGAGGTTCCATAAATCTACCGTGCCATTTAGAACCGGTTCCAGCTCCCTCCCCCTCCCGTCCGCACATCATCAAGATGAAGAGCGGGAGGAGGAATTCTGGGAATTGAAGTCCACAAGTCTTAAAGCTGTCAGGTTTGAACACCCCTGGGTTTTTTTTTCTAAAGGGTTAGGGGTGCAAGGATCTTGACAGCTTTAAGACTTGCGTGCTTCAAATGCCAGTTTCTGAGCCAACATTTTGGTTGCTAAGCAAGAGCGTTGTTAAGTGAGTTTTACCACATTTTACAAGTTGGCCACGCCCACCCAGTCACATGGCTGGCAAACCACTCCCACCCAGTCACATGGCTGGCAAGTCACTCCTACCCAGTCACATGGCTAGCAAGCCACTCCCACAAAGCAGGCCACACCTACAGAAAAGGTTCTAAAAAAACCTGAAACCCACCACTGGCCTATAGGCTAATCAATAAAGCTATAATCTAATCTAAAGCTGAAATCTAAATTGATTTTTCCACCATAGGCAGGTCTATCTGCTTAGATTAAGTCCAACTGAGTTCAGTGCAATTCACTCTGAACAGACTCTACCATGCTTCTTACCACCAAGTAAACATGTGTAAGATTATGATTGATTCACTGGCAGAATAATCAGTTTTTAAATAAAAATATTAGCTAGGCAGTAGAGAGAAAAGAAGCATAATTTTAAACTAAAATACTAGGAAAAATATGTGTAAAAAACATCCTAGTGAACAGTTTCTGTATTACAATTTTGTATTTCTCAGAAAAGGTATTAAAGAGGTCCTAGCATGTCCTGTTGCACATGAGATAGGATATCACTCCTAAAAGAATATCTGTGGTGGGTAACATTTATGCATCATCTAGAAACAGGCTTTGTGTTTGTGTGTCTATGTGTGTTGCGGGAAGGAAGTTGTGGTTGGCAACTTCCACAACTTACGTTTCCATATGCAAATTCATCCAGACTTAGCTGGTTTTAAATTCATCAAAGCAATTAACATTCTGACAATTAGAGTGAACCCTATCATAAATCCCAAGACTGCGTGAAAAATAGTCTCATCTCTTAAGACCAGCTACTCCAAGTACACAGGGACTATCTGTTTGTAGGTTTAAAACACACACACACACACACACACACACACACACACACACGCACACACACGGAGAGGGAGAGAGAGAGAGAGAGAAAGAGAAAGAGAGAAAGAGAGAGGTAGATTTCTGACATTTAAAAGTCTAAACAAATGGAACATCATGTCTCATCAATTAGATCAAAGCTGCTCTCCCTTCACAGGCCAAAATAAAGTCCTTGTAATTAATATTAGCCTTGTAATGGCTATGGTTTCCCCAGTTGCAGTGGATGGCTGTGAAGGGTGGACCATAAGGAAGGCTGAGTGCCAAAGAATGGTGGCTTTTGAACTCGGGTGCTGGCGAAGACTCCTGCATTGAGTCCCTTGGACTGCAAGGTGATCAAACCAGTCAGTCCTAATGAGATCAACTCTGACTGCTCTTTAGAAGGCCAGATCCTGAAGAGGAAACTCAAAAGACTTTGGCCACCTAAAGAGAAAGGAGGACTCCCTGGAGAAGAGCCTCATGCTGGGAAAGACTGAGGGCAAGAGAAGAAGAAGGGGACGGCAGAGAAGGAGGTGGCTGGATGGAGTCACCTAAGCAGTCGGCGTGAGCTTCAATGGACTCCAGAGGATGGGAGAGGACAGGATGGCCTGGGGGAACGTGGTCCATGGGGTCACGATGGGTCAGACGCGACTTCGCAACTAACACAACAGAATGAATATTACACTCCCTTCTTAGTAGATGCACCATTCAGGACAGTTTAAAGACCCTCTCACATATTTATTTATTAATTAAAGGTTAATAAACAAGGTCTATTTATTTATAAAAGTAATATGCTCCACATCTCAAGGTTCGAGCCAACACTAAAGGTCTACGAAGTACATTTGCTAACAAAACATCCAAAACACAATTTTCTTGTAGCAGCGAAAGTGACCGCCAACTGACCTCAATTCTCAGCCTCCCTCCCAAGGCAGCTTCGCTCAAGCAAAAGGCATTACAAATAGTCCTGGACTTACAAAGGTTCATTTAGTGACCGAAGTTACATCATCACTGGAAAAAAGTGACTTATGACTATTTCTCCTAATTATGACGGTTGTAGCATCTCTCTGATCACCTGATCAAAGTTGAGAGGCAATTGACTCACAATGCTTGCCATGTCCTGGGGTCACGTGATCCCCTTCTGCGACCTTCTGACAAGCCGAGTCCATGGGGAAGCCAGAGTCACTTAACGACCATGGCAAGAATGGTCAGAAAACAGCAAAGCTCACAACAAATGTTTCATTTAGCAACAGAAATGTTGGGCTCTTGCGGTCATACGCCGAGGGTTGCCTGTACTTTTGGTGGGACTACCCAAACCATCTTCTCCTTTTTCAATTCCCTCCAGAATTTAATTCTTCCCCTTACGGTGCCTTCAAAATTGCAGCATATAGATTATGAGCCAGAGATATTTTTTGTTAGGCATAATATCGGAAAAATACAATAAAGGGAATCTATATTTAATATTACATGTTTTGACAGCAACAAGAATTGTACATGCAGAGTACTGGAAAAATGAAGAAACACCAACAGAAGAAGATGATATTTTAAAAAAATTAGATTGTGCAGAAATGGACAAACCGACCCTAAAATTAAAAGAAAAAGAAGACACAGAGTATTTTTGAATATGGGACTTGTTTTACAAATGGTTGGATAGTAGAGGTAGAAATTAGGACAGGGAAAAATACTATTGTATATAAATAAAATGATCCAGACAATACACTGTTCACTAAGTACTTCTGTATGTAATGTGAAAATATAGAAATAAACTGGGTTTTTTAAAAGAAATTGCAGCTTTGACAGCTCTTGATCTGACATTCTGAATGTCATATAAATCAGGATGGGTTCCCCGGGAAAGAGGTTGATTAGGATGACACCCCCGTGAGTCACCTGGGCACAACCTCATCACACCCTCTGAACAACAGCCAGGGAAAAAAGAAAAGAAAAACTGATCGACAACTTTGGTCAGCCAATAATCAGCCAGGGTATCGGGTTCAATCAATGCACAATGTGCTCCTAACCAGTTCCTAAGCCAGCTGGAAAGACGACACCTATTTAAAGCTTCCAGCGGTTTGGTGTTTACCAACATATATAAAATGAGGTTGGGAGCAGTAAAAAAAATTTTTTTTTAATCCTACTGTCTGTCTTTAGGGGGACAGGTAGATCCAACTGTCATGTCAGAACATTAACAGATTTACAGAGATGGAAGGGAACTTGTAGGTCATCTAGACCAACCCTCGCACAGGCAGGGGACCTACAGCATTTCTGACAGATGGCAGTCCAGCCTCTCCTTGGAAGCTTCTGGATGAAGCTCCCATAATTTCTGAAGGCAACTTCTTTTTTTTTCTTTTTTCCAAAACATTTTATTGGTTTTTACACATATATGGGGAAAGATATAGGGATATACAAAAAAGCTCCCACACTAGTGATAGAAACCCATCCAACACTCACAATTTTTACAATCTTAAGAACAAAATATAAAAGCAGAAAACAAGGTCTTATTCTATATTGTCAACCATGTGTTCATTCATTTTCCTTTGTCACTTTCTAGAATATCACCAATTGCTATTTATTTCAAATGCTTTTATTTTTGTGATCTGAGCCTTTTCAATATTGCTCCTTCCTCCCTGTCCCCAGAGGAGGCCTCAGCCCCCCCCCCTCTTATCTTGCACCATACTGAAGGCAACTTCTGTTCCATGGGTTGATTGTTCTCACTGTCAGAAAATTTCTCCTTATTTCCAGGTTGAATCTCTCCTTGCTCAGTTTCCATCCGTTATTCCTTGCCCGGCCTTCGGGTGCCTTGGAAAATAGCTTGACCCCCTCCTCTCTGGGTCAGCCCCACAAATATTGGAAGACTGTTATCCTGTCTCCCCTGGTCCTTCTCTTCACTAGACCAGCCATGCCCAGTTCCTGCAATCGTTCTTCGTATGTTTCAGCCTCCAGTCCCCTAATCCTCTTGGTTGCTCTTCTCTGCACTCTTTCTAGAGTCTCAACATCTTTTTTTATGGTGCCCCTCAAATATTGGAAGACTGCTATCATGTCTCCCCTGGTCCTTCGCCTCACTAGACTAGCCATCCAAGCAAATTTCTCTCTGTAAATCTCAGCCTAAAAACCAATCACTTCCTGCAGCAACGGAGGCAGAGTAGAAAATCCAAAGGCTTCTTTTAAGATCTTTCGCGGTCTCCAACTTCTTCTAAAATTCAGAATTACTTTCCTCACTTTCTCGCACAAAAGCAGAGCAAAGGGGCTTCCATCCTTTATTCCTTCTATCAGATCCAGATCCAGAATGAAAACCTACCTGGAAAAACACCTTCAACCTCTGTTATCCCTCCCACCCGACCTAAAAATATCTCCATGCTGTTCTTGATTTCTGATTCGGCCAGTCGGATGAATTCAGAGTTGATTTATTTCTGGATTCTTATAGAAATCCCTGAGGTTTCTTTCAGTGGGAAATAGTTGAAGAGTAGAATCACTAAATTACTCATGTCTGCATCCTGGACAATAGGTTGTTCTGAAGGAGATCTCAAAAGAGGAAAACAGCCACTACGAAGCATTGAGGGTCCCAAGAATCACAATCAGACTCAATCAGAATCGAGTCAAAAGGGACCTTGGAGGTCTTCTAGTCCATCCCCCTCCTCTAACCCGAACCCTAACTCTAATCCATCCCCCTGCTCAAGCCCCTTTACTTTGGTGATTGTCTATGGTCTATGGAGATTCTCAATAATCCAGGTATAGGTTGTCCCAAAGGAGTTTCTTTTTTCCCCAAGAGACATCTGGACTTTCTTGGGCTTTTGCTTTTTCTTCTTTGAAAACATTTAGCTTCTCATCCAAGGAAGAGTTGGAAGGGACCTTGGAGGTCTTCTAGTCCAACCCCCTGCTTAGACAGGAAACCCTATATCATTTCAGACAAATGGTTATCCCATCTCTTCTTAAAAGTTCTGAAGTTAGAACTGAAGAAGCTTCTTGGATGAGAATCGAAAGGTTTTAAAGGGGGAAAAAGAAACCAAGACAGTCCAGGTTTTATTTTGGATTTTTAAAAGCCCTTTTGGGACATTGGAATGAGGTTGTTTTTTGCTTTCTCAAAGTCACCTGCTCGCAACGAAGGACCCACCTGCCTACCTGGCATCTCCAGATTCGCTCCCAGCGCCGGCGGGCACGAAGCTCGGGGCCACGATTTCGGCCTTGACTTTGGGAGCCAGGCGAAGAAGAAGAAGAGGAGGAGGAGGAGGAGGAGGCTCAAATCTCGCTTGGCCAAAGAAAAAAGCGGCCCTTTTAAGCTGCCAGCCGGGCAGCTTAGGGAACTCCTTAGGGAGACGGGTCATCCAGGGCGGGAGCTCCCGACGCCGAGCCCGGCTGCGGGAAAACCCAACGGACCATCGCGACTTCCCTCCGGCTTCCCCAGGAGACCCAAGGCAAACCCCAAAGCGAGAAAAGGCCGAAGGACCCAAAGCGCAATCAAAAGCCCCGCGACAATTCAAAAAAGTCGCCCAAGAAACTTGGGAAGGGAAGCTCCGGGAAAGCTCCGACGCCAGCAGATGCCCGCAGAAGCGCAGCCTGGCAAGCGCAGAGCCGGGATCGACTTAAGAAACTCGCAGCGGCCGCGCGCGATCTGGCCCCGACGGGTTGTGTAACTCCGCGAACCGCGGCTGGAATTCAGCCCTCCCTCCCTCCCTCCCTCCTCCTTCCCTCCTTCCCTCCCATCCGAGGCATCCCCGCCCGGGCAGGGGAGGCGCGGGCGCGCGGGCGCGCACCGGCAGACTCGCTTGCGCGGCATCCTGAGGCGGCTGCGGGGCGCGTGGAGAGAAGGGGCGGCCGGAGAGCTTGGTGCGCCCCCAGGCCGGGTCTGCAGAGCCGGTGGGGAGGGGACGGGGGAGTCTGGGGGGGAGGGAAGAAGGGGGACGCTGATGCTGCTGGAGTCGGGGAAAGGGGCGCGTCCTTCGGGCTTGCGGGGGCGCGCGAGCGCGTTCCCGTCTGCGCTGGGGAGCCTGGCACGGAAAGTAGGTCAGCTCCTCGGCGAGCTAGAGGGAGCCAGGGAGGCGCGCAGGGGATGGTGCGTCTTGGCGGAGGAGGCGGGGGGGGGGGGCTTCCATAGGGGACCCCCGCGATGCAGGAAAAGGAAAAGGGCAGGTGGGCTTGCCTTGCTGGGGTCTCGAGCCGCTCCTGAATGCGGAGTGATGCTCTCCAACTCTGGGCTCTCTCCAGCTTTTCAAAACACTACTACTCTACTTCTTCTTTCTTTTTAAAAGTGGTTTGCCGTTGCATTCTTTTGGGGGGATGAAGACAGGGTGGCTGGCCTAAAGGCGACCCCGGCTGGCTTTGTGCCTAAGGCAAGATTAGAAGCCGCGCTGCCTTGGCTCCTTTCCTCCCGCCTTGCCCCCAAACCGAGGGGCGCAAAAGAGCGAGGTGGGGGCGAAGGGTATGGAAGGGGAGGTGCCTGTCAGGTCGACTGGGACTCGGTGCTGGGTTTCCCCATCAGCTGCTTTGGCTGGAGGTTTCCAAGGGTTGTTGGGTCTGTTTGGATAGTTTCTTTAGACCTCTTTTCTTTTTTTAGAGAAATGAGGAAGAAGGACTCAGAACTGAAGAAGTCCCAGACCTCACCTCTTTATTCGACTTAAATAAGGTCAATCGCCAATCTGGGGTTAAAATCAGAGCTACAACCTGAAACAAAAGGAATTTCAATCAGAAAAGAGCTGGAAGGGACCTTGGAGGTCTTCTAGTCCAGCCCCCTGCTCAAGCAGGAGAACCTATACCATCTCAGACAAATGACTGTCCAGTCTCTTCTTAAAATCCCCCAGTGATGGAGCATCCATGATTTCTGGAGGCAACTTCTGTTCCACTGGTGAACTGTCCTCACTGTTAGGAAGTTCCTCCTTAATTCCAGGTTGCTTCTCTCCTTGATTGGTTTCCATCCATTGTTTCTTCTCCTGCCCTCTTCTGGTGCTTTGGAGAACAAGTGGACCCCCTCCTCTTTTTTGTGGCAGCCCCTCAAATAGTGGAACTCTGCTGTCATGTCCCCCCCAAGTCCTTCCTGCAGCGGTTCTTCCTATGCTTTTGTCTGCAGGCCTTTAATCATCTCAGTTGCTCTTCTTTGCACTTTTTCCAAAGTCTCAACATCTTTTTTGTAATGTAACATATTTTGGGTAACATCTTTTTTTGTAGCACAGTGCCTGCTTTCGATTCAGGTTCAGTTGTGGGAGGAAAAACTTTCAAGCAAACCCAACTGGCTTCCATCCCCTTCAAAAACCAACACATTTTTGGTTTTGATTTGATTTTTCTAATCCATGTGAATATGCCCCCTTTATATCCTCAACTGGAGTTTCTCCTTAAAGGTGAAGGTTCCCCTTGCACATCTATGCTAGTTGTTCCCGACTCTAGGGGGCGATGCTCATCTCTGTTTCAAAGCCAAAGAGTCAGCGCTGTCCAAAGACGTCTCTGTGGTCATGTGGCTGGCATGACTAAATGCTGAAGGCGCGTGGAGCACTATAACTTTCCCACCAAAGGTGGTCCCTATTTTTCTACTTGCATTTTTAACGTGCTTTCGAACTGCTAGGTTGACAGAAGCTGGGAGAAGTAACGGGAGCTCACTCTGTTACGCGGCGCTAGGGATTCGAACTGCCAAACTGCCGAACTGCCGACCTTTCTGATTGACAAGCTCAGCATTCAGCCACCACGTCTCTCTTTAAAAGAATTATAAATATAAATATAAATATTATAAACTACTAGACAAACTGAAGGGAAATATCCTGACCGAGGCTCCATCAGCTTGGGTGGTAAACTCCATTAAAAAAAAGATGAAAATATCAACACAGAATCCTGAAAAACAAACAGTCCAGGCAGAAGATGCAAAGTTATTAAACCGGCAGAGAAACAGTCAGCTAAAAGCCGGCCTTATTTCTGAGCTCGCTTGGAAACAGATGTTTGCGTTGAAGGTGTAAAATCAGAGAGTTTGTTTTCAGAATGAAGGCCTGGCAACTGAAGGTCAGGTGAGGCCAGGAGGATAAAAGCTACGTCTTGTTTACTTGAATTTGCATTCAGAAAAATATACAGGCAGTCCCCGACTTACAATCACAATTGAGCCTCTCACTTCTGTGGCTAAGTGAGACGCTTGTTAAGTGAGTTCTTGCTGCCATTGTTAAATGAATCCCGACAGTTTTTATGTCGGTTGGACAGTTGTTGAGTGAATCTGGCTTCCCCATTGAACTTTGCTTGTTGGAAGGTCGCAAAAGGGGATCACGTGACCCCTGGGACGCCGCAACCGTCATAAATATGAGTCAGTTGCCAAGCGTCTGAATGTGGATTGTGTGACCATGGGGCTGCTTGAACAGTCGTGCGAAAAATAGTCATAAGTCACTTCTTTCAATGCTGTTTCATGTTTGACCCATCATTAAATGAACTGTTGTAACTCGAGGACTACCTGTACAGATGGTCCTCGACTTCTGATCACAATGGGGACTAGAAACTTTCTTAACAACCTTCGACTAGAAGACCTCCAAGGTCCCTTCCAACTCTGATGTTATGTTATGTTGTATTGTTGTTGTGTTGTGTTATATTATGTTGTGTTGTTGTGTGATGTGATGTTATATTCCACTTCTTTGGTACAGTGAACAAAAAGTTCTAAAACTTTTCTGTCAACGCATTTATTCTACAATAAAATGTTTAGTTTCTAGGGAATAAAAGGACCAGGGGATGACATCCATCAATCAAGGGCTTCTCTCCAGAAGTTGTGGGTGCTCCGTCGTTGGAGTGTTTTAAGAATGGTACAGAGTCTCCTGCCTGAGCAGAGGGTTGGACTAGAAGACCCCCAAGGTCCCATCCAGCCCTGTTATTCTGCTGTTCACTGAGGAATGCATATTTCTTTCCCGTTGAGGAGAATGCTCTCTGCCTCCCCACCTTCCCTGCTCTCAGTCACAGAAGGCCGTGGAGCAAGTGCCACTTCGATTCACGGCAGGCTTTGCAACCAAGTTTGATACATAATGATGGCTCCGTCTGGTGATACGTTCAATCACAGGCAATTCCTCTGCCCGACAGCCTTCTTTGAAGGGTGCCCCGTTCCCAGGGGATGCTGTCAAACCATTTATGGAGATAATGTCACTTTTGGAGAGAGACAAATATAAACTGTGTGTCAAAAACCACATTTACCAAAGGTCCAAAATGACAGGCTGGAGAGACTTAAAGGCTTCAGTGGCTAATGGATTGCGTTTTTTATTGTGCGGGCTGCATGTTGTGATGCTTTTTTTCTTTAACTCCAGGCCTGGTAGAAATTTGCAAACAGGGCCTTACAGCTGCAGAGAATTGGGAGCAGACTTGGATTTTCATAGATTATGACCCATCCAAAAGAATACGTTAGAAAATAGAGCAGAGTTTTAGAAACTCGGCTTCCAATCAAAGGAACACTAAAACGACCACGAGTTATGAGGGAGGAATTGTATCTTTCTCTTAGTAATGTTGGCAGATCACAGAGATTGGAGAAGACCATGGATAGCAAAGAAAATAAACTGAACTTATATGTTAACATATGTGTATATATATATATATAGGTGTGTTTTTGTTATCAGTAGTTTTTTTAAATCAATATCTTATTATCAATACTTTTTTCATATATAAAACATATATATGAAGGGGAGATAATAGTCTTCCAATATCTCAGGGGCTGCCCCAAAGAAGAGGGAGTCAAGCTCTTCTCCAAAGCAGCTGAAGGCAGGACAAGAAGCAATGGATGGGAACTAATCAAGGAGAGAAGCAACCTAGAACTAAGGAGGAATTTCCTGACAGTGAGAACAATTAACCGGTGGAACGATTTATCTCCAGAAGTTGGGAATGCTCCAACTCTGGAGGTTTTTAAGAAGAGGTCGGACAACCTTTTTGTCCAAAATTTTATAGGGCAGTGATGGCTAACCTTTTTGTTGTTGCGTGCCAAAAACGTGTGTGCATACCCACCAGCGCATGCACATAATGCAATGTGTATGGGGCACCCCTGCCTCCCTGCACGGGTGTGTGTGTCTGCACGCCCTCGCTCCCCCTCTGGGGCCTCGTAGGCCTCCCTGCAGTCTCCTGGGACCAAACGTGGGCCATGGGGGGCGCAACACCCTGCACTCCCACACCCCCAAGCACGCCTCCCGCCTGTGCCCTGCCCCCCTGGCATGTGCGGCAGAGACCCCAAAAGAAGCTGCCCGGCGGGAGGCACGCGTGCCTGTGTGGTGGAGATGACCTGGTGAGAGGGCTCTGCGTGTCACCTGTGGTTGGGCATCATGGGTGTAGGGTTTCTTGCCTGAGCAGGGGGTTGGACTAGAAGACCTCCAAGGTCCCTTCCGTTATTATGTTATATATATCCCACTTCCTCGGTTCAGTGAAAAGGCTCATGGTGTTTTAAAAACTATTCTGTCAATGCATTTATCCTACAATAAAAGGAATAGCTAGACAAAATATTCTTTATTTACCCTGATAAAATAGACTTTGAACTGAAAACAATCTTCCCCTTAGAGAAGCTAGGCAGGGGGAAAAATCTTGCAGGTGAATACTGTCTTGTATTCTCAGGAAAGTAGTTTAAAAGTAAATAATGGCCATAAAGGACCTTCAAACTCCATCACAAATGGATGAATTTAAAAGTAAATTATCTAGAGGCAAATAGAGTTGGGGGACGGGGGGGGGGGGACGATTCCTTTTCATAATAAGCTCATTAAACATTTTCCAAGAAATCCCATCCCAGCTTTGTTTTTCAGTGGAGAAATTATTTGGCACTTTTGTTTTTTTTAAAAAAAGATTATCTAAGATCCCTCTGCTAACGTCACAACCGTATCTTCCCAAGTGCAACCCCCCCCCCAAAAAACCTCAATAAGTATCCAGTAAGCCTGACTGCATTTAGAGAAACTATTAGTGAAAAGGTTATTAGTGCAAAAGATGTTGAGACTCTAGAAAGAGTGCAGAGAAGAAGAGCAACAGATGACTAGGGGGCTGGGGCTGAAACATGAAAAACGGTTGCAGGAATTGGATTTGTCTAATCTAGAGAAAAGAAGGACTAGGGGTGACAGGATAGCAAGGTTCCAATATTTGAGGGAGCTGCCAAAAAGAAGAGGGTTTCCCCCCCCCCAATATTTTCAAAGCAACGGATGGAAGCTAAACAAGAAGTAGAAGCAAAGCAGAACTAAGGAGAAATTTCCTAACAGTTCATCAGGGGAACAACTCGCCTCCAGAGGTTGGTGGGTGCTCCAACAATGGAGGTTTGTAAGAAGAGATTGGACAACCGTTTGCCTGAAATATTTAGAATAGAATAGAGCTGGAAGGGACCTCAGAGGTCTTCTAGTCCAGCCCCCTGCTCAAGCAGGAGAACCGATACTATTTCAGACAAGTGACTGTCCAGTCTCTTCTTAAAAACATCCAGTGATGGAGTATCCACAACTTCTGGAGGCAACTTCTGTTCCACTGGTAACTATTAGGAAGTTTCTCCTAAATTCCAGGTTGCTTCTCTCCTTGATTAGTTTCCATCCATTGTTTCTTGTCCTGCGTTGGAAAATAAGTAGACCCCCTCTTCTTTGTGGCAGCCCCCTCAAATACTGGAATATTGCTATCATGTCGCCCCTAATTCTTTTCTTCAGACCAGCCAAATCCTGCAGCTGCTCTTCATATGTTTTAGTCTCCAGGCCTTTGATCATCTTAGTTGCTCTTCTCTGCACTCTTTCCAAAGTCGCAACATCTTTTGTGTAGTACGGTGACTAAAATCCTTTGCTGTATTCCAGTTGTGGTCTTACTAGAGTTTTGTAAAGCGGCACTAATGCTTCACGGGATCTTGATTCTATGCCTCTGTTTATACAACTCAGGATTCAGTTCGCTCTTTTTTTTTGGCTACATTTTAATGTAGTGCATGCAAAATCCAATAGTATAGGGTTTCCTGCCTGAGCAGGGGGTTGGACTAGAAGGCCTCCGAGGTCCCTTCCGTTATTCGGAAGTTCGTTATTCTGTATTTATTTTTATTTTTTGTTTAGGAAAAAAAAGCAGGTTGTAATTGGAACCCATTAGCTATTCTATTGAAAGCTGCCCCTTTTATTGAAATATTGAATTGGGGGTGGGGGGGTGGGGAAACAGCCCACATTAGGAGGCTGCTTAAAGAGCACGTCGTTCCCAAGTGATGGAATTTGAAGGTCACCGATGAATGAAGCCAAATTCTCTTCCGTCATCCAGCCGCATTTCCCTATGCACCACAACAAAGCTCCTGTTTTCATAGCAGATTCATGTCAACTCCTTGCCCCCCCCACCGCACACACTCAATTAGCACCGTTTTCTGCTGTGCCAAACTCCCCGAATTTATTATTTTTTATATCAATCTTCTTTTGTTCTCTGAGAAAGTTTTATAGGCATCTCTCCACCTAAACAGGATTTTCAAGATTTGAGGTTATTGGACTGAGCTACTTTAAAGTAGGGAGGGCCTGGCTTGGAATCGGATCAAATTTAATTTTGTACAGTTGTAAAGATGGGTTACTCTCACCTCTGGTTACTCATAAAACCCCTCCCCATTTTTATAAAGAGGGCTTCGCTTTTTCCCCTGGGGAGAAAAAGGTGTACATTTTGCAGGTAGTTTTCAACTTACAAAAGCCTGTTTAGTGACCAGAGTTACAACGGCACTGAAAAAGGTGACTTTTGACTGTTTTTCACACTGATTGTGAAATTGCACCAGCCCCATGGTCACATGATCAAAATTCCGATGCTTGCCAGCTGCTTCATACTTATGACGGTCACAGTGTCCCGGGGTCATGTGATCCCCTTCTGACAAGCTGAATCAATGGAGAAGCCAGATTCACCGAACCGCCATGTTACTAACTGAACAACAATAATGATTCACTTAACAAGGTGGCAAGAAAGGTCGTAAAATGGGACAAAGCTCACTTAACAAATATCTCACTTAGCAATGTAAATATCAGGCTCCATTGGAGTCATACGTCAAGGACCTCCTGCACTGCAAGCCTGTGGTTTGTGGTTAATATCCCGTATGTGGTGAAACATTTGATAGTTCTGCACCTCGTTTTATTTTATGCCGTGGATGTTATTATTGGCAAAATCCTTTCCATTCTGCATTTGGCCTCAAACAGCTCCAAGGAACAAGTAGGAATTTGGGGGGTGGGGAATCCTCAACTTACAACCCTTGGTTTCCTGCTTACCAACCGTTCGGACTGACACTTGAGAAAAGTGAGTTATCCTCACTCTTGCATTTTCAACAATCACACTATTTCTATGTGGGTTTCATTTTTTTTGCTTGTTTGTTTGTTTCGGATTTCTTTCCTGTAACTTTTTTTTATTCCAACTTTTCCATTCTTCAGCAAGAAACTTCAGGTGCCTTTGTGCTCTTTCCTAGTCCCAGATCGAGTTTGGTGGTTTTAGACATTCACGCCGTCTCTTTTTTCAAATTGCTCCTTTAAAATACGGAGTGTATTTTCAACACCGCGATAAGATATCCCCATTAGCTGCTCCGAATCCTTTTTAAGGAGAAGTTGTGAATCAATAAATTAGCATCTTCTTTCTTGAATAGAAGCAAACTGGAAAAATATGTCAAGGGGGAAGGTAGATTATTACTTTTTAAAAAGGATTTTGTCCCCTGCTTCTACTGTAGAATGGACACCTATTATAAGGGAGTAATCTTAGATAATAACAAGAAATTTATGTTCGTTGGTTAAAAAACATTTAATTATCAGTTTTTTTAAAAAAAACACACACAATAACCTGACCATTTGCTTTTTGAAAGCTAGGTAAAAACTCTACTGGAGGAAGAGAAAAAGATATTTAAAAGCATTCTTTTAAAACAAACGGCAGAAAGACAGCAAACCCGCAATTTTAAAAAAAGGAACTGCCAGGAGTAGAAAAATAATTCATCCAATCAACCAGCCCCAAATCTTGCTACAACAAGGCCTTCTCTAACAAACTGTCATCAGGGAGGGGTGCCAAATACATCTCCCTTGGCAGGGAGTTCCGCGGGCAAGGAGTGGCTGCAGGGAAGAAGAATTCTAACCAGGGGTCTATATTCTTGGATGGGTAGCCAGCCCACCTGTGTGGCGGGGCCAAAAAAAACCCCATGTCTGATGCTCCCTGGGGAACCTTAAGTGGTCATCATCAAAAGACCTCAATCCACTGCCCCATGGTCGAAAGGCCTTTGATCATCTCCAATCAAAGAGGCTTGGTTGGGTGTTGAAATCCTAAAAACTGGCCACACTTGTCTGGTCAGAAACCCTGGCAAGTCCAAAGAAGAAAGGAGGAATGACAGCTAGACTTTCTCCAAGGTGGTGCCTGGAGATGGGCTCAGTCGTCGATCAATCATCGCGGTACATTATGTATAAATTTGACAAGCACTTTTAACCTAGATTTGGAGCAGGAGGGAGTGGGTGGGTGGAACGCTTTCTGCCCGTTCTTCATTAAGACAGTCCTTGAATCACGGCACACCTTGGAACTCCTCCAACATCTTCAGGTAGATGTAAAAAGCTGGTGCCACCAAGAGAAAAGGCCAAGAAATGTGCCAATATACAAAGTTATGGGCTTTCTTTGAAGTTCTGTATGGGGAAGCGAGACACCAAGGGGAAAAAAGAAATATTTAGTTGTCAGAATGATGATAAAAAGGATCTTGAGACTCTAGAAAGGGTGCAGAGAAGAGCAACAGGAATGATCAGAGGGCTGGAGGCTAAAACATGCAAATAGTGGCAGGAATTAGGCATGTCTAGTTTAATGAATAGAAGGACTAGAGGTGACCCAATAGCAGTGTCCCAATATTTGAGGGGCTGTGATAAAGAAGAGAGTGTCAACCTATTCTCCGAAGCACCTGAGTGTCAGCGTTCCCAATAGCATCCAAAAGTAAATCAGAGTCCAAGGCAAAGCATTGCTCAAAGTTCCAATTGATGAAGAGAGCCATGTTGGCACATCTGGGGAAACCCGAATCTGAAAGCTTCCCGGTTTCCCCCATCCAGTTGAAAGTTCAAGATCTTGCCCCCCATACCCACAAGTCCACCCCATGGTCCAATCTCCCACTGCCATGCTGGCAGCTTTCACCCATCCAGTTCCGGTCAGGTGCAGAGGTGCAGAGACAAAGGATGATGACCTTGGCTTTCTAAAAGGATTTTGTTATGGCTACATATCACTCAACTCCATATAATCCCCCCTCCCATTTCCCCACAATAGAAAATGCATAGTAGAAAAATAGAAAGTGTGGCAGGCCAAAGATCCAAAAGATAAGATGGCTGCAGGCCTGACACTGAGTTTGACAAGAAGCAATGGATGGAAACTAATCAAGGAGAGAACCAACCTAGGATTAAGGAAACTTTTCCAGACAGTGAGAACAATTAACCAGTAGAACAAGTTGCCTTCAGAAGATGTAAATACTCCAACACTGGAGATTTTTAAGAAGAGATCAGACAACCATTTGAGCAGGGATTTGGACTAGAAGACCTCCAAGGTCCCTTCCAGCTCTATTCTGATTGATCGCTTGATTTCATACCAGAAGAATCATTTCTATTTACTTATGTCAAGGTTGTAAACAACTGAGGAAGGATAAAAATGAAACCAGACCGAATCTGGTGGCTTCACTAACGAAAGGCCAGGTAGAAGACAAAGAGGAGGAAGCGTAATTGGTGTCTGGAGGAGTTGCATTGAATTAGTGAGAATGCAAATGTGCACCTTGTGTAGAGTTCTTACTTGCTAAATGAGGAGCACAGATTTGAGGCCAAAAGAAACCCACTTAGTTTGTAGGTCGCGTGATTCACCTCTAGGCTAGGCATAATGAAGAACGCCATGGGATTTACCAGGTGGAGAAGGAAGTGTTTTGTAATCCACATCACAAGTGCATCAACTTGAATTATTTTAATCCGAATCAATGGTGGTTTTTCACGGTGAGGTTTTGCTCAGAACTTGAACATCGATACATTTTTAATTTCAAGTATCAAAACGAAGGGCTCGCATACTCATTTTGAACCAGGGGTGAAATTCAATTTTTTAAACTACCTGTTCTGTGGGTGTGGCTTGGTGGGCATGGCAGGGGAAGGATACTGCGAAATCCCCATTCCCTCCCGATCATCTGGGACTCGGGAGGCAAAGAATAGATGGGAGTGGGGCCAGCCAGAGGTGGGATTTACCAGTTCTTCAAACTACTCAAAATCTCCACTAGCGGTTCTGGTCAGAACCTGCTGAATTTCACCCCTGTTTTGAACTCAAAGAAGTGTGGAATGGTGTTAAAGTGAAAGCTGAGCTTTTTGTCCATCAAAACCTGGTCCAAGATGATAGATTAAAATGGACTTGTACTGAGCATGCAATTGAGAAGGGCTGGCCCAAACATTTGTCTTTCATTTGGACAAGGACCAAGCAAACGGATGGCTTCTGATTTGGAGTCAAAATCAAATGTTATTCTGGCATATATATCTAATTTCCAAATCATAGATTTTTTTTAAAAAAAGTCTCCATATTCCATCACCGTCAATGGGATATGGCAGCCAATGAAAGTTTGAAACATCAAGAACAACTGCAAAATCATGGCAAAAATGCAAACATTCAGGCTGAAGAGATTCATGAAGAAAGTTTGGTTAGTTATTCATCTCTCTGTTGGCTGATTACCATTTAAGGACCACACTTGGAAAGTTGGTTCCTATTTTTCTACTTGCATTTTCAGGTGCTTTCGAACTGCTAGGGGTGGCAGAAGCTGGGACAAGTCACGGGAGCTCACTCCGTTATGTGGCGCTAGGGATTCGAACCTCCAAACTGCCAACCTTTCTGATCAACAAGATCAGTGTCTTAGCCACTCAGCCTCCGTGTCCCTGAACTGTTACTAAGGTAACCCTTAGTAAAAATTATACGCCTGGTGATTAGCCAAACTGCCAAAACGAATGTTTTCCTCTCTCCAACAAGCTCTGACACAAAAGAGAAAGAGGTGGGGAAACTTCTACAAGAAAACAAGATAGCCCTCCTGCCACACTCCACCCTGCCCTCCGTAGCTAACCCCATAGGGGCATCCTTCTCTTTCCCAGGGTCTTTAATGCCGTTTACTCAAGTCAACCACAAATAAATTCTTTCCACCAAGGAGTCACAGAAGCAGGAGAGCCACCTGGCCACAAATGCCACGTGCAGCTGGGTGGAGACTAGCACCTCTGGAATTTCAAGACCGAAAGTGAAATGACAGAATTGGCCTCATGCCTCACCACGGCACAGCTAATTGGCCGCTGGCACATTCTCCGGCATGTCGACACGCATCTCCCAGGGTTCGGCTAACCCTAAAGGCAAGGAGGGGTGTTTGTCTGCCTAACCCAGCCAAGAAGAGTCATCAGAGGAGCCAAGATTGCCATAGATCATGGTTCCTTCCTTGTGTCAGGGTTCCAAGTAATAGGTCCATCACAAGCAAAAACTCAGAGGCGGGTAGATTCCTCAAAGAGCAGAGTAGAGTAGAGTAGAGTAGAGTAGAGTAGAGTAGAGTAGAGTAGAGTAGAGTAGAGTAGAGTAGAATAACAAAAATAGAACAGAATAACAGAGTTGGAAGGGACTTTGGAGGTCTTCTAGTCCAACCTATTGATCAGGCAGGAAACCCTACACCAGTTCAGACAAATGGCTGTCCAACCTCTTCTTAAAAACCTCCAGTGATGAAGCAGACATAACTTCTGTAGGCAAGTTGTTCCACTGATTAACAGTCAGGAAATTTCTCCTTAGTTCTAAGTTGCTTCTCTCCTTGATTAGTTTCCACCTGTTGCTTCTTCTCCTGCTCTCAGGTGCTTTGGAGAATAGCTTGACTCTCTCTTCTTCGTGGCAACCCCTGAATAGCTTTATTGGAAATATCATATTGGCACAGATCTGGTGAAAACCGATTCTGAAGGGCCCCTCGGTTTTCACCTAATTAAAAGTAAAAGTTTTTCCATCAATCATGTACAATCAGTCACATGGCCCAATCAAGGCAGCGTCTGTTCGTCTGGTGACATCACTCCTCCCCTCCAGCCAGGTGTGAGAATGTCCTTGGTTCCCAAGAGAAAGTATTTTGTTTTGACTACATGAGCCCAGCTATCTCTAATCCCCCCTCCCTCCCTGTCCCTCAGCTCCCCTGTGGCAGCACTGAAGCTCCAAGATGGCTTCGGCCAGGACAGCTTCAGGGTTGACACCTTGCGCAGATAATAGTTTTGTCAAGAGTGTTCTTGTAGGTGCAAGCAAACTGAGCAAATCTGCAGTAACACCTGCAAAAACTCACCCCTGATCCAATGGATCCTTAAATACAAATGTATTCCAGGTATCAAGGCTTATTCCAAGCCGGCTATTTTGCCATTTCCTAGAAACAAAGCAAGGCTTCCGATGCAAGCCGATTTTCTTGGGAGACGACTCAAGTGGATTCTTCAAATTGCTCTAGAAACCCTTTTGGCTTCCAAACAGCTGGTTGCATTTCCTGGATCTGGAATCATACCACATAATTCGGACCTCCTCTTCCCCTTGCTGTGGTTCTTGGCCCACAAAGGACCTCACAGCAAGCCAACAAGCGGACCCTTGTCGTTCTGAGCTCACAACGTTTCCAATTTCCCATATTTTCCAGGCTTTTTAAAGAGAATTCCTTTTTTACAGATGTGGGCTCCTCTGTTTGTAAAACATACGGAGATGAGCAACTTCGTGCGTGCCGGCATGACTGAATAAAACCATGGCTTCATTTCCCAAATATTATTTTTCTTCGTGCCTCCAGCTGTCAGGGAAGCGCTGAAGTCACCTGGCTGGATTCTTTTTTCCCCCACCGGGAGACGTCTTCGTAAGCTCTGCTTTTTCAACTCAAGACCTCACAACGGCGCTGCGTTACGTGGTTTGTGGCAAAGGGATGTGACGCTTAAACGCCGTGTCCGGTTGCCAACGAGGAACGGTAAGAAGGGCGGAGACCAGGGGTGAAATCAACTTACCTTCGCTACCTTCAAATATGCGAGTGCATACATGACACCTCCGCCTATGCACAAAAGCTTCCGCATATGCACAGGGTCTCAAAGACGGGACGTGATGACATCCGGGCGGGGGGCCAGAGCCCGAACCGGATAGAACCGGCTGAACTGCAGAACTGGCAGAGACCTTGCCTCCTTACAGGTAGTCCTCAAGATACAACAGTTTGTTTAGTGACCGTTCCAACAGTGACTTATGACCATTTTCATTCCTAAAGTGGGACTAGAACTTCCTGGTGATTGGCCCAAAGTCACCCAGCTGACTTTCATGCCTAAGGCAGGACTAGAACTCCCCACTCACCTCATTCCTAGCCTGATGCCTTAACCACTAGGCAAGCCTCAACAATAAATTTAATAACTACGTTAATACAATAAATCAAAGCTCCTCAAAGCAGAAGCAAGTCAAAACATCCTGGTCCTGTTTCCTTCCTAGTCCTTCATCCAGATTGGACAACCGTTTTTCCGAAATAGGTTGGGGTTTCCTGCTTGAGCAGGGGGTTGGACTAGAAGACCTCCAAGGTCCCTTTCAACTCTGTTCTTCTGTAAATTCTGTAGAGCCTTTGAAAATAAAGTTTGCTTGAATGGTTCTCAGCCTTAGAGGCTTTTAAACAATTTCCTCCTTAAAATAAATAAAATAATAAAATAAAATAAAATAAAATAAAATAAAATAAAATAAAATAAAATAAAATAAAATAATAAAATAAAATAAAATAAAATAAATAAAATAAAATAAAATAAAATAAAATAAAATAATAAAATAAAATAAAATAAAATAAAATAAAATAAAATAAAATAATAATAGTAGATACCTATGATGCTGGGAGCAACCCATATCAACCATCAGTGCTAATCAATATTTGTGATACATTTTTAAATGTTCAGTTGACTGAATTTCATGCTTAATGAATAAAAGTATTATAATAATAATAATAACAAGAACAATAACCGAGGAGATGCCTTCTTTGCTTCTCCAGCACTGATTGAGAGCAAACAGCGGCACTTCCTTTGACGCAGCGGTGGTCCCTTATTCTTCCTTTTCCCCCAAAGAGAGGGAGGGTGGGCAAGAGACCCATTTCAGCCCCCCCTCTCCTCCCACCCTACCCCACCCCATATAAACACGACCAGGGGGATGGGAGGCGTTTGCTAAACCTTTGCAGAACTTGTTGTTCCTGACCCAGTGACCTACTTTTTCGGCAGCTCCGCCTAACTGCACAGCCTCTGCCAACTTCACCCCGTGTAACTTCTCTGCGCGGGGCGGGCGGCTGTGACCACAGACAGACAGGTTGGCAGGCAGACGGGGCTAAAGAGGAACCCGAGGAGAATTTTTGGGCCCTGAAGTCACTGCTCAGCCGTTTGGCTTGCAAAAGAGCGAATTTTGCAAAGGGTAGGAAATCCCTTTCCCCCCCTTGCTCCCAGAGGTTTCTGCATCATATTTTTTTAGAAGGATGTCAATGCTCTTACCGCCGACAGGCTAAAAAAATTGGGGAGAATGGAGGTTCGGGGAGGGGGGTTAAACCCAACAGGAGGCCCCCAAGTTGTGTTGCAGAAAGATCAGAGAGACGGTTTGGACAGGGACAGAAACAATGGTAAAAAAAAGATTTGTGGTTTTTAAATATTTTGCTTGCTTAAAATAAATGCAAGTGAACTTGAGTCTGCTCTGAAAGCGTAAGGTTTTAAATGACTCATTCAAGAAAGTGTGTGTGTGTGGGGGGGGGTTTCTTTCCCCTTTCCTCCTTCCGAGATGGGTAAAACGAGGACCCAGATTGTTTGGGGTCAGTATGCTGACTCTGTAAACTGTAGAGAGAGCTGTAGAGCACCGTAAAGCGGTATATAAGTCTAAGTGCTATTGCTATATAGTCAATGGGAAAGCCAGATTCACTTAACAGCGGTAGTGATTTACTTACCTATTAAGAAGAGTCATTAAATGGGGCAAAATTCATTAACAACTTTTTCGCTTCATGGGGGAATTTTAGGGCTCAACAGTGCAGGTACTGGGTGACCTGCCTTGGTTTCATGTTGGGGAAGATCCCCTTCGGAAGACCCCAGTGAGGTTTGTGATCCACCATCCCACCTCCTCCTAGCAAGCTGTTGAGTACCTACTATAACAGCACCACTGGGCTGGCCCTCATCTAAGTTGGGCTCAACTCTGAAACTTTAGAAGGAACGGATCCTTCTAAAGCTAAAAAGCCAGATAAGAAACTGAGCCACTCCCCCGGAAATCCTCTTTTGAGTCCAGCTTCTGCCATAATTCACATATTTTCCAAGCTATTCTCCAAGGCACCCGAAGGCCAGAGAAGGAATAACGGATGGAAACTGAACAAGGAGAGATTCAACTTGGAAATAAGGAGACATTTCCTGACAATGAGAACCATCAACCCATGGAACAGAAGTTGCCTGCAGAAGTTATGGGAGCTTCATCCCTGGAAGCTTTCAAGAAGAGACTGGACTGCCATCGGTCAGAAATGCTGTAGGGTCCCCTGCCTGTGCAGGGGCTGGTCTAGATGAACTCCAAGGTCCCTTCCAACTCTGTTATTCTGCTAGCGACATCTGTATGACTGACCCAGCAAGTTGACTATCATTCAATCCAGCTGAGCCTTTGTTGCTCCCCAGACAGATGACAAATGTGATAACGAAACCATCATCAAAAGAGTGAGGAGTCAACCGGAGAATCCCATCTGGGTCTCAGCTCACCAAACCGCTGACTCAGCCCCAACTTCTGGTTGAAAGGAAGGCATTGATGCGCCAGAGGGACAGAAGAGGACCCCCCCCCCCTGGCTGTCCCCGTCTGGTCCCCATCCTCTCTCCAGTTGGGGCTTCCAAAGGTCTTGCAAAGAGATTGAGGGGTTTCAAAAAATGTGGAGGGCTTTTCTTTGCAAAGGGTGGGAAGGAATGTTGCAGCGACCATATTCACCCGTGGTCAACGAGGGGGGATAAAAAAATATGCGCAGTGTCATTTTTAATGCACCTTTTTAATGCCCTGATTGTTTTGGGTTGTTTTTTTTCCTTTTGTCCTTTTGTATTTTTTTCCCTTCGTTCTCTATTTTGTATTTTAATTTTGTTTTGAATAAAATAAAAACAGGTAATGCCCCAAAAAAGTTTTGCATCTCCTCTTTGCTCACAATCCTTCTCGTTCTGTTCATCACAGCCAACATCCTCGCTTCTCTTTTTTTCTCCCTCTCTCCTCTCCCTCCCTTTCTCTTCCTCCCCCTTCTCTCTCTTCTTTCTCTCCCTCTCCCTCCCCCTCCCTCTCTCTGCCCTTTTCTCTCTCCCTCCCTCCTTCTTTCCTCCCTCCCTCTCCATCTCCTCTCCCTCCCCTTTTCTTTTTCCCTCCCTCCATTCCCTCTCCTTCTCCTTCTCCCTCTCTCTTCCATCTCCTCTCCCCCTCCCTTTTTCTTCCTCCCTCTCTCATCTCTTTCTCTCCCACCCTCCTTCTCCCTCCCTCTCCATCCCCTCTTTTTCTTCCTCCCTCCCTCCTCTCTCTTTTAACTTCCAGAACCCCCAGACCCGTGGACTTCAAGTCTTCAAGTCTCAGTATTCGTCAGCCAGCATGGAATTCAGTTGCCAAGGTTGGGGACACACACACACACATAATTTAAAACTTTTGGCTGAAAAATTTGCACTGAAGGCCTCCAAATCTGTTCCGGATTGATTTGGGGCAAAGATTCAAGGGGAACAATTTGCTTTGGACGCAACCTCTTGCAACGGCTTCAGCCAGCTGCTCCTGTTTGGCTGGCGTCACAGGGCCCGAGATCATGAATTGGACGGCTTGAAGGTAGCCATGCCAAGAACACTCATCAAAAGAGTAGCATCCCTTGTAAAAACACATCGTATATTCAGGAAAACTGAGCACCGATAATAGAAATTAATTTGCAGGGAGAGATGGGGGAGAGGAGAGTTTATTTTAACTGAAATACAAAGGGAAAAAGAACAAAAAACCATGCCAGTTGCTGAATGGCCATTCCCCCCGCCAGTTCTTTTACACATCGTTCTCGTTTAGGCAATTTCCTCCATGTTGTTTTAACCATCATTAGTTTCTTCCTTATAAATGATTTCACTGCAAGTCAGCTCAATTCCTGCCAGTTGTAAAATTGCAAGAGATTTTCTCTTGTTTTAGCAGTTTTCTTAAAAACAGGCCATAAATCAGATTTCTCCATCTACCTTCAGATGGGCCTTGTGTTTCATGCTCCTTCGGACCTCAAAAGTGGGTTTTTGGAAAAAAATTAAAAGTAAAAGTTGCTGGGTATTTAGGTACCTGTAAGGAAGCTCCCCATAGATCTCTACTGATATCACATGAACACTGGGTTTTTTCTACAGCTGCTTACCCATTTTTTAAAAATTCCTAACTGAGAAACTAAAATAAAACTCTGTCAGTAAGATGACAATTCCTTGTGCATATTCATGTGTATCTCTCTAAGTGTGATCCATCCATCCATCTATATCTTTCTATCTTTACCTATCATCTATCTCTATCATATATCTATCTATTTCTATATACTATTTCTCTCTCTAATATATATATTTCTATTCTATCTATCTATCTATTTCTATATACTATCTATCTATCATATATCTATCTATCTATCTATCTCTATTTATCTATCTATCTTTTATCTTGTCGGTGTCTATTTTCTATCTTCTATCATTTTTCTATCATCTGTCTTTGTCTTGTCTATTTTCTATCATCTATCTATCTATCTATCTATCTATCTATCTATCTATCTATCATCATCTATCTATCATCTATCTATCATCTATCTATCTATCTATCTATCTATCTATCTATCTATCTATCTATCTATCTATCTATCTATCTATCTATCTATCTATCTCTGATAGCTACTTATCTACAAAAGCTCTTTTAAAAGTCAGGTGATGCCATCCTGCTCTAAGAGCCAAGGTGTTGAAAGGGTTGTTGGACTACCTTGCAGAGGTAGCTGTTGTCATGGGGAGAAAATGAAACTGTCGTCCCCTGTTTCGCTATTTGCTTTCGGCTGCCATTGAAACGGGGAGGGGGGGGTCTGGTATTTGGGAGGGGAAGTTTAAGTACAGGAGAGATTGTAAAAAGGGAGTTTTGGTCTCACCGTCCACTGCGCATGCTGGAGACTAGTGCTTGGTGTCGGTCAAGGCCAACCGTCCTATATACCAACCTGATGATGCTCCTTGAAGATGGAACTCACATGACACCTGAGGGATTTGCAGATTGGACACTGGGATGGGGGTTACCAGGGGGAGGGGGTTTGGTCACATATTGATATGTATGATTTCGCGGGCTTTTGCCTCAGATCTTGCTTTGCTTAGCTGCTACCTTTTCATAACCAGTAAAAGTACTCTTAATCCTGCAAAGTGGAGCTAAGTGGTTTCTTTCTTGGTTGCTGAGGGAGGCCGGCTTGACAGGAGATGCCCAGATAAGCCACTCTGAGTTGCTGGAGAACAGGTGGGATCTAAATGCTACCATTTAGGCAACCACCCAAAATAGAGCAGCTCTTCAAGGCCAACAGATGAATCACTGGACACTGGCCAAAGGAAACACTGGCCTGAATGGCTTTTGATAAACAAATGTTTCCCTGCATCACCCTGAAGGTAGAGTCACTAGCCAAGGCAATTCCACCTCCCCTTGCCTTTCACTTTCTCCCAAAATAGCAGGATTTCTTTTACTCCAAAATGCTGGATGAACGGTTACTAGGTAGGTCAGAGCACGTTCTCCCTTTTAATTTTCAACCTCCAAGTTGCAGGAAGATGTTGGGAGTCTCTGCTTCTACCACAAATAATACCACAAAGAATTAAAATGGCGGTGCTGCCTGACTCCCGACTCCTCTGGTTTTCCTCCTCCTCGCTTAACGTCGAGGAGCGTCAGTGTCCGTGGATAGAAAAGAGGTGGAGCTCTAAAAAGCGTTTTGGGTTGCGAGTATTTCCCAAAGGCAAAATATCTCCCAAGCCCAAATTTAGAAGGTGGGAGATGGCAAGTTGACAGCTTGCAGCCAGAGGCCAAATAGTTCTTCCCAAAACAGAGGGCCTTGACCCAAATGTCGGGGTTGAGTGAAGGGCTCCCCACCCGTCTCTGAGTCACCATGAAATAATACGGGTGCAAAATTTGCTGGGCCCCACAGAGGATTCCTTTTGTCTTCAGTTTTTTGCTCCCTATGCAACATATCTTTTTTTTTTTTTTTTTTGCAAGCAAAACACAATGAAACCTAGCAAATGTCCAGGGTGGTGTTTTTTTTTGTTTTTCTTTTGTTTTTTTTGAAGCTCATCTTGCTGGAATTAAGGAATATTAAATACAGGTAGGGACATGGGGCTCAGTGGCTAAAACACTGAGATTGTCAATCAGAAAAGTCACCAGTTTGGCGGTTTGAATCCCTAGTGCTGCGTAACGGAGTTCCAGCTTGTTCTAGCTTCTGCCAACCTAGCAATTCGAAAGCATGTAAAAAATGCAAGTAGAGAAATAGGAACCACCTTTGGTGGGAAGGAAACCGTGTTCCGTGTGCCTTTGCTGTTTAGTCATGCCGGCCACATGACCACGGAGACGTCTTCAGACAGCGCTGGCTCTTTGGCTTTGAAACAGAGATGAGCACCGCCCCCTAGAGTCAGGAACGACTAGCATATATGTGCAAGGGGAACCTTTACCTTTACATACGGGTAGTGTCCAGCCTATGACCACAATTTGAGCCCCAAATTTCTGTTGTTTAAGTGAGACCTTTGTTGAGAGAGTTTTGCTCCATTTTATGACCTTTCTTGCTGCGGTTGTTAAGCAAATCACCGCACTTCGTTAAGTTAGGAACCCGTTAAGTGAATCTGTCTTCCGTTAACCTTTTGCTTGGCCAAACGTGATATCCCCTGACCCTGGGATATTGCAGCCGTCATAAAGTGCGAGTCGGTGGCCAGTTTTGATCACACAACCAGGGGGATGGCAGCAGTGGTCGTCCCGTGCAAAGAACAGCCATTTAAATCACTTTTTTTCAGTGGTCATGACTTGGAACGGTCACTAAACGAACTGTGATAAAGTAAGACTACCTGAGTTCAACACCAGGAATGCGAGACAAGAGGCAGAGGAGATGTTGGGTGGGCTGGATGGCATGTGGTTAGAGTGGGATAACATTGCGGTTTTGATACCAGATGTAAGGTTCACAGATTTACAGATTAACAGAGTTGGAAGGGATCTTGTAGGTCATCTAGTCCAACCCCCCACCCAAGCAGGAGACCCTACACCATTTCCAATAGATGGCAGTTCAATATCTCCTTGAAAGCTTCCGGTGATGAAGCTCCCGTAACTTCCAAAGGAAACTTTTGTTCTGCCGGTGTGATGTCACATCTATTTCCCCCCACAATCCAGCAAGGTAGGATAGGCAATAATGTTCCAACAGAATTAACAAACTTTGCCCCTCCTTCCCTTGTGTTTCCTCCTGGAGTCATGCCAGTGCCCCAATTTCTCTGGCCAGCAAGCCCTGATCACTTGGGGGGGGGGGGGGTGTCACCCGACCCCGCGTCCAGGGTGATGCCTGCGAGCCCCTCACGGGCCACCCGGCGTCGGCTGTGGAGTGCAAGGCCAGGGAGCAGGCTGTTTGCCTGAACACAACAGGACACAATGGGAAGACGGCAGGCTGCAAGGCGACACAATAGCAACTCTTTGCAGAAAAGCGTGCTGCAGCATCCGAGGAGGCGCCTGTTGGCCGCTTTCACTGCCCGTCGCTGGCGAGGCTTTATATTCTTTCCCTCCACAAAAAGCAACTTGGCCTAGATTTTTGCAGCTCGGGAGCGAAAGTGGTTTGCTTTTAATTACTGAAATTGCCTCTTTATGTGTGACCTTTATTTTCCTCTCTCTTTCAATCAAGAGGAGGAGGAGGAGGAGGAGGAGGAGGAGGAGGAGGAGGAGGAGGAGGAGGAGGAGGAGGAGGAAGGGCAGCTAAGGCTGATCAAAATAGGGTTAGCTGCAATGGGAGAGCAGCCCAGAGGAGGCAGGTTTGCCCAGCAGCCTCCTGCAAGCCTCGTTATGCAAGACACACACTAGTCTTAAAGGCCAGGTCAGCAAGATGCTCAACCGAGGCGATTATCACATACATCACCGGAAGGCTATCTGCAAATAAATCTAGGTTATGACTTGAAGGGATGTCTCGATTAGTTTCACATGCTCAACCAATTATCTAGGCCAATGTTTCTCAAGCTTCAAGACTTCGACTCCCAGAATCCCTTAGTGGCATGCTTTAAGATGGGGTGGACTTCAACTCCCAGAATCCCCTAGTAGCACATTTTCAAATGGTTGGATTTCAACTCCCAGAATTCCCCAGCCAGGGTGTTTTAAAATGCTGCACATATTAACTCCCAGAATTCCCTAGTCGGCATGCTTTAAGATGGGTGGATTTCAATTCCCAGAATTCCTCATTCAGCATGTATTAAAATAGATTTCAACTCCCAGAATTCCCCAGCCAGCATGTTTTAAAATAGAATTTGGGGAGCTGATTTATTCTTTCAGTTAATTGATTGATTCTATTTAGTCTAAATTTCTTCTTCTTAAGCCACCTTGGAAAAGTTTGTTTAAAAAAAAAGAGGGAAAACTAGATGTTAAATATTATTCATTATAACTGGAGGTACACTCCACCCTTAACTATTCCTTTTCATTTGAGAAATTCTTCAAGGACATTAGTGCGGGCAAATAAATTGTCACTCCAGAGGGCCAGCCTATAAGTATGTGTGATGTGTTGTGACACTTTGCAGAGGGGAAAAAACAGGTGGAGGAAGAATTTCATCTGGGCAATGCTGTTACCTGCTTATGCTCATGGAAAGTTTCTTTTTCTTTTGTGATCTGAGTTCTTTCCCAAGATGAATTGCAAAACTCTAGCAGAGTTGGAAGGGACCTTGGAGGTCTTCTAGTCCAACCCCCCGCCTAGGCAGGAAACCCTATACCGTTTCAGACAGATGGCTATCCAACATCTTCTCAAAGACTTCCAGTGTTGGGGCATTCACAACTTCTGGAGGCAACTTCTGTTCCACTGATTAATTGTTCTAACTTAATTGCAATAAACATGGGGTCAGATTTGCTGATCAGAGTCAAATGTCTGTTTACCAAGACATGCTTCACAGGCAGACATATACACCCCAAAGGCCTGGCACAGATAAACCGTTAATCAAATCTATCTCATAGGGCGCTATGATTCAGAGGTTTTAAGGCCCACACACGATTTGGAGCAAACTCCACTGTGTGTTAACCGTGCGCTCGTGTTGCACCTTTAAAATGCACCCTGACGAAACTACTGTCGGATTCACTGGCCTTCCATTCCTTGTACAGCCAAAGAAAACAATTATTCAATGCACAACATGGGATCACAGTGGAATAAAATAACAGAGTTGGAAGGGACCTTATGGGTCATCTAGTCCAACCCCCCATCCAAGCAGGAGACCCTTCACCATTTCTGACCGATGGCAGTCCAGTCTCTTCTTGAAAGCTTCCAGGGATGAAGCTCCCACAACCTCCGAAGGCAATTTCTGTTCCATGGGTTGATGGCTCTCCCTGTCAGAAAATTTCTCCCTATTTCTAGGTTGAATCTCTCCTTGTTCAGTTTCCATCCGTTATTCCTTGTCTGGCCTTCAGGTGCCTTGGAAAATAGCTTGACACCCCCCCCCCTCCCTTCCTCTCTGTGGCAACCCCTCAAATATTGGAAGATGCTCTCCTGTCTCCCCCGGTCCTTCTCTTCACCAGACTAGCCTTGCCCAGTTCATTGTGCAACCGTTCATCGTTATGTTTCAGCCTCCAGGCCCCTCATCATCCTGGATGCTCTTCTCTGCACCCTTTTCACAGTCTCCACATCTTTTTTTATAGTATGGTGACCAAAGCTGGATGCAGGCTTTATAGAGGGGTATTAGTACCTCCCTTGACCTTGACCGTATCCCTCTGTTAATGCAGCTTAGGATTGCGTTGGCTTTTTTGGCTGCTGCCGCACATTTTTTAGAAGCCGCTCACCCCACTCCTTGTTCTCTGGAAGATACGAATTTCCTGGTTTCTTCTGTCTCAATCAATCAGATGTGTGCTCACCCATAGTGGCTCCTTGTCACGGTCACATGCTTTAGTAACCAGGAAATGCTTGTTACAAGTTTTGTGGTTTGGGATTTGTAGAATATCAGTTGGTTGCCCTGCTTGTTTCCTCTGCTTTCGTTTACACCCGGGGGTAAAGGATGAGGAAGCCCTCATGTCACCTTCCATTTTGACAACGCCGGTCCCTTTAGGAGCTCTGCAGTCTTATTTTCTTTCGTAAACCGACGGAGGAAATAAAATCATCCTTCCCCAAATAACCTTGTGCTTCCTAAAGCCACCGGCGCAATCATTAACATGAGCTATTAGACAAGAAACCGTGCTTAAGAGCAGTATCTGTGAGACGGATCTTAGTGGACAACCAGCTAAATATGAGCGAGCCGTGTGTGGCGGCAGCCAAAAAAGCCAATGCAAGTTGCATTAACAGAGGGATACAAATTGTTTTTTTCTGGCCAGAGAGAAAAAATTGTATTTTTCAGGGCCAAAAAAAGTGCCATAGGATGGGAGAGACTCTACAATGTCATTGTGAACAATGTACCATGTTGCCCCCAAAATAAGGCAGGGTCTTATTTTCTTTTGACCCCCAAAATAATCGCTTGGCCTTATTTTCGGGGAGGTCTTATTATTTTTGAGGTGCTGGAGGCGGCGAGCGTGGTCACCTCATGGCTGCTGCTGCGTTGCCATGTTTTAAGGGAGGACTTATTTTTTTGGGGGGGGAAGGCTTATTTTAGTGCATGAGCTCAAATGCCCGATTGGGCTTATTATCCGGGGAGGGCTTATTTTTGGGGAAAACAAGGTAAAAACCAAGTCCAAATTTCAAAAGCGAAGGATGTTATGAAACTCGAAAAGCTTTGCTGCATAAAGGTTTGCAAAGAGGCTTTCAAAGTGTATTAGCTTTTATATGACAGTAATATAAAACTCTGCACTTTTGCTTTTTTTATTGATATAGAGATGCAGCTGAAGCAGAAACAAGTTGATCTGGGTTTGTTCCTCTCAATTAAATTAAATTATTTCATTTCCAAACAAAAGTTGGCTAATCTCCATAGAGCTTTCCTTTCTTTTTTTCCCTACTTCTCCCAAAAAAATTCTGCTGGTTTTTTTCTCCTCCTCCTCATTCAAGGAACTATAAACCTTGAAAAGATTGTCTTTGATTTTTATTCTGTGTTGCCATTCAGAAGCTGAATTGCTTTTGATTCAAGCCAACTGTCTGGGGTTGCATTTACAGAGAGAGAAAAAGACCAATTTAGACCTCTTAAGCATAGGAGAAAAACAGGACAAATTTCCTTTTTCTGATCAGCACTGTGGTGGGTCGAAATCAAGCGTCCTCTGTCATCCTTGGAGCGTTCTGTCCTTGAAAACAATCAGAAAATTGGATTTTTGGGGGGCAGGGAGGGGTAGTTTTTTTTGTGACCTTGCCTTCTTCAAAATGACTCTCCGACTCTTCAAAGGACAGAAGCCAACAAAGAACCTCCATTTCTCATCCGATTTATTCTGTATTGACCTAGAAGGTGCTTGGATGGAAGTCATCATGCAGAGGAAAAAGCCCAAATGGTTTAACGATGCATCAAGATCATCTCTTGTGCAAGGGCAGCTACCGTCCCAAGTCTTCTGCAAGTCAGGACATAAGCCTGAGACTGAAAATCAGATGCTTGCCAGATGCTACGTCTTTTCCATGTTGGTCTCGGACAGAAGAAAGCCCCTCGAAGAGACCAGGAGCCTTTGAAACGTGGATTGACAGGCGGCCGTTATGTATAAGCTGCATTGACAAAGTCAGAAATCAGAGGAGGGGATAAGCCCCCTGGGAACGCCAAGGGAAATCATCAGAACCATTAAAAAAAGTGAAAGAATATTCTGCACATGGGAAAATACGGCATCCTTCACTTAATGCTCCAAGGAAAGATTGACGGCAAAGGAGGTCCAGGCAGAAGAAGAACACCGGGGCTTCAAAATCTCAGGGGCTGGTTTGGACAAAACTCAGCAGCTGTGAGAGCTTCATCACCGGAGGCCTTCAAGAAGAGACTGGACTGCCATCTGTCAGAAATGGTGTAGGGTCTCCTGCTTGGGGGAGCGGGGGGTTGGACTAGATGACCTACAAGGTCCCTTCCAACTCTGTTAATCTGAATCTATCTCAGACAATCAAAGGCCTGGAGATTAAAACACGTGAAGAACGGCTGCAGGGACTGCCCATGGCTAGTCAATCTGTAAAGCCAAGCCGCTCACCTGCTAGGGACCCGTCGGTGTTGGGAAAGCGCTCGATGGCTGCTTTCTGGAAAGAGAGCGCTAACAGACCTGGTCTTAATCAAGGTTGGTTTTGCAGCCCAATCGGAATTTTAATGAGTTTTTTTTAAATTTTCATTAGCACATCTGCCTTCTGCCTCTTTGCTGGTTTTGCAACCAGAGCGACTTGAGTGACTGGCTTGGCTGAAAACAAAGCAGGCCGGACAGTCCATTTCTCTGCAAGAGACCAGAAGGGCTTTTTCCCCTTGTAGCCAGAAGCTAAGAACAATTCAAGACTCTTTTCCTGACCACTCTAAAATTGGGGGGGGGGGATAAATGCTGGCAGACAAGGCGAAGGCCTGCTGAGGCCACAAAGCTTTTCTGACCTTTTAATCAAGGTTGTGTCCCCTTAAACAAAGTTGAGTCACTGCAACTTTTTCCAAAGGTGGTGGACATGATGCAGCTTTTTAATCCTTGATCCTCTCGCTGCCTCTTTAGGAAAACAAAAGGCACCGTCCCCTTTATGGTTTAGTGAGCTTGTTTGTCTTTTTCATTTACAAGCAAACAGGCACAAACCCGAAGAGGACATAACACACGCAATGATGATTATATTGCAGTGACTCCGTTCCCAGCATCCTCCAACCTGTTTACAAAAATTACTGTTTTATACAAGATTGTGCTGGGAAATGACTGCTCTTTTTCTGCTGCTTCTCTCCCCCACCCCCAGCATCTTTGACCGAAAAACATACAATTACCGGATCTCTCCAAGAGTTGTTGAGAGACGACCGATGTGGCATCACTGGGCAGGAGGAGACCTTCACTTCCTTCCACTCAAAACATGGAATCCCAACTGTTTCCCAGTCTGACTACTACTACTACTACCCTATTTCCCCCAAAATAAGACCGAACTGGAAAATAAAACCTAGCATGATTTTCAGGATGCTTGTAATGTAAGCCCTACCCCCCAAATAAGCCCCAGTTAAGATCATCGGCCAGACAGCCGCAATTAGAATAGAATAAGAGTTGGAAGGGACCTTGGAGGTCTTCTAGTCCAACTCCCGGCCTAGGCAGGAAACCCTACACCACTTCAGACAAATGGTTATCCAACATCTTCTTAAAAACATTCAGCGTTGGAGCATTCACAACTTCTAGAGATGAGTTGTTCCACTGATTCCTTGTTCTAACTGTCAGGAAATTTCTCTTCAGTTCTAAGTTGATTCTCTCCTTGATTAGCTTCTACCCATTGCTTCTTGTTCTACCCTCAGGGGCCCTGGAGAATAGTTTGACTCCCTCTTTTTTGTGGCAACTCCTGAGATATTGGAAGACTGCTATCATATCTCCCTTGGTCCTTCTTTTCATTAAATTAGACATATCCAATTCAGGCAATAATTCTTCATATGTTTTAGAATCCAGTCCCCGAATCATCTTTGTTGCTCTTCTCTGAACTTTTTCCAAAGTCTCCAAATCTTTTTTTACATCGTGGCAACCAAAACTGGATGTGGTATTCCAAGTGTGGCCCTACCAAGGCCTGATAAAGTGGTATTAACACTTCACATGATCTTGATTCTATCCCTCTGTTGACGCAGCCTAAAACTGTGTTGGCTTTTTTGGCAGCTGCAGCATACACATTAGTACCTCATTTCCCCGAAAATAAGACCTAACCAGAAAATAAGCTCATTGCATCTTTTGGAGCAAAAAAATAGAAGAACTGGTCTTATTTTTGGAGAAACATGGCAGTGATGTTAGACTCACTCTCTTCTTTGCAAAGGAAAAGTAAGTAGCATTTTAAGATGAGGGAGGGAGGGATAAGGAGGAGGGAGGGGCAGGATTGGACTATGATCCTAAAACAAAATAAAAACATTCTTTGAATTAAGCTCAACTATTAAAAAGCTTTATGGACACATCCAGGCAAAGCTGGGGTTTGTTAGCTTTGGCACGGATTCAGAATACAACATGAGCAATTTTTTTGAATTTATTATTTATTAGAAATTTTATATTGCTGCCTATTCACACATGGCAACTCAAAGCGGCTCACAGGGATATACAAATCCTCAATTTAGGACTGTAGCTGAGCCCAGAATTGAGGTCATTAAGCTGTGCTGGTTAAGCAGGTCCCCCATAGGACTGCGCCCATTGTTACCAACGTTTTTGAGGCGGACATTAAGTGAAGGCTACGGTTGTTAAATTCATGGTGCAGGCATGCAGCAAACCCATTGTATCCAATTGGTGCGGTGGGGGTGTTTGCTGGAAGTATTTCCCATTTTATGGCAAAACAGATCAATCAGTCACATGACTGTAGGGCACTGCAAATAGGGTGCAGCCACGCTGCCCCAGAATTCCTTGTAATTTTTCCTTCCTAAAATTAACATGGTTAAGACACTGTTTGGCTTAGATAAGGCCCAGATAAGGACAAGAAGGAGGAGGAGACACTGAAAAATTAAGCTGCATAGGCCCATGGCAATAAGGTAAACTAAAGGTGTTGGCTTTTTGTTTTAAAATTGCAAAGAGAGATGTCTTGTTCTTAAGGAAGAGCTGACCAAAATAATAACCCTTTTATTCACATTAACTATCCCACTGTGCTGAAGCTCAACAGTGGCCCCTAGGGGTCAGAAGAGGCATTTTTATTGAGGGGTCCTTGGTGTTCTCTGACCCTAATTTGTTCTTACAGACATTTCATGAGTCAAACCAGGTAACATCATCAGTTACCTAGATGAAGTCATGAAATGTCTGCAAGAAAACAACCAAGCTCAGAGAGCACCAAGGAACACACAGTCCTCCTCCTCCTCCTCTTTCTCCTCCTCTGCACATCCCTCTCCCCTCCAGCACTGATGGTGTTGCCTAGTATATAAGAAGAGAGTCAACCCCCCTCTCTTCTAACACTGATGCTGCTGCCTGGTTGGGTCACGAAACGTCTGCAAGAAAGCAACCAAGCTCAGAGAGCACTAAGGACATCCCTCATTTCAGCCCTGAGCTCCAAATATTCTCCTCCACTGGAAGCCTTTTGTCATCAACCCAAGCCCAACCCAAGTCTTCATAATTGGGCATGTGGCAAATGTACTTTCCTTCCAACCCAACCCACCCAATTAGAAATGCTTTTTGTCATCATTCACTCTGTCCTTCCAGCACATTATCTTTAACAGAGCTAGAAAGGATCATAATCTATTAAATTGTGGTCGGATGACGACGGCCTCTGAAGAACCAGCTTTGAATCAAAGATTGATCGATCGATTCTTTGGGGTGGTTTGAGAATTCGTACGCTGGGCAGAGGGTTGAACCAAAAGACCTCAAGCTTCCTGATTCTATGAATCGGATACCCTTTGCCTGCAGGAAGTAACTCACATGCCACCAAGAAAAAAGGGAACTATCAATAAAGGAGAATATTGGTATCTCAGGGTTGAAATGAAAGGTCCTTGGTGGTCTCTGAGCTCGCCTGTTTTCTTGCAGACGTTTCACGGCCCTTACTACTTAACATCATCAGTGCTGGTATGGAGTGCTGTTTACTGCCACTCCTTAGTAGCACTGATGATGTTGCCTAGTTAGGGCCATGAAATGTCTGCAAGAAAACAGGCAAGCTCAGAGAGCACCAAGAAACAGGAACTAAACAAGTGTCCAATGAAATGAAAGTGTCCAATGAAAGCATATTTATGCTGGAAATCTTTCAAGAATTGATTCCAGACGTTGTCAAGACTGCAATTTCCTCCAGTTCCCAGATTCCACACCTATAGTTCCAAATACGAACATCTAGAGCCGGGGTGTCCAAACCTGGTAACTTTAAGACGTGTGGACCTCAACTCCCAGAATTCCTAGAAAATGCAGACCGGGGTCACATCACACATGATTTATGCAATTTATTATATAAATAACTGGGTTTGCACAAAACCTGAAATCAGAAATCACAGTTTCTATACCTTAACGAGTGAGCCTCACACAACGCGCAGGCTGAAAAACCAATTGCTTAGTGCAATGTGTGAAGCCCAATCATATCCTCGGTTAAGAGTTCAGTGCAAGCATATACCACAGATACATCCCATAATATACACCCAGACCAGCCAATTTATAAGGAAGCAATCCATGTCGGAGAAATGCTGATGGTACAATATTTACAACTCGTTGGCCATCAAGGGATCATCCAGAAATTTACTACACAGCCATTTCAATTCTTTGGGCTCAGCGGGCAATCTATACAACTGCATTTTGACTGTAAATGCAGCATTTGCAATACATAACATAAATCTTATCTGTCAGAGAGGAGAAAATAAGATCAACAGAAAAATATGAAATTTGAGATCATCGTAGAAGCAACACAAGCACCAGCTACAGAATTCGGAAGCTTTCTCTGACAAAAATGCAAATCTTTTGACTTGAAAATCATCACTGAATTCAGAATTGGAATATTTCCAGTGTTTGATCTGAATTGAAAAGAGGTCTTTCTTTCTTCTTTCTTTCTTTCTTTCTTTCTTTCTTTCTTTCTTTCTTTCTTTCTTTCTTTCTTTCTTTCTTCTTTCTTT
The DNA here is from genome assembly GCF_964273705.1 of Natrix helvetica. Taxonomy (NCBI): domain Eukaryota; kingdom Metazoa; phylum Chordata; class Lepidosauria; order Squamata; family Natricidae; genus Natrix; species Natrix helvetica. Next base: position 21,751,486 of record NC_138562.1, on the reverse strand, counting down.
CTTTTTCTTTCTTTCCTTCCTTCCTTTCTTTCCTTCCTTCCTTTTCTTTCTCTCTCTCTCTCTCCCTCCCTCCCTCTCTGGGAAATTCTGAGCCATTTTGACTCCCCAAAATCATTGGTAAGAACAACAGGAGGAAATCTAGAAATCCAATATAATCAAGATTTAGGGGAAATAATTCAATTTTGAAGCAAGCATAGCTCCTGATCAACATTTGTGAAATTTGGGAATCACACATTACTTGTGAAAAAAACCCTGTACAAAAAAATTCCAGTTATGTCAGAGGCAGCTTTGCAGCAGCACCAGGTTGGATATCCAACCATCCCACTGATGAAAAGGGGAAAGGAAGAGAATTTTCGTTATTTCACAACAAATAATGTACAACATATTACGAGAGAATTCCCTCCAAAAGTTGGCAAGGACGCTCAGGCAGAATTCCAATTTCAAAATCATTCTAACACATGATGTCCATGATTTTCAGCAGCAATAAAAGAGGAAGAATGTTACTGCAGTGGGATCTTTTCTTTGCAGAGACCAGGCAGCAAATTAACTGGCTGCCAACAGAAAGAGGCTAAAAGTAGCAATTGATCAACCCAAAGAATAGGCGATAAAACAAAATTTAAATTTCAACAGGGAGGCATTTTGGGATGGCCAAATAACATTGGTAAGACTCTGAAATTAGTGATAAATTGATTTACATCTTGGTCCATTAAGCAAGAAAATCTCCTTTTTAAAGGAATTTTCTTCTTGGTAGTGAATAACAGAAAAACTGCATTCAAAATCATGGCATTTGACAAAACTCTTTATCTAATTTTCGGAAGGGGGAGAACTATCTTACATGAAAAACTACCACATAGAGTGATAGTCTAGTTCAACTTGGCCTCATTGTTCTGTCATCAAACAAAATAAACACCAGTAACACCTGTGTTTCTTAGATTTAAGGCCAACCGTTCCAATGTCAGATTGGAAAACTGAGGATGTAAGAATCCAATCCGTTTCACTGATACTGGAAGCTCAAAGATTACCTTGATATTACCAAATCTGCTGAAAGCATTATCTATCATCTACTTATGGTGCAGAGTCTCCAAGTTTTTGTCTAGAAAATTTATCAACATTTTCTGAAAGATACTCAATTGCTCCTCTTCCTGGTTCTTCCCAGCTCTGCTAAATTTTGGGACACCTGAAATCACAGATTCATACAAACAAAACAAAACATTTCCGTCCCACCAATTTCATCCAATTCAAACAGGGAGTTCTGAAAAGTCTTTGAGCCTTGCATCACAACCTACAAATCTTCCTTTGTCTGTCAGGCAGCCATCCAGCTCTCTTAGTCCTGCTTACCCTCCCGCCATTGCCGGGAGCCTTCATTCCATGCTACGTACACAAAAAGAGCAAGGACAACATGTACAGCAACCACGGCAACAATTGCAGCATAAAAGTAGCTGTCCCTGTTGGACATTCCAAAGGTACCTGGAAAAACAACAACAAAGACAAAAACGATGAAGCAAAGGGTACAAACAGGTTAATTAAGAATACTCTTCTGCTTTGTTAATCGAAGATTGTGACATATGTAAAATATGTCTAATGTTCCCCAAAACTATTTCAAACCTTTATCATTCAAAAATAAAAAGAACAGCTTCTTAACACCATGTAATAAGGTACACATTATTTATCTTTTAATAAGAGACTGCAATGCAATGTTTCTCAGCCTTCGCAACTTTAAAGATGCGTGGATTTCAACTCCCAGAAGTCTCCAGCCAGCATGAAGTCCACATATCTTCAAGTTGCCAAGATTGACAAACACTGCTTGAATATATTAACCCAGAGAGACGTAGTTTAAAAAAAAGTAGCATAAAAGAAAGACAATTACCTTCAAATATATACGCCTTTGTTGAGAAATACAATCCAATCGGTAACATAATCATTAAAGCTGTGAAGAACAGCATTGTCCTTAAAGTTGAGGCTAATGAAACTTCACTTCTACAAAAAAAGTCACAACAAAGAAAAATAATTATGTACCAAATAGAGCAGAGCAATCACTTTAGAAGGGAATATTTTAACTTTGTAAAATATTACCAAGAAATTGGGTTCAATCATTGCCGTAGTTATCATCTACCATAAATTAAAAAGTTTAAGGCAATTGTTTTTTTCAGAATAAATTAATTTGAATTGATGCTGGGTTTTGAGATGTTTTTCTACCCTCAAAACGACATTATAGGGCACTGCACACCAGAACAACTAGACACAAGGACAGTTTTCCCCCGAATGCCATCATTCTGCTAAATAACTAATTCCCACAACACTGTCAAATTATCTACTAAGACTGTATTACTATTATTCTTCTCTTCCGTTCTAGTATCTATCTCTCCACACGTATGACTATAACCATGTTGTTTGTATCTTTCAATTTATATTGTTTTTGTTTCCTAGTACGATTTGATAGCTTATTAGTAACCTTTACTATCATTAAGTGTTGTATCTTTTTATTCTTGATGAATGTATTTTATTCTCCTTACGTACACTGAGAGCAAATGCCCCCAAAACACACTCCTTGTGTGTCCGATCACACTTGGACAATAAAGAATGTTATTCTACATATCTAATTGCATTATTACCAGTGAAGATACTTGCTTCACTAAGTTAGACAAACCTTTTATTTATACCAAAATAAACTGACACAGCCAATCTTGGAATTTTAAAACCTAAGAACCAGTGTCAGTGAAAACTGATCCACACGCTGCTTAGAAATGAAACTATCTTGATATGACTTGAAAGATCCAGTGCTAGATCTTAAATATATACCAGTATAATAAGACTGGGGCTGGAAAACTCCGGATTCATCCAGAAACCTCAGAAACTGACCTTGGCTCATCATTTCTGAACCTAGACAACTTGCAGATCTTTTCAAACTTTATATACTGCCTCCCAGTTCTGATTTCTACAAATGCATGTCATTAAAAAATTAACATATCCTGTAATATTAACATTTAATATGGTGTATTATACCTCTTATCACATTTTTTCTTTTAAGAAAAAAATGGACATTTCTTGCTCCATTCCACCCCGCTTTACCATATGCAATACAGATTTTTTTTACAGATTAACAGAGTTGGAAGGGACCTTGTAGGTCATCTAGTCCAACCCCCCACACACAAGCAGGAGACCCTACACCATTTCTGACAGATGACAGTCCAGTCTCTTCTTGAAAGCCTCCAGTGATGAAGCTCCCACAACTTCCAAAAGCAACTTCTGTTCCATGTGTTGATTGTTCTCACGGTCAGCAAATTTCTCCTTATTTCTAGGTTGAATCTCTTCTTGGTCAGTTTGCATGTATGCATGCATGTACATTATATATGTAGATGGGCGGTGATGTGGATGCATATTATAATAGAATATTTATATACATTCTATATATAATATTCTATAATATAATACTCTATAATACAATATCACATAAATATATATAACAATACTCAGAAAATGCCATATAAAGGATATAGAAAATATTCAGAATACCATAACCTAAATTGTCCTAAACTGTTTGGGATTAATTGCCGATTGTCCACTTTTCCTTCCAGGCAACCTAACCCATTTTTCCCCTAGGAGGAAGAATATATGCGGGGGGGGGGGAGGGGGCGACCCTCCGTTTTGAAACAGGGACTCAAATTAATCCCTCAGCCCCAAGAGCGGCTCCCCGTCCTCACCGGGCCTCGGGGGCCGAAAGCGCGTTGAGGGCCGCCTTCTCGTAGCGCTCCATGGCCGAAGGGCGGCACCTCCACCTCCTCCTTCTTTTCCAGCCCTCGAGGAGGACGCGAAGGAAGCCCCTTTCCGGTCAGCTGACCGCGCCTCTGCCGGCCTCTCCTCTCGTCGCTCGTCACGTGATCAGAAGGTGCCGCATGAAAAAGGAGAGAGAGAAAAAAGGAGAGTCTCCCCCGGCATGGAAATTCCTAGAGAGGCTCCCAAGGGATATATCTTCGGCATAGAGACGGAGCGCCAGAGCGTCTCCAAGGCTTCTCGGCTCATGACCATTCACGTCTTAGTCTCCTCCCATAGTTGGACTCCTGTAATGCCCTCTATTGGGTCCTTCCCTTGAAGACCGACTGGAAGCTGCAATGGGCCCAGAATGCAGCAACATGGGTGCTAAAAGGCACATCTTGATAACTGTATAGAATGCCACCATGTCATGGGATTGACTAGCTGATACGTTTCTGGGTGCAACTCATCGCACTGGTTGTCATTGCTTAGCACACAGCTGGTTTATTCACGGTCTGTCTCACTCATTTTCCCAGGGTGGGAATTGCTCCAGATCCCCTCTTTAAAAACACACAAAGTCCGGCTTTGCAATGGAGCCTTTGGAAAGACTGTGTCATCCAAGGGAGCATTTCCCAACCTTGGTGCCTTTAGGTCGTGTGGACTTCAACTCCCAGAATTCCCCAGCCATGTTATGGAGGGTTAGATAGGGGTTAATTTCCACCATCCACCTGTTCTGCTTTTTCATTGAGGGTATTTAAGCCGCAAGGGCAACATTTCTGGCTGAGAATGAGAACAGAAATTAGTCTGGTAATTGTTTTAGAGAAAATGAATGTACGGAAAACCCAGGTGTCAATTGCAAAGTTGGAGGCAATCCCAGCACTGATCTTCCTTGAAAGATTATGAATAGCCTATAAAATGTACATTATGAAGCTCTTGCATTGTCTTGGATCCTTAAAACGACTTGGTGTGGGTTTTTTAAAATACGGAAAATGAGAAAAATCATTGCATATGTTCAAAGTACTTACTGTTAACTTCCATTTAAGTAATTTAATTTTAATTCAACTTATCATATAAAGTTTATGATATCTAATTCACTTTTATCTTCAGATGGCCCAATGACACAAAAAAATAATAATAATCCAGACATTTCTTACAGGGAGGAATAAATACAGAATGTGTGGTGCATTGTTCTATAAGTGTACAAGAATGTGATTTTGTGTTGTAGAAACTACATGAAAATTTGGAGCACTGTAGCAAAACGGCAACAGTCAGTCTGATTTATAACACATATCTCTGCCCACAGAAATAAGATGCATTAAATCATGAACAATCTTCCAGCATGGGATTCAACCCTTAATTTATTGCTCTTCAGCCATATGCCCTAATGAGATCTTAAAACAAAAAATCAAATGCAAGACCATTTAGCACAGAGCACAGCCCATCTTCCAATACCACTAATTAAATATATTTGTGATTGAAACAAAATGTGTTGCAAGAACCTTGAACAATTATGTTTTATAGCAGGGAATTTTAATAAAACACCATGTTTTCACCTGCTGCTCCATTTTTTTAGAATTTCCCACGGGACAAAGAAATGCACAGAGTAACTCATCAGATGGGTCATAAATTAGTCAGGAAGTAGGGAATAATGTTATTCACAAGCCAGCCTGAGATATCACTCCAACTGGCAAATTAGGGGTAATCCAATGCATTTATAATGGGAGAAAAAAATAAATAGATTCTACTATAGGTGGGATCCTTTTGTTTTGTAGAAAGAAAAACAAACACCCTTTTATGCATTTAATTATTGTATATGGAGATTCTCAGTCATTCAGGTCGTGGTTGTCTCGAATGTCCTTCTTTTTCAGGAGGCAACTGGATTTCTGGTTTTTCTTTGACAACGTTTCACTTCTCATCCAAGAAGCTTCTTCAGCTCTAGCTGGATGGTGGGGAATGGAAGGATTACACTCCTTGCAGACAGTTGGTCATTTGCATTCTTAGAGAGCCATTGAGGCCTCTTGGAGGTTACCTGAGTGATGCAAATAGGTGCAGAGCCTTCTTGGAACTGCTGAAAGGATCTGTGTTGTAGACTGGAGATAGATGATATTGTATCGCTCCCCCTCTGTTGAGAGGCCTGTTCAATTTTGACATAGATGGCTTCTTTGACCCCTCTTTCAAACCAGTCGTCCTCTCTATCCAATATACAGACTTCGTTGTCTTCAAAAGAGTAGCCTTTTAAATGCAGGTGGACTGCTGAGTCTTGTCCTGATGGGTTTGTTCTCCTATGTTGTGCCATGCGTTTGTGAAGTGGTTGTGCCACTCTTTCAGCGGTGGGTTGACCCCATTTATTTCAACCCCCGTTAGAACAAAATCCAGCTCCTCCTTCCTTGGAGGCTTGCTAGTTTCCATCCTCCGGAGGAAAAGTTTTCCTGCCATTGACAGGCGCTTTCAGCTGCCAGGTTGAGACAATCCAGTTAAGGGAATTATTTATTTTGCAGAGTGTTTCAGAGAGCTCGCTTGCAGAAGTGCAATTCCGTGAGGCTGCAGGTCGGAACCCTCAATTACGTAGCATCTCGTCTTGGATAATGAGACAGGCTGCGAAGTCCTCCCAAGGCATCTCCTGCCATGGTTTGATGAGCGGTGCACGGCGGGATCAAGCGCTGCTCTTGGGCGGCCACAACTAGCGCACGAAATAGCAGGCCTGTCACACTGTCTATCAGGAAGAGGAAGAGAGGGAACCCTTCAATCAAGGTATGCCCCCCCCGCAACTTCCAACCTTCCCACCCATCACCCAGCCCCCCAAAAAACACTGATTAAAGAATAAATCAAAAACAGCTTGAACATGTTACATGCAACGATTATATCAGCCAAATCCGGCAAAGAGAAAATTATTTTTGAAACATCCTCCTTTCTTTGAACAGCAGTCGGGTCTGGCAATGCTCTGGGCTGAACTAAGTCTTGTGGCCTGCCAGAGGCCAGTGGAGCTGGCAGCAGAGTTGGACAGTGAGGAAGCTGGGGAGGAGCATGGGCCAGTCCTGGAGGGAGGCTGGGGAAGGCTCGGACGAGGGCTCTGTGTCGGAGGCAGAGAAGGGGCCAGGGCCGTTTGGCAGTGATCAGGTGCCTACAGAGCTAGACAGCCGTGAAGGAGAGGAACAGCTGGAGCCTGTTCCCAGTGTGCGCATGCGCAGAGCTGCCAGAAGAAAAGAACAGCTAAGAAATCAAGGTTGACTTGGGAGTAAAGCCACAGTGAATGGCCCCTCCCATAGGAAATAAAAGAGGAGCGAAAGGGGAGGGGGCTTTTTCAGGAAACAATTTGTTTGTTCATTCGTTTCAGGAGTGTGGAGATCTGTCCGTGAATCCCAGAGACTCTGTGCCCAGCCTTTCCTTGCACAGCACCTCAGTTGGAAAATATCTATATGGCAGCTTTCCAACTAGATAAGGTCTGTGGTCATAACTTCACCTTTGAAGACTGTTTGCCAGGCCTTTGCTGAATGTGAATGAGAGGAATTCCCATTCATTTAATGAAAGGGGTTTTGTTGTGACCAGGAATCTGCTTTGTGCTTTTTAGGGGAAGCCTCAGTCAGAACACTAAAGTTTAATTCCTAGCTTTTTCTCAATGCTATGAAACATTCTGAAGACAGATAAACCTGCGTAGGCAAATTATTTTGGTGGCCGAGGGTTTTCCTTAATTTGAGGAAGGGAGATGCTGGCAAGAGAGCAGCCAGAGTGAGAATAAAGACATTCAGTGCTACCATTCACCAGACTGCTGGAAATCTAGGCCACCTTGGAACCATCCCCTTTTCTCATGTCTTGAAAATAAGTCTAGCGGCCGCTTATCCAAACCCATTTCTTCCGATTGTTTCCTTCCCACGCCACTCAAAGTAGTCTCTGCAAAGCACCTTTTAATCGGAATTCTTTCTTTTTTCCCCCCTTTCTCACTCGGTGGCCTACATTCAGAGGATTTACTGGGGCAACAAAGACATTTCTGGGAAAAGTAGAGAATTCTTTGGGAATGCAATAACAGTGCATGGATTTAAAAGCGCACACCAACTCTGCCTTCCCTGCTCCTATCTTCCCCGTTTTTATCACAGGTTGCCTTTTGGTCAAGGAAATTGAAGTGTGTGTGTGAGAGGGAGAGGGAGAAAGATAAGATGCCCTTTGCTATCATTCCTCCCCACAGCCAGCGGAAAGCTTGAATCAGCAGATTAGGGGAGAGGCATTTTCTCAGCAGCAGAATGATGCAGTGGATTGAAAAAATGAAACCAAGGGGCTCCTGCCTCTCTTCTCTGTGATGGGCAGCCTCTCTTACCCTCCTTGTCCTGAGAAACTCCACACACCTCCATGCCCACCTGGGTCTTGAGCGCATTTCAGCTTTGCGTCTCCCATCATCCACAATGTTGTGGCCCACCAGCAACCAGCCGAGCTGGCAGCAATCGGGCAGTGAGGAGGTTGGGGAGGAACCTGGGTCTGTCCTGGAGTCTGGGGAAGGCTCTGAGGAGGCAGAGATGGGGCCATGGCCATCTGACAGTTATCAGCTGCCTTCGGAGTCAGATATCAGTGGGGCAGAAGAACAGCTGGAGCCTCTTTCCAGTGTGCGCAGGCGCAGAGCTGCCAGATGAAGGGAAGAGCTAAAGAACAGGGGTCGACTTGGGAGTCAGGCCACAGGTGGACGATGAGTGGCCCCTCCCATAGGGAATAAAAGAGGGGCGAAAGGGGAGTGGAGTTTGCAGGAGGCAATTAGTTCACTTAATTGGTTCGTGACTCTCCGAGGCTCCTTGCTAAGTTTTGCAGATATCGGCCTGGCAGCTCTCCAAGCCAGAGAAGGTCTGTGACTGTAAATCCTCCCTGGAAAGACTTTGCTGGAGGTGAAGGAGCAGAATTCACAGTCAACTAATAAAAGGGGTTTTTGTTGGGACCAGGAGTTTGCTTCAGGCTCTTGGAAAGCCTCAGTCAGAACACCCAACTTGCATAGTGTACCCTTCTGAGACATCTGCCAGAGTGATTTTCCTTTAATTAATTGTTGGGGGCAATAGGCTGACTCTGTAAACTGCTTAGAGAGGGTGTTAAAAACATTGTGAAGCAGAATATAAGTCTAAGGGCGATTGCTATTCATGCCGCTTGTTCAATTAAAATGCATTTCTTGCAGGATAGGGTTGTTTTTTCCCCAATTGCAGCCAGCCTGTAAAGGTTTAGCACTTACGCAGCTTTCTGCTGTTGCAATTTCTGCTCCTCCTCCACTCCTCAATGCTCATTTGCAGGAATGAATCGTCACCTAAAAACACCAGCTGTGATTGTCTTCTTTCTTCAAAACGTGGGTCACATCGCCCAAGACACGGTGCGTCTATCTCTCGGCTAAAAGAGACGGCACTCAACACAGGCGCCGCTTTCCGTAATCTGCAAAGTGCATTTGAAGAAAAGAAAAGGGATTTTCTTCACTGCTTCTGCGGCTTGGCTAAAAGTCTGTGCTGTGGAGGAGAGATTTGTGAATGGGATGAGGAGAAAAGATGAATGGGGAAAGACAAACTATGGAATTCACGGATGTCACATCTAGCCAGCAGAATCTTCAGAGTCCTTAGCCAGTGATGGAGAAAGCTGTTTGATGGTGCCACCCTGTGGATGGAAGCAAGTAAAGCTCAAAGAAATTTGAGATTGGCATCAGGTTTGATGGGGTTTTTTTTTAAAGTGAGGGGTGGTGAGCTTTCCGGCTTACAAGGAAAAGATATTCTGGAGGAAATTGGGAGTGAGCCGGAGTAGGAGATGGATGGGATGGGTGGATTAATGGTTGGTTGGGTGGTTGGGTAGATGGATGGGATGAGATAGGTGGTTGGTTGGTTGGATAGGTCGGTGGTTCGGTGGAAAGGTGGTTGGGTAGATAAATGGATGGGATGAGATAGGTGGTTGGATGGATGGAAAAGTGGATGGATGGATGGATGGTGGCTAGGTGGGCAAATGATGGCTGGATGGTTGGAGGAATGGGATGGCTGGGGGATGGGATGGCTGGCTGGATAGATGGATGGGTAGATAGGCGGATGGATGGATGGATGGATGGATGGATGGGATGGGGGATGGGATGGATGTACTATCAAATCAAATCATTTTGACTCCTAGAAACTACATAGATTTTCTCCATGATCATCTATCTCTAACTGGTCCTTGAGAACCCTATTGGTACATTCATTGCCACTGGAACCCAATTCATCCACCTGGTTGCTAGTTGTCCTCTTCTGCCCTTCCTTCCATCTTTCCCAGCATGAAGAGCCCTTTGCATAGAGCTGGGTCTTCATGTAATGTGCCCAGACTTAGATAAGGCCACCCATGGTCAAGAGCTCCAAAATCAACTGCTGGACTATGACTGAGAAAGGAGGAGATATCACCCTTGTCTCCTCCCTGCCGCCACCTAACCATACAGCCACCAGAATCCGGTTTCCACCAGCTGAAAGTTGCCACAGCTGGCATCCTGCTCCCCCCATACATGGCATCAGTTGAAAATGCAACAGTGTGTGTGGGGTGTGTGGCTGTGTGTGTGTGAAAATGTGGCCTAGTCAGCTGTCAAACAATGGGGAGTTTTGCTGCATGACCAAATTTGGGCTGCTGTGAATGCAAACCTTAAGACGAAGAGTCGGCTAGCGAGAGCTTTGGGCTGGTCACAGGGATTTCACCGCCTCTTCCTCCTCCTCAGTGGGAAAGGACAGTGAGGCCATTTGTCTTCTTCTAAAGAAAGGAGAGAGGTTCTTCCTCCCCCTCGTCCCCCCCCCCCAGTGCTCGCTTCCTGTTCCTTTGGCTTGGTCATGACGCATCAGTGGAGAATGCATTTCGGAGTGGAATGTCAAGAAACCAGAGACGGAAAGAAGAAAGTGATTGTACTGGGGCTAAGCTCAGTGGCAACTTTAGGAGTTGACATTAGACATACGACTTAGACAAGGCCTATCCAGGCTGTTCTTTTCCTTCAACTCCTCTCAATCTTTCTTGCACCAAGGTTTAACAGAAAACAGAGTTGGAAGGGACCTTAGAGGTCTTCTAGTCCAACCCTCTCCTCAAGAAACCCTCTACCATTTCAGACAAGTGGTTGTCCAATCTCTTCTTGAAAACCTCCGGTGTTGAAGCACCCACAACTTCTGGAGGCAAGTCTTTCCGCTGATTGTTTTAATTTTCAGAAAATTCCTCCTAAATTCTAGGTTGCTTCTCTCCTTGATTAATTTCCACCCGTTGCCTCTTTTTTTATACAATTTTTAAAAATTTTATTAAACAAACAACACACACACAAAAGATAATCATCTTACATTACATCTTGTAGAAGGTGTGTCAATTGGTTACAATTAGCTTTCGTGCATCTCTTCCACAGTCATTACTTACATTCACATCAAATGTCAAAGTTCTTAATGAGTCTTACTTTCAACATATCATAGTTCTCATTTTACTGAAATTGTTTTAGTGTCCTTTTACCTAGAATAATCCATAGTTAAAAACACAACCACCTAATGGCATTTCATTAATTATTACAAAGTCATCCAAAAGCCTTAAACCTTTATAACATATTCTAAACAAAAATTAGTTGACAAGATTTCTAAACCTTTTCCCCCAAAAATCATTGTTTACAATTTGTGTCCAGGTTCCTTTTGTTATGGTAGTACATATATTTTTATATATATTTTTATAAATAGCTGATAAGGACGAGAGCCTGTGGCTTAGTGGCTAAGACTCCTGCCTAATATGTAATACAGCCCAGGTTCAAATCCCAGTAAGGGTATGGCTAGCTGATGAGAGCTAAATAGCTTGAAATGGATCTATACTAGTCTCCCTTTATTTATTTATCAGCACAAATACAACATATATATGTACAATTAACTGTATCCCTTCTCCTTATCATTCCATTGTTAATTGTTAGAATTACTATTGGTTAACAAAAAAATCCTTTACTGTTATATCTATTTTTTTCTCATCAAACCAACTTATATGTATACCTTATTGCCCTAACCGATTATTTATTTAACATAACAATCTATAAGTTACTAAATTACTACTTACTAATTATAAAACTTAGTTATTTTTTGTTATCTACTTTCATATATCCAATAGCATTACACCTTTATAACATATTCAAAGTAAGAATTAATTAAAATTCTAAACCTTTTTTCCCCAAATCATTATTTGCAATTTATATCCAAATTCCTTATATTAAACCAGTACATATATATGTCATTAACTATATCTCTTATCATTTCATTATTATTATCATTAATATTTGTTAACAAAATCATTTATTACTTATATCCAGTTTCCTCACCTCCAGCCAACAAAAATATACCTTGTTACCATTATCAACTATTTATTTAAGCAAGGAGTCTAAAAATTACTAAATTCCTACTTGCTAATCATCAAACTTAGCTATTATTATTTTTTATTATCAATTTTCATATATCATATGTGTCCTTCCAGAAGGCATGTAATCTTATTTCTTTTGCCATTTGTGGAATTAATTTTCTGTTTATTTCCTTGATAAAGTTTTTATGGACATCTCTCCGCACCTTGTTGTCTGTTGGATCTCTCAGGTAATCTCGCTGCTTTAATTGATTTATCTTTGATTGTCAATCCTGTTTCTGATAAAATTTTTCTCTTTAAAACCCTCATTTTTTACTCTTTTTTCTTCTTTTGTGCCTTGAAACTTGGGGTAGAGCTCCGGACCATCGAATTCCCCCCTCCAAACTCCTGTTTTTTTGCTTTCAACTACTATCGTTTCAGAAATCAATTCATTAGTTTTCTTATCTTGTGTTCGTTTTTCTCCTCAGTTTTTGGAGCTTCATCTCCCTCATTTTTTTCTGATATAGACTCTTTCTTATCAATTCTCAAAGTTACCTCCAATAACTTTTGAATTGCATCCCAAATCTTTTGCAAAATTAAAGATTCCTCTTCTGAAAATTGCTCCATGTTCCAAATTATAAATTACTGCCACTGTAGCTTTAATCTTCACAAGAGAGAGGTTCCGTTTTTTCCCCCTCACCCAGTGCCAATAAAGCTCTCAAGGAACAGCTGTGGTAAACAGTTTGTCCCTTTGACTCTTATCACTTTTAGTTACCGAGCTTTGAAGCACGAAGACAGTGAGATCAAAGGAGAAACAGGAACAAATGTGTAGTTTAAAAAAAAACCAAAACTCTAGCCTGTAGCCTTCGAACAACAGACTTCAAGTATTTTTTCACTTTCTTGTGTTGTCTCAGATTTAGGAGGGACAAAGTTCTTAAATGGAGTTTAATAGCAAATAATAGACAATTTTTGTTAGAGTAGAGAGGGAGGTTTTAGTCCTTGAGTTGAAAAATAAAGCAGGAAGGAGCTGAAGAAGAAAAACCTGTCCGTTCACTTTAAGAAGAGGGGAGGGAGAGAGAGAAAAAAATTGCGAAGAGCATTTCAATATAAGAAGACTAACCAAAACAAACCAAAGAAGATCAGTTCCGCCACTAACTTCTGCTTAAGGATTTAATTTAGCATGAAAAAAAGAAGGGTGTTTTTTTTAGGGCAGTCTTTTTCAAATCAAAAAGGATTCCTCACAGGTGAACACACTTTCTCTTTCCGTTTCTTCCATTCCTTAGCCGTGCCCACTTCATCAGCCTAGGCTGCCTTTAGTCGCCAGCTTGAAGTCCTTCTCTTGTATCAATCAGAGACTTGTGTTGTCCCTGATATCAGCAAGACGTGGTCTTCCTGTTCACCATCCCTACGGGACGGTTTAGGTCGAATTGGACCCCCCCAGTGACAAAAGTATCGGCTGCAGTCTCAGAGCATCGAGACCGCACGTCCGTACCGTAGGGACATTGGCTCCTCCCCCACCAACCCGTCGCCTCTTGTGCTTTGGAGAATAGGGCGGCCCCCTCTTCTTGGTGGCAGCCCCTCCAATTTTGGAAGACTGCTATGTCCCCCTTGGTCCTTCAGAAAGTTTGAATGTCAGATGGGGTCTCTTTGCCCTAGAGGAAGGACCCTCACCCACAGGAATAAATCTGGTAGATTCTCAAGGATCCTCACCCACAAGAATTGCTTTGCGCATGCGCAGAAGGCAAAAACAAGATGGCGCCACCGAGAACCTGTTCGGGAGCATGGCAGGCCTTAGTCTTTGCCACTTCCAGTGACCCAGACCGCCAAGTTATTACCAATTCGGACAAACCGGTCCAAACCAGTAGGAACCCACCTCTGATTCCCATATACCTATATGTAGGTCACATTATATTATATTACACCGGTATGAACATGTTGCCCGTTGCGCCGGCCCTGCAAGTCTGTCACATTAGGCCTGATTACGGAGCTATGTTGCCTTCAGAAGTCTGACGGCCCAGGGATGAGAGCCATTTTCCAGCCTGTTCCTTCGGCTGGCTGTGTCTCTATCTCCCGCTCGACGGCAGGAGAGGAGAGAAGGGCTGACCAGGGTGTGGGTCATCCCTGAGGATTTTTGATCAATCAATCGATGAATTAAACCAACATGCTGAAAAAACTTTGAAGTGGGTGTTTATTTGTTTTAAAGGGGAAAAAAACCCCACCGATAAGGGCAGGTGGCTATTAACAGGGGAGAATTTACAGCGGTTCCTCCAGCCTATTCTTACCCCATCAATGACAGAAAGCCAATTGCTCCCTGGAAGCTTAATGGAGGGACTTGGGCAGGGATTTTCCCTCTCTGCAGCAGATTGGATCAAAGGTTTTGCTCTGAGCGATAAATGGGAACAGGATGAGGAGGAAGGAATAATGCCAAGGAGGGGAGAGGATTTCTGATTTATCATCCTCTCCCTTGCAGGAGAGGCATCCTAGTTCACCCATAGACCATCTACCTTTTGTGCAGAAAGAACATGGGCGGGTCCCTGGAACTACCCACCACCACAAAGGACCAGCTGTCTGCAAGGAGTATCAATCCTTCCATTCCCCACCGTCCAGTCAGAGCTGAAGAAGCTTCTTGGAGGAGAAGCGAAACGTCTTCAAAAGAAAAAACAAGAACATCCAGTTTGCCTCCTGAAAAATCAGCTTTGGGATACCCACTCTCACATACAGATAGTCCTCAACATATGACCACAATCGAGCCCAAAATTTCTGTAGCTAAGCGAAACAGTTGGTAAGAGAGCTTTGCTTCGCTTTACAACCTTCCTAAGTGAATCGCCGCAGTTGAGTTAGTCACACGCTTGTTAAGTGAATCTGGCCCCCTCGTGGACGTTGCTTCTCAGATGGTCGCAAAAGGGGATCACCTGACTGTCCCCCCAGGACATTGCAACCGTCATAAGTATGAGTCAGCCGAGCGTCTGAATTTGGGTCACGTGGGGAGGCTGCAAGGGTTGTGTCGTAATGGTCGCTTTTAGCTGTAACTGATTTAATGTTTATAGCTGTTTGGATGTTTCTTCTAGTTTTTTACCCCTCCCAGAATCCACTGTAGTTGAGCGACCAATATATTTAAATAAATAATGATACATATTAATTGCAAGGAATGGTGCGGTGGAGCTCTGGCCTCACAATCAGGAGGCTGAGAGTTTGATCCTCAGTGGTGGCACCATGAGACTTTATCTGCTGAACAAAACTCCGCATTGGCGACAGGAAGGGCATCCGGCCAGTAAACACTCAGCTCCATTCAGTTGCCCAAACTCCACCCCGAAAGGGATTATGGGGTCATTAAAAGGAGATGATGATTAACTGCAAGCTTACAAAATATACCAAAAGGCACTTTTGTCAGTTACTGGCAAAAATATAGAAAAGAGAGCCTCACCTTCCAAACATCCGAGGTTGCCCACCACTCTGCAAAACACGGATTGCAAAACCCTCTCCAGAAGTTGCCATCAAATTTCCCCCGTAAGATTTTTCAACGTGAGGAGGCACCGTACATTTTCCTGCACAGAACTGCGTCCAGAGGAAAAAATTCTGTTAATTGCATTGAATTTCTTTTATTCTTGCTGAACGTAAAGTAAATTAAACTACACCCCTTTTTGATGCTTAGGTTGACTCCCAGACCTTTCGTTCTTCTTGAATTTGTGTTCTTCAGCCATCACCCTAAAAGAGGGGATGTCCCACAAGAATTGCAGGATCATATCTTGCAAAACAAAAACAAATAAAACCCCAGGGTTTTTGCAGGGCATCAGGGATCTGATTTTGCCCCTTGGCCAAGCTGAGTGAAACCTTCAGCTCGACACTCAATTCAGCACCTTCTTTGAAATGCTTTTTCCCAGCATATTGGAGGAGGAGGAGGAGGTAAAAAAATGGCAACCAGAAGCTTCTGTGTATTGATTCTGGTGCAAGCCATAGCCATCTGCCATCTGTTACCCAAACAAGACAGAAAATCAATTCTGCACTGCTCCAGCTCACCCAGAAAAAAAATAAAGTAGAAAAACAAAAACAAAAAGGGGTCGGAATTGGGGGTGGGGTGGGAGGTGATGACGCAATTGTTTCCTTCGACAAGGACTCTCCTTTCTTATTGGAAACCGAGGAGAAGAGGCTGCGGAAGAAGGCATCATGGTTTGCAGCCCAGGCAATGGATCTTCTGCTGATCTCTCAGGCAGAGACACACAGCCACGGGGAAGATAATAAGCCTCCCTGCCCAGAGGCCTGGACTTCAGGAAGAATGAGATCAGCACCAGGATGCGATGTGTGTCTGTTATAGTTGGACCTTTCTGGAAGATCTTAACCTCCATCCGAATGAGAAAAAACTTCAGGAGAAATTCATTTAGCCACAAGGACTATTGGGAATATATCAGCTTCCCTTTCCTTTTATCTCTCTATCTATCTACTTATCTATCTCTCTATCTATCTCTCTATCTCTATCTATCAATCTATCTATCTATCTATCTATCTATCTATCTATCTATCTATCTATCTATCATCTATCTATCTATCTATCTATCTATCTATCTATCTATCTATCTACTTATCTCTCTCTCTCTCTCTCTCTATCTATCTATCTATCTATCTATCTATCTATCTATCTATCTATGTACTTATCTCTCTATCTCTCTATCATCTATCTATCTTGTTATCTATATCGATAGATAGTAGATAGATTTAGAGATGATATAGAGATAATGATAGATAGATAGATGATAGATAGATAGATAGATAGATAGATAGATAGATAGATAGACAGACAGACAGACAGACAGACAGAGTTGGCTAGGACAAGATTTGAGCTGAAAACCCTATGAAACCACCAGGGGGAAACTATGAGACGTCGGATGTCTTTTTCCTTTCTGCCACCCTCTAGCAGCCATTGCTGATTTTGTAGCTCAGATTGGGTTGCCACATTCTCAGAGTCTCTGGTTTATTCCATGTTATTTATTTCCCAAAGCTTATGGGTGGCTCCGTCAAAGCCCAACCAGCTTGCTGGAAAAGTCAGCTGCAGCATTTTATTGCAACTTATGACTCTGCATGCAAAGATAAATGACCACAAGGTCTCTCTCTCACACACACAGAGCATCCCCTTCCTTGTTCCAGCCCAGAGAATGGCTTCCGTTTCGCTTCTCATCCAAGAAGTTCCTTCGGCGTCTCTCAGAAGCTTCTTCAGCGTCTCTCTGAGCTGAAGAAGCTTCCTGGATAAGGAGTGAAACGTCTTCAAAGAAAAACTGGAAAGACCAGTTGCCTCTTGGGGGAAAAAAAAGCACCTTTGGGACAAATATGACCTGGATGATTGAGAATCTCCATAGATTTCCCGCCGGCTTCCCCCTCGACTTTGCTTATGGAAAGCCAGCAGGGACGGTTGCAAAACATGACCATGTGATCACACGACAACTGTGATGGCCGTCAGCACAAGGACAGATCATCGCTGCCTCTCATTCAGGGGTCGTGGCACATTCAAACTGACGGAGGGTAAGTTCTGATCAAACAAACGGCCGTTAAATGAGGACACCACCACCCCGCCTATAATCAGGGCAAGGAAGATGCTCTATGGCCTCTCCTGCTCAGGCTGCTCAGAGTTCCATTTCTCCAATCGCCCCCCTCCCCCTCCCCCAAACCATCTTGCTTTCTCAAGAACTTCTGAAGGCCACCTGCAATTTGCAGCTGCTGCCTGAAGAGGGCGAAACAACCCCACATTCCTAATTTCATGTAAATCACGATGGGCGCTTGTAGTAAGGAGAAGATCCGTTTCAGCAAACGGAGAAGGGCTTGCAGTTAGGGGTATTTATTTATTATCTTCTGCAAACCTCAGGATGCCTAAAAGATGCCCTGAGGATCACGGTTTTACCCGGCTGTTTTCCTAGAAAAAGAAGCCAAGAAATTCCAGAAAGAAGGGACACCCTGTCCGGCTGCTGCAGTGGCTGTTTGAACCCGTGTTCAAAAGGCAGAGACCAACCAAATTGCCTCCAATTTCCCCAGGGAGGCAGACAGACAGTTCCCTCCCTGGCTGTAATATCCTGAGCCTTTTTATCTTTCTTTTTTTTTTTTGCTTTTACCGTCTGCCCTGATTACTCCATTTTTAGGTTCGTCAGCGTGGCTCGCAAGAGGGATAATTGGTATTCCACGGATTAAACCGGCGGTGTAAATTATTAAAGACCTAATTCATAAAGGCATTACACATACCATATGCAGGTTTTCTTCTCCCCTGTCTTTCTTGCTTCTTTGGTGGCATCGGCTCGGTTTTTATCAAAGTCATTTCCTCCTTGGGCCTTTTAGCCAGCAAGGAAAGGATCGGGGCTGTTAAGATCATTTTGCCACAATCGGGCGACGGTTTCCCAAGAATTAATTTTCTCCCTTTTATCTGACTAAGTGAGCCTGCAGACCCTGGAAAAATGACAGTCCTCTCCTCTTGAGAGATACAAAGTTGTTGTGGCCCACCAGCGGCCAGGGGAGCTGGCAGCAGAGTTGGAGATTGGGGAGGAACCTGGGCCAGTCCTGGAGTCTGGGGAAAGCTCTGATGAGGGCTCTGTGTGGGAGGCAGAGAGGGGGCCAGGGCCGTATGCCAGTTATCAGCCGCCTTCTGAGTCAGACATCAGTGGGGCAGAAGAACAGCTGGAGCCTGCTCCCAGTGTGCGCATGCGCAGAGCTGCCAGGAGAAGGGAACAGCTAAAGAACAGGAGTCGACTTGGGAGTAAAGCCACAGGTGGACAGTGAATAACTTTGGTCACTAAAGAAACTGTTGTAAATTGAGGACTACTTGGGGTAGACATCATGAACATGCATTCAAAGTAGTTGTTATTGAGCTCAAACCTAATATTTACGGTACACTACTTCATGAGGAAAAAGAATTATTGACCAGACAAACAAAATAAAAAAAGGTAGGTTTTGTTTAGAAAGCACACACACACAGAGAGAGAGAGAGAGAGAGAAAGAGAGAGAGAGAGAGAGAGAGAGAGAGAGAGCTCCGCCATCCAAATTAAGAAATAAATTAACAATTAACATTACAAAACAACAATAGTCAGAAAGCACCACAATATATTTTACAGTGATAGTAAAAAATGAAGAATGAAAGAACTGAAGCCAATTTGCTGATTCTATACATGTTTCTGTTTTTTAAATGTTTCTGTGTAGAATGTTAATAAAGTAATTTATATATATATATAAAAGCCAACTACCACTCATGAAATCTCCAGAACCGTAAAGCCTACAAACTTGAAATGTGGCATGTATGTTCCTCTTGGCTTCTAGGTGCTCGCTATGAAAATATTTTCAAAATGACAATCAGATTAATATTTCTTATACAATAATTAACACGCTCTGATGGTAAGGAGTTCTACTCCCCCTCCCCACCTGTAAAGAACTCTGTTCTAACTGCCAATTGCCTCACATTCCATTACCTCAGTTCAAACTGGCAAACGTTCCACTTCTTCACTCAGGAGTAGCCTGAGGCTCCTTACGGTACTAAACATCAGTACCGAACCAAAATGTCTACTCCTTCCACCTACGGAATGGCTTCCGGACTCAAGGTGGCGGGAGAAATATTCCCTTAAATTTCTCCTGCATAGTCTGATTACAGTTTCATCGCGAATGTATATATTAAAACCAAATGTAGCCCCAAAAGTAGTATTTGTGCCATTTCAAAGACTAATCATATATTCCCACCATCCAGTCTGCCTTGGGTAAGGTTCTTTTTTTTTTGTGTCACACTAAATCTTTCCATTCCTTGCAATTTCTGCTCTGGGGCTTTACCCCTCAAATCCTGCTCATATCCTTACAACCCAAGCCTGTTTCCTTTCGGGCTTTGATGACAGTTCTGGAGCGGCTTATGTGGCTCCAAAAGTGACGTTTTACGGATTTATTTTTAGAAAAAAAGTGTTTACCTCTTTCAACAAGAAAGGAAGAGACCAGAAGGGATGGACTAGAAGACTCCCAAGGTCCCTTCCAGCTCTATACTATTCTGACAATTTTAAGGGAGCATAAAGTCTCCCCCCCCCAACATAAAATCGGACCTATTGGTCCTCCTTCACTGCCAACTAGGTTTTTTTTATTCACCTCTCAAATAAATTCTAACGTTTCAGGTAGGAAGTTTTTCTATGGTGAAAAAAAGGGGTGAGAAAACTCCATATCACCTTCCCTGGAAGGATCTAAGGTAAAGGCAAAGGTTCCCCTGGCACATATGTGCTAGTCGTTCCTGACTCTAGGGGGCAGTGCTCATCTCCGTTTCAAAGCCAAAGAGCCAGCGCTGTCCGAAAACGTCGCTGTGGCCATGTGGACGGCATGACTCCATGGCGAAGGCGCATGAAACGCTGTTCCCTTCCCACCAAAGGTGGTTCCTGTTTTTCTACTTGCATTTTTACATGCTTTCGAACTGCTCGGTTGGCAGAAGCTGGGACATGTAATGGGAGCTCACTCCGTTACGCGGCGCTAGGGTTTTGAACCGCCGACCTTTCTGATCGGCAAGCTCAGTGTCTTAGGCACTGAGCCACCTTGCCTGAAGGGCCTAGGAAGGGCCGATTTCTTGTTGCTTCTTCTGCCAAACACCCAGCAGCTTCTCCATCAATTAATTTGGGAGTTTTGGAGTCCCGTGAGACATTTCAGGTAGTCCCTTGATTTAAGAACCAGCACTGGGACCAAAATTTCCTTTCGTAAGCAGGATGGCTGTTGCGAGTCGTGCCGTATTTTGGCTTTACAAATGTAAAATATTTTGTGTGTCCCACCTATATAATTGTTTTACAAATAACTCAAGGTTGCCAACATCCCTCCCTCCCTCCTCCTCCTTTTCCCACAGCAGCCACCCTGTGAGGTGGGTTGGGCCGAGTGAGTGATTGGCCCAGTCAGCCAACCAGTTTTCAAGCCTAAGGCGGGACTAGAATTCACTTGTCTCCTGCTGATTGGCCCAACATCTTCCAGTTTGTTTTCATGCCTAAAACGGGACAAGAAGTCCCGTCTGGGGATTGGCTGTCACCCAAGGTGGGACTGGAACTCCCAGTCTCCTGGTGATTGGCTCCTAATCGCCCAGCTGGCTAAAGCAGGACTAGAACTCACCGTCTCCCAATTTCTAGCCTGATGCCTTCACCATTGGACCAAACTGACCCTATAAACGAGAGTTTACAGATGCAAGAGACTGGGTTAATCTCCCATGGTATACGCAAAACCCAAAAAATGTGACAGGCATCCGTTCCATTCATACAAGCTAAATGCCTCTAAAACCTGGATTCCAGATCATCCAGATGATTTCGACTTACAATTCACTTAGTGACTACTTGAAGTTACAACAGTCCTGAAAAAAGTGACCCATTTTTCACACTTATGACCATTGCAGCATCCCCATGGCGGAGCAATTTACATCCAGACGCATGACAATTGACTCCCATTTGGGTCACATGGTCCCTGTTGGTGGCCTTCTGAGCAGCAGTCAATGGAGAAATGGTTCACTTAACAACTGCAGCAATTCACTCAAAAAATTGGCCAAAAAGAAGTCGTAAAATGAGCCAAACTCACTCAACATATTTCTCTCTCACCAACATCAATTCTGGGCTGAATTGTGGTCGTAAATTGAGAGCTCCCTGTATTTGATTCTGGAAACTGAAGGCTGCAACTGAAGGCATTCCCTGACTTGTTAGTCAAATGGTGTTCCTTTCTCAAAAATGCTGCACAGCCCCCCAAATGGAGTTGGAGACCCCGGCCAACACAACCGTAGACCCAGCCTGGGAGTAGGTCTACAACAGTGATGGCTAACCTTTTCCAGACCGAGTGCCCAAAGTGCGCGTGTGCACATGGGAAAGTGTGGGCGCATGCCTGAACCCCCAAAATGCAATGCACCTGCAGCCCCCCCCACGCCCTGCTTCCCATGCATTCACATGTTCCCCCCGCACATCCTCCACGCATGTGTGGCAGAGACCCGTAGACCAGCTGGCTGGCGGGAGGCGCACGCGTGGCAGAACTGAACTGACAGCTCGTGTGCCATAGGTTCACCATCACGGGTCTATGGAGTTTCTCTCATCCTGGCTGTCCCAAAGGTGCTTTTTTTTTTCAAGACGCAACTTGGACTTTTCTGGTTTCTCTTTGAAGACCTTTCGCTTCTCATCCCAGAAGCCTCTTCATCTCCCAGAGCAGAAGCAGCTTCTGAGAGAAGCTGAAGAAGCTTCTCGGATGAGAAGCGAAACCTCCTCAAAGAAAAACCAGAAAAGTCCAAGTTGCGCCTCTTGAAGAAAAAGCACTTTTGGGACAAGCCTGGGAGGACCCTCACCTGGCTTCTGTGTCCCATGGCCAGGGAACTACCGGAAGGAGTCATCGGGGAAAGAAGAAAAAAACGCCATGAGAATTGAAACACGAGACAAAAAAGGCACATTTTAATATTTACAAAGCATAGCATTTGGGCCAGGAATGCACCCCACACATCTAATATAAAGAAATTTTCTGCTTTCCCCCTTCGTTGGGTCACCCTACTACACCTTTGCAAATGGCGGCTCGCACCCCCGTTTTTAAGTATTCCCCTCAGCTTTTGATATTTTCCAAGTATAAGAAGATTCAAATTTGCATAGTGTCTATGATGAGCAAACCCCCTCACCAGGCGGCCATCTTGTCTCAGATCAGCGGCCCATCCCTCATCGCCCTCCCGCGAGGCTTGTGCCGCTACCGTCCATTATCTTTTAGCCGCGGCTCAAGAATGATCAACCTCCATTCAAAAGCAGGAACTTTCAGAATATGGTCAAGAAGTTTTAAAAATGTAATACTGTTTATTTTTTGCTTCAAAAACATTTTCAGCATTCTAAACATACAAAAAAAACCAACGTAATGTTTGTCGCAAATTTTTCTCTTTTCTTTTTCCTGTTTCTTTTTCTTTTTTTTTGTAAGTACAGAGGCGTTTTTGAACTCTTCTGCGCCTTCCCCCTCGCTTTTAAAAGCGGACCCGGGAAGGAGACTTTTACAGCTCTGGTTAAAAAACCACCCCACTTTAAACGAAAAAGAAAAAAAAAAAAGGGAAAAAAAGAAAGGAATCCATAACAATTTGCTTTTTTATCTCATGCCAGCTGAATTCCCCCTCCCCTCCCTTCACAACTAAGAATGGCCGCAGAAATGCTATTTCACTATATACAGAAAGACAACTTTTAAGCTAAATGTACGCTCACTGTAGTGTAAATTAGATCTACTTTCGTGGTGCACGCTTTGAGACACGGCCTTTCCGGAGGGGAAGGGGAAAAACACACAAGAGGCTTCCCCCCCCATCACACCCCATTAAAAGCCTTTCTTTCCCCCCTCCCTTTTCTCAGGGGTCATCAAAGCATGAACTACAAGAATTTGTCTAGTTTTTACAAACTATAGATATATACAGTTTATAACCCAGGATTTTTCTAGCCAATAACCATATAGTTAAACACCACCTTACAAATTAAAAAATAAGATGCTTGAAACATTTTTAAATGCTTTTGTTACACCGACAGGAAAAAAGTGCACAGAGTTAGGAGAACACAAGAGTTTCCGCTTTTGTTTCCATTTTGCTTTTTTTCTCTTCCTTTTTGTTTTTAAAAATGTTTGGAAATATGTACAACTTTGTTACACAGGCAGGACCACCCCGGAAGAGGGTCCCTAACTACTGAATGTAAACCAGGTTAAACAATGGTTGTTGTTGTTTCAGTTTGTTTCTGCGTTTTTCCCTAGAGCGCTTTTATTTATGGACTTCCAAAAAGGCTACAGTATATTGTGATCCAAAAAAACCAAATTTGGGCTGGGGGCTGGGGTGTAAATCTTAATAAAGGACAAATAAGGCACCGTCTCAAGCGAGAGGCGCTGGATTTTTTTTTTCTCATTTCCTAATGGTGTTTCCCCTACTCTATGGTATTCACATGGAAACAAGGATTATACAGTTTCTCATTCGTCGTCTTCCTCCTCCTCCTCTTCTTCATCTTCCTCATCTTCTTCGTCTTCCTCCTCCTCTACTTTTTTCCGGGCCGCTGCGGCAGTTTTGGCCGCTGCGCTTTTCGCGCCATCGAATTTGCCTTTAGACTTGTAATCTGCAACATCCTGTAATATTCAAACAGAGAAAGTTTAGTTTGCCTTCCGCAGCGAAGACATGGCGCCTGGAGTCCTGGCTGCTTCAGGTAAAGGGTCCAAAAATTATCAGATCAACAGTTGTAGGTCATCTAATCCAACCTTCTCCCGCCTAAGCAGGACACCCTACACCATTTCTGACAAATGGCAGTCCAGTGTCTTCTTAAAAACCTCTGGCGACTCATGACTTCTGTAGGCAAGCTGTTCCACTGATTGTCCTCAGAGTTAGGAAATTTCTCCTCAGTTCTAGGTTGCTTCTCTCCTTGATCAGTTTCCACCATCAGTTATTCCTTGTCCTGCCTTCGGGTGCCTTGGAGAATAGCTTGACCCCCTCCTTTCTGTGACAGCCCCTCAAATATTGGAAGACTGCTCTCATATCTCCCCTGGTCCTTCTCCTCACTAGACTAGCCATGCCCTGTTCCTGCAACTGTTCATCGTATGTTATAGCATCCAATCCTCTAATCCTCTTGGTTGCTCTTCTCTGCACTCTTTCTAGAGTCTCCACATCTTTTTTGTAGTGTAGTGACCAAAACTGGACGCAGGATTCTAGGTGTGCTCTTACTAAGGCTTTATAGAGTGGTATTAGTACTTCCCTTGATTGTATCCCTCTGTTAATGCAGTTTAGGATTGCATTGGCTTTTTTGGCTGCTGCTGCACACAACTGGCTCATATTTAGCTGGTCATTTTCTAAGATTGCAAGATCCCTTCAGAGTTCTTGCTATTAAGCCTAATTAAACCTGGGTTTAAATCCATGGCTGGTTTATTTTCAAAATTTTATTCAATACTTTAAAACTGCCTGAATTTGTAAAACACAAGGACACTTTGATTCGCACAAATGGCTGCAAAAATGGATGGAGTTGGCACAGAATGTCTAAATTGACTGCTTTGATTTAAAGAAAACAAAAATGTAATACTTTTGCTTCTACTTGGAAATGCTTCTGGACTTTGTGCTTGAAGTTTGAGAATTTAGAATGGGATAAAGATAGAAGGGACCTTGGAGGTCTTCTAGTCCAGCCCCCCCCCCCCCTCTCAAGCAAGAGAACCTATACTATTTCAGAGAAGTGGCTGTCTAGCCTCTTCTTTAAAACCTCCAGTGATGGAGTGGCCACAATTTCTGGAGGCAACTTCTGTTCCACTGGTCACTGTTAGGAAGTTTCTCCTTAATTCCAGGCTGCCGCTTCTCTCTCTGATTAGTTTCCATCCATTATTTCTCCTCCTGCCTTCAGGTGCTTTGGAGAATAATTTGACCCCCCTCTTCTTTGTGGCAGCCCCTCAAATACTGGAAGATTGTTATCATGTCACCTCCTAATTCTTTTCTTCAGACTAGCCAGGCCAAAAACTTGCATTTTACTGATTAGATAGGTTTGTTGTTATAGAAATAGCTGGTTTATGTTACTATACAAAAGTAAAAAGTTGAGGTTTGATGCTGTTATCTTATTCTACTTATTATCTTATTCTAAAAGTAGTCCATGCCTTTTCTTTCTTTTTCCCTTCCCCCTCCCCTATTTTCCTACTATTTTCTTTTCTATTTTATATTATAAACTAATAAAAAAACTGCTTGAAGTTGCAACCAGATGCCAGAAAGCAATGTTTGCCAGCCACTCGTTAATCAGTGTTTCTGCTAACTGTCTAACCCAAAATAAAACATAGAAGAGAAACAAAGATACTTAGAAAGTTTTACTTCCCAAGGAGAAACTTTCGGTTTCTACTTGCTCTTTCAACATAATTATTGTTAAATCATGCCAGATTCCTTGTTGTTGTTTTTACTACAGATGACTCTGTCTTTTAAGCACATTTAAGGGCTTAATTCTTTGAGCAGAACTCGGAGGAGGCAAAAATGGTTATCATATATCAAAAACACATTCCTATCTTCACTAACTTTAGGGAGTTTAAAAAAAGTCAGTTGAAGGTCAGAATCTCATCGCATGACCTGCCTGAATCTTCCTACACGGGATGACTTAAAACATTTTTGATTTACGGAGGGGGGAACCCCGAGGTGCATCTGTTGGGACACTTGGCTAAGATCAGAGAGGAACATGTGGTCCTTTGACTTAGGACCCTTCATTTCATGACCGTTGGGATAGAGGGTAGAGACAGTCCTTAAAACCACTCATTTAATGACGGTTGGAAGTTACGTTCCTTTGAGGATAGCTTGTAAGTCGTTTCTTCTTAAGTTACCACTGTCGCAACACCACCATTGTTCACCATCCGGACACTTGGAAACCGACTTGCGCTTATGACCACCAGCATCTCATGGTCGCAAGCCAGGCATTTATTTGGCAACTGGCCTGGATTTACCATGATAGCAGCATTCCAATTGTGGCTTGTTTTGCTGGCTTCTGACAAGCCAAGTGGGTGGGTGAGAAGAGCTGGGTTCGCTTAACAACTGCGGCAATCACGGTCATAAAATCGGTTCTAGTCACAGGATGGTTCTTTTAACCTTCACATCACTTAGCAACCAAAATAAAGACTCCGAGTGATTTTATCACGTTCAAGCAATAATACTTTGGCATTCTCTCCTTTCCAGGTTGGTTTTTGTGAATTTCCAAGCCTGGCATTCCCATTTTCCAACAGAAAAATAGAATCCAGTTAAGAAAATATCTATAGATCGAGGCTGAACGGTCCGGAGGCGGGGGGCTGGGTGGGTGGGGGTTTAATTGGTGTTCCTTGAGCTTGGGCGCTTTCCTGAAGATTGCCAATCTTCCACTACCAGTCTAAGTTACATCATCAGTGCTGGGAGGAGTGGCGTTCGCTGGTTATTTATACGTAATTAGTTTGGCTTGCCCATCTTAGCCTCGGTGTGGTTTCTTCCCCGATTGTTTGTCTGCTGTTGCTTCTTGCTTGTCTAAGGGTTTGGCAATTGGATTTGCTCTAGGCTACCCCAAAGTTGCACCAGAAAACAATCAAGGGAGAAAGAATATCCTGATCAAGGAAGAAGCCACACCTCAACCCAGACCACTCCTGCGCCGCCTACCTAAGCAGGTAGTGAAATGTCTGCAGGAGACACCCGAAGCATACCACGAACCCATTTGCTGCTGGAGGAAAAGCAGAATACAAACATCAATAAATGTCAGTTTTTAAAAAATTATTCATCACTTCCTGGGGATATATATAGTTTCTCCTTTTTCTTGGGAAAGGGGGGAGGGGCTGGCATTGTGTGAGATGGCAGGAAAAGAGGGGGAAAGGAGGGGGGGGGAAACAACAGTATAAATAGTCCTATTTGCAAATTTGAAATTTTTGTTTAAAGAAAGGACTTGTTTGAAGTGATATTTTTATTATTATTTTGTTGAAATTTAGATTGCTTCCCCACCCACCCCCTCTCTTTCTCTCCCTCTGGATTAACCTGAGTGGAATTGTAGTGTCACTATTGAAACTTATCCTTAATTTTGTGCTGAGAAGTTGTCCACAGAGGTCTTAATTTAAAAATAAAATAAAATAATTGAAATGCCATTTCACCATATCTTTAGAAGTGGGTTCTCCATTTGGACATAACCCTGGAAAGAGGCTTGGGTTGGATGCTCTTGTTAACCATCAAGATACGCCAACAGGCACATTCACCTTTTCTCTGCTTCCCTTCTCAATATTGCAGACGACTACTTGCTATACAGAACACAATATTGTGATTCCAACAGAAGAGAGCATTTGTCGCTCAGGACTGAACTGCGGGGTCTCCTTGGTGCTCTGACAGCTCAGTTGTTTTCTTGCAGACATTTAATTACCCGACTAGGTAACATCATCAGTGCTAGAACGGAATGGGGGTTTTTGGAACAGAGAAAGGGAGGAGAAGGGCTGTGGAGTCCTTGGTCCTCGGTGAGCTTGGTGGTTTTCTTGCAGACATTTAATTACCCAACTAGATAACATTATCAGTGCTGGAAGAGAATGGGGGGCTGCGGAGTGACCAACACTGACCGAGCAAGCCACTAGTATATAAACAGACAGCAAACCATACACTCTTCTAGCACTGACCATGTTACCTAGTTTGGTAATGAAACGCCTGCAAGAAAGCCACCAAACTCGCAGAGCACCAAGGACCCCAAGATATAGTGATTGAACCAGCACTGTATTCTTAGATTCACTCCACAAAGCAAGAAAGGACAGCCAGTTGGATTTGCTCGTCCCAGTCTGGCTGCCGCTGCCTTCCCTCCCTGGATCAAAGCTACCCAGACCCTTCAGCCTGCACTGCAGCAACAACAACGCAGCCGTACCTTCTCATACTTCTCCTTCAGCTTGGCAGCTTTGTTGTTGTAGGGCTGCTTCTCGCTGTCGCTGAGATTGTTCCACATTTCGCCCAGCTTCTTGGCTACGTCCCCGATGGAAATGCCTGGATTGGTGGACTTGATTTTGGGACGGAACTCAGAGCAGAAGAGGAAAAATCCAGACCTGGGGAAAGATGCAGGAGAACTGAAAATGGGAGTGGGTCAAGAGCTCTGCAGCAAAAGCTGGGACGAGGGGGCTTGAACAAGAAGCTGCCGTGAGTTGCTTCTTAGGGGACAGTATAAGAATCATAACACATGGAGTACCAAGCTTGCAAGCCTCTTGTTCTACTTTCTGGCACAAGTGTCAGAAGGAGCTACTGAGGACAAGCTGGGACTCAGCAAAAGATCCCGAACCCCCACCAAAAAACAGACCAGGGTTATGCTCCAGCAAGGCTGCAGCCCATACCCTTTAGGTAAGGGTTCCCCTCGCACATAGGTGCTGGTTGTTCCCGACTTGAGGGGGAACGGTGCTCATCTCCGTTTCACAGCCGAAGAGCCAGCGCTGTCTGAAGACATCTCCGTGGTCTTGACTTAACGCCAAAGGCACACAGAGCGCTATTACCTTCCCACCAAAGTGGTCCCTATTTTTCTACTTGCATTCTTTATGTGCTTTCGAAGTGCTAGGTTGGCAGAAGCTGGGACAAGTAACAGGAGCTCACTTTGTTACAGGGTGCGAGGGATTCGAACCACCAACCTTTCTGATCGACAAGCTCAGCGTCTTAGCCACTGAGCCACCTTCCATACCCTTTAGCAAAGCTAAATCCAAAGAGTTTCCAATATCCCACTTTAAGTGGCAGGACAAATTAGAACTATTTTAACTTTTAATATTAACCCACTTAGCAAGTAACCCCGAATTAGGAATCATCTGTTTTAAAGCTATTTTATTTTTTAAAGAAGACAGCCAGGCCCAATTTGAGAAGCTATCCTTAAGGAATGCTAATCCAGCTGCAGGGAATTTATAATATCATAAAAGGCTCTCTCAATCTTCCAAAATTGTAGTATTCAAAAACATCTGGATGGAGGCATGAAGTCCTGTGTGAAATCAGAAGAACACCACTTGTGAAAATTGGCTGCAAATAGAGCTTGGTTATCGAAATGTGGTTGGTGTCAGTTACTCATTACAAAAACATCCCATTTGGGATTCAGGATTTTTTTTTCCAAATTTAGGACCAGAAGAAAGTTCTAAGAGTCGCAACTATGACCATTAATTACCAGCTGGTTAGATTTCACCCATGCAAAGTTGCAGCCACTTTAAAAAGCAGTTCCTTAAAGCTGCTGCTACTCTTCAGGAATGTCATGCTGTCCATCGCCTGTCTTATTCAACTGATTCTAAAAATGTACCCGAATTGAGGAGGTTGGTGTGACGTCTACTTACGGCGGCCTCTTGGGCGCATTTGGGTCCTTCTTCTTCTTCCCGCCCTTCGCTGGACCGTAATCCTTCATTTCTCTATCATATCGCACTTTGTCGGCTTTTGCCATCTCATCAAACTTTCCTTTCTCTTTGGTTGACATGGTCTGAAAAACGAGAGAGAATACATGAATCCTACAAAAACCCAAAGGACAACCAAGACACTCCAAGTGACGTCATCAAAGGAGGTAGAACCACAGTTCCAGAACAAAGATTGTGGAGGGAAATCCTTTGGATGGGATTTTTTTAGCTACTTCTTCAGGTATCTCTCAAGCATCAGAAGACACCAACCAAGTATCCCAGACAATTCAGTCTTCAAAAGACAATATAGTGGATGTGGATGCGAACACAAGGCCTATCCACGGTGCTTTAAAAGCAACCATACGATGCTCTGATTTTGTAGCAGCTAAAAAAGGACATTTTCTTCAGAACTTGACCTTCAGAGAAAATGCAGCTGTTTCAAAGTACGGACAAAGGTGGCTACTGCAGTTGTCTTCCACCTGCTCAAAAGAACTTTGGGAAGATCAGATGTGAAACTCTGCACATAACCAACAGTCTCTCTCAAAGCCTGCTGTGATACCTTTAACCACTAGCACAGGGATGGCAAACCTATGGCACGCGGAAGTGGCACTCAGAGTCATCTCTCCAGGCACGCCAGCTGTCGCTCTACCAGGTTCTGGCGCACACATGCACATCGGCCATCTGGTCTCCACTCGTGCCAGAAACCGGAAGACCAGGTGACTGGTGAGCATTCACATGTTGGAAAGCGGAAGGTCAGCTTCCTGTTGCCTGCCTGTGCGCCGGGGAACTGCTCTTCTGGTCTCCAGTGCTAACCCCATGCGCATGCATGCGCTCCTGTTTTGGCACTCAGTGCCGAAAAGGTTCGCTAACACTGCTCTAGCAGTTGGGCTGATCTTCAACCAGGATCAATAAAATGTACTTTCTAGGAGTCCTAAACCCCCCCCCCCCCACACCTATCTCTATGGTCTGGGTGATGTCAGCTACAGAGAGTATTCCAAACCAGTCAGCAAGAAATCTGTCTCTTTCCATCAAAACAAGCCAACATACAACTGAGTTAGAGTTCCTCCTTTGCCACAAGGTCAAATTTGGTTTGCATTCAAGGGCCTGGTGTTTTCAGAAATCATGGGTTTTGGTGTAGGGCAGATAAACTCGGCCACCCGGGGCTTCCCAAACCAACCGTAGTTTAATGTGCTGTGTAAAGTTGATTTAATATTGCTACATTATTTTCTCGTCTTCAAAACAAACAGTGAGAGCAGGGTTGTCCCATCGCAAACCCTAACTATGAATTCAGTCAAAATGAAGAATTTGAACAGAATAAAGCTGGAAGGGACCTTGGAGGTCTTCTATTCCAGCCCCCTGCTCAAGCAAGAGAGCCTATACTATAAGAAAGCCAAACAGTTATGGCATGGAGTCTAAGCAATCTTCTTCAGAATTCTTGGAGGTGGCCAACTTTTGGCAAGGGCCCATCTGGAATTTTGATACCAAGTGGCAGTCGCCCTCCCAAAATGGTTGCCAGAGGGGGCATAACCAACCACAAAGATATCCCAAAACTTCCCTCCTCGTTTCTTGATTGAATCTCTCCTTGTTCACTTTCCATCCATTGTTCCTTATCTCGCCTTTGAGTGCCTTGGAAAAAGAGCTTGACCCCTCCTCTCTGGGGCAGCCCCTTAAATATTGGAAGGCTGCTCTCCTGTCTCCCCTGGTCCTTCTCTTCCCTAGACTAGCCAGGCCCAGTTCCTGCAACCGTCCTTCGTACAGATACCCTCAAACTTCCTCCTGAACACGGCGCCCCTATCATAATTCACGCTACTGAAAATAGGAAGCTTTTTTTAACTACGAGAAACTAAAACGAAGAAGAAAAGGGCTGTAGAATGTTGTCCGTGTGGATGCGAAATTTTATTTCACCGGAAATCAGACAGCATATCAATTTAATGAATTATGAATTATTTGCCCAACTGTCATACAATTCTTTGGAATAGCAGGTGTGGGGAGGGGTTGGGGAGAGCACAAATATATATTTTGGGAGACAGACCATACCTTCCACCTCTCGGAACATTTCTTGGAAAACTCGGCGAAATTCACAGGAACTTCCGGATTTTTCTTCTTATGTTCTTCGCGGCAGGTCTGCACAAAAAACGCATAAGCAGACATCTTTCCCTTCGGCTTCTTTGGATCCCCTTTCGCCATTTTGAAACGAAACGCTTAAAAGCAAACAACAATCCAAGTTGAAAAACCAATCTTCCATCGCCCCACGCAGCCAAGCCCATACACACAACAACCCCTTCAGTCGATGGAGAAACAGGGAAATATTTTTTAAAAGTATGATATATACATAAAAAATGCATCCCCCCCCCCCCCGGGAAATCCCCAACACATTCAACTCTTTAATAGATCATTTATCCCTTTAAAAACCTACCTTCGTCTCTCTCTCTCTCTCTCTCTCTCTTTTTGGGATGTTATGGCATGCACCATCCTGAACTGCCCATGTCCAATTCCTCTACCCACATCTCATCAATATATATACATATATATTAAGCACAAAGTAGCCCGCAGGGGCAGAATATTTTGAGATTTTAAACAGGTGGATGCCTACTTGTGGACTTGGAAGTCCTGGGCTGGCCCACCCACTACGTTTCAAACTTCTGGAGAACTTCAACCTTCCCGTGTCAAGATAGCTGCAGGCCACACGGTCTCCCTGATCCAGAAAGAAACAGTTCCTCTGAAGACGGTTCAATTCCATTTAAAGATCCCCCCACCCACCCTCAATTATTGCACACATCACAGGACTGCAGTGCACAAGAGATTGTGGCCATTACGAGGTTGCTCAACCCCAGCCAGCTACTGAGCTAAGTTTGTGGGAAGGAGGACACTGGTCATCTCCTTACAAGTTTCCTACTGAAGGGAAGGATTTGCATTTGCTGAGGGTTAAGGGGGAAAAAAAAAGGGGGGGGGGTCCTGAAAAAAGGGGAGGCAGCTTTCCTTTCACTGGGGAGGCGATAAACCCTCTTCACTCTGCCTATGCAGCTGGGCAAAATAAAATCTTTCCAACCCCACGTTTGCAAAAAAAAAAAAAAGTTGAAAATCCTTTCCATTATTATTATTAGAATTAAAAAAGCTATCTCAGTGGTTGGCACGCCTCCCCGGGGAACCCCCCCCCCCAAAAAAAAACCACCTCTCCTTTTGCAAAAGTTGCATTAAAAAAAAACACCTCCATTCCTTTTTGCAAAAGTTGCATGAAAAAAAAAAACGCCACCCCATCCCCGTTCTATAAATATATGTTGTTTGTTGCACCCCCACATCTGCAAAAAAAAAAGAGAGAAGAAAGTTTCAAAAGCAGAAGAAATTGGAAAAATTTGTTGTTTTCTCCACCCAAGGGTCATTGGGAAAATAAATATTTTTTCCTTTTGGGGGGGGGAGGAAAGAGGTTCCTAGGGCACGTGCCCCCCCCCGAGAGAGAGAGAGAGACCCCCCCTCTGGCTTTAAGCCTCCCCACCCCGTATGGGGGGGGGATGTGCCCGTATCTTGGCGTGGAAAAAAAGGGTCGAAAAAGCCCCCCCAAAAGAGCCCCAAACCCGCGCCCGTTTCCCGGTCCCAATAATTCACCTTCCATTTTGTGAAACGTTTTCTGATGAAAGAAACTGCCGTTCAAATCCCCCCCTGGGGAGCTCTGGGGGTCCAGCGTGATTCGGGGGGGTCCTGGGGGTCCGGAGCGGCGACCCTCGTCTGGGCTCCTTGGCCCCTGCGCAGGCAATCCGCCTTGGCTGAGGCTGGGCGAGAGCGAGAGCGGAGCGCTTCCCTTTCGCCCCATTCGCTAAAATGGCTTCTCCAAAGGCAATGCGAGCGCCTTTAACAAAGCCACTGGCGCTCGCCTTCCCCGTTCCCAGCCTTTGGTCGGTCGGCCATCCGGAGGGGAAAGACGGGACCGGGCTCCTCTGGTAGAAAAAGCGACGCTCTTTCGAACCAGCCCGGTCTCGAGGCGGAGAAGCCTCGGGAAGGGGCCGGGAAACCGGTCTGAAGGAGGCCTCCCCCCTCCCCCTCTCCCCGCCGTTCCCCCTGCTTAGCGCAATCGCCAGTCTTAACAAAGGCTGCGCGCAGCCATTACAAGCCTGGTCGCCCAAAGAAAAGAGGAAAGGACCCCCAAAAAAGCCCGATTCGGGGTTTTAACGCCCCGCTGAGGGCAGGAGAGGAGAGAGATAAAGAAAAGGGGACGGATGCGAAAGGTTGGGGGGCTGCAGGGGCCCCCTGGGTGAATTTTGCCCCCGCGTCGCTCTCCCTCCCGTCTTTCTTCCTTTAGGTCTGCTACTGTAACGCCAGCCATATTAAGGCAAACACACACAAGCAAAAGCCAGCAGCCCCGGACGGCGCGAGGAAGGGTCGGCTCGGGGTCTCGCGGGGGACGGAGGACGACGAAAGGGGCCTTTTCGGAGAGGGGAAATAAAAAGCAAGCGGAAACGAAAGGTTTGGGGGCGATCCGAAGCGAGGCGGCGGAGAAACAAACCACAAAAAAAGACCAAGGCGGCAAGGGAAACGAGGGGGGGATTATTTCGCTCTGCCCGGGACTCGCAGGACTTGATATTCCCCCCCCTTCTGTCAGATGCTTTAAAAAGGACGGACAGCCATTATGAATGCAGAATATAACGGCAGGCACTACGCACGGCCGGGCAACTTCGCCGGCCCGATCCTCCCAAGCGCAAGGATCAGCGCAAACTGATCCCGTTCCTTCCCCATGCGGGCTTTTAGCAGCCGCTGCTGCACCAACCCCATGTTCCGCTGCGGGAGCCGCGGAAAACCCATGCTCCGCGGCTCTGGCTCGTGGGTGGGTGGGTGGGGGCGTGGATGCGTACACGGTGGGAGAGAGAGATATCTCAAGGCACCCAGGCACGTTTTCACACACGCACTGCAGATTAGGCACCCCCCTCCGGAAGAATCCCCTTTTCGCCCCCTGCAAAACCCGCACACGCGTGGAGAGCCCCCCCCACTCGCCCCCCGCACCCACGAGGCAGAGGGGGAAGAAGGGAAAACTCCCTTTCCACCAGCCCGATCAGGACCAATCGGATTTTTCTCCCCTTGAAAAAATAAAAATAATCACGGAAAAGAGGGAAAGAGGAAGAAAAGAGAGAGAGAGAGAAGGAGGGGAAGAAGGGAGGGGGGAAAAAGTCAGAAAGTTGGTGGGAAAAAGAGGAAGGGAGGAATTAAAAAGCCGGAATTGCCAAAAAAAATAAAATAAAAATAAAAATCGGAAAGGAAAGGGGGGGGGATCGATATTGTATCGACGGGGTTAGAAATAGAGACATTGTATTTAAATGGGGAGAAATGCATATTTTTTAAAAAACAAACAAAAAAGAGGGCTGGGAATAAAAGAAGAATGGAGAAAAAGGCGGCGTGGAAGGGAAGAGGCGAGGGGCGAGTGGGGGGGCGGGATCAGCTGAAAAAGTTGCCGCGCGGGGCTCCGGGCACCTACCTGTATTGTTCGCGTGAACCTAAGCAAGAAGGCGAGGAAGAAAGCGAGGCGCACACACGACGCGCTAAGGCTCAGCGCTGCTGGCGGCGGCTGGTCAGCCTCGCGTTGGCTGCCTACGAGAGCGGCCTGATTGGCTGCGGGGCTCTGCCGTTTAAAACAACCTCCTCGCCTCCCCATTGGCCCCCGCCCTGCTGAATATTAAGCAGCCGCCCGCGCGCCCATTGGCTGGCAGGGGCCAGGTCATTCATTCAAAAAAGGAGACCAAACACCCCGCTTGGCTCCCCCAGGTAGCAGGCAGAGATAGGAGGAGAGGGAAAGAGAGGGAGGGAGAAGGGGGGGAGAGAAAAAGAGAGAGGGAGTGAGAAAGAAAGTGAGAGGGAGAGAGAGAAAGGGGGAGAGAGAAGAAGGAGGGGGAGGAAGAGAGAAAGAAAGGGAGAGGGGGAAGGGAGAGAGAGAGAAGAAGGAGAGGGAGGGGGAGAGAGAGAAAGTGAGAGAGAAGGAGAGACGGAGGGAGGGAGAAAGTGAGAGGGAGAGAGAAAGGGGAGAGAGGGAGAGGGAGAAAACAAAAGGGAGAGATAGTGTGGGGAAGAGAGAGGGAGAGAAAAAGTGGGAAGGAGAAGGAGGAAGAAAGGGGAGGGGGAAACTGCCAAAAGATGAGGAGGTTTCCCTTTTCTCCAACTCCTGAGACGGCCGGAGAGGCTGCTTGGCCGTTTGCGGAGTTCACGTGGCTGCGGAGACTCCGGAGCTGGCTATGGAAGGCCGGGGAGTCAGGGAGAGAAGACCCTGGTAGGTCAGGATTCACTCCCATTCAAAGGCTCAGTCTGCTGGAACTGTTTGGGGTGAGTCAACCAGGGTGTTTATACCTCAAACCTTTCAACCAGGGTCTCTCAACAGTGGGAGGAGGAGGGGGGGACTTCAACTCCCAGGGTTCCTGCTGGCTGGGAAATTCGGGGAGAGGAAGTCCACCCGTCATAAAGTTGCCAAAGTAGAGAAACACTCATTTAAGCAAATCAACAAGGAAGGTCTTCCTATGGCGGTGATGGTCAACCTTTTCAGCAATGAGTGCCAAAACTGGAGTGCGCGCACATGCCGGAGCGCTGGAACCTGCAAGAGAGTCTGGCCATGCGCGCTGGACCAGCTCTCCAGCACACATGCATTTGAGGGAACCAGGAAGAGTGGCTGGCGATGATGCCCGTGCCCACAGAGAAGGCTCAGCGTGCCACCTCTGCTTCAACATCATGGCCCTGAGGCAAAGAGTGTCCAACCTTGGCAATTTTAAGGCTTTCAACCCCAATTGTGATATTTCTTGACCGACTGAGCAAGACTCCTGCTAAGCTCCTGTTTGATCTCCGGGGCGTGTGGCCTTGATAGTTGAGTCTCATTGAATTCAGATTACTTCTAAATAAAGATTCGGAATATTTCCGCCTTGAATGCATTTGCATGATCTGAAGGGCTTAACGTGACATTCGCAATCTTTCTCTTCCTCGCAGAAGCCTCCGAGGGCGGCTGAGATGGAAGTAACTGGACTACATTTTAAAGACCTCCCGTTAAAGCAGGTCTCTCAGCTGAGCTTTTGAACAGGTTTTTTTTATTGGAAAGGATTTTCTTTTGGCCCCAGAAACTGGACGGGAATTCGGTTTGACTTCAAGGGGAGACGCTCTTGCAATCCTGCTTTTTGGGGGGCTTAAATCTTGACTTGAGATCTTGACAAACTTGAACAATGGGCTCTCTCTAACAAAATGAATTTCAGTGTAGAGAAAAGCAAAGTTTTACATTTAGGCAGGGGGAGAAAAGAAATCAAAGGTATAAGTACAGATTAGGTGAGACCTGGCTCAAAACCAGCAACTGGGAGAAGGACCTTGAAGTCCTATGGATCATCACTTGAATTTGAGCCAGCCGTGTCCGACCGCAGCCAAAAAAGCGAATACAATCCTGGGTTGTATAAACAGAGAGATTGAATCAAGATCACGTGAAGTACTAGTGCAGCAGAAAGGAAAGAAGGAAAAAGAGAGGGAAGGAAGGAAGGGTCTTCCAAGTCAGTTTAAATTATTAAAACGTACTCTCATAAAGCAAAGAGTAAAAATATTGGAGTGTGAAGAAACAATCAAGGAACAACTCCAAGGGCCATGGAGTCATCACAAGATTGGGGATGAAGCAGGGAGGGAAGGAAAAGGGAAGGAAGGAAGGAAGGAAGGAAGGAAGGAAGAAAAGGGGAAGGAGAGAAGGAAGGGGCTTCCAAATAAATGTCAATGTATTAAAATGTAATCGAGCAAAGAATAAAAATATTAAAATGTGAAGAAACTATCAAGAAACAACTCTTGAGGGGCATGGAGTCTTCACCAGATTGGGGAGGAGGCAGGGAAGGAAGGAAGGAAGGAAGAAAGAGGAAAAGGAGGGGAAGGAAGGAAGAGGGAGGGAGGGAGGAAGGTTAAAAACATTTAAATTTCAAGTAAATTTAAATGTATTAAGACAGGGGTTGCCAACCTTTCGGATCTCAGCAACCATTAAATTCATAATTTTAAATCCTGCGGACCACTAATATGAATCCTTAAAAAAGATAAATAATATTTAGTGCAATATAAAAATGCAAATAATTTTTCTGCAGACCACCAGTGGTTCACAGATCACTGCTTGGTGACCACTGTGTGAAGAGGGATTAAGAATATTGGAACTAGGAAGGGGGCAGCCAAATCAGGAGAAAAGGATACGGCTACTATTCTCCAGTTTTAATTTTCCATGTCAAACTAACCACGTGCTGTGTGGATCAAACGTACTTACGGGTGAACGTAAGACAACTCTCATGCATATGCGGAATGACACTGCAGGTTTTTTCTTTTCCTTTTTAGCAAGACCCCCAGTTTTAACCTATCTCTGATTGTTACCTCAATTTGTCGTCTGTGAGGGGAGGCAGGGAAATTACACAACAGAAGTGTAGCAGTATTTGCTTTGCGGCTAATGATTGTCTAACAGGGAGGACCCGGTTTTCCTGGGAAGAGGGGACAGAATGACATCTTGTCAAATTTCTGGCTTGCGAAATTGTTTCAAAGCTTGAGGAGAAGCCCCGGGAAAGAAGTGGGGGCGGGGGGGGGAGAGACAATGCGTCTTGGCCCCCTTCTTTTCTTGAAGAGCCATTTGGTCAGGGGTCAGCAACCTGTGGCTCCGGAGCCGCCGGTGGCGCTTCCATCCCTCTGCTGTGGCTCTGTCGCCAGTCGGCTCCGCAATTGATAAGAGCTTTCAGTCAGGACAGGTAGAGGAAAAAGGACGCCAGTCTAGGAGGAGACTCTATGGTGGGGGAACTGGACTTCCGGTCGGCTCTAGAATTGAATGGCCGGTTAGGAGCTTTATGGCTCTTTGAGTTGAGATTGCCGACCTCTGCCTTCGGTTCTTTGGGCAAGGTTGAGTATTGGATTTTGATTAACCGACAGCTTTGGTTTCAAGGCATAAGTGAGCTGTTAGTCAGG
Source organism: Natrix helvetica (assembly GCF_964273705.1). Classification (NCBI taxonomy): domain Eukaryota; kingdom Metazoa; phylum Chordata; class Lepidosauria; order Squamata; family Natricidae; genus Natrix; species Natrix helvetica. The sequence continues at coordinate 21,712,741 of NC_138562.1, read as the reverse complement.
TGTAAATCATCAAACTAATTCAATGTTTTTTCAGCCTTGGTAACTTTAAGATGTCCGGACTTCAATTCCTGGAGTTTGGTACAGGTAGTCCTCGACTTACAACAGTTCATTTAGCGACTCTTTGTGGATCATAAAAGTTTGGGTTTTTTAAAGAAAATGCAAGACAAACAAATCACAGAAAAGGTGAAATGGTTTGGGTTGGTCAGCCGCTTCCAACCTGAAAGCCAGTGAGCCTCCGTAGATCAATGAAGGGTTAAATATCTTACAGATTAACAGAGTTGGAAGGGACCTTGTAGGTCATCTAGTCCAACCCCCCCTCTGCCCAAGCAGGAGACCCTACCTACCCCATTTCTGACAGAGGGCAGTCCTGTCTCTTCTTGAAAGCCTCCAGTGATGAAGCTCCCACAACTTCCGAAGGCAACTTCTGTTCCACGGGTTGATTGCACTCACTGCCAGAAAATTCCTCCTTATTGCCAGGTTGAATCTCTTCCTTGTTCAGTTTCCCTCCATCCTTCCTTGCCTGGCCTTCCCGGTGTCGGGATTTCCTATGGGGAAGGAACCTCACTGCTTGAAAGGCTCCTTTGGTGAACAGCTCCAGGTGCTGAAAAAGCCATCCATTCCCACCCTCTTTCCAGGGTCTGCTGGTGGAACATTTATTCTGAAAAGCATTCCAGTTATCCGTCTCTTTTAAGTGGCAGAGGAAGCAACTAGCCAATCCATTATTCTATCTAAACATTTTTTTTTTGAAAATTAGGTTTTAAAGTATTGCAAAATGAAAAATACAAAAGTACATAAAAGAGCAGGAAGGGGAAAGGGGAGAGTGAATGGAGGAAAGGTTGGGAAAAGAAAGGGAAAAGGAAGCATTGATTTCTGACTCTCTCTGTTGCAGTGGAATAAGGAGGTAACATCAAATCACAGCTTTTGGGTTTTCCCCAATAAGAAGAACAAGTCATTTCTAGAAAGATGGAATAGCAGACTTGCAAGGGACCTTGGAGGTCTTCTAGTCCAACCCCCTGCTTAGGCAGGAAACTCTACACCACTTCAGACAAATGGATATCCAATGTCTTCTTGAAAACGTCCAGTGTTGGAGCATTCACAACTTCTGGGGGCAAGCAGTTCCACTGATTAATTGTTCTAACTGTCAGGAAAGTTCTCCTTACTTCTCAGTTGCTTCTCTTCTTGATTAGCTTCCACCCATTGCTTCTTGTCCTGCCCTCAGGTGCTTTGGGGAATAGCTGGACTCCCTCTTCTTTGGAGCAGACTCTGAGATATTGTAAGACTGCTATTCTGTCTGCCCTGGTCCTTCTTTTCATTAAACTAGACATACCCAGTTCCTGCAACCGTTCATCGTATGCTTTAGCCACCAGCCCCCTAATCCTCTTTGTTGCTCTTCTCTGCACTCTTTTGGCGCATCTATAGATAGCAGACCTCTCCATCTAATCTGTAAAAGTAATGTAATCTGTAAAAAGGATGTAAAAAGATGTTGAGACTCTAGAAAGAGTTCAGAGAAGAGAGGAGGGGGTCAAGCTATTCTCCAATTTCCTGACAGTGAGAACAATTAATCAGTGGAACAACCTGCCTTCAGACGTTGTGGATGCACCATCACTGGTTTTTAAGAAGAGACCGGACAATCACTTGTCTGAGATGATATAGGTTCTCCTGCTTGAGCAGGGGGCTGGACTAGATGACCGCCAAGGTCCCTTCCAGCTCTAGTCTAATTCTATGTTTCCCTTGAGCTGATTTTGCCAATGATCTGAGCGGAGACTTTCCCAGACCGGAAAAGAAAAAAAGATGCCAGACGTTCCTAAATTAGACGTCTCTAATTTAGAATAGAATTCTATTATTAGACTTCTCTAGAATGGAATAAAATTCTTTATTCTGTTGTATTCGACAGGTAGGCATCCTCGACTTACAGCCGCCACTGCGGGCTGGAATTTCTGCTGCTAAACAAGGCGACTTGTTCAGTAAACTGTGCCTGATTTCACAGCCATTTTTCCTGTGGTTGTTAACTGAATCACAACGGTCCTTAAGTGAGCCTTAAGTGAACCCGGCCTCTTCCCATTGCTGGCTGGGAAAGTCCCAAATGCCAATCACGGGACCCGGAACAGAGCAGTTGCCCCTTGCCAAGCTCCCGGATTTTGATGATGTGATTGGGGAGATTCAGCAACCGTCACCACCGCAACCCCCGGGCATAAGTCACTTTTTTTCCACGGTGGTTGTAATTCTGAATGGTCGCTAAACAATTGGTTGTAAATTGAGGACTTCCTATAGGCTTCAAAAAGCTGTGGAGGCTTAGGGAATGAGAGGGAAGGAGGGAGGAAGGAAAGAAGGAAGGAAGAAATAGAGGAGGAAAGAAAGAATAGAGCAGGGCTGGTACCTTCCCTACCGGTTTGCAAATGTGAGAGCACAGGCCACTGCCACGCATGCGCCTTGGGTGAAAAAAGGGCCTAAATGGCATGCCATACAGCCGGGGAGGGTGGGCGGCACCACCCGTGATTTCCGCTACTGGTTTGGGTGAACTGGTCCAAACTGGCTGACTTCCACCTCTGGAATAGAGGAAAAGGGAGGGAGGGAGGCAAGGAGGAAGGAATAGAGAAGGAGGAAGGGATGAAGGAAGGAAAAAGGAAGGAAAGGAGAAGAGTGAGAGGGGGGGAGGAAAAAGGAAGGGAGAAATAGAGGAGGTGTAGTGAGGGAGACAAGAAGGAAGGAATAGAGAAAGAAAGGGAGGGAGGGAGGAAGGAACGAAGAAGCTACCCAGGTCTTTGGTCTTTAGTACAGCCAAAAAAGTATGAAAGGGAGTGAAACTGTTTTCCCCCTATCAATGATGTCTCTTCCTTTGCACAGCAAACTCAAAATGGGGAAACTGGCAGCGGCTGGGTGGGAGGAGGAGGAGGAGGAGAATCTCAGAAGCCCTTTCTGATTAGGACACGGGGGAGTCCAGCTGTTGCAAGTCAAAATAAATCACCAGTCCCCCCAGGATCCTGGAAAACATTTTACATCGCGTGCCAAAGTGGCTTTTTTGGATGGCAGCCAGAGGTGGAAATGAATGGCCGCCGTGACCCAACCCTTCTCCGGCTAATTAAGCTGCTGAAAAAAATGCACATTTCCTAATCCATCCCCTTGGGTTCAGCAAAACGCTGGCGTGGGAGCCGTGATCTTTCAAATCTTAGCTTTTGTACTGCCAGAACCATCATCCTTGGGTTGGGTTGGGTTGGGTTGGTTGGATGGGTTGGGTTGGGATGGGTTGGGACGGGATGGGAGGAGGCATGCTGTGGGCCCCCCCAGTGAAGGAATTCCGGCTGGCAGAGTCTGGCCGAAGGACCTTCTCTGCTGTGGCTCCTCCCCATGGGAACCTCTTAACCCTGGAGGAGAGATCAGCTCCCAACCTTCTGAGCTTCTGCAAGAGCCTGAAGACTGACAACATAAATCTTCTGGCCTTCTGATGAGCAAAGCCAACCCGATTCACTTAACAACCAGGTTACTAACTGAACAACTGCAGTGATTCACTTAACAACGGTGGCTAGAAAGGTTGTAAAATGAGACAAAACTCACTTAACAAATTTTGGGGTCATAAGTCGAGGACAATCTGTGTATCTATAACCATTTATCTATCGATAGATGCCCTACCCAATTCAGTTGTCTCAGCTACAAAGTTTCACAGTTTCAGACATAAATTGACTTCCGTGGACCTCACTTCACACTTAAGTGGTTAATGGAAGAGCTGTGATGTGTCTATCGTCCCTGTCACTGTATTTTTATTCTCTTGTTCTTGTTCTCGTTTTTGACGTCTGTCGTCTCCCATTGAGTGAAAAGGGAAAGAATGATTCTTTTCAGAAAAACTCAGAAACTTTTAGCTTTTTAGCGTTTAAGAATCTGCTCTCTATGGCCTTTTTCTGGTTGCGCATTGGCACTCCAACCACGAAGGAAGAGAAACACAGAAAAACAGGACTAAAATCTAGAATTACGCTTTCCTCTGTCTTCCCCTTTGGAATGCTCCAGCCCAATTCCCATAAAGGAATTCCCCCCTTGTATTGTTTCAAAACCGATTTTACTCTCGGGGGGGGGGGGGGAGTTCCCCCCTCCCCCCCTGCCACAGCCCTGCTTTTGTTGACCGAAAGCATTCCTTCTGTGCCACGGGACGCTTGGGAAAGGAGAAAAGGTCACACTTCAATGGACTCCTTGTACAACAATCCATGGTCATGGAAAAGGTGAATTGCCACACTCCGTTTGGTGAGACCGGAGCACACCAAAGGCTGCAAGATCATGGAGACAACTTTTAAGAGGGAAAACCCAGGCTTGATTCAGGACAATATGGATAACAGAATAACCGAGTTGGAAGGGACCTTGGAGGTCTTCTAGTCCAACCCCCTTCTTAGGTAGGTTACACCACGTTTCCACTCCTGTCAAAAAAAGAAATTTAGCTTTCCGTTCTGTGCCGTTTTACTTCCAGGCATCTCTGTGTAATTCAAGGAAATTGTGGTTTTTCAAATGTTTGTGGAGACTTTCAGTCATCCAGGTCATAGTTTGTCTCAAAATTTGGCTTCCCCCCCCCCAAAAAAGGCAAGTAGGCTGTGTGGTGTTTTTCTTTTGGGGGGGGGGGGTTGAGGAAGAAGTAGGAGATTAGAAAGCTGAGCCTGAGGGAGGGGTCAAATGTGTCATCTCTTACACAAGGTGAATAAATCTGGAATAACACTAGGCGCCATCTAACAAAATGAAATTCAAGGGTGAAAAAATGGAAGGTTCTACATTTAGGCAGGAAAAACAAAATCCACAGGTACAGTATAGGTGGTACCTTGCTCAATAATGGTAACTGTGAAAGGGATCTTGGAGTCCTAGTGGACAACCATTTAAATAGGAGCCAGCCAGCCGTGGGCAGCAGCTGCCAAAAAAGCCAACACAGTTCTAGGCTGCATCAACAGAGGGATAGAATCAAGGTCAGGTGAAGGGTTAATACCACTTTATAAGACCTTGGTAAGGCCACACTTGGAATATGGCATTCAGTTCTGGTCGCCACGATGTAGAAAAGATGTGGAGACTCTAGAAAGAGTGCAGAGAAGAGCAACAAAGAGGATTAGGGGACTGGAGGCCAAAACATATAAAGAATTATTGCTGGAACTGGGTATGTCTTAATTTGATGAAAAGAAGGACTAGGGAGACATGATAGCAGTGTTCCAATATCTCAGGGGTTGCCACAAAGAAGAAGGACTCAAACTATTCTCCAAGGCACCTGAGGGCAGGACAAGAAGCAATGGGTGGAAACTAATCAAGGAGAGAAGCAACTTAGAACTGAGGAGAAACTTCCTGACAGTTAGAACAATTAGTCAGTGGAACAGAAGTTGCCTTCAGAAGTTGTGAATGCCCCAACACTGGAAGTCTTTAACTACAAGGCAGCCAAGAGTGGGGTCTGGGGCTGTTGGTCTGAGCCCTGAGCTCAGCGATTTTTGATTGCGAATGTTTCGTCCCCGTCTGAGGAGATGCCGTCTGTGTGCTGCCTGTTGAATCAACTCAAAGAGCACAGACAACGTCTCCTTGAACGGTGATGACATGTTTGCAACCAAATTGCCAAGCTTGGAGCTCAGTCCAACAACGCAACCAGCACCCTGAGCTACTGACGTTGGAATACATTTCAAGAGGGGAGCATCGCAGGAAGCCACTGAGCAAGGAAGCTGGTCTTCCAATGTGGTCTGGAGATAGTACAGGTAGCCATGGACTTACAACTGCAATTGTGCTTTAAATTTCCATTGTTAGGTGGGACATTTGTTAAATGAATTTTGCCTCATTTTCTTGGCCATAGTTGTTAAGTGAATCACTGCAGCTTTTAAGTTAGTAACCCTGTTGTTAAGTGAATCTGGCTTCCCCCTTTGAACTTTGCTTGTTCAGGAGGTCACAAAAGGTGACAACAACCATCGGAAGTATGAACCAGTTGCCAAGGAGTCTGAATTTGGATCACATGATTTGGGGGGGGGAGATGTTTCAAAGGTCATAACTGGGGAAAATGGTCAGAAGTCACTTTCTTCCGTGCTCTAGCTACTTTGAATGGTCACTAAATGAACCATTGTAAGTTGAGGACTACCTGTGATGGAATAAACCACAATGTGTAGTAAGGTTGCACCTCGAGAGCTTCAACTGCTAATTAGTCAGCCTGCTTTTAAGGTAATCCCGTGTAACCACTGAGTTGTCGTATTATAATTAAATTTGGCTGTGGCCGCCTCTCAGTTCCACCTTTTGGCCAGCAGGGGTCACTTTACTTATTTCACAGAGCGAGATTCTGCCCCCAGTGGTTTCTTTCTTCCTTCCTTCCTTTCTTTCCCTGCTGAAGCTTCTGCTTCATGCCCTCCTTTCCATGAACCACAGGATCCTTGCCCTTGTTGTTGTACCAACGGCCGCAACCCTCCGCCAACTCAGCAATCTTCCTCCTCGCTGAAACTCTGGCCGAACACAATGGGCCGTTTGTAGAAAGCGGCTGTGACTGAGCGTTATCTCCCCGCCTGTTTTTGGTTAATTTTCCCTTTTTTCCTCCTTCCAGATTAGAGAGACGTGGTTTTTGCTACAATTTGTAGCCAAGTGTCTTCTCCCCACCCAAATAAAATAAAATAAAATTTTAAGAAAACAAATGCATTTAAGAAAAAAGCATGGGATGGAAAATCATGTGTGTTTTTGCAGCCAAAGGAATGTGATGGCTTTGTGTATCGTTTTAAAAGTCATTTGAGAGATTTCGAAGAATTTGTTGGTGTGGGTGGAAGATGGTAAGGTAAAGGTGAAAGTAAAGGTTCCCCTCGCACACATGTGCTAGTCGTTCCAGACTCTAAGGGGCGCTGCTCAACTCTGTTTCAAAGCTGAAGGGCCAGAGCTGTCCGAAGACGTCTCTGTCGGTCATGTGGCCGGCATGACTCAACACTGATGACGCACGGAAGGCTGTTCCCTTCCCACCAAAGGTGGTCCCTATTTTTCTACTTGCATTGTTTGCATGCTTTCGAACTGTTAGGTTGGCAGAAGCTGGGACAAGTCACGGGAGCTCCCTCCGTTACGCGACGCTCGGGATTCGAACTGCCGACCTTTTTGATCGACAAGCTCAGGGTCTTAGCCACTGCGCCACCTCGTTACATTTGTTAAAATTAGTAAATAAAGGTTCATAGCTACTTTAGCACACCCAGCTGGGCGACGTCAGGCCAGTCTCTCCTCTTTCCATCCCTTTCATCTCATCAGGCGGCGGCTGCAGCACAGAAAGTAGGATGGGGGAACATTTTATATATGGGATTACCTGGAGCTGCATAACATAAAAAGTGAGATAGGAAGGTAATAATAAATAAACGGGTGTTTTGAATCTTTTCCACCAGAGGCTTTTAAATTAATTTTGTATTTTAATGTGCATCCAGGAGACCAAGCAATTTTGGAAAACAACTTCCCTCCTTCTTTCCTGCCTACCCTCCCTCTCCTTCTTTCCTTGCGTCCTTCCTCCCTCTCCTCCCTCCCTCTCCTTCCTTCCTTGTTTCTTTCCTCCATCCCTCCATTTCTATCTTCCCTCCTTCCTTCCTTTCTCCATGTTTACCTTCCCGTTAGCCAAGGACTACCTGCATTGCCCTAAGAGCTTAGTTTCACCTTATGACCCCCAAACGTGCCACAGGTGAGGGAGCCCTTCCCTTGTTCAAAATGCTGCAACGCCACAGCCAGCCCAAACCCGGGCACCCAAAACAAATCAGCAACGGTGGCTTGTCTTTGCCGAAGCTTGCCAGCCGGGTTCTTTCGGCATCACCACCACTTGGGCTGGCCTTTCCAAGCGTCTCTTTGGCATGCAAGTCACACCTGTGGGGCGAGAGGAGGGGAAGCGCCGAGCCCCCTGTGGAGGAGCTGCTCCCCCTGTGCCTCCCTGCCTCCCCGTCCTCTTTCATGCCCAGGGAAAGGGGGATGAAAGGAGGACAAGGGAGGCTGCAGCTCCCTTTGAACGGGCTGCTCTGTATTCCGCGATGTTCACGGCTGCTCACCTCAGCAATTCTTTGGCGCCCGAGTGCTGAGCAGCCACGAAACGAATGGAGAGCTTTGCAGGGCTGACAGCCTCTTCTTTGAAGCTTTCTCTCTCTCTTTCTCCCTTTCTGTCTCTCTCTCCCTTTCTCTTTTCCTCTTTTTCTCTCTCCCTTTCTCTGTCTCCCTCCCTCTCTCTGTCTCTCCCTCCCTCTCTCCCCTTTCCTTTCCTTTCCCTCAATCTCCCTCTCTCCCTCTTTCTGTCTCTCTTTCTTTCTCTCTTTCTCCATCTACCTCTCTCCTTCTGTCTCTCTGTTTCTCCCTCCCTTTCTCCCTCTCCATTTCCCTCCCTCTTCCCCATCCTGTCCATCTCTCTCCCTTCCTTTCTCCCTCCCTCTTTATCTCTCCCTCCCTTCCTTTCTCTCTTTCTATCTCTCCCTTTCTTTCTCTCTCTTTTTCTCTCTCCCTCTTTCTCTCTCTCCCTCTCTATCTCTCTTTCTCCATCTACCTCTCTCCTTCTGTCTGTCTCTTTCTCTCCTTCCCTTCCTTTCTCTCTCTTTCTATCTCTCCCTTTCTTTCTCTCTCTTTTTCTCTCTCCCTCTTTCTGTCTCCCTCTCTATCTCTCTTTCTCCATCTACCTCTCTCCTTCTGTCTGTCTCTTTCTCTCCCTCCCTTCCTTTCTCTCTGCCTCTCTCTCCCTTTCTCTCTCTCCCTTTCTTCTCTCTCTCCCTCTTTCTGTCTCCCTCTCTATCTCTCTTTCTCCATCTACCTCTCTCCTTCTGTCTCTCTGTTTCTCCCTCCCTTTCTCCCTCTCCATTTCCCTCCCTCTTCCCCATCCTGTCCATCTCTCTCCCTTCCTTTCTCCCTCCCTCTTTATCTCTCCCTCCTTTTCTTTCTCTCTCTGCCTCCATCTCTCTGTCCTCCCCCCTGTGTCTCTCTATCACACACAACACACCTCTTGTCTTTGCCACAACTCTTCTCTCTCTCTAGAGTAGGGGTGGAGATGGGGTGCCCTCCAAATTTCAAAGGGAGCAGCGCTGAAGAAAGAGGACAGGGGATCGACACCGAGTAGTCACTGGGGGACTGCAAGTTGTCTGTTCTTATCTAGTACAGATAGTCCTCAACATACGACCACAATTGAGCCCCAAATGTCTGTTGTTATGTGAGATGTTTGTTAAGTGAGTTTTGACCCCTTTTACAACTTTTCTTGCCACTTTTGCTCAGTGCATCACTGCAGTCGTTAAGTTAGTGACACGGTTGTTAAGTGGATCTGGCTTCCCTGTTGACTTGGCTTGTCAGAAAGTCGCAAAAGGGATCACGTGACCCCAGCACACTGCGACTGTCATAAATACGAGTCAGTTGCCAAGCACCTGAATTTTGATCATGTGACCATAGGGATGCCGTAACGGTCATAAGTGTGAAAAACGGTCGTAAATCACATTTTTTCAGTACCGTAACTTTGAATGGTCACTAAATGAACCGTTGCTAGGTCAAGGACTTCCTGTAGTGAGAGAGAAAGGTTGGACTAAATGACCCCCGGAGCCCAAGCGCAGGAAGGAAACGTGGCGAGGCAGGCAGGACCTCGGTGCTGCTTTGGGAAACGTAGAGCTGCACCCGGGATCCCCTCTGCCTCGCTAGGCATCCCGTTTTTCAAAGGGCCTGCCTTGCACTCCAAATTCCTCTTTGATGGCTGTGGAATTGCTTGGCCTTTTTCTTTGACTTTGGAGGTGGGGGGGGGTGTTTCAGGTGCTAGAATGGGAACTGGGAGAAGGTGAATTCCAGCACTCACCTCTCTCCCCACCTGAAAGCCAGCGGGTGACGTCAGGCCAGTCTCCCCTCTTTCTTTAAAAGTAACTATTGAAACGCAGAGGCCATTTTCGGTTTTTTCCCCCGTTTTTCGTTTAACCAAGTTCTGGGAGGTCATGTCTGAAAACCCAGCTTGCTTCCTGTTCAGGGCCAGCCAAACTGAGCATGGCACACGGCACCACTTAGCGCCAATCTGTGCTCAAAAATCCAAATTTGGTTTTGCCACAACAGGGCGATCCCTCTTAGCACAGCATTTTAATCGTATTATTTTTATTTTCAGCTGGATAGCTTTAATTGATCCCACTTCTGGCGAGCAGGGGTGTTAATTGTGGGATAGCCGGTGGGAAAATCTCTGGATAGCATTAAAAAATGTGAAACGGCCCTCCTTGTAGAGTTTTGCTAGCTATTGATCTACCTACAGTGAATGGTGAAGTGCCACAATTAGCTGGCTCCCTGGACTGTAAATCAACTTTTCCTGCTTTTTTATGCTGTCATAACTACTTTCTGCATTTTGTTTATAGCAATGTGGAAGCAGGGTAAGCTGGCTGAAATATGACTCCGCAACATCATTTCGAAACAGCTTTTAAAAATTATTGTAATAAATTCACGGCAGTCGCTAATACCTATGGCAAAAAGTTGGCTCAGAAGATGCCAAGGTTTTTCTAGATTCCGTTGGCCGGATCCACTCGATATTTATAAATAATATGTTTAGAGATCTGCCTTTAATAGTGGATGTGCTTAAAGAGACAAGGTGTAAAGAATGAACATTCTTTGGTTCGAATCCCAGAAGGGCATGGCTAGCTGATGAGAACTAAATAGCTTGAAATAGATCTATACTAAGATCAAGGTAAAGGTTCCCCTCACACCTATATGCTAGTCGTTCTCGACTCTAGGGGGCGGTGCTCATCTCTGTTTCAAAGCCAAGGAGCCAGTGCTGTCCAAAGACGTCTCCGTGGTCATGTGGCCGGCATGACTAAATGCCGAAGGTGCATGGAGCACTGTTCCCTTCCCACCAAAGGTGGTTCCTATTTTTCTACTTGCATTTTTACATGCTTTCGAACTGCTATGTTGGCAGAAGCTGGGACAAGTAACAGGAGCTCACTCCCTTACGCGGCGCTAGGGAATCGAACCGCCGACCTCTCTGATTGACAAGCTCAGCATCTTAGCTACTGATCCACCCCGTCCCTGGTAGATCTATACTAGTCTCCCTTTATTTCTTTGTCGGTAAAACATAAATTTAACACATAATAGCAGTTTGCAACCAAGCACAAAGATTGGGATTAGCAAAAACATGGGCCAGCTTGCTTAATAGCTCTGTGGTTTGTAAAGCTGGTAGGTCATGGTTTAGGATGCGGCTTGTTGAGTGACCTTTAAGCAAACTGTGGTTTAGCGATTTTGGCTAAGCTGTGTGGTTTTGCACGGTGTGGTTTTGTCTCTAAGTTTGGAAATTGGTGATTCAATTTTTTTCTCTTGCTCACCATGGTCAAATTAGTGAGACTACTGCAGATGCTTTCATTATGGCCAGCTGGGGAATTCTGGGAGATGAAGTCTTCAAGTGGCCAAGGTTGAGATGCTTTGTGTTTGAGGATCTATCCTAAAACCAACCCTGGGGGGCAAACTGCTTTCCTTCTGCGATCAGCAGCTCCATTAAGGCTGGAGAAAGCAGACTCCAGGAAGAACAGCCACAAATCCCAGCAGCCAATCTACACCATGGGAGGCATCACTCCCCAAGCTGCCAGTCTAAGGCTGCCTTCTCCCTCCAGAGCCCCACTAACTTTTCCATTCCACCTTCCAAGGGTGCCAAAAAACTCCCTCCCTCCCTCCCCTCCCTCCCTCCTTCGTTCCTCCCTTTTCCTTCCTTCCTCCCTTTTCCTTCCTTCCTCCCTCCCCTTCCTTGATTCCTTCCATCCATCTCGGTCGTGGCACCAAGCCTAGGGGCTACTGATTCTCCCTTTCGTGGGTCGAGAGCATGGCCGTGCCTGCTGGGGGGGTGGTAGGATAGCAGAGTTCCAGTATTTGAGGGGCTGCCCCAAAGAAGAGGGGCTCAACCTGTGCTCCAAAGGCCCTGAAGGCAGGACAAGAAACTCATCAAGGAGAGAAGCAACTTGGAACAACTGGCCTCCAGAAGTTGTGAATGCTCCAACACCGGAGGTTTTAAAGAAGATGTTGGATAACCGTTCGTCTGAAGTGGTGTAGGGTTTCCTGCTTGAGGGTGGGTGGGGGGTGGACTAGAAGATCTCCGAGGTCCCTTCCAACTCGGTTACTCCGTTAAGGGGCCTCCCAGGCGAGGTGTCAAACCCGCGGGCGCCCCTTGCAGAAGCGGGTAAGGAAGGCAGCGCCGGGCGAAAGGCGAGACGGGGGGCAGGAGTAAGAGGGGGGTGGGTGGGAGGGGGAGGGGGCGGGGCCGTTGCAAGAGCCTCTCCCCTCTTCTCTCCCCTCCCTCCCTCCCTCCCAGCTGGCCCGGACCGGATCGCTCCAGCAAGCGGAGGGTCCCGAGCGCGCAGCCGAGCCGCAGGTTTCGCCCCTCCGCCCGTTCGGTGCCCACGCCGCGTCCCGCCCCCTCCACGCGTGCCCGGCCGGCGCGCTCCTCCTCCACCCGCCGCCGCTTCTCCCGCCGCCTCCGTCCCTCTCCAGCCGAGGAAGAAGCTTGCCGCCGCCGCCGCCGCCCCGCTCGCCCAGAAGGCGCCCCGCGCGACCCCCGACCCACTCGGGGAAGAGAGAGAGAGAGAGATGGCCGGGACGCCTGCCCGCCTGCTGGCCCTCGCCTTTCTCCTCGCCCTCGCCCTGAGCGGCCGAGGTAAGCCTGCCCGGGGCGCCCCTGCTGCAACCTGGCACCCGCGCTTCCCTTTGTGCCCTGCGCCCCCTTGGAGGCTCTTCTCCCCTGGGTGGGTGGTGGGACTGGGGGGGGGAGATGGTGGCATCCCCAGCTGGGTTGGGCTGGTGCATCATTGCGCATGATCCCCCGCCCCCCCACCCAGGAGAGAGAGGGGGGGCTGCCATTAGGCCTGGCGGGGATGGATGGATGGGGGGGGGAGAGATCGGTAAGAGGATCTTCTTCCCCCCACCCTTGAAAGAAAGCAAGTTGGGTGGGGGTCTCGGGAAGGGCGCAGCGGCCTGCGAGGGATTTGTGGGTGGGTGGGTTGGGAGACGGCTTTTCCCCGCTGGCCGAGGCCCTGTAGCCCCCTCCCCACCTTTAACTCCATTGTGGCCCGATGGAGCTGAGTTGGGGGGGGGGGCGAGGCATGGCGCATTGTCGCAGCTTCTCTGCAAGGGGGGGGGATTGGATTCGCCGCCGCCGCCTCGAAGGGGGGGAAGGGGGGGCTGGAAGGAGAGAGGACCTGTTAAGACCCGGTTGGGGCGGGGAAGAAGAGGGGAGGAAGGGCGTGACGCCCCCCCCCCCTTCCTCCGCCACCAGGTTGCTCAGCCAGCTCTCCCCAATCCCGGAGGGGCCGCGGTAGCCAGGAAGCCTTCGGTATCCTAGATTGTGGGTGTAGCGCAGTCCGGGTGGGATTCCTCCCCCACCCCTCACTTTGGGAAAATGAAAAGGGCTCTCTCTCTCTCTCTCTCACACACACACACACAGACAGACAGACAGACAAGACAGACAGACGCGGGTTAGCGTTTGCAGAAACCAAAGCATATCCGATATCATTTTCATGCCCGCGACCCTGCGGTATCTCCCACTCCCTTCCCCTGAAACCTTCCAGGAGAACAATAGAGAACCCCTTCCTGAGCTTGGCAGGAGGTGGGGGCGGGTCCCCCCTAGCTTGGGGAGGGGAGGGAGGAAAGAAAGGTTCCTGCAGAGAGAGAAGGCACTGATTTTGGGGCAGGGGGGGAGCTTCTCTCTGTGGCTGGGGAAAAAATAGGACCGGCGTTCTGGGTTCGATGCTTGTTTTAATGTGGTGGTGGTGGTGGGGATGCTATTTGGAGCTGTGTTTTCTGGCTGTGGAAAGAGAGATTTCCCTTATTGATGGAAGAGGACAAGTCCTTCCCTGCAAGCTGCAAAAGAGATGGAGGCAGAGAGAGGCTGGCCATTGTTGAAGAATAGATTTGGGGGGGGGGGGAGGAAGCTGCCTTATCCTGCAGTCTTTTCCATGTGCAGCCTGGGTGAAAAATTGCTGCCTGGAAAGGGGAAAAAACCCTGCAGTGCATCTTAGGCGGTCACACCCCCCTCTCTACCCTTGTCTGTTGGCCGCTCCTTCCTGATGGGCAAGCAAGGGGGTAGAAAATGGCATTTCTCCAGGTTCAGGTTCAGGTTGCCATGTCTTCTGTAAGGATGCCACGCCAGGTCCATGCCTCCATCAAGGGTGGCCAGGGATGCAGCAAGAACACAAGAAGGTGGATTTATTTAATTTTGGGGGGGAGAGGAATTTGGAGAAGACAAAGATGGCGAGGTGGGAAGAAGAATTAAGGAAGAAGGAAGAGGGGAATAACTTCTCAAAGGGAATAGTCAAATCAAAATTTTGGAAAATTTGGGGTGTGTGTGGAGGAATTTCCATATGAAAAGAAGAGCTGCATAGGTAATAATAATAATAATAATAATAATAATAATAATAATAATAATAATAATAATAATAATAATAATAATAACAACAACAACAACAACAACAACAATAATAATAATAATAATAATAATTGATTACGAGCAGCAGCATGCCAAAGTAGCAACAATGGTGCAATGGAAGATTTGCAAGAAATATCATCTGCCTGTAAGCAAGAACTGGTGGGACCGTAAAACAGAGAAAGCCATAGAAAACGAAGAAGTTAAATTGTTGTAGGACTTCAGAATCCAGGCAGATGGGCACCCCGGAGTTGTCTATATGAGAGAGGAAAACAATCTGGATGGTGGAGGTGGCAGTGTTTGGAGACAGCAGAATAGAAAAGAAAGAACTGGAGAAGATAACAAAATACAAAGACCTACAAATAGAAATAGAAATAGAACGACTGTGGCAAAGGCAAGCAAGGGTACCAATAGTAATTAGGCACCTTGGGTGCAGTTCCAAAACAACTGGAGCACCACTTGAACACCATGAGTGGCATTGACAAATTTGCCACCAGTCAATTGCAGAAGGCGGCTTTATTTGGAACTGCTTCCATCCTGTGACGATATGTATAACATCGTCAAACATCCAGATTTGCCTGTCCCAAGTCCTTAGTAAAGACTCGATCGGTAGACAAAAATGGCAAATCCAGACTCAACATCTGGCTGATGATAATAATAACAATAACAACAACAACAACAACAATAATAATGTATTAATGTATGTAATAATTCAATAATAATTGAATATGTGCCACGCTTTGCATCCACAAAGTGACATCAACAGGTTGCAATTGCCCAGAAAAATAGCGGGGCAGGGGGCTATTGCAAATCCATCAAACTGTAGAAGAAGAAAAATGATGTTTGAGTGATTATGTAAACCAAAGTACAGAAAAATTGCTGCAGGCTGTGAAAACAGAGAACAGCATAAAAACAACAGAAACAAAGGCAGAATATAAGGAAAAACAGCTGGATGACAGATTAAATAGATGGAAAACCAAAGCTTTGCATGGACAGCACTTGAAAAACATTGAAGGGAAATGTGATGACAACTTGACATGGACATGGCTTAAGATGGGAACCATCCAGAAAGAAACGGAAGGTTTAATACTGGCTGCTCAAGAACAAGCACTACAAACTCATGCCATGAAAGCAAAGATACAAAAAAACCAACAACAATCCAAACTGCCAACTTTGCAAGGACAAAGTCGAAACTGTTCACGCTTAATATGTGCAGCAAAATCGTGCAAACTGATTACAAAGCTAGACACGACCCAGTTGCTAAATTAATCCATTGGTCATTATGTAAAAAATATGATTTACCCGTATCCAGAAAGTCATGGGAACATAAAGTGGAAAAAGTTATCGAAAATGAGAAGGTGAAGATCTTGTAGGACTTTCAAATACAAACAGATCATCATTTGGAGCACAACATGCCAGAGATCACGGTTGTAGAGGGCCGAAGTGTACAGTTTATTGATATCGCTGGGCATCGAAACTACACGGCTATGGATGAAGCATGTAACAGTTATACCCATTGTCATCGGGGCACTTGGCACCAGGTCCAAGAATTTTACAAGATACATCCGCAAATTGCAGCTCCCTGCAATAACACCAGCGGAACTGCAAAAAACTGCGCTGCTCGGAACATCGTATATTTTAAGAAGGTCCTTGGTTGATCCCTAGGACGCTGGCAGCAATCCATATCAACCATTAGCACCAGTCAATGGGATTTGTGACACACCTTTAAATGTTCACTTGACTGAGTTTCATGTTTAATGAATAAAGTATAACAACAACAACAATAATTCTAAAGGAAGAGCTTTACACCAAGAAGATGCCATTTGAAATGTATTCGCTGTACAGTCTGGATTGAAAAAATGATGGATCAGTAGAAAGGGATTGATTATTGGTCGATCTGACTTCTCAGGTAGTTTCTGGTGGCACCAACGTTTTGGACAATGGTAATACTCCCAGGAATACATGGTGATGAAGAAGGAAGAGGAAGGAAGGAAGGAAGAAGAGAAGGAAAGAAGGAAGAAGAAGGTTGAAAAGAGAAGGGGGAAGAATTCACCTTTCATTTGTTTACTGCCTATTATTTATGTCTGGGGTATTTATTGTACTGTATACAGAATAGACAGAAACAGACAGAAAAAGAAAAGAAATACAATGTGTTTGAAACTCCCCGGAAACGAACTATTACACAATTCTTTTAGAAGCCCTGGCCACCTAATTTGCTATGAAGGCAATTTGGGAGATTAGGTTATAAGGTCTTCAACAATAACCGTCTGTCACATTCCGTTTGGATGGGTCTGTTCAGTGATATTATAAATCCTCTTTTGTCTGCTGTCATCGCCCAGTCCTGTTGTTCTAGGGTTTTTTTTTTTTTTTGGGCTGGACAGAGGATGTTGAAGAGCTATTGATGAAGAATTTGGCACACCTCATCTCATGGACGATGTGAAGATCAAAAGGAAATCTGGTTTAGAGGCTTAGATTCAAATTCAGGACCTACTTGGTGGTGGCACCCAATCATGGAAACGCCGCCTTTTGCAGAAGAATGGCTGGTGTTTGTCTTCCAAAGGTTTTAAAAAATATATATGTTGACTTATTGAATTCATCTGATTTTTCCATACAGCTACATCAGTAGAGGTTAAAACATTGAGAAGAACCAAGGAAATCCACATCTCTTTCAGTTATGGAAGAAGACGTGTTTCTGGATCGGTCATTATTGCCCATCCTATCCTATCTTGCTGGGTTGTGGGGAAAAATAGATGTCACATCAAACCCGTAGAACAGAAGTTGCCTTCAGAGGTTGTGGGAGCTTCATCACCGGAGGCTTTCAGGAAGAGACGGGACGGCCATCGGTCAGAAATGCCTGGGCTGGGGGTTGGAGTAGATCAGAGGTCACCAACCCTTTGCACCTCAGGGACCCCTAAAGGCATACTTCTAAATACTGCAGACCACTAATAAGATCTGCCTAATGTCTGGCTGGGTTGGTGTGGCTAGCTGGTCATGTGACTGGGTGGGCGTGGCCAACTCTATATCACTCATGTCGAGGGGGACCTCGCCAGCCTCTACTCGCCTCTGCCAGCCCCTCCTCTGCTGCCCGCCCAGGCTCCCGAGGGCGCCAACAGGAAGCAGTTGTTGAAACTAAGCAGCCACCATGAGAAAGAGTTGGCAAAACAGCTCCGTTCAAATTGGATCTGACCAAGAAGGAGGCTCAGCAGAAGCACCTCACTGAGGACTAGGAGCATAGGTTTTCCAAGCAAAGGGAAGATCTGCGGGAGTGCAAGGCCAGGTACCGGTGCCTCGAGGCTCAGCGGGCTGAGATGGTCAGCCAGTTCCAGGCCATGATGCAGTCCCACTGGAACGAGGCCCTCCGGCTCTTTGCCACCAGCGGCTCTTCCTTCCAGCCTTCGCCCAAAGCCCCCCACCAGGGGGCTGAAGCAGACCCCGAGTTGGAAATTCTGCCCCCCCTCCGACCATCACAAAAAGACCCCGAAGGGGGAGACTCTCTGCAGCAATACAAGCGTTCATTGCACGTATCCATCCCAGGGAGCGTAGTTTGAGGACCCCCGAGTTAGTGCAATGTAAAAAATGCAAACAATTTTTCTGCAGAACACCAACATTTTCTCACAGACCACCAATTGGTGACCGCTGGACTAGATGACCTCCAAGGTCCCTTCCAACTCTGTTAATCTGTAAATCTGTAAGGTCTTGTGCCTCTGGCTCCTCAGAAAGCCAGAGGATAAATCTAACAAACGAATGGGTGACTCAACCATTGTTTGTAAAACTCTACTAAACCCAAACACTCCGCAGTCAATTTTTTTAATTGAAGTAAAAAAAAAAAATCTGTTCATCCCTACAAGGGAGACGTAATCCAGATTTAGAGTTTGACCTAAATCTTCTCCATTTGGGTTGTTTTTCTCTTTGTGTGTGTGTTTTTTTATGTTGGTCCACCCTAATTCTTTCGCCCCGTCAAACCGTTTTCAGAAATTAACCAGTTAAACTTCATTTACGCCAGAGAGAAGTTCAGACACAGGGAAAAAAATGGGTGGGTGATAGGATGATATTGTTGGGAGGGGGTGCACTCCCCTTCCCTTCTGTACCTGAAAAATTGTAGTGCCCCATTTCATTATTAAAGTTAATTCCCCAGTCACGGTTCAGCCGGAGGGCAGAGGAATAAGTTGTTGCTTTCATTAATTAAGGCTTACGGCCTCTAAGCCCTCCCATTCGCCACAGGGGTGCAGCCGTTTCTGGCCACACACCAGAGGCCGAACTGATTCCAATCTACATTTGTATTTATAGCCGTATCGGAGGGTATTTGCCACCCCACTCCAGGGCCTGTCTCACCATGGTCCCTAAGCAGGATGAGCGAAGAACACTGGGATTGAGTGCCAAGAGGAGATATTCTGGGCAGGGTCACCTGAGGTGTAAGGTCATCCCATCCGCCCAGGTCAACTAATCAGGCCACTGTATGGGGCAGCAGAGATCGAGAGAGATGCTGAAGGCAGAAGGTCACTCTAGTCCCCGTGGCCAGCAGGGGGTTTCACCTTTTGCTACCACCGGCCCACTCCACGCCACCCACTCACTGAACTGGCACACGAGCCCCTTCCGTGCACGCACTTTGCTCATGTGTGCACCTTCCGTGCCTGTGCCCGGCCTCTCAAACATGCCTAAATAGGACGGCATAGAGCCAGTGTGGGTGGGCAGCCCCACCTGCGACTCCCATTAGTTTGGGCGAACCGGTCCGAACCGGCTGAATTCCACCTCTGACCGTGGCGAAGGCATCGTCAGGTGTAAATGGACTGCACGTTACGTTGCAATTCAGAAGACAGGTAGTTCAGCAAAGCGGATTTGATTTAAATCAAGTCAATTTAAATCACGACTGAAATCACTAGTAAAAAGGCTTGATTTAAATCAAGTCGATTTAAATCTTAATTTTAAAAGAGCAGCTACCATCTCTGTGCCGCAGCGGCTTCTCCTCTGACCCACTGTTGACTCACTGACCATCCCATTCACTTTAATGGGACGGCTGTTGGTGCGGCAGAGACACAACAAGGAGAGGGGCGTGGCGGGCAGCAGGTGAGTGGATGCCGCTAACAGGCGCTGCCAGGATGGACCTGAAGTGACAGGTGCTCTTTCAATGCTGGTAGTTAGAATCTTTAATATTATTATTTGCAAACAAAATGAAGGTTTTCCTATTTGGCTTGCAGAGCTTGGACTCAAAAATGGAAATATTGCTGAATACACAGCTTCATGCTACATAACTAAGTTCCGTTTAATGCCGAATAAACTAAATTATTAATGTATCTGAAACAGAAAACTACCTTTAGAGAGATTTTTACTCCAAAAGCATTTTATTCAAATGAATATAATAAAATATGATTTTAAAATTTAAAAATCCAATTTAAATTTAAAAAAATATGATTTAAAAATTAAAAAATCTGATTTTTTTTAAAAAAAAATCATTGATTTTTATCCACCCTGATGTTCAGGCTTAAGCAAAAGAATCTACTCAACTAACATTCAGCACTAAATTGGCCCCAGCTAAGAGTCAGTAACTTCGGAAGGAATACCACTAGAAAAAGTTGAAAGGATCACATCCCTCCGTTCTAATTTCCATGAAAGTTGGGACATGACCACTGAAGTAAAGACAAAGATAGAGAAAGCTCAAACAGTGTTCTTCAAAATGAAAAATGTCTTATGAAGTCACGACATAAACCTAAGGTTGAAAATCAGATAAATTGCCAAATGTTACATCTTTTCTATCCTGCTCTACGGAGGGCAGAGTTGGTCTCAGACAGAACAAAGCCCCTTGAAGACACCAGAAGCCTTTGAAATGTGGATTGACAGGCAGCCGATACATAGAAGCTGGGTTAACAAAGTCAGAAAGGAGGAGGGGATAAGCCCCCTGGGAAAGCCAAGGGAAATCATCAGAACCATAAAAAAGCTAAAGTTAGAATGTTTTGGACCTGTGATGCGACACCTGGAAAAATACGGCATCCTTCACTTAATCCTCCAGGGAAAGATTGAAGGTAAATGAGGTCCAGGCAGAAGAACAACATCGGGGCTTCAACGTCTAAGGGACCGGTTTGGACAAAACTCAGCAGCACTTTTTCATGCAGCTGTTGATAAAAATAGGATCGCCAACATCCGAGGTCCTCCTTTATTGCTTCTCGAGATGCAAGCTGACCTCTAGATAAGAGCTCAGTATCTCCTCATCCTCAAATCTAGCATGGTTGGTGGGGGGGGGGGGGCTCAGAATAAAACCTTGTTCTGACCGAGGCTTCCCGAGAGCACGAAACAAACTCCTTGTCCCAACAAAACCCCCTTTTATTAATTGAATGTGAATTTTGCCCATTCACATCCAACAAAGTCTTTCGAGGGAGGATTTACAGTCACAGGCTTGGAGAGCTGCCAGGCCAATATCTGCAAAACTTGGCCAGAAGCCTCTGTGAGTTACGAACCAATTAAGCGAATTCATTGTCTCCTGCAAACTCCACTCCCCTTTTGCTCCTCTTTTGTTTCCTCTGGGAGGGGCCATTCACCGTCCACCTGTGGCTTTACTCCCAAGTCGACCCCTGTTCCTTAGCTGTTCCCTTCATCTGGCAACTCTGCGCATGCGCACACTGGGAACAGGCTCCAGCTGTTCTTCTGTTCTCACTGATATCCAACTCCGAAGGCAGCTGATAACTGTCAGATGGCCCTGGCCCCTTCTCTGCCTCCGACACAGAGCCCTCCTCAGAGTCTTCCCCAGACTCCAAGACTGGCCCATGTTCCTCCCCAACCTCCTCACTGTCCGAATCTGCTGCCAGCTCTGCTGGTGGGCCACAACAAACCTCTTATGAAAAAAAAACATCCTTCCTTCAAAATGACACTTTACTTGACTACATTGTAAGCGAGTCATTTGTAAGTAAATTCCTCCCAAATTGTCCTATTATATGGGAAAATACTCTGTATCTCTTTTGTTGCAGTGTCAAAATAAAGTGAGGGATGTGTGATGGTGTTGTTGTTTGCAGTGGAGGTCACATTCACACTTTTGACGGCATGACTTGGGGTCGGACGCTACAAAGGAATGGAGGAAAGTAGGACAAAAACTTAAATTAGACTCCCAATTTACATTTAATTAAAAACCGAGTGCAGTTGGGTAAGGCTGCGGAGCATTTGGGGAGTAATTTTCCCAAACTGCTTTGATCTTGGGAGGAAAACTTGTGGGTGGAACAAGTGGGGGGAATTGGATGAGGTTTGGGGGCTCAGGCGCATTGTTTTCCAGGGGGTTCCATAGGGGAGGGGGTGTGGCTGTTGAACAGGGGATTTCTACTGGGGGACGTGAAGGTAACCTTTTCATCCAAGATCTGTGACTCACGGGGTTGGTTGGAGAACTAATTGGGAAAAACAAAAGCATAGATAATGGACAATGGGTGTCTAAATAAACAGTGACTTTGGGCCATTTAGACTCTGCCCCTTTCAGTTCCTTTAAACTTAATTAAACTTATTAGAAATATTTTTTGACCTGTGCTTGGTCATAAGCATCCTTTAGAAGCTGAGTTGAAAGTCCTCCTCCTCCTCCTTCTTTTCTTCTCCTCCCTTTCTTCTTTCCTCCTCCTTTTCTTCTCCTTCATCTTCCTCCTCCTTTTCTTCTTTCCTCTTCCTCCTCTTCTTGTCATCCTCCTCCTCTTTTCTTCTTTTTCTTCTCCTCTTCTACTTCTTCTTGTCCTTCTTTTCTTCTCTTCTTCCCCTCATCTTCTTCTTTCCTCCTCCTTTTCTTCTTCTTTTCTTCTTGTTCTCCTTCTTTTCTTCTTCTTGTCTTCCTCCTTTTCTTTTCTTCTTCTGCTCCTCCTCCTTTTCTTCTTCTTTTTTTGTCCTCCTCCTCCTTTTCTCCATTTCCTCCTCCTTTTCTTCCTGTCTTCCTCCTCCTCCTCCCTGATGCAAATTCCATCACAGCATTGTTTCTGTGATGACATCATGACATCAGGGATGAGATCACAGCTTCTCCTGGGCCTCTAAGATAGACGATCCAAGGACCCTCTTGCTTTTCTGGCTCTTTTGCTGGTATCACAACAAGAAGATGGAATCCGGATCAGGCCCTGCAGCTCTAGTGAAAGATGGGATCTGGTTGGCCAAACAGGCACCATTAGCAGAAGCTTATAAACAGGAGCCCAAGGACGCACATCTTCCTCCAGCTTCTGTTGGCCAGCAAATGGCCTTAAGAACCACTCTCTTTGGTACAAGACGAGGTGGTTGGATGCCCACCTATGCTAAGTCATAATTTATCTTGCCTGACTTTCATGAATATGTTGTATCATCCCAAACAATTATGATTACAGTTATAGTTTGGTGCATTGTACTTTGTTTTTGTCCTTTATTCAACCAACTATGGTTAAAGCAAACCCAACTTGATTCCTTCCAGATGTATTGAGGCCAATATTATGTCTGGGGAATTCAGGGAGTTGCAGTCCAAATATCCTAAAGTTGCTGAGGTCGGGAAATGCTGGATTATAGAGTTGAACACCAAGAGGTGTTAGAGAGGTATTTAGACACCTTGGAATCTCCTTAGCATCTTCTACCTTCACAAACACAATTTCAGGGCTGCTAAACGAACCCCAAGGAGGGTGATGTAGAATAACCAAGCTGGAAGTCTTCAGAGTAGTCTAGTTATATTTTTTACAGCTTTTTAAAAAAATCATATCCCTCTCTCAAGAGGTTGCTAGGTTTATTTACTGTTTTCATGCGGTCTCGATTGCACTGATTTAAACTCGTAAATACAAAATCAATAGTGTCATAGTATTATCTGCCATTAAAGAACATGAAGCCAATAATCTTGCAAGGTGATTAGAGATTTGAGATCTTTAAAAGAAAATTAAGAATAGAAAGTTGAATAACAGTAGCACAGAGAAGGAATGATAACTGATCTTTGTTATCTTGAAAACAAAAAATTGCAGTCGTTTTCAAGAACTGCTTGGCAACGTGGATGAAAAGCTGCCAATGAATATGGACAGGTCTGGTGGGCTTAAATTTGTAGATAGGTCATTTGAGCTACATTAGTTGATGTCTTGGGAGATTCTCCGCCATCATCCAAGGCCCCGGTTGTCCCAAAGGTGCTTTTTCAAGAGGCAACTGGACTTTCTGGGTTTTCTTTGAAGAGGTTTCGCTTCTCATCCGTGTTCCTAACTTAACCAATGCAGTGATTCACTTAGCAACAGTGGCCAGAAAGGTTGTAGAAAGAGGCAAAACTCACTTTACAACTGTCTCGCTTAATAGCTGAAGCTTCGCACTCAACTGAGTCGTAAGTCGAGGCAGCTTCTGTTTGCATTCTCATCTGGCACCAAATGGTAACATTTTGGAAAATGTCCAGTTTGGGTTTTGAACAGCTTGTTTAGAGAACTTTATTAATGCGTGGGTTTGTCTGTTTTGGTCATCAGGATACGCTGACGACTCGGGCTTTGATTTAGAAGATGCACTGGATGACTTTGTCCCAACGAAGAGACGTAAGTATGAGCCCAGTTGCTCCACCTGTGGCTGTTGTGGGCAGAGTGGATATTGGCTGTGGATTAGGAATCGGAGGGGTTGGGGCGATGGATGTTCAGCAGGGAAGAAATGAGCTTGGCGATGGAAAGCAGACTGGCCCGGTTCGAGACCAGAGCTGTGCCATAGGAGTGAGCTCCCGTCCCTTGCTCCAGCTCCTGCCATCCTAGCTGTTTGAAAGCATGCAAATGCGAGTAGATAAATAGGTACCACTCCAGTGGGAAGGTCACAGCGACCCGGGATCTCATGCTGGTCACGTGACCGCAGAACTGTCTTCAGGCAGCGCTGGTTCAGTGGCCTTGAAACGGAGATGAGCACCAACCCCTAAAATCGGCCTAAAAAATAGAGTTTGTCAGCAGGCATCCTTCCCACAATTATAGTTTTAAAAGAAACAAAAGGCAAAAGTCAAGCTGAAAAAGAAGTGTTCAGATATGAAGACCGGTTGCAGGAACTGGGTATGTCTAGTTTAATGAAAAGAAGGACTAAGGGAGACATGATAGCAGTCTTCAAATATCTCAGGGGCTGCCCCAAAGAAGAGGGAGTCAAACTATTCTCCAAAGCACCAGAAAACAGGACAAGAAGCAATGGGTGGAAACTAACCAAGGAGAGAAGCAACTTGGAACTAAAGAGGAATTTCCTGACTGTGAGAACAATTAACCAGTGGAATGAGTTGCCACCAGAAGTTGTGGGTGCTTCATCTCTGAAGGTTTTCAAGAAGAGATTGGACAGCCACTGAAATGGCACAGAATCTCCCAAACGGGGGGTTGGAGTAGGCGGCCTTCAACTGTGCTATTGTGTTATTAAAACAGAACAATTAATCAGTGGAACAGAAGTTGCCTCCAGAAGTTGTGAATGCCCCAACACTGGAAGTCTTTAAGATGTTGGATAGCCATTTGTCTGAAATGGCATAGGGTTTCCTGCCTGAGCAGGGGGTTGGACTAGATGACCACCAAGATCCCTTGCAATTCTGTTATCTATTCTATTTACAAATAAAAAATATTACCAAGGCAAACTCTAAAGCAGAGAGCTTTCCATAAAGCATGGAATCAAATGTCCTAGCTGGGTAGCTTGAAAATATTTATCAAATTGGACATGCCCCATCCTCTCTTTTTCCAAGACCTGCATTAATTTATTCTCTCTCTCTCTCTCTCTTTTGGGCAGGAAAGCAAAAACTTTCTATTTATATATATCCTTGGGATTTGTCTATCGAGATTAAAAAGATTATGCTTTTTTAAAAATCATGACGGGTTGGATAAAAGAATGGAGACAGCATGGGTGGGGCCACAATGCAAAGTGGGTGGGACTATTCCATATCTGGGCGGGGCCTAAATATGCCAAGGTGCGTATTCAGGATAACGTTTGGATCCTCCCCTTTTTTCTTTTTAAAAAAGGTTTTCGTAAGGAGCTGTTGATGTATAAATTGGTTATAAAGGCACATATTTTTATCCTCTGCTTTCTTTCCATATTCTAATAATAATAATAATAAATTTATTTCTTAGCCGCACCCTCTCCCGAAGGACTCGGGGCGGCGTACAATAAAACACATAAAAAACAATATGGACAATACACACACAGAATAAACGAACACGCGTACATGGAGGAGGTATGAAGATAAGAAAAGACAGTTAAAACATAGTTTAAAATCCCCTAATAAAAGTCTAAAAGTCACAAAAATTAAAAAACCCGTCAGGAGCAGTGTGAACGAACTATGGTTGAGCCAGGCCAGCTACTTGGAATAGGTGCGTCTTGAGCTTTAGATACCCTTCATAACTGCAAAGCTCATAAATCATATGTCCATCCTCCCCCCCGGCCCCATTTTCAGCAAAAAGTCCATAAAGGGTTTCCAGTCACTGATATGAATGCCACTTGGATTATGTTCTGTAATTTTATTCCTGAAATCAGATAGCCTGTAACCGTGCCTGGAGGGGCTGTTGGGAGGCTTCAGACAATGAATTTGGGGCACATGTAATCCTTGAAATTAATCTCGTTTGCGCTGAAGCATAAACCAAGGTTTAGGACTCACCATGGTTTAAATCCTCTTACTAAAAACCAAAAAAGCCCAACTGGTGAAAGTTAGACTTAGGGCTGGGCGTGGAAATTCAGCATTCTCCTTCCACAAACTCAAATGCCAAAGTTAATTTAATGTAAACTTTTTAACGGCTGCATCTTTGTTTCCTCAAACCTTTAACTTCAGTTAAGGGGGCCCTGCTCTTTAGAGGTAGTCTGCCTGAACGCCGAGGATGGGTGTGTGTTACTTAGGAGTAACCCCAGCTGAGAGTGCAGGGTCAGCTGAGGCTGGTTGGTTTGGCATCGCCTTGGAACAAAAATGCCATTTATTCTGTCTTTTTATCTTTCCCAGCTACTCACAAGCCCCCCGGGAAGACTTCAGGCGGCACAGGTGAGACGCTCGCTTTCTTAAGCCTTTAAATCAGCTGTGGGTGCTCTCCCACTACAAATCCCATCCCCCCCAGCCATCGTGACCCTTGGCTTTATGGTAAGCTGGGCTAATTTGCTGGTCCCCCCCCCCCCCCCGCTTTCTTGTCAAACAACAATCCAGAAAGTTCCAAGTTCAAGCCCATTCATTTCATTTGGGGCAGAGGTGGATTCCTACCAGTTCCGCCCAGTTCAGCCGAACCGCTAGTGGTATGCCGGCATGGGTTGCAGAACCGGCACCGACCCAGGTTGGCCACACCCCTGAACCGGTTCCCCGGGCGCTGCTGTCGCCGCCGCCATCTTTTCTTGCAATTCTGCGCATGCGCAGAACGATTTCCATTGAACCGCGCATGCGTGCGCACGACCGAACGGGCAGTAACGCCGGCTAGAACCCACCCATGATTTGGGGGTATCCTCTGGCCTCTGTAACCCTGATAGTGGCCTACCTGGGAGTGGTGCGGTGGCGTAGAGGTGGCGCTCTCATCTCACAATCAGGAGGCTGTGAGTTCGATCCCAGGTAGAGTCCGATATTTCTCTCTCTGGGCACAATGGGAATATATCTGATGAAAAAGACTCCGCATTAGTGACAGGAAGGGCATCCGGCCAGTAAACACTCAGCTCCACTCAGTTGCCCAGACTCCCAACCCTCAAAGAGATGATGGGGTCATTAAAAGAAGACGACAGTGGCCTACCTGGGAGGGCGGTTGGGGGGATAAAAGGGCACACAAGAGTGTGTGTGTGTGTGTGTGTGTGTGTGTGTGTGTGTGAATGAAAATAAAAGGGAGGAGGGCGGGGGTTGCATTGCCGTACAGAGACAGTGGGCGAGGGGGTCTGGGGTCCCCTTCATGAGGTCTCCTTGATTTCCCGAGCAGGAGAACTTGACCTGATGGATTTCTTTGATTCCCCGCCGGAGAGAACCACCAGGCCTGCCAAGGCCACCACTGGCCCTTATCCCAGGAAGCCAGGTAAGGACACCCTGCTTCTGGGAAGGCTGCACGCTGGGCTGCCTCTCCTCAAGCCCTGGCAGTGGGGGGAGCCCCCCCCCCTATTCAATGGGGTGGAAATACGACTTTGGGTGGCAAAGAATTTCTTCCTTCCTTCCTCCTTCTCCTCTCCCTCCCTTTCCTCACCTCCTTCCTGTCTTAACCCCTTCCCTCCTTCCTCCCTTGCCTTTTTCTTCCCTCCCTGAATACAAGTAGACTATTTAATTGTGAATACTGCTATACATTACAAAACAACAAGGGTGACCACAGTCCACAAACCAGCTTCCAAGCAAACCCAGTGAAGCCAGAACCTCTAACGCCCAAGGAGGATTGGATCTGGTTGGAACTGGGCTGGGATCCCACCAGGGGTAGGCAGGATGTTGCACAGAGAGGGAAAGAAAAGCAGACGCTGGGGGGAAGAGCCAGGTGCCCCTTTTGCTGTTTTCCCCATGAGCTAAGAAGGTTGAGAAGGTTGAACCAGCAGCTTATCCAGCCTGTATTTGGCCTCGGTTTTCCAAAACTGCGGCCAGACCTATTTGGAAAGGGAACTGACTGGGGAGGGCTGGGCTGCGTTGGTCGCTGGGCCTGCTGGGCTGAAGGCTCCATGTTCTCCGATCTGCAGATGACGGCCACTGGAACATCCCTCACACCACCACCACCAAGCAGCCCAAAACCACCAAGCCGCCCCCCAAAAAGACGCCAGGTAATGTTTAGCCACTGTGAAACCTCTAAGGCCCCATTGGAAATCTGGGGAGGATTGCCTGCTCCCTTGGGAATCCACAGATGTGGAGGTGGGGAGGCAGAACAGGAGCTTCACCTGGAACTGGAGGAGAAGAGAACAGAGCAGGGCCAGGGTGTGTGTGTGTGTGTTAAGTGAGGGGTGTCCTCACTTGAAAAGGTCTTCTCCTTTACTAGACCTATTCTCTCTGCTTTCTCCTGTTTGGCAGGACAATGTAGAAGATCTCTGAAGATAATCCTGGGATCTGGGGAGGGAGGGATATAGATGGATGGATGCTTAGGTGGTTGATTGGTGGCTTGGTTGGATGGATGGTTGGTGGGTTGGATGATGATTGGATGGATAGAGGATGATTGGATGGATGATAGTTAGATGGATGGATGATGGTTGGATGGATGGATGATAGTTGGATGGATGGATGGATAGATAGATAGATAGGAGAAGACAATCTATTAGATAGATAGCCTTGGAGGATTTATATATATATGTTTTCCTGACATTCAATCTGGTTTATATAAAAGCCTTCACCAACTCTGACCCTCACCATGTAGAGCTGTTGGCTGCAAGGCCTGGTGTTCTCACTTGGCTGAGATCTTGGTGATGATTTGGAATTCAAGAGACCTGGAGCCTAGCAAGTTGGGAATGGCTGGTCTTGTGTCGAGGTGGTGACCATTGCATGCATCAGATTGAACTCAAGAGGAACCAAGGGGCAAAACTATGCCTAGGAAATATTGTAGGGATTACGGGAAGCCTAGGTAGACTTCTTCAAACCTTTTTCTTACTTCTCCTAAGAGGTTAAGTCTTTCTTAGTGGAAAAGAGTGGTGAGGCCAGAAACAATAACGCCCCCAGGAGCTGATCTGCTAATTTTATAGGGAAAGACCCCATGGATCTCGACTTGTCCGATGCTTTTGATGACCAAAATGACAGACGCCATGGGGGTGGACCGCCTAAAGGAAATCCTGGTGGAGGTATGTTGATCATTCTTCTTTTGGTTGGCCAAGAGAGATTTCTACACCCTCCCTTCTCTCTCCCTATATCTGCTGCAGTTTGGGGGGGAGAACAGTAGCCAATGGGAACCCAAATGTCTGCTCATCTGGTAGGTCAAGACTGTGCATTTTTGATCAAGTAAGATGGTAGCAGCTCTTGTAGGTGAAGAAACTGAGAAGAAACCGAGGACAGTGGTGGAAACGTCTGCAGAGAAGAAAAGAGAGTCAGAATAGTCAAGATGGTGATGGCTACCACCTCTGTTATATACAGAGCTTCAGTTACGTCATGGTGGCTTCCATCTGCACCGACCTCCCTGCGGACACTCCGGGGAAAGTTGGTTCCCATCAAGCTGATGGAAGAGGTGGTTGGATGACCAAGAGATGATGAACCTAATGGGACCTGTTGACGGAATCAGATTGAGGATGGACAAAATGGTTTCTCAACCTTGGTCACTTCGAGACATGTAGACTTCAACTCCCAGAATTCCCTAGTCAGCATGACATTCTGGGAGTTGAAGTCCACATGTCTTGAAGGGCTCAAGATGGAGAAGCACAGCTCCAGAGGGGTGTAGATTTTGCGGTAGAAGGAAAGTGCTCTGCCCAGGCATCCGAAGCCGAAGGAGCTAGTAGTATTCATCCATCACCCCCCATCCCTTTGTGTTTGCTTTTCCTAATTAGATACAGAGAGTTCTCAACTTACGACCATAATGCATCCTGCCCAATACAGGGGTTAAGCCATGATGGTCATAAAGCAGCTTCCGTTTGCTGCTCTCATTAAGCAAACCCAATGGTCATTAAGTTGAACCAATTGTTCACTATTTTTGGTTTTGTAAAAAACTAGAAGTTTAAAGGCCAGTTCTGGGTAAAAATGCTGTAAAATGAAGTCATGTGTATGGAATTTAGCAATCGGACATAAATCCAAGGACCCCTGTGAATCTTTGGAGGAATGGTTGAAAAGAGAACAGCTTCTGGCCCCTGGAATGTTAGGATGGATGGATGGGTGGATGGACGGATGGACGGATGGATAGATAGATAGATGATAGAAGATAGAAAATAGACAAGACAAAGACAGATGATAGAAAGAAAAAGTATCAAAGATAGAAAATAGACACCAACAAGATAGAAGATAGATAGATAAATATAAGTAAACAATGATAGATAGATGTTAGATGGAAGATTAGATAGATAGATGGATGGATGCAGGTTGTTTTATTGCTCCAGGTTGAATTCTCGCTTTCCCGTGTGTCTAAACCAAGCCCTGCTATTTCCCATGATCAGTTAATGAATAAAGAATCCTGTTCCAGGCTCCAAAGGTGGAGATAGAAGAGGTGGAGATTCTGGTAAGGGGTTTCTCCTTGGCTTCCGAGCTGCTCTCTTTCCTCTGTCCCAGCTGATTGCCTTTGCTCGCCTTTCTCTCCTACGTCCAGTCGCTAAAAAGAAAGATTACCCTCCCATCTCCTGTCTAACCAACTCCCTGGGAACGAGAAAGAAGGGGTCTACTTGGACCCCTGGGCCCATTTGGCCTCGTGAATCAACCTTTCTCCTCCTTTCCTTCCTTTCACTCCCTCCCCTCCAGGGGTGGGATTCAGCCGCTTCGGACCGATTTGGGCGAACCGGAAGTGGACATTTTAATTAGTTCGGAGCAGTGGTGAAATGCAAAGTTTTTTACTACGGGTTCTGTGGGCGTGGCTTGGTGGGCGTGGCAGGGGAAGGATACTGTAAAATCCCCCTTCCCTCCCCACTCCTGGGGCCAGCCAGAGGTGGCATTGGCCGGTTCTCCAAACTACTCAAAATTTCCGCTACCGGTTCTCCAGAACCTGTCAGAACCTGCTGGATTTCAGCCCTGGTTTGGAGAACTGGCAAATACCACCTCTGATTGGCCCCACCCTCCTCCTCCCCCGCCGTCCCCTGTCCTCATTCCCTTCTTTTTTAGCTCAGCAGAGAGGATTGCTGCACCCCAGCTGAGCTAAACAACAACTCAGCTCACCAGGCTGATGCCGAGGGAGGGCTCTGAGCACTGAGCACAGGCTCCAAGCGCTCCCTAGGAAAATAGTGGAATCCCACCGCTGCACACACACCCCCCCCCCCCCCAATTTCTCTGACCTGCTTCCAGAAAAGTAGAGTTGCAGGTTTTGTAGGAGATCAGTGTCCCACTTGCCAGATTTCCCCATGGAAATGTTTCCTTCCTCAACGGATATTCACTCCCCACTCCACTCCACACACGCACAAATCCCTCCGTCCCTAAAAACAAATACATACAACAAACTGGACTGTTATATTTCTTGCATGAGATTGTTCCAGCAATTGCTTTTCCCCCCAACTAACTGTTACCAATGCATGGGGTTAATTCTCTCTCCACTCTAACCTGCTAGAAATCCTCATACAGGCTGCCAGTTCCTGCTAGGATTGGTGGTCAGGGATGATGGGATCTGGGCAGGACAAGAAGCAACGGGTGGAAACTAATCAAGGAGAGAAGCAACTGAGAACTCAGGAGAAACTTCCTGACAGTGAGAACAATTAATCAGTGGAACAGAAGTTGCCTCCAGAAGTTGTGAATGCCCCAACACTGGAAGTCTTTAAGAAGATGCTGGAGAGCCATTTGTCTGAAGTGGCTTAGGGTTTCCTGCCTAGGCAGGGGGTTGGACTAGAAGACCTCCAAGGGTCTCTTCCAACTCTGTTATTCTATTCTATTCTATTCTATTCTATTCTATTCTATTCTATTCTATTCTATTAACAAAGATGATTAGGGGACTGGAGGCCAAAACATATGAAGAACAGTTGCAGGAACTGGGCATGACTAATCTAGTGAAGAGAAGGACCAGGAGAGACAGGATAGGAGTCTTCCAATATTTGAGGTGCTGCCACAGAGAGGAGGAAGGGGTCCAGCTATTCTCCAAAGCCCCTGAGGGCAGGACAAGAAGCAATGGGTGGAAACTAATCAAGGAGAGAAGCACCTTAGAACCAAGGAGAAATCTCTTGACAGAACAATTAACCAATGGAATGATTTATCTCCAGAAGTTGTTGGTGCTCCCATCACTGGAGGTTTTTGAGAAGAGATTGGATAACCATTTGTCTGAAATGACTTAGGGTTTCCTGCTTTAGCAAGGGGTTGGACTAGAAGACCTCAAGGTCTCTTCCAACTATTCTATTCTATCGCTACTCTACACTACTGTATTCAATATTCTATTCTATTCTGCTCTCCTCTACTCTAAAGGAGCATCTTCAATTATATGAAATGTGCCTTGAGCCAGAGCCTACAAAGAGTGAAAATAAAACAGTAAACATTCTGGGGTTAAAACATTTCACTTTTTAAACAAATCTATTATTTTGCACTTCTGGATTTAGATTAGATAACAAATAACATCAGATCAATCACTTTTATAACTTTTGTTCCAGCCAATAACTCCTTTACTAGCCCCCTACGCAAACATCTAAGAATTATTTTTCTTCTTGAATGCAGTCCTTTTACTCCTGGCTAAAATAAAGGGGTGGGGAGGGTAAATTTGGTGAAAGAGTGCTTAAAAAATGTGGGATTTTAAATAAGCGGATTTTACTTGGACCTCCTCAGGGATTTCGGATGATGACCTGATTGGAATCGTGGATGAAGGAGGTTATCAGCCTGATAAGAAAAAAGGTGAGTTTCTACCTACTCGTTTGATTGTAGTGGACCATCAGGACTATTATGGAGTTGCTGTTGGCAACATCTGGAAAGCTGTAACTTCAGCTACAGTTTATAGTTGTCCCAAAGGGGCTTTTTCAGGAGGCAACTGGACTTTTTTGTTTTTTTCTTCTGAAGTCCTCAAAAGAAAAAAACCAAGAAAATACACTTGCCTCCTGAAAAAAGCACCATTGGGATAACATGACCTGGAGGACTGAGAATCTTTACAGACTTTTAAGTCCTCAATAGCTAAATCCTCAATTTAAAACCTCAACTGGCGGCTAGAATTCCTGGTTGCCAAGCCCCCAAATTTCGATTAGAATAAGAGAGTTGGAAGGCACCTTGGAGATCTTCTTCTAGCCCAACTCCATCTACGTGGATGCTGCAAAACCTTCTTTAAAGGATTTCCAAGCCCAGAAGATTCGGGGATCTCCTGCTTTGGGGGATCTAGCTTGGATTCTGAGCTGGAAAGAATGCAGAAAAGAACAACGAAGGGGATGAGGGTGCTGGAAGGCTGAAAGATGGGGAGAACGGTTGCAGGAATCGGGCGTGGTAGTCTAGAGAAAAGAAGGGCGGGGAGTGACATGAGAGCAGTGATCGAAGGCGAAGAAGAGGGGCTGAACCTGTTCTCCAAAGCACCTGAAAGTGCGACAAGAAACAAGGGATCAACCAGAAGACCCCCAAGGTCCCTGCCAACTCTGTTAACTTCTCTACAGTGCTATGGTGCCGCAATGGGGAACCTATCACATGCGTGCCCAAAGTGGCACATGGCGCCATGTCACCTGGCACGTGTAGCCTTGCCTGTTTTTTTCTTCTGGGTTTCTGGTGCGTTTGAGCACGCAACGATCAGCTGCCCTTCGCGTGTGGGGCAGATCCGGAAACCGATGTGCCCATGTGCATCAGCCAGATGATTGTCGGGTGCGCATGCGCAGCTGAACCCGGAAGTTTGGCTTCTACACAGCGCGGCCCCGACGAGTGCGCGCGCACGCATGCGATGCTTCCGTGTGAACCTTTCAGCACTCGGTGCCAAAAAGGTTTGCCATCACGGCTACAGGGTCTCCTGCTTGAGCAGTGGGTTGGACTAGAAGACCTCCAAGGTCCCTGCCAAGTCTGTTCATTTGCTGTTGAATGCCGTGGGATCCGATGGGACGGGGAAGGAGTGAAACTTAAGGCACGCAGGTGTAAATAAGGTGCTTTTGTTTCTCTTTAGATGCGCCAGATCGTAGGCATTCCTTCACTGGTGCTGAGCAGACCACAAAGGGCTCCTTCTTCCGAGCCACTCAAGGGTTTTCCTTCTCCAATTAGAGAATGGAGTGTGGGGGGGGAGGGAGGGGGAGGAAATTACTGCTTATGCTGCAGCGGGGAGAAATGTGCAGACAAAGCGTTCATTTCTCTGCAAACCGCACCCACTTTCTTGAATGCGCACGAGGCTAAATTTATAATCAATCTCATTTATTGCTCCTGACGCAGCAGCGGCTTAATTAATACGAGGGCCAGCCGGATGTCTGCGCGGGGCTGCAATTTGCAGCGCATTCGGTTCGGCAACTTCAAGTGCCTCCGTCGACATATTAGGAGATAATTAAAATGGCCCCGGGATTGATTAATTGATTATTTATCTATTTGTTTAGCTCGGCACCCCCTGGGCGGCTTGAAATTGGCTTTGGAGAGGACTGGGGAGGGGGGAAGCAAGCGGTTGGGGGGCTTCTCCCTGCCAGTCGTCCCTCTTGCTTTCAACTCCGAAGTGTAAATCAGTTGTATGTCAAGGGGATGATTTGGATGGAGGGGAAAGTAGGGCAGGCGTGTCCAGATTCTACTCTTCGCTTAACGAACTGTGGCCAAAAAAAAAAAAATTGTAACCATCTTGACTCATTGAAGGACCACATTGCTTAGGGATGTAAATTCTGGTTCTGATTGTGGTTGTAAAAGTCAAGGACTTTCCCGTCCCTGTTCTATAAACTGGAGAAGATCCATAACTTGTTTCAGATTTTTAGGGTGCCTCTTCATAAATGTCCCGCGTTCCCTGTTAGTTACGGGTGACTGATCCCTTGTTGTTTGTTCTTCTGCCTAGGAGACAGTGACAATGATTACAATAACGGTAAGTGACAATCTTGTGCTTGTGACAATCTTGGAGCCAAGCTGGAAACGGGGGAAGATTTCCCTTGAACTCTGGCCTTTGGAGGTGTCCCTTTTAAGCCCCTTTCTTGGTCTTTCCTGGGCATCAACCTCCAGAAATGGCTTTTAGCAGAGTCTGACCGAGGGGTGAAATTCGGCAGGTTCTGGAGAACCAGTAGCAGAAATTTTGAGTAATTCGGAGAACCGGCCAATACCACCTCTGGCTGGCCCCAGAGTGGGGAGAGAATGGGGATTTTGCAATAGCCTTCCCCTGCCACGCCCACAGAACCTGTAGTAAAAAAAAAAAAGAATTTCACCACTGCCTAAAAGTCTGTAGAGATTCTCAGTCATCCAAAAAAAATTGCAGGCTGCAGGAACCGTTTCTACCACTCAGGTGATCCGGAGGACCCATAAACCTCCAAGTCCTTCAAGGACCCTCTAAAAGGATGACCAGCTGTCTGCAAGGAGCACCAAGCCTTCCTTCCCCACGATCCTGCCAGAGCTGAAGAAGCTCCTTGGATGAGAAGAAAAATGTATTTCAAAGAAAAATCAAGAAAGTCCAGTTGCCTCCTGGGGAAAAAAAACACCTTTGGGGCAGCCATGAACCTGGAGGACTGAAAATCTCTACAGAGGTTGGGGAAGGTTGCAGAAGTCGCTCTATTCTCCTGAGCATCAGCGTAGCATCCCAAGGAAAGGCGTGGTGGAAGAGAGATGTGGCAGGAACGGAGAAAAAAAATCAGCCGGGACTTTCAATAAAACATCTAGGATGCAGGTCACCATGAGTAACGGCCTCTCCGCTTCCACTTCTACAGGTGCCCTGGTGGAAACCGGGACAATTGCTGGCATTGTCAGTGGCCTTGCCATGGCCTTGATCGGCGCGGTCAGCAGCTACATCTCCTACCAGCAAAAGAAATTCTGCTTTAGCATACAACGTAAGTGTCTCTACCCCACCCTTGCAGGAGACCCACCAGGACTCTCTAGGAAAGCCGACAAAGACAGCCTTCCGTGGGGGAGGATATTTGCAACACAGGGTTGAAACGAGGGAGGGGTCCTTGGTGTTTTTTGAGCTTTGGTGGTTTTCTTGCAGACGTTTCATGACCAAACTAGGTAACCTCATCAGTGCTGATAGGCTTCCCAACCAGTTAGCCTCTCAGTTCAGTTCCACGGCATGCAGGGACCCCTTGAAGGTTCTGCTTTCTGGGGCTGCAGTGAGATTTCAGCCTGGTTGGCCTCGAAGGAAGCAACTTGAACGGAGGTTGCAGCTTGTTGAATTCCTGAAGGGCCCCAGTGGCTCCTCCTTCCGTCGCCTGAGGGGGGCCGGGAGGGGGTGAGACTGGCTGGCCCAGTTCAGTCCATCCAGTGCCTGGTCCAGCCAAAGTTGGGAAAGATCCCTTCTTCTGAATTGACTCTTTCACCTTGGGGAGCAACGCTGCAATCACCTGGGTATAAAAGTGTGAGAACCCATTCAGCGGAAGGAGAGACCTTTGGCAGATCCCTGTGGATGGTCGCAGGAAGGGGGAGGACGTCACCCTTTTCCTGCCACTTTCCATTTTTAGCAAAATGTCACAAAGAGGAGTGAACCAGAGTCGGTTGAACGAGCAGAATAAGTCCAGAGAAACATGATGGAGTTATTTTTCCATTCATTTATCTAACCCCTGCGGTGCTTTCAGCCGCCATATTGAGGGGAGAAAACGAGCATTGTGGTTGCTTGCAAAATGGAAAGATCTATCTACCTACCTACCTATCATTCTCTCTATCTATATATAAAATCTCTCTCTATCATTCTATCTATCTATCTATCTATCTATCTATCTATCTATCTATCTATCTATCATCATCTATCTATCTATCATCTATCTATCATCTCTCTCTCTCTCTCTCATCACAGAATCGGAAGAAATGAAATGTATACACCTATAATAAATACAACGGAAAAGGAAATTAAACATAGGGGTAGATCTTTGTACATGTGAATGTGTTCTCTGTATGTGCATGTAGAAATCCACACTCTTCAGATGGAACATCCTTAGGTCTGGAAAAGTGTTTGATAAAGGAAGCAGCGCAAATGCCCCGCAAAAGGCAACAGGAAATTAGAGTTAATTATAACGGAGGATTAATTTCAGCCGTCAGACGTGGCATGCTGGGATAATGTCAGACTTTGGATGCATGGCAATGTGCGCGGCGGCTCCTGAAGGGACTTTTTTTCTAATAGAAATGGCATAAAACAAGCCTCTCGGCTGGATTCACACGTGGCATTTTGGATGCCCCATTTTGGCCCGTTTTAATGGCAGAAGCAAATGATGGATGAGATTTAATTATCATCCTGCCTCCAGGTTTCAGCTCAGTTTCTCCCAAGGGTGGTCCAACCCTGATCTTAAGTCGTTGGATCAGTTCGACATTGGTGGGGGGGGGAGGGGGGAACAGGAATGCAAATATTTTAAAGGAAGAAAGAGCGAGGGAGTTGGTGCTAGAAACGGTTTAGGTGAGGTTGGGACGAGGCTATCAACTCCTGTAGGCCATGTTGGGCATCCTGATTCACCAACATCTGGAGGTCCCATGAATTCCTCACCTGTTTTGGTGTGTTCCAAGGTGGAGGTTTAAAAATGCAAATAACATCAGAGAAGGAGAACCAGAGCACAAAAATGCTGTTTAAAATCCAAACCTCTACCTAGAATAGAAGAGAAGGGAAGAGAAGAGAGAATGGAATAAATAGAGAAGAGAAGATTGGTATAAATAGAGAATAGAATAGAATAACAGAGTTGGAAGGGACCTTGGAGGTATTCTAGGCAGGAAACCCTACACCACTTCAGACAAATGGATATCCAACATCTTCTTAAAGACTTCCAGTGTTGGGGCATTCACAACTTCTGGAGGCAAATTGTTCCACTGGTTAATTGTTCTATCTAGTTTGACTTTTACTCAGGAGTATCCCATTTTTCTCTCCCCATTAGATGCAGCCATCTAAAAGGGATTCAGTCTTAGAAATCAGGGGGAGGCAGCCTATTTCAGAATTCTTTCGGCGCTATCTTGGCGTTGCCTCTCAGGGCTTATTAGACATGTCCTCCTGTTTTCTTGCTCTGAGCTTCGGCCGTCTCACCACCTCTGTGCCAGTTTTAATTTTTGGTGTCAAATCTCTTCTGCTCTTGGCTATTTTTAGAGGGCCTGAATGCCGAGTATGTGAAAGGAGAAAACATGGAAGCAGTGGTGACCGAAGAGCCACAAGGTGAGTGAGTGACCCTGTGTGTGTGTGCGTGCGTGCGTGTCCTTAAGGTCACACTGGGTCACAAGGGGGATGCACTCTGTCCCAGCTTTGCGGTGACAGCTCATCCGAGCCTTCCCCAGACTCCAGGACTGGCCCATGTTCCTCCCCCATCTCCTCACTGTCCGAATCTGCTGGAGGGCCACCAATGACCAACAGCATCCTCCAGAGCAACTGAGGACCAGACCAAGTGGGCTTTTCTACGACTGAAAAGCAACGGATAGAATGCAAATGGCTTAGATGAGGGAATAGAAGAGGAACGTATCAAACTTGCAGATGACACAAAGCTGGCAGGAATAACCAGCACCCCAGAAGACAAGCTCAGCATCCGAAAAGATCTTGACAGACACAAACAACGGTCCCTGCCCAACAACATGGAATTTAAGGTGGAGAAAATCAAGGTTTACACCTAGGCGGAAAAAAACCCCAAAGGTATCAAAGGACAGATTAGGGAAAGCCTGACTCAGAAACAGGAACGGTGAGAGGGACCTTGGAGTCTTCGTGGACGATCCCTTAAACAAGAGCCAGCCACGCCCGGCAGCAACCCCCCAAAAAGCTAACACAATCCTGGGCTGTATAAACAGAGGCCTAGAATCAAAATTGCACCAAGTTGTTATCAGGACCGCTTTATAAAACCTTTGTAAGGCCACGTCCGGCACCCAATTTTGGACACCACGTTACAAAACAAGATGTTGAGAATTTGGAAAAAGTGCAAAGAAGAGCAACGAAGACGGTTAAGGGCTGGGAGACAAAAACACAGGAAGAACGGTGGCAGGAATTGGGGATGGGCAGGCTGGAGAAAGGGAGGACTGGGGGGTGGGGGACATGATAGGAGTGTTCCAGTATTTGAAGGGCTGCCACAAGCGGTGGGGGTTGGAGTACAAGACCCCCAAGGTTACTTCCCATCAGTGGTGGGATTCACTTAGCTCCACTACGGGTTCGCACATGTGACGGCTGCGCAGAAGGTCGCACATAATGTTGGGGTCAGAGGTGGGTTTTGACCGGTTCGGCTGAAACGGTAATAACAAGGCGGCCTGGTAGTAACTTTTTGCCCGCCGAAGCGGCAGGAAATCTGACAGCAACCCACCCCCTGGTTGGGGCGGAAGGGTGGGCGGAGCCTCCAGCCGCCACCGCTACCATTTCGCCTGAACGGGTGAGAAGTGGCAAAATGCCACCTCTGCTACTCTGATTGATTGATGAACGTGGCTTTGTATATCTGCGGGGAGTTTGTATGTTTCTTATTTTCCTGCAAGAGCAAACTAAAATGTTCTCTTTTTTCCCTTCCCTAGTGAAATACTCTGTTCTTGAGCCACAGACAGCAGAAGCTCCACCGCCTCAAGAAAACGCAAAAGTCTGAAATCTCGGCCCTTCCGGCTTAAAAACAAAAAAAAGAACCAATTGTTGGCAAAAAAAAACAAACACAAAAACACATCGCACACACACACACACGCGCGCACACACATCCACATTCCTCTCACACAATTTGTAATTTAGCTTTGAACAAAACGTTAGATTTGGATTCCAAAGCGATTTAAATGCGCATTCCCCCCTGACTAGGGCAGGCTTCTTACTTGTGGTAGGCTTGTAGACTGGTTGAAAAAAAAAAAGAAATAATGATGATGATGATGTTTTTTCGGGTTTGATTTTTATTTTTTGTTTTGTTTTTTTTAATTTTTTAATATATCACTTCGTGAAGAGTCGTAGGTTTACATCGCCATGGGTCACGTCCGAGGTTTGATCAGGTGGAATATGAAATGCAGAGGTTCTTCCAAGCGGTTGTTTCATCGTAGAATTAGCCGTGTCCATGAATGACGTTTTGATGGGACGGGGTTGGGGAGGGAAAGAGGCGGCAGCAAAGGTAGCCAGAGACCAGGGGGGAGAACAGTTGAAGTGCCTGTAGGTGACCAACCCGAAATAAAGCAGGTGGAGAGCTTTAGCCAGGTTTCGGCTCTTGGTTCCACCTAGAGGTCCCTCCAGATCCTGGTGAGCTCTTTGAGGAGATGGGCTTCGAGACAGAATTCAAGAACTGAGAAGAGACTGTGGCCCCACAAAATTGGGCTCCATTTCAGCTAGGAACCATCTGCAGTTGTTGTTTGGCTTTGAGGAGGACCAGGGATCCTGTGTAAATACACGGCAAGAGGCTAAAGGGGGAATTGAGCCTCACTGAGCTGCTGACTGCCAAAAAGGGCTCTTCCCCCCCCCCCCCACTCACTGCGGTTCGTTTGGACAGATTGCGTGGGCTTCTGGCTTCTCTGTGGTGGTTCTCCAACTTTGCAGAGGGGCTCCAAAGGTTGAATTTGAGAGAGCTTGAGGATGGACCGAGGGGGCGCGTTGATCCATCTGCGCACCCATTCCTGTACATTCCTGTTCAGTCTGGAAGGGATGAGACATCCAGAGCAGCACAGAATGAATGGGCTAAAATCCAGAAAAAGGGAGAAGGGTTTTGGTTCGGGAAAACACCAGCGACGGTTATGTTGAAACGTTGCACCTTCAGGTTTTCACGGTCTGCTGGTCCGAACGTTTCTCCAGTAGGTGTTTTAGGGGCCTGTCATCACATCCCACCGATTCGCACTTTGGGCCTGGGGTTCCCCAGGGACCTCCATGGGAGTTTTCAGGTGGAAGGTGGGCCACTGTGTTTACTTGAAGGTTTTTTTCAAGGAGAGGAGAAGGTTCTGGCCACTTGAGCTCTTTCCCTGGATGGAGCCCAGCTTTTAGAAGCTCCTCCTGTTTGTGCCTCCTGGGACATCGGAAAGCCTCCCGGTCCCTAGGAAAGCCGAGAAGACGACCAGGTGGAGCTGAGCCAAGATGGGCTCCCTTGGGTGGGACCTCTCCTATTGGCCACCATCTGTTCCCAACAAGTAGCACAAGGTTGCTTTCTTATCTCTGGGGAGGTGAAACCGTCCCTTCAGGGTAGGATTGCCACCTGGGTCCTCCATCCTGTTCATATCAAACCAGCTGAGCTGCTCTTCCCGCTGTGCCTGTAGTACAGTCATTTGTTGGGCTCACATTTCCTTGCCTTAACTCAGGGGTCGGCAACCTTAAACACTCCAAGAGCCACAAAGGTCCTAACCGGAAGCCCCCCGTTCAATTCTGGAGCCGACCGGAAGTCTAGTTTCCCACCACAGAGTCTCCTCCTAGCGCGGCGTCCATTTCCCCCTACCTGTCCTAACCGAAAGCCCTATCAACTGTGGAGCCACAGCAGAGGGATGAAAGAGCCGCAGGTTGCCGACCCCTGCCTTAACTAGAAACCACCAGGGAGTCCAAGGAATGGTGGTGAGATGCCTGCTACTGTTCATGGTCTCCTTTTGGTTGGCTCACTCATAGCTCTACACCAGGGGTGTCTAACCTTGGCCGCTTCTAAGACTTGTGGACCAACTCCCAGAATTCCCCAGCCAGCGTGTCTTAAAAGCGGCCAAGGTTGGACACCTGCTCTACGCAGCGGTGCAAACGGGGATTCCCAGGAAAAGGCCACATGGCTGCCTGTTGTCACTCTTTCCCAGATCAAACCTCAATCTCTGGTTTGTCTTGAATTTAGCTGGATCCCAGTTATTATGGGATGTGTGAAGGTTGTGAAGCCAGGGGATTTTCTAGCCTTATTTTGGGAGAATTTTGATTAACAACTACTATCGGTGTTAGCCCAGGGGCCCAGCAACAGCCCTGCCTTGTGGAGCTGAGCGAGAAACGAACTTGAATGTTGGCCCACGTTGGTCTTTCTCGACCTCAGTCCTGTTAGCCGTGCATTTCACCATTGTAGCAAAGTGTACATTTTCACATGCAAGATTAGGTTTTTTTTTTTTAAAAAAATATCTCTTTAGTGCATGTATCGGTCCATGATATGTATTACATGGTGTTGGGGGGTGGAAAAATTGTGGGTGAAATACCTAATTTCAGATTTCATTTACAAACAAATCCTGTGTGATGTTTGTAGGGGGACTTTTCTGGTAGGGTTTCAATACGGGAATCATCGGAGCTAGAGGAGAGCTACGTGGTGTGGTCAAAAAAACACCAGGTGATGGTCTCGGTGCGTAAAAGAACGGACAGAACTTCAAATGTGCTAGCGTGCCTTCCATACCTATGTTTTTTGACCACATTTCGTGGACCTACCAGAGCAAAGACTTTGTTGGATTGAGGCCTGTTGAACCTTCTGTAGATGATGCTGTGTGTTGAGGAGATTTCTGGGTGGGTCTCTTAATGTCAGGAGCACTTCCAGCTGTTATCTATAGGGGCTTAAGGAAATTTTGCCCCGAGACCCTCATCTTCATCCATGATGGGGGTGACTCCCATGGTTTTCAGCGGAGTGTCAAAATGCTAGGCCAGATGTTGGTGGGAATTCCTTCTGCTTTGGTTAGGCTTCATAATCTGCAGTCCACAAATATGATGACCTTTAATGAAGTATGTATATTTTGGATGTAATAAATTCTCTTATCTCACCCCCCATCTCCTAATTTTATTGTCTTTTGAGACTTAAAATTAAGACTTGGAAGGCCAACATGGGGCAATCAGAGGAGGACGGCAGCTTATTTAAGGAAGCCGCTAAGATGACTTCTCTTTGGAGGGATTCTCCTATGAAGGACTCGCAGTTTGACCAAGAGCTATTTAGGAAAATAATTGTGAAGGTTTCCCATTTTTGAGGTGGCCTAAATTTTGTAGAGCAGAGAAATCCAAGGTGAACTCAACCACACAGAGGAATCTACATCACGGCCTCTTTCCGACTACCGTCTCTCTTTTTAAAGAAAGATAAGTCAAGTACATCAAACATTAGACTAGGGTTATAGTGATGCATCTTTAGATAAAATAGTGGGGAAATGGTGGCTGTACTTGGACTAGAAATCATTTTTTCTCACCTAGATGGAAATATTCTTTTTTCTTTTCTTTTCTTTCTTTTTGGCCAATTATGGAGAAACGTTTATTGTAGGTGTAAAATTGTCTGTTTCGTTGTCTTTCTATTACTGTCCTGCCACTGATCTACATCTTGAAATACTGTGCCTCGGAACAGTTTTGCTACTACCCACATCGATGTTTGGGGAAAAAAAAGGGATGTATTGCAGATCCTACAAACAAAAGAAAATAATAATAATAATTTAAAAATTGTCCCGAGTGTTACGTTAAGGGAAAAAAAAAAAACAGCTACCAGGGTTTCAAGATGTGGCAGTTGATCAACCTGTGAGGTACTTCCTTTCCCCAGAGTCTTTTTGTATGGATTTGGTAAATGGTTATGCCTTAATGTAAATTTTAGATAGTCCAGCGGAAGGGAGGTATTTGTAGAATACAATTCAACGTCAGGTACAAAGAGCAACAATGACTGTTATTGCCTCCCCAGACCCCGATTAAAAGCATCGTCTTCCCCAGAAGTCAAGAGTTAAGTTCTTGTGCCCTGATTTAGTTATTTCCCTGAGCAACCATGGCCCAGGTAGAAGTCTCCATGGGGCTCCTGTCTCCAGGCCACCAAGGCGTAGGATGAAAGCCCTACCTGGTTGCCTTTCAGACCTTCAGAAGTCCTACTGTGGAGCAGGAGAGGTTTACCAGCTGGGTCTAGGCCAGGGATGGCAAACCTTTTTGGCATCAAGTGCCAAAAAAGGGAGCACTTTGTGTGTGTGCACACAATGAGTATGCGCGTGAGGCCTCATCTGAGACGCGACCAGGAAGAGCAGCCAAAGGGCATGCGCATGCCAGAAAATGAACTTCTGGTTTGTGGCGCGCGCATGTTCTGTCGAAATGTAACTTTTTTCATTGGTTGAATTGTCCCTTGGGGCATTGACCATGATGAGTTGGCCTGTGGCACATTGTTACCCTGTACCAACTCTGTTGCCCTTAAAACACCCAAGGTTGGAACAGAGGAAAAACCCCATGTTGAAGATTATACAATTGAGCCTGAGATTTTGCACAAGAAGACGATTGCATTGACCTGTTGGGGGGGCATTCTTGGGAAAATTGAGA
This sequence comes from Natrix helvetica, assembly GCF_964273705.1. Lineage (NCBI taxonomy): Eukaryota > Metazoa > Chordata > Lepidosauria > Squamata > Natricidae > Natrix > Natrix helvetica. The sequence continues at coordinate 21,668,803 of NC_138562.1, read as the reverse complement.
GATTCCAGGGAATCAACACTGAAGGGTCTTTTGCACGCAAAAAACCCTATGCGCTCCTTCACAGAACTCTGAATCTCTTTCCCCCGCTGGGGTATTCTGTCCATTGTCTGTATATTCAACCAACAGTATGTTTGGGTTTTTTCCTGGCTAACTTCTCGGTAGCAGTGCCAGCTGTGTTGTACCGCACCTCCGGGGAAAGCAGGAGTGTGTGCGGGTCCATTTCCGTTTTTCTACTCTGCTTTTTTTTTTATATTGGTAATTAAAACGATCCGCGAGCTGAAAGGTTGCATCACGTCACCGTAGCCAGATGTTGAGAGCAGGACAAATAACAGGCGTTTGAAGTCTTCCACCAGGCCAAAGATGTATATATATATATGTAGAGACCACATATCGTGCCCTGAATTTATATGCAACACGTGTTCTTGGAAGTTAAAACGAGACATCTTAATTAAGAGAAGAAAACGGTTTCCTGTTAGGAGAAAACGTAGGAGGGACTTTAGCCACTTCTACTTTTTAAAAAGAACTGGCTTAGATTTTTTACCTTTCTCTCCTTCTCGTTTGGAATGTCTTTTCTTTCTTTTTTTGTGGCAAATACGGACCGGTGTCGGTTGTCGCTTTTTCATACAACTGGCAGGAAACGGTTCGCTCGTTGTCCAAGTCTCTGCTGCGGTAGGAAGTAGCGTTCATCCGAAAGGATAGAAGCGAAGAAGCAGAAAAGCTAGAACAAAAGGAGAGAGGAAAAATGGGAAAGGAAAAAAAGGAAGAGATGAGTTCAAGAGACGACCGATTCAAAGAGGAGATGGCATATCCAAAGAAGCGAAAGCTTTTTTATTTTTAAAGCAATACATACGTACCGTTGGCTAATACAGAAAGGATCTCTGCCCCAGTTGAAAATTGCTGGTTGTATTGTCTAAAAAAAAGTTTAAGAAAAAGTTAAGAAAAAAGGCAGACTCATTTTGCTAAAGTGCATATAAGAATTATTATGGGGGATAGCTATCCGAACTTGAATGCTGAAGTACAAACTGGGAAAAAAAAAACTAAAATAAATGGGGAAAAAAATGACTTGTAAACAAAAACTGTGTCTTTGTGTCACCTCTCTGGGTGCATTTCGCCAATGCACAGCCTACTTTTCTCATGCAAGGATACATATATCTCTCTATATATATATCCGTCTACACACACACACATACACACTAGCTGGATACTTGTGCTACGAAGCCCTGTGATTGGGCCAGCCCACAGACCGAATGAGTCACACACTGACCACACCCACATAAGGCAACTGGCAGTTGGAACAGAGTTCTTTTCAGGTGGGGAGGGGGGAGTAGAACGTCTATCTCCTTAGCATCGATGCCTGTTAATATAATACTGTATTAAAAATACTGTTGATCTGATGATCATTTTGAAAACTCTTTTCTTAACAAGCACCTAGAAGCCAAGAGAAACATAGGTGTCAAATTTCAAGTGTGAAGGCTTTACAGTTGTGGAGATTTCGTGATGAGTGAGTGGTATTTGGCTTTTATATACATAGATTCTTATGCTCTTAAAGAGATGCAGGGAGTTCTCGACTTACGACAGGTCATTTAGTGACCAAAGTTAGAACGGCACTGAAGAAAAGTGACTCAGGAACTGTTTTGCACCCGTAACAAACACTGCAGGCTCTCGCAGTCAGGGGATCTAAGTTTGGAGGCTTGGCAACTGGCCCCCGTTTATTTTTATATTTTATTGATTTTCCTATTAAATACATTTCTTAGTGCTTATTAAACATCGGGTTGTCTGGGAATTTCATTTGCTCCACCCCCTTGTTCCAACCATGGGTAAAATAGATTCCATATTTAATAACTGACTCACGTTTACGACGGTTGCAGCGTCCCAGGGTTACGTGATTCTCTGGCGGCCTTCTGACCATCGATGGGCAAGCCAGATTTGCTTAATATGAGCGATTTAACAAACGGCAGTGATTCACTTAACAACCGTGGCAAGGAAGGCCGTTGAAGGAGGCAAAACTCAACCACCGTCTCGCTTAGCAACGGAAGATCCGGGCCCGATTATGGCTGTAAGTCGAGGACTGCCTGGTATTCCCTTGGCTGCAAAACTTTACTTCCGTGTCAAAAGGACACTGTCGTAATAAGAGGCAGGGGGAAATGTTTTGCGAGGAAGGGGGGGGCACCGTGTTTGTACGCTGTCACGACAACTATTGTATCACAAATTTCCTGACAGTGAGAAAAATTAACCAGCGGAAAGACCTGCCACCAGAAATCATGAATGCTCCAACAACTGGAAGTTTTTAAGAAGAGACTGGACAATGCTTTGTCTGAAAGGGTTTCCTGCCTGAGTAGGGGGTTGGACTAGAAGACCTCTGAGGTCCCTTCCGACTCTTGTTAGTCTGAAAGCAAAAGTGAAGAAGGGGGCGGCGTCTGGTTAAGAATTGTGACGTCTCTTTCAATCACCGGATGTTAAGCTTTCCACCTTCCCCTCTGAGCAAGGCAGGTGGGGGGGGGGGGTTGGGGTGTTCATGTGTGGTCCTGAATACTGAAAGCCAGGAGGAGAAATTGGCTGCCATCGACCCCTTGCCCCCTCCCTCCAAACACACAAGGCTCTCCTCTGGGGAGGGAGGCTAGTCTATTGTCCTCTCCTTCCACCCCCCCCCCCCCACCCCCAGGACTGGTATAAAAGGCAGCGGAGAAAGTTAAACATCCTTCCGGGGCAAAGATGAGATTTCTGTGCCACTTTAAATGGGGAGGGGCCATTTCACTATGTAAATTTACAGAGCAAGTGAGGGTAATTTCCTAGAAATAGAATAGAATATAGAATAAGAATAAAACACAACAGAATAGAATAAAAATATAGGAATAGAATAAATATAGAAAGAGAACAGAATATAATGGAGGGAGAGAGAGAGGGAGGGGCTTTTTAAAACGTCTTTATTCAAAATATACAACTCCTATAGGAATAATAATTAAAAAAAACCCAAATCCATTTCAAAGTGCATCAAAGTCATCGGAACTGTCCCCAGAAAGACAGTGTTGGCTTCCTTCCCCTTCTCCAAGAAACCCCCAGCCCCACCCCAACCCATAGGAAGTACCAAGGGAAGCGAATGAGATTTCCCTTCTCGGACATGAAGCTTAATGGGAGAGGATTTGTCACTGGCGGGAGGCAACCCTGGAATCCCCAACTGCTTCCCGGAGCAACAGATTTCCTGCTGCAAGTTTTAACAAGGAGTTAAAAAGAGTTTGGCTATCGACTCAACGTTGTTGTTTTTTTAAAAGACAGATAAGAGAGAAATGAGCAACCACCACTCCACAGCGCGATACTGCAAGGAAATACTTTTGGCTTTACTGTAACAGACACCGAGGAAAAGGGGGAGGCCTCCCCCCATTTTACCCTCCACCCCAAATAACACCGGAGGGAGGGAGGGAGTTTCTGGCAGCAGATAACGTGTCTGTAGTAAACCTCGCGGGGCCTCGCTGGTCGGTCAGACGGAAGTGTGGACTGGGGTGACGGCGGGAGAGGAGCCCCGCTCGGAGGAAGACGAAATGGAGCGCTTTGCAGCTTCCCGCTGCAGTTCTTCCACCCTCTTTTGAAGTTCGGTTCGGATGGCGAGGAGTTCCTTCAGGTTCTGGTGAATTGGCATCTGTTGGGACGGAATACAAGCTTTGGTTGGCTTTGAAAGAGCCCAGAGTCTCCCAACTGTTCATCACTCAGCAGTCACAACTCTTAAATGAGGATCCACATTCTTAAAATGGAGGGAAGTAAGCAGTGGGGTACCACAGGGTTCTGCCTTAGGCCCACTGCTCTTCAGTAGCTTCCTAAACTAGACTTAGATGAGGGAATAGGAGGGGAACTCACCAAATTTGCAGGTGATACTAAGCTGGCAGGAATAGCCAACACCCTAGAAGGCAGGCTCAGGATCCAAATGGCTTAAGAGCACTGACTGGGAGAGGCATCGTGGAGTCTTAGTGGACGACCAGCTAAATATGAGCCAGTTGTGTGCAGCAGCAGCCAAAAAAGCCAATGCAATCCTAAACTGCATTAACAGAGGGATACAATCAAGATCAAGGGAGGTATAATAAACCCTTAGTAAGGCCACATCTGCATCCAGGTTTGGTCACCACACTTATAAAAAAGATGTTGAGACTCTAGAAAGAGTGCAGAGAAGAGCAACCAAGAGGATGAGGGGATTGGAGGCTGAAACATACAAAGAACGGTTGCAGAAACTGGGTGTGTCTAGTCTAGTGGCGAGAAGGACCAGGGGAGACAGGATAGCAGCCTTCCAATATGTGAGGGGCTGCCACAGAGAGGAGGGTGTGTGTGTCAACCTACTCTCCAAGGCACCCAAAGGCCAGGCAAGGAATAACGGATGGAAACTGATCAAGGAGAGATTCAACCTAGAAATAGGGAGAAATTTTCTGACCGTGAGAGCCATCAAACCATGGAACAGAAGTTGCCCTCGGAAGTTGTGGGGGCTTCATGACTGGAAGCTTTCAAGAAGAGGCTGGAAGGCCATCGGTCAGAAATGGTGTAGGGTCTCCTGCTTGGGTGGGGGGTTGGACTAGATGACCTCCAAGGTCCCTTCCAACTCTGTTCATCTGTATATTTATCTTTTTGGGTCAATGTCTATGGAGGCTCTGAGGCATCCAGGGAGTTTTTCCAAAAGGCAACTGGATTTTCTTGCGTTGGATAGAAAACGTTTCACTTCTCATCCACCGAGGAACTTCTTCAGTTCTGCTTTTTGGATGAGAAGTGAAAGGTTTTCAAGGAAAAAGGCAAGGAAGTCCAGTTGCCTTTTGGGAAAGCATGCCTGGGCCATCTGTGAGGTAATTTTAACCTTTCCCTTCGAAACAACAAAACCCAAACTAGGGATGATCTGTAATGGAAGCAGAGGTGGTTAAATATATATATAAAACAGACAAGAAACTAGGATAAAGAAGGGGGGAGATGCAGAGCTACAGCAAGGGAATTGCAAATTCCAACTGAGAAATGCAGCAGGCCAAATGATGGGTGGGGATTTTATTTTATTTTTAAAAATAATCTTTCCACACTTGCCCGAAGCTGAAAGAGAGAAAATTTGTGGGCTTCTCGTTGCGTGGAGTCGCCCAAGCCCAGGCATTGCAAAGCTGGCTGAGGTATATCTTAAAAGGTTGAGAAGCCTTCTTTTAAAATGTTTAGAAGAAACACTGAAATCTCTTTGCTGATTTGGAAATCACAAGGAAGGGAAGGTTAACCCCCACCCCCACCCCAGCTGCAAAGGTAGAAATTACCTTGCAGGAGGCTTGATAGATGACTAATTCAAGGTGACAGAGGTTTGGCCTTCTGGGACGGATAAGCCCTTCCTACCTGCTACATGGAGGTGTGTGGTGGGCAATTGTGGAGTTGCAGACTCAAGAGATCTGAAGGGCACCCGATCGCAGTTATATTTTCAAGAAGGAGCTCGTTCACGGAAGTCTGAACACTGGGAGGCAGCTGTTTGCTTTCTGTGTTGTAATTTTGCTACTGCAAATGCATGCATGTGTTGGAAAGGCAGGTGTGTGTGTGTGTGTGTTTATTGTCATTGATGAGACAATGGGCTGAGTAGCTACATTCACACACTACATTTAATCCTGTGGCTGAATTTGCCCTTTTCCCGGGATTGTACAATAGGCTGTGGCATAAATTAATTGAAGGAGGGAGGTTGGTGAAACACACTAGGACTCTTACACACACAGGGAAACACACACACACAAACCCAAGCTTAAAAGCCACTCAAATTTAGCCCGTTGTGGAAATGCTGCTGCTGGTAGGAATCAGGAATCTTGGTTAGACTGGTAGGGATAAAATGTGTGAATTACAAGGTTTTTCTAAAGAATGCTTCACAGCTAACTGGGGGAGAGAGAAAAGATTGGTTCTGAATTGGACTGGTAAGCCGCAGCGGATTTCATTTCGGGATTTATTAGGTGCTTAATTAAGGCGGCTTCTAGTGCTCCCCCAGCACAGCTAATTATAACAATCTAACCTGTAGATCACAAATAGGCGGCTGCACGAGAGCCCATCGGGCAGGATGTCGAAATCATGAGCGAAGGCTGCGTTCTGCTAACGCAGCTTCTGCCTTGGCAACAAGCATTTAAATGGGGATTTTTCTCTCCACGCATCTGGGTGTGTGTGTGGCCTGTCTTCCCCCCTCCCCTCTCTTCCAGCATTGTGTGGTACAACATTCACACCCACAAGGAGAGGCACGAAAGCCAGCCGTATCCCCGCCGCGCACTTCAGGCATGGCTTGTTCTAAACTGCACGGAACCAAACTCTTTAGCACAGGCGCCTGCCTCCCCTTTGCCAGCTGAAGGACACCCTTGATCCAAAGGGAAATTGCTCTGCAGTGGATGTGTCTCTTTCTGCTTCCACCCCCCTCCCTCTCTGCTTCCCTCCCCAAGGAAGAACAGCATCTGGCGGATGAAAGGCCTATTTTAACCTCGCTGCTTGATTCTATAAAGTGATCCCCCCCCCCCAAACTTGGTAGCTGCTAGAAGAGCGCCATGGAACGAATGGCCTTAGAATGGGGCAGAATTTGAGCACCCAACAATCACGCCTCTCTCCGAGGCACAAGGACAATGGGGGGGGGGGGGGAGGGCTGGTTGACAGAGTGGCAATTCCCCTCTTCGGCCCACATCAGGGGTCTCAAACTCAATTTCATTACGGGTTGTGCATCAGGGTTGTGTTTGACCTGGGGGGGGCAGGGTAGGTGTGGCCAGCTTGATGTCACTTGTGTCAGGGGCACCTCTGGTGGCCCAAGCACTTTGCCAGAGAAAACGGGCTCCCGAGCCCTATTTTTGGCTGGGAAGACCTCCTGCAATCCCCCCCCCCCCACCAGCAGAAATTGAGCTCTCCCAGGCTCCGGTTTTGCTGGTGGAGGCACCACAGGCTGGTCCTTCGCTGTTTCCTGCGGCCGCATCCAGCCCCTGGGCCTTGAGTTTGACCCCCCCCCCCCCCGGCCTAGGTGTTGGGAAGCATGCAGGATTCTATCCCTGCCACAGGAAGGGACCAAATACCCAAGAGCTTATAGGACTTGAGACCCTGCGAGGGAGCTCCAGTATCTACAATGGACAGGAATTCCTCCCCCAGGAAAGTCTCCGCCCTCCCCCCCTTTTTCACAACAGGTAGCGGGCAGGGAGCCCGGCTGAAGGTGTGTTTAATGTGGCAAATGTAAAAGATGAAAGAAAGGGGGCAGAGAAGAGGAACCAAAACAACAAGGGGCTGGGGGGGCTAAACCAGACGACGGGTCGATTGAAGGAAGAGAAGCGCGGCCGTTTCTTCAGAACTGCAGAGAGCCAAGAGTGGCATATCCATTAGCTGGCAGCAGACTTGCAACAATGGCTGACCAGAACAACGCAGAAAACTCTTTATTCTCGGGACTCCTTCGGGGATTTGGGAGGAAGGTTGAGACGCTATTTATTAGCTACTATTTTACCGAAGGAAACTAGAGGGCGGAAACAGCCTCCCCCGTTCCCCCGGAAGCCCTCTGAAGGCTTGAGGGACTTTCAGGACGCTTCCCTGAAGCCTCTGGAGCAGTCAAAAAGAACCTCCGAGCAAACCGGGAGTCCGTTCCCGAACTTCCGGTTTGCCCATAGGGCCGTTTTTTTGTGCTCCAGAGGCTTCAGGGAAGCTCATGAAGCCTCGGGGGGGGGGGGGGGGGGGGGCTCTTTTCGCCCTTCCCAGGCTCCTATAAAGGCTCTGGAACCTGGGGAGGGCGAAAAATGGCTTTTAAAAAGGGTGAACTCAGCTGGCCAGCGCGCACATGCGCTGCGTGCCATAGGTTCGCCATCGTTGATCTAGTCAATAGATTAGTTTAATTCAAGAGTTGGAAGGGACCTTGTAGGTCATCCAATCCAACCCCCTGCCTAATCAGGAGACCCTACACCATTTCTGACCGATGGCAGTCCAGTCTCTTCTTGAAAGCCTCCAGTGATGAAGCGCCCACAATTTCTGAAGGCAACTTCTGTTCCACTGGTTGATTGCACTTGCTGTCAGAAAATGTTCTCCTTATTTCCACGTTGAATCTCTTCCTTGTTCAGTTTCCATCCATTATTCCTTCTCTGGCCTTCGGGTGCTTTGGAGAATAGCTTTCCTCTCTGTGGCAGCCCCTCAAATACTGGAAGACTGTTTATCATGTCTCCCCTGGTCCTTCTCGTCACTAGACTAGCCAGGGCCAGTTCCTGCAACCGTTCATCGTATGTTTTAGCCTCCAGTCCCATCATCATCTTGGTTGCTCTTCTCTGCACTTTAGAGTCTCAACATCTTTTTTTATGGTGTGGTGACCAAAACTGGACGCAGGATTCTAGGTGTGCTCTTACTAAGGCTTTATAGAGTGGTATTAGTACTTCCCTTGATTGTATCCCTCTGTTAATGCAGTTTAGGATTGCATTGGCTTTTTTGGCTGCTGCTGCACACAACTGGCTCATATTTAGCTGGTCGTCCACTAAGACTCCACGATGCCTCTCCCAGTCACTGCTCTTAAGCCTGGTTTCACCCAGTTTATATGAGTCCTTTGGGTTTTTCTTGCCTAAGTGTGAGACTTTCCTTTTCTCTACGTTGAATTTCATTTTGTTAGATAGGGCCCAGGGTTCACGTCTGTGAAGATCCATTTGGATCCCTTCTAGGGTGTTGGCTATTCCTGCCAGCTTAGTATCACCTGCAAATTTGGTGAGTTCCCCTCCTATTCCCTCATCTAAGTCTAGTTTAGGAAGCTACTGAAGAGCAGTGGGCCTAAGGCAGAACCCTGTGGTACCCCACTGCTTACTTCCCTCCATTTTAAGAATGTGGATCCCCACTTTTAACTAAGAGTTGTGACTTTGATCTGCAGTTTTTAGTAGCAATGACACAGTGACTATGTCCTGGGCTGTTTCCAGATCAAAGGGAGAGAAAGAAAGTCCATCAGATCTAATCTCCTGTCAATCACACCTTGGATTACCTCTATGAGGCAGTCAAAAGCTCCACGGTTTCTAGTTCAGGATGACTTGCTTCTGTCACTTGTTTCTGCCATTTGGATTCGCAGAAGGCAGGCCAATTGCGTGGGAAGCTTACCTGGGGTCTCATGCGGGGGTCCCAACGTACATAGTAGTTGACCCACAATTCCAGATGACTTAAGCTGGCTACTGGGTAGAGAACGTGGTTCTTGTAGTTGACGTAGAAAGGGTTGCTGAATTCTTCCACCTGGCTGTTGATGTAGGACCACAGAGAGACGGTTTTGGTGTTGATCTCCTGAGGGAACAAGGTTAGGAAAAGGTTATGCTTGCAGTGTATATATATATATATATATATATATATATATATATATATATATATATATATATATATATATATATATATATATATATATATATACATACACACCACTTTATAACTCAGGTGGCTTGGTGAGCTCTCTTCTCCTGGAAGAGAAGCAGGTACCAGATAGGTTGTCAGGACTAGCCCAAGAACGTCGTAAAACAATCCCACCAAAGTTTAGTTCATTATTGGCAAATACTCTATACAGACGGAATCTTGCCTGACTAAATTTATAATATTCTTAACAGAAATACCCTAGAGATTATAGGGAGTGGCTGTCCTAAATCTTACCTTCCTAAATATCCTCCAATGTGCTCTTCCCACGATCCAGCTTGTAGGAGAACAGGCAGAGGGTAGAGTTAAGTGCATCCTTAGTTCAGAATGCGGGTGTTGCCACAAGAGACTCAAGTCCAGCCCCCCTCCCCTTCCTCTTGAATTCTGTCGGCCTGTATCCAGCGCCAATTCACTACTGGTCATTAGTTGGCCAGATTCTTGTGTACAGCTAATCCTTGACTTACAATGCTTCGTTTAATGACTGTTTGAAGTTGCAACACCCCCAGGGTCTCGTGATTTAAAGATGCTTGGCAGCTGGCATGTGCTTGTGGGTGTTGCAGTGTCCTGGGGTCACCGAATTCCTTTTTGTGATGAGCAAAGCCAATGGGGAAGCCGGATTCACCTAACAGCTGTGGCAAGGAAGGTCATAAAACAGGGCAAAACCCACTTAACAATTGTCTCACTTGGCAACAGAAATTTTGGGCTCAATTGTAGCCATAGGTTAAGGACTGCCTGCATAGAATATTCTCAGCCATTATTAGTTGCCGGGTTTCAAGTCAAAAATGGGCGAGGATTATTTTAGAACATTGAGCAATAGTGTTTTTTTAAGTTAACATTTATTGGGCCATTGGCTTATTAATATTTAGGCATGCATGTTAAGGAGCAGGTTGGGGTAGCCATGATGCCCTTGTCACAGTCGAATGATGCAAGGCAGGTGGGAAATAAGATAAAAACCAAAACAATGAAATTGTCTGAATGTCAGCAAATTCTAGAGCATAGAATCAATGAAGTGGTACTATAGGAAAAACCAAAACAGGTATAATCTCTTATACCAACCTAAAATATTGTGGGTTGTAATTAAACGGCTACATTTAACGGGGTCATTAAAATTCTAAGCCAAGCCCCAACTTCCCTCTACAGCCATTATTAAATCAAGCTTTCGGAATCACAATCCGTTATCTGATTCCTCTCGCAATTTTCTATTCCTCCGGTGCTCTAAAGCATCTGTTTCCACTACAGCCACCTCTTAAATGGCATTTTCTCTTTCTCCCCCTTCCTTCCTTTCTTCTTTCCTATTTTTTTTCTCCCTGAAAGAGGGAGCTGCATTAGATTATCCATTCAGGAGAGGCTGGCTTGGTGAGGAGGGTGTGATTCAGCTCCATCTTGTGGTGCAGCTACGCAATTGGGCTGTGGGTCCTTCGGACACGAAAGCAAAGGGTATTTTAAAGCAACGGTCACCAACTGGTGATCTGGGAGAAAATTTTGGTGGTCTGCAGAAAATTTATTTGCATTTTTTACATTGCACTAACTCGGGGGTCCTCAAACTATGCTCCCTGGGCCAGATAAGTGCAATGAACGCTTGTGTTGCTGCAGAGAGTCTCCCCCTTCGGGGTCTTTTTGTGATGGTCGGAGGGGGGCAGAAATTTGACTTGGGGTCTGCTTCGGCCTCCTGTTGGGACCTTTGGGCGAAGGCTGGAGGGAAGCACCGCTGGTGGCAAAGAGCCGGAGGGCCTCGTTCCAGTGGGGCTGCATCATGGCCTGGAACTGGCTGATCTCAACCTGCTGAGCCTCCAGGCGCGGTACCTGGCCTTGCACTCCCGCAGGTCTTCCCTCTGCTTGGAAAGCCTATGCTCCTAGTCCTCAGTGAGGTGCTTCTGCTAAGCCTCCTTCTCGACCAGATCCAATTTGAACTGAGGTAGCTGTTTTGCCAATTCTTTCTCGCGATGGCTGCTTAGCTCCAATAACTGTTTCCTGTTGGGGCCCTAAGGAGCCCGGGCGGGCAGGCGAGGAGTGGCTGGGAGGGGAGGGGCGAGGAGAGGCCAGCGAGGCACCCCTCGACATGAGTGAAATTGAGTTGGCCACGCCCGCCCAGTCACATGACCACCTAAGTACGCTCACGCAGCTGGCCATTAGGCAGATCCTATTAGTGGTCCAAAGGATGTAAAATTCTGAATTTAGTGGTCCCTGAGGTCTGAAAGGTTGGGGGGGGGGGGTCCTGTTTTAAAGGACACCGCCTGCTCTCACACATTTGAGAGAAATCCAACCTAGCTGGAGCTTTTGGATGGCTTTGGTCCCACAGGGTGAACGGGGACTCAGAATGTAAAGGTGAACGCTCCGTTTTTACCCGGCTTGCAATTTCTAGTCCTGAAAACCGAGGATTTTTACAATCAGCGCCATAAGGAACATTTGATGACCCAAAATGTAGACATCTAACCCACCAGGAGAAACATCAAACTCCAAACACTTCAGTGTCCGATGATGCCCTTAAGCTGGTCGTTTCAGCTAGAAACGATAATTGCTCTTAAGGGCAGGAATTGTGTTCACGACAAAGACTTCAGTGCTGGGTTGTTGGCGTTTGGCGCCGTTTCCCACTTCAAGTGAGAGATGAACATTTGAATCTTTTCAAGTTCTACAGGAGGAGTGTTCACATCTAGCCGTTGGAAGACTTCAACTCCCAGAATTCCCCAGCCAGCACAGTCTTCAAGTGGCCAAGCGAGGATATCCCCGCTGTACAGCAAAAGGAAAAAATAACCCCAAATTATCTTTCTCGCCATTTTATCAAATCATCATCAAGCGCACTGAGTGTTTTACCTCTTTCACTCGCTGATGTTCTGAGTTGTACAAAAAGGTGCCGAATAGACAGCTGTACAGGTGATCCAAAATGTTGATCAAAAACAGCTCGTTGAATTCGAAGGCGGCTGGGAACTAAAGCGGGAAGAATACACATATTTATTTTCCCCCCATTAGTAAAAAGGAACCCGCTTTTCATTGAAGCAAATAGATTTTTTTCGTGGATGGAAAAGACAGAGGGGAAAGGTTTGTTACAACATGCTCAACTAGGCTAGCGCGCTTCAGTGACAGTAACAAGAGTTGGAAGGGACCTCGGAGGTCATCTAGTTCAACCTCCTGATCACGCAGGAGACCCATACTATTTCTGAACATAATGGCTGCCCGGTCTCTTCTCAAAAGTCTCCATCACTCTGATCTCAATGATGTGGGAAGGATGCCAGATCCCAGCTCTTGCAGAGGTCCACATTGGCCAGTTAATCTAAGCAAGGTATGAAGGTTTATGAGAATCCAAAGGCAAGAACTCAATTGTTCGCTGCTTTGTGTAAATGCTGGAGCTAGATATTCCTGAAGTGGGGTTTTATCTTTCTACCGAAGACAGGAGGAGTCTTTTGATTTGAAGGTGCTAAGCAAGTCGGGCAAATGATGTATCACCCATCCTGGGTGGGCTGCAATCCTATTGCTCCGTGGCCTCATGCGGATTGTTTATTAATTTAGGAAATTCATGGTGAATAGTATTAGGATGACTATGATCAGGATTTATCACTTATAGCTTTTATGGACGCTGAGAGCTTAAGCACCGGAGACAAATTCCTCGTGTGTCCAACCACACTAGGCCAATGGAGAAGGCTGTCTTTCAACACTGAATTGCCTCCAGAAGCTGAGGAGGCTCTAACGCTGGAAGTTTTAAAAAAGGGATTGGAGAACCCTTTGCCTGAAGTGCTGGAGGGCAGGGATGACCTTTTCCAGACCAAGGGCCCAAAGCACACCCGAACCCCCAAAAGGCAATGCGTGTGTGGCCCCCGTGCACACACGTGCGAGACTTGAATACCAGCTGGCTGGGGGAGGCACGCATGCATACGTGGTGGAGCTGAGTTGGGGTGACGGCTAGCGTGCCCATAGAGGGCGCTGAGTGCCAATTCTGACACACATGCCATAGGTTCGCCATCACGGCTATAGGGTTTCCTGCGTAAGCAGGGGTTTGGACTAGAAGACCTCCAAGGACCCTTCCAACTCTTCATTCCAATACATTCCATTCTTTACTTTCTTATTCTATTCTTCTCTCCTCTCCTCTCCTCTCCTCTCCTCTATTCCTACTCCTATTAATTTAGAAAAGACAGTATCAGGAACAAATAAAAGCAAAGTTTTTCCTCCAAGCCCAAACACCCAGCAGAAAAGTAACAGGGCTTCAAAATCTTCCTAAAGGCCAAGAGGTTAGGGACCTTCCGTATCTCAGGATCCAGGTATTGCTGGAGGTGAGGTGGAGATGGGAGGTGGCCACAAGGAAGCTGAGAAGGCCTTTTTTCAAATAAAGTCTCCTTTGTAAAAACTTAACTAAGAACACTTGGTTAGCAATTCCAAAAATCACTTTTGTTTAGGAATGAGCAGCATGTAAGGTTGGAATTGTTGCACGAAGTTACCAGGTACCTCAAATACTATCACTTTTATAAATTAAAACTTTAAGTTTTAAAGTCCTTTAAAACTTTAAGAAAAGAAGCTTTGTTATTAATTCGTTCTGAATTGGCGAACCTCAAGGCTTTGCACACCCTTAATTAGGTGCTTCTGATATGTAAACTAGCTACTGCACCACAGAGCTAGAACGATGGCTACTGAGAGAAAAAGGAGTTTATCAATTCAAGTTTATCGGTCTCGTGTGACCTCACCCTAAGCAGAAAAGACAACAAAAACCACTCGAGATTTTCTGCTTGAAAACCAGTTTCACTTGAACCCTTTCTACGTTACCTCCCAAGAGTCTTTCTTAGCAGAAATAGGTTAAATAAGTAAAAAACAAAACAAAAAACAAATCAATATGTTTAAGTTCTCACCTGCTTCGTCATTTGCCAGACACAATCAATGAACTGTAGGAACATGGGGGATCTGTCAGCATCAGCGTGATCGTCATCTCCATGACCGACTCGCTGTAGGGGAGGAAAACAAAAACAAAAAGGGACTCAGCAAACCATTTTCAAGGGGGGAAAAACCAGCTGCTTTTTGAAAACCTGGATGATGGAGAATCTCCATAGACAACCCAAGTGGAATGTCTCTGCCGATTCTCAATTCACCCAAGTTCATGGTTGTCTCAAAGGGACTTTTTTTTCAAGACACAACTGGACTTTCTGGTTTTTCTTTGAAGACATTTCGCTTCTCATCCAAGAAGCTTCTTCAGCTCCGACTGGATGGTGGAGAATGGAAGGATTTATACTCCTTGCAGGCAGCTGGTCATTTGCATCCCTTTAGACAATCGTTGAGGCCACTTGGAAGTTTATCTGTGTCCTGAGGGTCACCTGAGTAGTGCAAATGGGTGTGAAGCCTTGGTGGAACTGCTGAAAGGATCTGTGTTGTAGACTGGAGGTAGATGGAGTTGTACCCCTCACTTTCTGTTGAGAGGGAGCTGTTCAATTTTGACATAGATGGCCCCTTTGACACAGACAGCTTCTTGGATGAGAAGCAGAACATCTTCAAAGAAAACCCAAAAAGTCCAGTTGCCTCTTGAGAAAACCCAAGAGGAAGTTGCTAAACCAAAAACCGCGAATGGAGATTGGCCTCCTTTGGTGAACCGTTTCCGCTGGCGCTTTGAAGTGACTGCTGCCCTCTTGAGTTTCCAGACTTAAATCCTTGAACGATTTCCTTTCCGTCTTGCGTGATGCTCACCATGGCAAAGCGATGCCCGAAACTCATCCATTCCTTCTCCAAGAGGACCTCGAAGCCTTTGATGGTCCGGTAGTAGCTGTCCAGCATGAGCATCGCCAAGGACGTCAACTGAGCGGTACGGTCCCAACCATCGCTGCAATGAATCACAACCGAAGTTTTCCCAGACTCAATTCTGTCAGCAATTCTCACAGCTCCGGCCAGAAGCATCTTTTAGAAAAAATAAGAAAAAAAAATCCAAGTTGAAATACAATAGAATAAGGGACCTTGGAGGTCTTCTAGTCCAACCCCCTGCTCAGGCAGGAAACCCTATACCATTTCAGACAAATGGCTACCTAACATCTTCTTAAAACTTGTCCTGTCTTCAGGGGCTTTGGAGAATAGCTTGACTCCCTCTTCTTTGTGGCAATCCCTGAGATACTTGAACACTGCTACCATGTCTCCCCTAGTCCTTCTTTTCATAAAACGAGTCACACCCAGTTCCTGCAACCGTTCTTCATATGTTTTCGTCTCCAGTGCCCTAGTCCTCCTTTTCATCAAACTGGCCATGCCCAGTTCCTGCTCATCTTATGTTTCAGCCTCTAGTCCCTTACTCATCTTTGTTGCTCTTCTCTGCACTCTTTCCAGAGTCTCAAGATATTCCAGGGCAGGGAAGTTCTGTTAAAAGGCATCTTGGTGAAAACAAACAGCAAAACTAAACCAGAGGTTTATGTTATGCAGCATTTTGTCTTTCGACAATCCTCAGTAAAAATGCTGCAGGGGATCAGCAACGGCTGCTACTAAATAGGGAAGCTTAGTGTCGTTATTGTGAGCAAATTCACAGACAGACTTTCCTCCATTGAAGACCAGGGGCTTTAGTTCAAACAATGAACCTTTGGAGTAGCTTTTCATTACAGGTAGTCTTCAAGGTAGGGCAGGAGTCGCTAACCTTGGCAACTTTTTAAGACTGTTGAACTTCAACTCCCGGAATTCCCCAGTCAGAATGGATGGCTGGGGCATTCTGGAAGTTGAAGTTCAGAGCTCTTATAAAGTGGCCAAGGTTAGAGACCCCTAGTGTTGGGTGGACTCTGGAATGCTCAATCTTCTAAAACAGAGATGTCCAACCTTGGGAACTTTAAGACTTGTGGACTTCAACTCCCAGAATGCTCTGACCCGGGCTTCCCCAAAAAGCACAAGGCAGAGTCCTGGTCCCGACAAAACCCCTTTTATTAAACAAATTCCTTTCATTCACATTCAGCCAAGGTCTGGCAAACAATCTTTCAAAGGAATATTTATGACCCCAGACCTTATCTAGCTTGGAAAGCTGCCATGTAAACACTTTCCCAATGAGGGGCTGTGCAAGGAAAGATTTGGCACAGAGTCTCTGGGATTCACGGACAGATCTCCACACTCCTGAAACAAATCTAACGACCGAACAAACAGTTTCCTGCAAAAGCCCCCTCCCTTTTCGCTCCTCTTTTATTTCCTATGGGAGGAGCCAAGCAGCTTCCACCTGTGGCTTTACTCCCAAGTCTACCCTGATTTCTGAGCTGTTATTAAATATAACCAATTTTTAAATAGAACATGTTATAAAGATGTAATGTTACTGGATGATATTGGGAAGAGCTAATGGAATGCCATTATGTAGTTTTGCTCTAAATCTGGAATATTTTATATAAAAGGACGTAAAAACAATTATAGTCAAATGAAGGTTGAGGCATGATGATAGTAATATATATATATATAAATATATTTGATTTAAAATATATGATTTGATATGAATTGTAGGTGATGACTGTGGAAGGGATGTACGGAAGTTTTTGTAAGCAATTGACACACTTTCTACAATTTGTAATGGAAAATGGTTTTGTGGGTTTTTTGTTTGTGTTTTGACTGTTTATGTTTATTCAAAAATAAAAAAAAACCTTTATAAAAAAAATAAAATAATTACTTTGATATAAAATCTTTCCTGACGGGAGACAGAAGACAGCCTACAGAGAAGCATCATATAAGCACGATATGATCCCACATTTCATCAATTACCCGTATGTATTCCAGCCAGTGTGTACTCTCCACGTTGGAAAGCCAATGGGATTCATCGATGGTGGGGTAAACGATTTCTTTCAGCTTGCGCAGCGATTCTCTCATCACGTGTATATTCGGGATTTCCAAGAAGATCAGTTCCACGTTGGGATAGGCACTTTCACTTTCGTAGCCTCCGCCTTTGGCCTGAAATTACAATGGGTTCCCATCACCCCTATGCATTAAGTGGAGAAGCAGTTTGGTCCAGTGGTTCAGGCGCCAGGCTAGAGACCAGGAAGCGGTGAGTTTTAGTCCTACCACCTCGGGCATGAAAGCCGGCTGGGTGACTTTGGGCCAATCACCAGGAGACTGGGAGTTCTAGTCCCACCTTAGGCATGAAAGCCAGATGGGTGACTTTGGGCCAATCACCAGGAGACTGGGAGTTCTAGTCCCGCCTTCTGCATGAAAGCCAGCTGGGTGATTTAAGCCAGTCCTGCTCTCTCTCTCTCTCTCTCTCTCTCTCTCTCTTCCTCTCTCTCTCCTCTCTCTCTCTCCTCTCTCTCTCTCTCTCAGCCCAACCCACCTTGCAGGGTTTTTGGTGTGGGGCAAATAGGAGGAGGAAGGAGTATTAAGTATGTTGACTGCCTCAAGTTATTTATAAAAATAATAAAGGTGGGATAAAAATAAAGAATAATGAATGCTCAACAAGTTGACATTCCAATAGAAACCAAATTGCAGGGTTTTTTGGGCTTTGCCGATGCTCCTTTAATCCCCCTCGCCCTCCTCTTCGGTGCCTCTCCTACCTTGTTGGTGTCGGCGACGCTGTTCTGCCTGGCGTCAAAGATGAAGAGCTTGTGCGACTGAGCGTTGGCGTCCATGATGGTCTGTAAGTACTTCTCGTCTTCTTTGCACTGTTTGTCGTTTGGTCCGATGAGAGGCTGGCTGCATCGGGTGAGGGTGGCCTGGCTCTCGGGGTGAATCCAGGACAACACCTGGATTAAGAGGGGGGAGGGGTGGAGGATCGGGGTGGTGGTGGTGGAGAGAAAGGAACTTACAAATAAAGCTCTTGCTGACACTCACGCTAAATGGGATGCATTAACCAATGGGAAGCAATCACTGTACAAAAGAGCAAGAACAGAATAACAGAGCTGGAAGGGAACTTGGAGGTTTCTAGTCTGACCCCCTGCTTAGGCAGGAAGCCCTACACCACTTCAGACAAATAGCTGTCCGGTCTCTTCTTAAAAACCTCCAGTGTCGGAGAACCCACAACTTCTGAAGGCAAACTGTTCCACTGGTTAATTGTCCTCACTGTTAGGAAATTTTCCCTTTAATTCCAGGTTGCTTCTCTCCTTCATTAGTTTCCATTCATTGTTTCTTGTCTGCCCAGTCGGTGTTTTGGAAAATAGCTTGACCCCCTCCTCTCTGTGGCAGCCCCTCCCTCAACTATTGGGAGACTGCTACCCTGTCTCCCCTGGTGCTTCTTTTCACTAGGCCAGCCAGGCCCAGTTCATTGTGCAACCGTTCATTGTTATGTTTGAGCCTCCAGTCCCCTCATCCTCCTGGTTGCTCTTCTCTGCACTCCTTCCAGAGTCTCCGCATCTTTTCTGTACTGTAGTGACCAAAACTGGATGCAATTTTCCAAGAATAGCGAAAAACCCACAGACAACTATTTTTATACAACTCTGCCCACTTAAAACGCCTGGAAGACCTATTACATCTCCTCCCATTCTTTCACTGAGCTGCTTGACTTTTAGTGCTAGAGTCTCCAGGTCCTTGTATTGTCAGCTATCAGATTAATTTTATTAGCACAGCACAGGTTGTCCATGTTTCTTGATAGAGCCGTGGTGGTGCAGAGGTTTGAATGCAGCATTGCAGGCTAATTCTGATCACTGCCAGGAGTCCGATCCTGACCGGCTCCAGGTTGACTCAGCCTTTCCTCCTTCCGAGGTGGGTAAAACGAGGATCCCGATTGCTGGGGGGCAAGAGGCTGACTCTGTAAACCGCTTAGCGAGGGCTGTGAAGCCCTGTGAAGCGGGATATAAGTCTATTGCCTTGCTGGCTAACTCTGCCCACTGCCAGGAGTTCAATCCTGACCAACTCAAGGTTGATTCAGCCTTCTGAGGTGTGTAAAATGAAGACCCGGATTGTTGGGGAAAAGAGGGTGACTTTGTAAACCGCTTAGAGAAGGCTGGAAAGCACTGGGAAGCGGTATGTAAGTCTGCTAAGTGCTATTCTTTCTCCACTTATAAAACCCAGCACATCCTCTTTCAATACAGCTTTCCTTAATATAAATTCAGCCCATATCCTTGAGGAAAGATCTGGTTTATAATTAAGCATTCATGAAAACATGTCAGTTATGGTACGAGGGTGCGATGAAGTTTGATATCAACATTCTGAATCTCAGCCTTACTGGAACTCTGCCTTTCGCTCTGAATGCAGCCACCCGGGAGACGTCCTCGTCTCTGACGCTGCTTGGCACAACAAGAACGGCGGGATATGTGTCACAAAATTCATACATGCTGTTAATTTTGGATATTTTCCAGCTCTCGTTGGGTAAACCCTTGAAAACAAAACATTTTTATATACATCAAACTTCGATCATGAGAAACCGACTGTAGGAAGCAAGGAAGCAATCGTAACCAAATTGTTATAAATAATTCGGTAGAGTATTTTTATTTTATTAATTACGCAAATGCAGTATAATGTTTGGGAACACAGCAGGCAGGCAGCTTAAAGTTTAAAATTCCTGGTGCGTATATTAAACAGGTAAGACACCTGTTGTTTTCCCTATTCTTAACGTATTGTATTAACGTGTTATATCCATTTAGCTTGATTGCATACTGTAAACAACCCTGAATAATTTGGCAGAGAATTGATAGTCATATACATCATATACAGATATACATTTATGATTATTATTTTCCTATAGGCACAGAGAGAAATATTCTTTGGGCCTCTATGTATCCTCCAGATGTACTTTGTATTCAAACCATTCAAGCCATAATATCTGTATGCACCTTCTGTAATAAAAGGTTACACGCTCTACATGATATGTCCACAGCAGGAGTGGGATTCACTTACTTTCCCTACTGGGTCACAAAATGTGAGCACTGGGGATGTGCCTTTGGCGAACAATGGCCTAAGAGCCAGTAGAGCCAGGGTGGGGCCACCTACGATTTCTGCTACCGGTTCGGGCGAAGCACTCCAAACCAGTAGAATGCCACCTCTGGTCCAGAGATGCTTGATAGTGAAATGGGCGGCCCATCAATTTAATAAATGAATAAAATAAATAGGGATCTATTGATCAATCCATCCACATGGTTTCCACTTCACAGGAAGGAATGGAATTAGCTTCCACACTGATTTTACTGTGAAGTAGCTAGTACTTGGATGAATGAAAAGACACGCACACTTACTAGATGAGTTTTCACACTTTAAGTTGACAAAATATACTTGTAGTTGAGGATTCCTTGGTGCTCTCTGAGCTTGGTGGTTTTCTTGCAGAGGTTTCATTCCCAAACTAGGTAACATCATCAGTGCTAGTCACCAAGTTACCTAATTTGATAATGTAACATCTGCAACCAAGCTCAGAGAGCACCAAGGACCCCTCATTCCAACCCTCAGCTATAAATATTCTTCCTCATACTTGTAGTTGTGTCTTCACAAAGGAGGCAAAAGAGCCTCAGAATCTCTTTGAACATCTTGGTTCTTACCTTGAGGTTCTTCTGCCTTCTACCTCCTTTGTGAAGACCAGGGGTGAAATGCCACCGGTAGTAAAAAGAAATCCTGGAAAAAGGTTCCGATGATCAGCTGTGCCGCGCAATTTATATTCGCTAGAAATCCGGAAATCCTGCTTTCCAGCTAATCTAAATCGTGGGGCACAGCTGTTCCCCTCCCCCTCGCTGTTCTACTTACCGTTGCAGACTCAGAAAAGGCTTCTTAGCGCCTGCAGTGCGCATGCGAGCGTGAAGTGAACCGGTAGCAGACTTCAGAGCATTTCACCCCTGGTGAAGACACAACTACATGTAGGAATACCCATGAATTTGAGTAGAGATGTTTGAACAGCCTGGTGGAACGTCTACCTAACTCCAGGTAGACGCCTTGTGAACATCTTGAATCTACCTGAAGCTGGGTAGACCTTCCACCTGGGCTCTTCAAACCTCTCTACTCAAATTTATGAACAGTCATCCCTTCAGCCGTCACCTCCAAACGCCTGGTCAACAATTCCACAGCCTCTCCAGGATGAAGAAACTGGACCTTCTCTACGGGACCAAAGAATATAAGGGCGAGGGAGCATGGCACCCTGTTTATTGTAGATGTGCCTGTGTATATATGCCGGATGCTCGATGTTGGACGGCACTTCAAAGGTGAAAATCAACCAGGCTCACCTGTCTTTTATACTCTGCCACCGGATCGTAAACCTTCCAACCGTTAGTAGGAAATTTCTCTTTGTAACTGAAGGCAAAGAAGGGCTGAAGGCAGAGAAGGAAAGAAAAGCCAAAAGTCAGGGCCACTGAACTTCCATCTCCTCCTCTCCACAGCCATCTAGTTGTGAGAAGTGAAAAGGAAGCTACGTGACAGCAAACTAGCTACCCAGACTCATTTTTCATATTATAGGTAGTCCTCGACTTACAATAGTTCATTTAGTGACCGTTCAAAGCAGTGGTGGCTTCCGGCAGCTGCCACTGCCGGTTCGCTCAGGGATGCACCATGCACGCAGTCATGCGCAGTACAACAAAAACTGCACTGCGCATGCGCAGAAGCCAAAGACCAGATGGAGGCGCCTACGGCTGTGGCAGGCCTGGGTGTCTGCCAGTTCCAGCAACTCAGGCCACCAAGCTATTCCCCATCCGGCCGAACTGGTCTGAACTGGTCAGAGCCCATCACTGGTTCAAAGCCACCACGGTGCTGGAAAAAGGGACTTATGACTACTTTTCACACTTATGACCTTTGTCATAAGCTCCATGATTAAACCCCGTGATTAAAATTGAGACGCTTGGCAACTGGCTCGTACTTATGACCGTTGCCGTGTCCCAGAGACACAGGGTCCCTTTACTTTACTCTACTTTAATTGGATTTGTTAACCGCTCCCTCTCCCCTAAGGGACTCCCCTTTTGCAAACTTCTGACAAGCAAAGTCAACGGGGAAGCTGTTAACAAGTGGGTCACTGCCGTGATTCACTTCACATCTATGGCAAGAAAGGTCGTAAAATGTGGGCGAAAATCACTTAACAATGGTCTTGCTTAGCAACAGAAATTGGTGTTCAATGAGGTCATCAAGTCGAGGTTGTAATTGACTGGCACAACCCAGTCCCATTCCTCCCTCCCTCCCTCCCTCCCTCCCTCCCTCCCTCTCTCTCTCTCTCTCCATTCCTTTCTTCTTCCTCGTTTCGTTTGCTAGGGAAGAACTTTTCCTTCAGGCTTACCAGGCCGTGAGAAAGAGGAAATGCTCGCGTAATCAGGTTCTGGAAGACCTCCAGTCTCTGCTCTTCCTGTTTATAAGCAAGCCGCAAATTTCTCATATCCTGTCGAAAGATATCTTTAGTTCTGACGGGTTATATATTGAAAAAAATTACAGCACGTTATAGAAATTTAAGCATTTTGCATTGTTGATTCTCTGTTGTGACCTGCCAGAGGCCAGCAGAGTTGGCAGCAGATTTGGACAGTGAGGAGGTTGGGGGGGAACCTGGGCCAGTCCTGGACTCTGGGGAAGGCTCTGAGGAGGGCTCTGCGTCGGAGGCAGAGAGGGGGCTGAGGCCGTCTGGCAGTGATCAGGTGCCTTCGGAGCTAGACAGCAGTGGAGCCTGTTCCCAGTGTGTGTTTAATAAAAGGGGTTTTCTCGGGACCAGGACTCTGCCTGTGCTTTTTGGGGAAGCCTGGGTCAGAACATTCTTGCTAGAGAAAATCAGACTTAATTTATGTTTTGGGCACAGTAAAATCCCATCCTACACTTTTGTTTTCGAGGACAAATAATTATGAGCAGCTTGGGAAAGTTGCTTCTCAAATGGGATCCCAACACACAAATAATTGATAATTGATTGGAGCCTCCCAAAACAAGGAACGGGCAACATCTCCCCAACCAAAGAGAACCTGCCTGGCCTTCTCTTCTAAGGTGGAAAAAGCAGCACATGAAGTTGAATTTGGATTACTCGGCAGAAGAGAGTTATTTGCACTCAGGACTGAGCGGGTCCTTTGTGCTCTCTGAGCTTGGATGAACTTGGATTCTGGCAAACAGAGAGCCTCTTTCTTGTGCGGCTTCGCAGGATTCCTTCCTAATGGCTTTTTACCTTTTCTACAATGAAACACCTTAGCAGAAATTCATGGATCTTTGACTGTTTGGTCAACTGGGGAGTTGGGGAGAACCCTGTACAGAAATAAAAAAGCAGCATTTTTTTTAACCAAAGGTGCTTATTTCAGGAGGTAACTGGACTTTCTGTTTTTTGTTTTAAAGACGTTTCGCTTCTCATCCAAGAAGCTTCTTCAGCTCTGACTTCTTGGATGAGAAGTGAAATGTCTTCAAAAGAAAAAACAAGAAAGTTCAGTTGCCTTCTGAAAAAAAAGCATCTTTGGGACAACCGTGACCTGGATGACTGAGAATCTCTACAGACTTTTAGCTATACAATTTGGGATGAAGACCCTTGGAATCGTATGGGAATAGGAATGGATTTCCAGAGAGAAAAAATTGAGACTGCAGGAACCATTTGCACCACTCAGGTGACCCAGAGGACACAGATAAACCTCCAAGTGGCCTCAAGGACTCCGTAAAAGGATGCAAATGACCATCTGTCTGCAAGGAATATAAATCCTTCCATTCCCCACCATCCAGCCAGAGCTGAAGAAGCTCCTTGGATGAGAAGCGAAACGTCCTCAAAAGAAAAAACAAGGAAGTCCAGTTGCCTCCTGAAGAAAAAGCCCCTTGGGGACAACCGTCACCTGGAGGGCTGAGAATCTCTACAGGCGTCCAATTCATACCTTACAAACAATCTCGATGCCGCAAGAATTGTCTCCGTGGCTCTGCACGCCAATCTTTTCCACTCTACTTATTACTCCAAGGGGAACGTTGAGGACAAAATGCGGATCCTGAAATTTGAATGAAAAAAATAACATTTGTTTGTTTTTTAAAATACACCCATGAGTAAATATTTATCACCTGGGACAAGATAAAATAATTGTTGTAGGATACGTTAGCTCACTGTGGGCCTTTATGCTTACTTTATACCTACATAAATTTCTGGTTGCAAAAAGCGTGAGAGCAGGAAGGCTCTAGAACGGGGTTTCCCAAACCTGGCAACTTAATGTGGCAGTTGATGTTTATGCACAGCCAAGTTATAGCCACACTGCTCTGGAAAAAAGCCAACGCAGTTCCAGGCTGCATCAACAGAGGGATAGAATCAAGATCACCATGTGAAGGGTGAGTACCACTTTATAAAGCCCTGGGAAGGCCACACTTGGAATACGGCATCCAGTTTTGGTGGCCACGATGTAGAAAAGATGTGGAGACTCTAGAAAGAGTGCAGAGAAGAGCAACAAAGAGGATTAGGGGACTGGAGGCCAAAACATATGAAGAACGGTTGCAGGAACTGGGTATGTTTAGCTTAAGAGAAAGAAGGACTAGGGGAGACATGATAGCATTATTCCAATATCTCAGGGGTTGCCACAAAAAAGAGGGAGTTAAACTATTCTCCAGGGCACCTGAGGGCAGGACAAGAAGCAATGGGTGGAAACTAATCAAGGAGAGAAGCAACTTAGAACTGAGGAGAAACTTCCTGACAGTTAGAACAATTAATCAGTGGAACAGAAAATGCCTCCAGAAGTTGTGAATGCCCCAACACTGGAAGTCTTTAAGAAGATATTAGATAACCATTTATCTGAAATTATACAGGGTTTCCTGCCTAAGTAGGGGTTGGACTAGAAGACCTCCAAGGTCCTTTCCAACAATTCTGTTCTCTTCTCCTCTCCTCCATTCTTATTTCCATTCCATTCCCTTCCCTTCCCTTCCATATATTCTATTCTATTCTATTCTATTCTATTCTATTTTACTCTAGTCTATTCTAGAAAGAAAATGCATGATGTGCAATACAGAACAAAGACTCACCCTCTCAACATTCTTGAAATACATTTTGTAATCGGTCACTGTCAACGTGCCACTGATGGCTCCGATGAATGGGCAGATATAGACCACATCTTTAGCTGAGGAAAAAGGTGACATTTTATTAGTGCTTACATCCCTTTATTGAAAACTCTTTCGTGCAAGATATGATCTCTGCTTTCAAATCCCGATTTGAATACAGTCTGACGGGTGGAATAAACTCCCTTTGCATAGCAAGGTATAATAAAGGATTTTTTAAAAAAACAATCTTTCTCGGCCCTTCATTTTACAGCTTCACATTTTTGCAATAGAAAAGTAAAATAAAGAAAGACCAAGCTATGTCAATTTTAGGAAATGCTAAAGGCACAGGGATTCCCATTTTAAAAATTAAATGTTTTAAGCACAGATGATGTCTTAAATTTTAATTTTATACAAAATATACACACATACACCTTCCCAGTCAGTATATAATCCATACAAAGTGAGAAGGATCAACTTCTTTGATGGATTGAAAGCACCTGGTACAATCCTTAAATAGCTTTTTAAATTTCCTCCCACACAAGTTGCTTTAGACTACAGAGTTAGTAGGTAAACATCCTTCCAATAGCTTTATCACCTGTTCTCAAATCCCCCCCCCCCAAAAAAGATGATGATATTAAAAACAAGTCATCCGGATGTTACTGCAGAGCAGGTACAGTATGATAGCAAGTATTGTGCTGTTACACTTTCATTATTGAGCAAGAAATCTCCAGGGAGGGAAAACTTTAATACCTATGGACTTCAACTCCCAGAATTCCCCAGCCAGCCAGATTAGGAAAATAGAAGATGCATTACAACCAGTTCACCTTTATCCCAAAGGTGCTTTTCCAAAAAAACAACTGGACTTTCTTAGGTTTTTCTTTCGAAAACGTTTCATTTTTCATGCAAGAAGCTTCTTCAGTTGAGCTGAAGCAAAATGTTTTCGAAGGGAAAAAAATAACAAGGAAGAAAATCCAGCTGCCTTTTGGAAAAGCACCTTTGGAAGAAACATGACCTGGAAGACTGAGAATTCTCACATGCCTTATCTTTGATTTTTCAATGGTGTCATGCCTGCAAGCCATCTTTTCTTTTTAGGTTTCAGGCCTGCCACACTCTCTACTGTCTATTTTCTATTGTGGGAAAATGGGAGGGGGGATTATGTGGAATATGCAGCCATAACAAAATTCTTTGTAGAAAGCCAAGGTCATCCTTTGTCTTTGCACCTCTGCACCTGATTGGAATTGGATGGGTGGAACTGCTAGCCTGGCAGTGGAAGATGGACTTGTGGGTGTGGGGGAAAGATCTGGAACTTTCAACTGGGTGGGGGAAACCGGGAAGCTTTCAGATTCGGGTTTTCCCAGAGGTGCCAACGTGGCTCTCTTCATAAATTGGAACTTTGAGAAATCCTTTGCCTCGGACTCTGATTTAATTTTGGATGCCATTTGGAACCCTGACAAATGGATTTTGAAAGAGGAAAAGAGATGTGGTACCCACATGCAGGTCAGATCACCAACGTTTCATTTCCAAATATTGGAAGACCCCCCCCCTCCCCAAAAAAAACCCCAACCCTACAACAAAGCATTGGGATGAAACTGCTGAGCAGTTAAGTATCTGCGGGATTAGACTCAGACATCCATCTCGCGGCTTGCTTAAGTCTACGTTAATTCGTAATTAAAATTCTTTTCAGACGGAGTCGCCTTTTGTGCTCAGCGAAAGCCCCGCTTTGGGTTGGAGGGATTAAGGCTGCAAAGATGAAAATATCGCAGCCGCGTTGGGGAAGATATCGAACGACAAGGGAGACGCTTGCCTGAGACTTCTTAGCCGCCAAGAAGAAAGTCTACGGCCGGGAGTCTCCCTTGAAGGGGTCTCACTTACCAATCGCTTTGATGGACTCTCCGGGAAAG
The DNA here is from genome assembly GCF_964273705.1 of Natrix helvetica. Lineage (NCBI taxonomy): Eukaryota > Metazoa > Chordata > Lepidosauria > Squamata > Natricidae > Natrix > Natrix helvetica. Next base: position 21,641,786 of record NC_138562.1, on the reverse strand, counting down.
AGAGGGGCTTCCTCCATCTGGGCCAGCTTGTTCCCATCCCTCAGGGCCTGGCAGAGATCCAAAAGGGGAAAATTCAATTTCAGGTCTCACTTTCTACAAGCTTTCAAAGTGGAAAAAAAACCCCACTGCAAGTTTCTTTGGCTAGAAAGTTACACAAGCCGCACAATTTACAGTTTTGTACTGGGGGGGAGGGGGAGGGGGAGCAGACACTTGTTTGCAGACAAGGAGCCAGGAGATCACAGGATCCTGCCACTCGGACACTAGTCCATCGCCTGCTACTCTGCTTCTGCAAAGGATTGGGCGTGGCCGATCCGGCTCACACGGGGCGTCCGCGGAGTGGGATGGGGAAATCTGAGGAACCGGGGGAGGGGGGGGGAGAGGCTGAGGTTACAGACGTGGTTCGTCCCCCTGTGAAGATGAGGGTCCCTGGAGGTGAAGGTTTAAGAAGGGATGGATTCCCAAGCAGGAGGGGGGAGGGGATGGAGATGGTGACCCAGTGGCTGATCCCAGACCTCTCCAGCTTGATCAAGGCAGAGTGAATCTGTCCAGGTTCTACGGAGCATCCGTGATGCTGGATGGCTTTGATCTTGACGACAGGCAGACGAAGCAATGAGGGTTAAGCGGCAAAACACTTACGCAAAAGTCGGACTGATTATCCCAGGAGCCTGTCCAGAGGGGGGAAGGCTCCAGTGAGGCTTAGGGCAGGGATGGCGAATCTTTTCAGCACCAAGTGCCGAAACTGGAATGCACACGTGCGCCAGGAACCCTAAGATCAGCTGGCTGGTGCGCATGCACGCTCCGGCCAGTGGGCTTTGGGCAGGCGAATGCGCACCAGCCAGCTGCTCTTCTGCTTTCCAGCGCTCCGGTGCGCACAAACACCAAACTGGAAGAGCAGCTGGTGATGGCCCGCGTGTCCACGGAGGGGGCTCTGCCTGTCACCTCACCATGGGCTTAGGGAAACGGAGGAGGCGGCGTTGTAAGCCAAGCTTGGCAAGTCTCCTCACCTGCTGGAAGTGTTAGAGATCACCCAGGTACTGGAAGGCCACTCCTCTTTCAGCCCTGCTTGCGTTAATCGCGGCTCGAAGAGGCCAGGATGCCCACTTAATGGCATCAGGTGGCTTGGACAGTGGAGGAAGGGACGTTTTGGTGTCCCTGAGGGCAAAATTCAAGCCCCCGTGGCCGTTTTCTCCACCTCGTGGCTATGGATAACCCTCGACCTGCGACGGTCATTGAGAACCTTGAATTCTCCGCTGCTAAGTGAGACGGTGGCCAAAGGAGGTCTGCCCCCCTTTTGCCACCTTCTTCATCCCAATCGTTAAGTGAATCTGGCTTCTTTGTGGTCTTTGCTTGTCAGAAGGACACAAAAAGGGGGTCACGTGACCCCAGGCGACCGTCAGAACGGAGTCGGTTGCTGAGCGGCTGAATTTTGATCATGTGACCATGAGGATGCTGAAATGGTCGTTAAGTGTGAAAAAAGGTCACAAGTCTCTTCTTTTTCAGAGCTGTTGTTAACTTTGGCCGCTAAATGAATAGTTGCAACTCGAGGATTACCCCCTCCTGGAAGGTTCAGAGCCCCTGGGGAAGAAGAACCTCCCCAGCTGAGCATCGCATCCTTGGCAGGAATTCATTTGCCAGCTCCCTGATGGGGAAGCCACAGCACGCAGGACAGAGGGAGCACCCAGGGCCCTCTCTCTGGGCAGCCACACCGTGGGCAGCTGCACTTCCGGGTTCCGTAGCACACATGTGTGCGGGCCAGTTGGTCCAGTGTGCATGCGCACATGGTCAGCCGCTCTCTTCCAGGTTCCAGCATGCGCACACAGGCCAGCCAGGTCTTCATGCATGCGCGCGACAGAGACCAGAAGTGCAGCTAGCAATGGTGAGCACGCGCACACAGCCGGGGAGTCCGTCATGTGCAAAGACCAGCTGGCTGGCACGCATGTGTGCGGCAGAACCCAGAAGAGAGTGGCTGGCTGCGGGCTCACCGCACCATCTGGCAACCTGGAAGTACATCTGGCCGCCATGTGCATTGGCCAGCTGCTCACTTCCGGGTTTTGGTGCTCTGGCATGTGCTAACACGCATACAGCACGCACACACGCACACACACGCTCCTGTTTTGGCACTCTGTGCCAAAAAGGTTAGCCACCCCTGTGGTAGGTTCTTCAACCCCCTGCGCCCGTTTCACGCCCTCCGTTTGTTCAGCTGGAAAGGTGAACAAAAAAAGGCCCCCCGTTGCCCCGTGGAAAAACACCAGCTCTTAAAGTTAGGGAATGAAATAGGAGTATAAATATATGAACCTGATCGAATCCTGCATCAGAAGGATAGCCATTGCCTCCATCCTGAATCTCCTGATTTGCAAGGTTGCAGCGAGTGGCAAGCAGAAGGAAGAGGAGGGGGGAAAAACATGCACAGAACAAGGTGAAAGGACAGAATTCTTTTCTTTTTTATTTTGCAAAAAAGAGACAGTAGATACTTCAACCTCAACATCAGCTTTTTTCATACCTTTCCCCAATCGAACGCATTAAAAGTCTCCAGGTGGCACCTACGAAACTGGCTGCTTTGGTTAAAACGAAAGAAAACGGGAAAAATGCAACAAAACGAAAGGAAGGAACAGGAGTGCATGCATTTCTATCCTTCTAAGAGAAAAGCCTTAATCTCACAGAACACCAAGTACACCCTGGTCCTTTCGACACGAGAAATCTTTTAACCTCTCAAAATATGAAAAAGGCAAAATGCAGAGGATAAAAGCAGCCAGCATGCTTTAAAAAAACGACAGAAGGAAACTGATCAACAGCACATTTTGGTAGCAGAAACATACCATGCAACAATCGGAAGATCAAACAATGGCGCTTCCCTTCCCTCTCTGCTTCCATGAAAAGAATTGTTTTTGCTAAGAATGCTACGAAACTGTCTGGAATCTGCTCATGAGCACAGAGAGAGATTTAGGTGAGAGTCAGGGAAATGGGCCATGCCAGGGTTTGACTGCAACCGGTTTTGGTCGCCTGATTAAAGTGTCAGTTTGAAAGGGTTCGGCAGGTATACAGGATCTCCTCCCAGAGTTGGGCAATCCATAGAATGATGTTAATTAAGTTGGTGTTTCTCACATACCTTTGAGAACGTCTGGGTCAATTGATACCTCCAATCTTGTCAACTTTTAAGACTTGTGGACTTCAACTGCCGGAATTCCCCAGCCACCATGGGAATTCTGGGAAGTGAAGTCCACAAGTCTTCATCGTGCTAAGGTCTCAGAGCCAATATGGTGCAGGGAGCTTTGAAAGGATTCCTGTAGAGCAGGGGTCTCCAAACATGAATTTGGACAGAACAGGAATTCTGGGAGTTGAAATCCACAAGACCTCAGTTGCCAAATTTGGAGACGCCTGCCCTACAGTTGCAGAAAGGGTGGTCTTTTTGAGCACACCTTTCTCTCTCTCTGGCTTTGGATGCCTCCTTATTCTGTCCGCCTTTGACTGTCTTTGCTTTGACTGCCCACCTACATCCCCACGTTTCGTTCCGGAGTTAAAGGACTGGTTAAATTCCCCAGCTTTTCTCATCTAGGTCCCTTTCATTCGGAAAGCAGGGTTCAATTGACCTTCAAACCATCAGCAGCCAACCGTCAGAAGATTACGGTAGATTGCACTTTATAGAATATTATTTCAAGGAGCAGAACTGAGCTGTTGTGTCTTAAGTCTCGTCTGTCACAGATGAAGGTATAGAATATAGTAGAAGATCTGGCACACAAAAAAAATAAGAGGCAGCTAGAAAGGTTTGGCTGAACGCTGAGCAATCAGATAGGGAGACAAGGGGGAAAATGCAATATGTAACTGAAAATAAAATCCTCGCCTTTCACAAATAAAAAACTTAAAGCCATGTTTTCCTGGCAGTGGTTTTTCATCTTGATATTTTATTTTAAGGTTCGCTATAGGCATCACACTTATTATATGGTTACAGGTCTCATTATAAAGCAGGGAAGGAGACAGTAAACTGTCCAAGTTGGTGTTATTTTCTTTTTATGCATTTCTTGCTTGTCTATTTGATCATTTGAAAGAGGAAAAAAGAGCCCTTCTGGGGAAAGGTGAGCAGAGCAAAAAGAAAAAAAAAATCATCTATGGAGATTCTCCATCATCCAGGTAACGGTTGTCCCCAAAGTGCTTTTTCAAAAGGCAACTGGACCTTTTCTTTTGTTTTGCCTTGAAAATGTTTCGCTTCCCATCCGAGAAGCTTCTTCAGAACCAAAGAAGCTTCTTGGATGAGTAGCGAAACGTTGGGGGTTGGACTAGATGACCTAAAAGGTACCTTCCAACTCTGTTACTCTGGAGCCTTTTGCCAAGGAACCTGGGGACACCAAAGGAGTCTGTTTTAACAATTGAGGAGCCATGCCCCTGGCTATGGCAGTGATAACCCCCTCAGACCCCTGAGTTAGACTCCTTCTCCGAAGAGTTTGACTATCAAGCGTGTGTAAACTGGAGGCGTGGATTGGCCTCTTGTTGACACCCAGACTAAATTAAGGCTTTCCTTAACTTTTCTTCCAACCACTCGAATATGCTGCCTGCGTTACGGCTGCAAAAATTATCTTCTGCCGTCTGCAGCATGTAAGCTGGGACCCATTTTGCCAGAATTAATAGGATAAAACCTGTTATTCCCCTGCTTTTCCAACGAAAGTTAAAATATACTCCTAATCTGGTTTATACTGTTCGCGAAAGCACCGGCAGGTACATACTACGGTTCTATGGCAAACGAGCTGTGACGCTGCATAGGGAGATGGCCCAGCGCCTTGAAAACAACCAGGTAGGAAGTCAAGAGAAGCAAACACCAAAGCCACATCAAGTTCTGAACACAACAGGAAAAACAAAACAAAACCACAAAACAGGTCAGAGTCTACTTGCTGATAGCTTGCACATATATTCTTACCCTTATGGTGGGCTTCCTGTACACCTGTTAGTTAAAATACAGATATTATCCAACGAGTTATAGACTGAAGTCCTGATTTTAGACAAAGCCATTTCCATTTGTGGAATATCTTCCATTAATTTCTTGAAGGAGGTGACAAAAAAAATATATCAAGAGGACCAGAAGCTTAAAGAAGACCAGAGAGTGAAATCTTTGGTCAGCAGAATTGGGATAATATGGTGTTTCCCTGAAAATAAGACTGCACTTGGTCTTATTTTCGGGGAGATCTTATTATTTTTGAGGTGCAGGAGGCGGCGAGCGTGGTCACCTTATGGCTGCTGCTGTGTTGCATAATTTTGGAGGGAGGGCTTATTTTTTGGGGGGAGGGCTTATTTTAGTGCATGAGCTCAAAAGCCCGATTGGGCTTATTATCCGGGGATGTCTTATTTTGGGGGAAACAGGGTAGCATTCAAAATATGCAATTAATTCACTGATTTTTTTTAAAGAAAATACTGTCATTAAAACAAAAAAGTAAGGTGTGGATTTTAACATGGATGCACAAATAATTTCATTCCTTCCACATCTGTTATTCTCAGGAAACAAGTACCACTGAAATATTCAAATTTATTTTGCATAATTAAATAATAATCCACCACTAGAGGGTAGCCAATAATCTACCACTACTAGGTAATCTCCTGAAAAAAAAATTAGGCCACTGTTTAAGCCTTGATCGTTTCAGTCAGGTAATTAATTGAACAAGGCACATCCAAAGTTAGAACTAACATTTATAGTCTCCATGCTATTCTACCCTTGTGTATTTATTTATTCTTTATTATTATTTTAATAGAATGTGAGAAGCAAATACAATGTTTGACCCGGATTGGAGACAGTTCTCCAGGAAGTTAGCAAAAGATATTCCTTCGAGTTCTCAATGGGAAAAAAATTGAATAAAGGAAAAACAAAACCTAGGATATATGGAAATTTAACCTCCAATTCCATCAGTCAATGTAACTGCAAAGACAACTTCTATGTCCATATTGTAGTTAGTTTGAAAAATTTTTTAAACTTACCTGACCATAAACAAACAAAATATCAATGAAGAAACGGGGGGGGGGGGGGAAACGGGAGGGGCGGAGGGGGGGGGACTCAGATTTTTTTCTACAACAGATCCACCCATATGGAGAAGCTATGTTAAGTTCTTCCCTTGCTGGTGATATACAATCTTTATATTCCCAGCACAGGAACAACCCAAGTTTAATGGTATTTACTGGACTGTAAAACACTATTGGGAAATTAGAGGTAAGTCACGGGCACAAACAATAGCAAACGTAGCTCAGTTGCTGAGTACCCAAAATGTGTTCACAAGGTTGAGGAGGGGGCGGGACACCGTTGTGAGAACCTTAAATCTGGATCATAAGTACTTGTTTGGGGGGGGAGGGGGCTTTCTGTCACAACTTCAAACGGTTGCTAAGCAACTGGTCGTAAGTTGAGCACTACCAATAACTGCCCCCTTCCTGTGTTGCACAGTTAGTCCTCAACTTGCGGCCCCAACATTTCTGTTGTTAAGTGAGGCATTTGCGAAGTGAGGCATTTTATGAACTTTCTTGCCACCGCTGTTAAGTGAACTGCTGTGGTTGATTAGTTGTTAACCAGGCTGTGTAGCGAAGCCAGCTTCCCCATTGACCGAAGGAAATCACGTGACCTTGGGATACGGCAACAGTCGTAAGTACGAGCCAGTTGCCAAGCACCTCAATTTTGATCACGTGGCCATGGAGGAAGCTACAAGGATTGTAAATGTGAAAAACTTTTAAGTCACTTTTCCACGGCTGTTGTAACTTTGAATGGACACTAAATAAAACTGTTGCAAGTCCAGGACTATCTAGCTGACATGCATGACAATTTGATTGCTTATTTAGTATCTTATGACTACCACTAATGTTTTGTAGTGAACATATTTTTACAATGACTATGATTAATGATCTATCACTATTGTTGTATGTACAATGAGAGTTTATGGACCGGACACAAATTCCTTGTGTGTCTTGGCCAATAAAGAATTCTAATTTCTATTTTAGTTTGAAAACTCTCAGTACCACTGATGAGGTGCATTAAATAAATTAAGATTAAAAACTTACCCGATATTCCCTGGGTACGTTGTCCGAGAGGACAGATCCAGAAATCTGGCTAGAGATCGTAGCAGCGATGAGTTGCTTGCACCACTCAACATGGGATCCTGTAGGGCTACAAAAGGACATGCAACATGTGATTTGACTTTTAAAAAACTCCTTTGTATCTACACAGGTAGTCCTCGACTTACAACCGTTGGTTTAGTGATCCAAGTTACAAGGGCACTGAAAAAAAGTGACATTTGTCACATTTACCACTGTCACAGCACAGTCCTCCTGGTCATGTGATTAAAATTTGGACACCTGATTCATATTTATGACGGTTGCCGTGTCCCGGGGGAGGGGGGGCACGTGATCCCCTTTTGTCAATGGGGAAGCCAGATTCACTTAACAACGGTGTTACTAATTTAACAACTGCAGTGATTCGTTTAACAATTGTGGGTGGAAAGGTGGTAAAATGAGGCAACACTCACTGTCTCGTTTAGCAGCAGAAATTTTGGGCTCAACTGTGGTCGTAAGTCGAGGACTACCTGTACTTATTTTGTGAGCTGCGAAAAGGGCAGCAGCGTTGCAAAGTGAGGATTTTTAAAAGTTGATGCAATTTTTTTTAGCACTTCTCCCCTCCCCCCCAACTGTCCATCCTGCCCCCCCTCAGGGAATGGCCCTTTCCCAGCCCGGCTGGACTACAAACCCCATCAGCCACCACCCCAAAAGGAGCTGTCAACCACTTGGACCACAAAGCCCCCCCCCCCTTTCCTCAAGGCAACAGCAACTCCAGGCTGCCTGGGAGGGGAGAGATGGGGACCACAAAGCCCATGTTGCCCAGGGGCCCAATTCCACCCCTCCCACCCGTTGCTCTGGACTACAAGCACCCGCTCCCCTTCCTCAAGGCAACAGCCGGGGACGGGGGGACGGGGGACACGGGACCACAAAGCCCATGTGACCCAATTCCAGCGTTCTCCCTCTACGTCGACCCCGGGGGGCAGGACGACAAAGCCCATGCTTCCCCGCCCGCGCCAGAGGAGGGCGACTCCGGCCAGGCCAGGCCCGTCCGCGCCCCATGGGCTTTGGAGGGCGCGCGCAGGCCCGGCTCTTCCTTCCCGGCCTGCCTCACCTGTCGGCGGGCTGCTCCGTGCCGGGCGAGGGGGCCGAGGGGGCCGTGGCGGCCAAGCGGGAGGGCCTCCGGGCAGGGCCTCCGGCCTCCAGCGGGCCTCCTTGCCCGCCGCCCAGCGCCGCTGCCGTCCCCGCCGCCCTGCCGCCTTCCATGTTGGACGCTTCCGCGCCGGAGCCCGCCGAGCAGGAGGGGCCGCTTCAGCCTCAGCCGGTGGGGGGGGGAGGGAGGGCGGGGGCACCAGAGGGGAAGCGGAGGTGCAAATTGGGGGGGGGGGGGAGAGGCGCGGGGGGGGGTGCAGGGCTGGGGCCAAGGGAGGAGGAGGGGGGCAAGGCCCAGGAGTGGGGGAGGGGGGCGTGCAAAGCTGGGGCCGGTGGAGGGGAGGGTGGAGAAGCCTACGGAAAGCGCCTGTACAAAGCTGGGACCAAGGGAGCAAAGCTGGGGCCGGTGGAGGTTTGGGTGTGCAAAGCTAGGGAAAGTCTGTGCTAAAGCTGGGGAAGAAGTGCGAGGAGCATGGATGTGCAAGTCCGGGAAATGCAAAAGGGGTGAGTGTGCAAGGTGGGTGGAAGAAGTGTGAGTGTGCAAAGGTGGAGCCAATGGAGGTGTGTGTAGGTGTGCAAAGCCAGGGAATGTAAGAGGTGTGGGTGTGCAAGGCTGGGAAGAAGTGTGAGCCTGTGTGCAAAACGGGGGCCAAAGGATGGGCGTGTGGGTGTTGTGCAAAATGTGAGAATGGGCAAACGGGTGTGCCAAAGGAGTGTGGGAATGGACAAGTGTTCAGGTTGGAGCGTAATGCTTGTATTCCCATTCTTACTAGGCAGAGGTCTCTCTCATGAAGGACTCCATATCCCATGTGCCTTCCTATTTGGGTCATCCCCGTGCTTTTACGGTAGCTGTGGTCAGGCCAATGGCTTCATGGGATACTGGATCCCTTTGCAGCTTTGCATTTCAAATGTGGCCTTGTGGCCAGCTTCCAAATCCAGTGGATTTCAACTCCCATCGTCCCCAGCCAGGAATTAACGGCAACAGTGCAACGAATGCCCATCAGGGACGTTTCCCACCCTAAACTCAGCAAACTCACGGGACTGATTCCCTCTCCCCTATGCTTGTAACTTGCAGGAAAGAAATCAGGAAAAAAAATTAAATATTTGATTTTTATTTCATAATGAATTAAGCCAGTCATGTTTTTCTTTTTAGAAAAAAAGAGCATTTTCACCAAGTTATACTTTCCCCCCAAACAACATTAATTTCTCTACGGATCAGGATCCTATGCCTTGGTGCTGGCAAAACAAATGGGTGAGATTCAGGTAGTTAAAAAGACAAAGGCATTTAAAACTACCACTTTAGTTTAACTTCCTTCCTCCCAGAATGGACAGCTGTAGTGTTTTACTTTGAAAAAATAAACAAAAACAAATGTATCTCAATTTATTTGCCCCAGTCCAAAGGAAACAGGTATTTCTTGTGGATTTACCACCACAAAGCACAAAGTTTCAGGGTAGGAAGGGAAAAAAATAAGATGTCTTATAACCTGCAAGCCAACAAATGACGATTATGTTGGAGTCTGGGTAGCTTTTCAGTTTTCTCCTCTAGCATTTAAAATAGAACAATGAGTTATCTGAGTTTCTTGTAATAACGAGTTACGTATTTCATTTCTCCAATTCCCTTCCCTTTAGCAAAGTACCCACTGATAGGTACAATAAAACGTAGAGACCAAAAGCATCAGCAAAGAATGAAATTTTAGAGGACAAACATGAAAAACAGAAAATTCGTGCGCTAGCTAGCTTGAAAGTACTAAGTATTTTAGTCTATCCCTGAAGACATAGTGCAAATTTCTTAGTATACAATTTTATTCTATTAATGTGCTCCATTTTTATTCTTATACTGAAAATATACTATTCCTAAAATATTCCAATGTCCTATGTTCTACAACTTAGAAATTTATAATTATTTTGGAGTTTGACTTTATCCATTAGACTTGTAATATTTACACTTTACAGAAAAGACTTCCATATCCCCAATTTACACATTGATCCTATAATCTCCGCCTTATATTTTGCAGACCAAAACTTACACATAAAGTAATTTACACACGGTAACCCGCCCCCTTCCAAATACTTTTAAAATAAATCATGTTAGCTACAAACAGTCCTTGCAAATCCTATGCTTACTTGTTCTGAAATGACCAAAACAGCTTTAAAAGTTTATATCCTAAGCAAAATATGTACTAAAAATCAATTGTGCTGATTTTACAAGTGCTCGTTAAGTTACGTTTTAAAAAGATTCCTGGAAAGGAACAAAATCATAAAATTGGACAAAAGACCAACACAATGACCAAAAAGGGGGAAAAAAGCACCCCACCCTGCAAATTTTAAATGTAGGCAATCGGACAACTTAGTGCACTCCAGATATCCCACACAGTCTTGTTGCTACTAGCGGTGTTATATGGGGCTAATAGCAATTGAAGTGCAAAGCATCGGGAGGAAAGATTCCAAGTTGTTTTACTCCTGGGATTTAAAGTTTCTTCAGTGCACAATCGTCCTGAAAATAGCTTTAATGTATTTCAGGGAAGGCTAACCCATTACAGAACATCAGTCACGCAGATATGGCCGCACGCACACACAAACACACACCTGCCTTCATTTCAAAAAAAGTTAAGTGTTAAATCTGCTCTGTAGATAAGGCCATGGCTTAACAGGCACACATTTTCAGGACAGTTTTCCCGTTCTTGGGAGCTTGCGGTTGTGGATGCCGTCACCTTAGGTGTTAAAAATGGCGGTCCATCGGATAGACATGGTGTCGTAAATGGTTCCTTGAGGCCAGACCTGTCTCAGCAGCAGCCGGTCTGGCTTTAAACTCCCCCAAGGGCCGCACGAAGGATGAGTTCAGGAGGACCAAGGAAATCGGGCTAGGCCCCAAAACGGTGATTAGTACTGAAACGACTATATATTTGGATGCTCCAAAGGTAAACAGCAACAAAACAACGCTTTAGGGTGGCGGGAGAGCACATTCCCAGGCGAAGAGGTTTCCGAAGGCACATAAAACCCACTTTTTAAAAGCTTCCCCCAAGTTCGGATCCTCTCTGCAGGGACGAGCATTTCCCGAAGAAGCTTCTGATAAGGCATCGCAAGTTTTCCTTCTCTTTGTCCCACCGCAGGTCGGAAAAAAAGCACCGCTTTTGTGACGAGAGGCTTCGGAGAGAATAGCCGAAGCTTCTCTTTTCTCCTTCAAAAGTGAGTTTGCACATGCGACATCATCTGGGAGGAGGAGGAGGAGGAGGAAGAGGAGGAGGAATTGGACAGTTTGGGATTGCTTGTGATTTGCAATTCTTCCAGCCGCTTCATGTAATCGTCCCGCAGGGCCAGGAGCTCCAGGTAACGTTGTTCCACTGGGTGGGGCTGCTAAAGGAAGAGGAAGAGGTCTTCAAAGGCAAGAGTTCGGCCATATACAAGCCTCCCCCCCCCCCAAACAAAACTGGAGTCATACGAGATGGAAGAGTGAACTGTGTACGGATTAGACTCCATGGATTGTATTTTTTAAAATAGAAGACTTCGTTAGACCTCTTGGCTTTCCTGTCCTTTATGGAATTTATCCAGGATGCATTTTCTCCTCCCGCCCTGGAGGAGACGCATAAAGGGGGCAAAGAATCCACCTGGCCTAAAAGGCTTAATGCTCCTACCTGGTAGTTCAAACATTGTGGGCCACCCGTAATATTTGTATGGCCTTCGCCTAAAGCAAGTATCGCCCTCTGTTTTCTCCAGTAACAGAAATAGAAATGAGTAGAGTAGAATAGAGAAAATAGGAGAGAAAATAGACTAGAACAGAATAGAGAAAACAGAATATAATAGAGAATATGGAAGAAAGAATAGCATAGAATAACTTGATGACTGTCACTTTGAATGTCCACTGGTCGGCATACATTAAAATGAAATTTTATGGCGTACAGCTCTCAAAAGGGCCACCCCCTCCAATATACCCTACACAACCATGACAGAATAAACAAATAAAAGCCAATTTCTTGGCTTTTCCGCATCCCTTTCAAACTCCTTTTTGCGTCCCGCAAAACATCTTCACAGCCATCATTCACGCCAAGAGGAGAGGCCGGCCTTCCTTCCCGATGCCAGCTTGTGGGCAGCGGCCTCTCAAGGCCTGTTGCAGGAAAGCAACAGCCGACTCTTTGTTCCGGCGGCTTCTTCTCAAGAGCTGCCCTTGTCGAGCCGAGTGGCTGTTTTCTCCTTCGGCACTCAGCTTGGCTGCCAGATTTCGAGGAGAACGAGAAACGCCACTCAGGGGCCGTCTTTCTTCCCCACTTTCAAAAAGGCATCTGAGCCACAAAAATGGAGGAAGAGCAACCTTAAGGGAACCTCTGGAGTTTGACAGCCAAGTAAGGAACTTTGCTTTTGCTACACAAGTGGTCCTTACGATGGGGTGCTCAGCAATCGTTCGGAAATAATATGAACCTTGGAAAAAAGCTGCTTATGACCCTGATCCCACGGGAGAAGGCCCCCTCGTAGTCACATGACTGTGATGTAAATTTTTGCTGGAAATGGGCATTTTTCAAAAAAAAATCTCAAGTGTTTGAGTAACGACCAATGTTTGCTTAATGCCCCAATTGGTTTTTTTTCCAAGAGGCAACTGGACTTTCTGATTTTTCTCTGAAGATGTTTCGCTTCTCACCCAAGAAGCTTCTTCAGCTATGAGAAAAGCTGAAGAAGCTTCTGAGAGAAGCTGAAGAAGCTTCTTGGAAGAGAAGCGAAACCTCTTCAGAGAAAAACCAAGAAAGCCACGTTGCCTCTTGAAATAAAAAGCACCTTTGGCACAACCATGACCTGGATGACGGAGGATCTCCATAGATATTAATGCACCCATGTTCACTAAACTCCCTAATCTTCACTAATGCTCCCTAAAGGTCATAAATCGGAAACGGCCACAAGGATGGGGTGTATGTTTTTTGGCAGCCATAGTGGAATGGAGAGATGGATGATGTGACTTGACATATGACAGTTTTGTTAGTGTATGTTAGATTTTAAAAAAATATTATAGATCCATACTATGTTCCTTTTTGACCTGTGCTAGTGCAGTGGTTAATATAGTACTGCAAGCTATTCTGTTGACTGCCTGCAATTTGACAATTTGTATCTCACCAGGCTCAAGGTTGGCTCAGCCTTACGTCCTTCCGAGGTGGTTAAAATGAGGACCCAGATTGTTTGGGGGCCAGAGGCTGACTCTGTATACCGCTTAGGGAAGGCTGTAAAGCACTGTGAAGCGGTACATAAGTCTAAGTGCTATATTGCTATTAAAGTAAGCCAAGATGATTTACCTGCTGCCTAATCCGTGGATTCCATCGGATATAGTAATTTACCCAGAGCTCCAAGTGGCGCATGCTGGCGACTGGGTAAAGGGCCCGGTTCAGTTCTTTCGTATAAAAGGGGTTGGTATATTTTGACTTGGCGCCATTGATCAAGGACCAGAGGGACAAGGATTTCTCGCTCAGTTTCTGCAAGCAAAGAGACAAACACAAGAATCGGACTTGGCAAAAACTGCAGCCGTCTGATGGACCCAGCCTGCACGCCTGGCTCATTTAATGCTTGTCTTCCATAAGTAGAAATATATACAGGCAGTCCTCAAGTTACGATCACAATTGAGCCCCCCCCCCCCCCCCCCAAAATGTACGTGTCAGAGTGTGCCCAGTGTGGCTACTATTTTGAGACAACCCAGGAGCAAAATATAGTTCACAGAGGTTTTGTCTTTCAAACAGTGGTTTATCTACAAGGCATACACACACACACACACACGTACGTACTAGGCAAATACAGGCAACCAATCCATCTTCAACTGTAACATGGAAGCACACGCGCAGAGAGAAGCCGCCCTCGTAGGGCCTCTCTTATATAGACAGCCTCTTAAAGTGATAACCCTGCTGACTCCTTCTCATGTCATCCTATCATCATTGCCTTAAGCACCTTAACCTTTCTAAGGGAAAAATCTATTCGGTGAGCATTTGCCCCAGTTTACAACTTTTCTTGCCAGGGTTGTTCAGGAAATTGCTGCAGTTGTTAAATTAGAAACATGGTCATTAAGTGAATCAACCCTTCCTTCCTTCCTTCCTTCTGTTAGAATGCAGTATTGCAGACCAGTTTTGCCAACTGCCATGAGTTCAATCCTCACCAGGCTCAAGGTTGACTCAGCCTTCCATCCTTCTGAGGTAGGTAAAATGAAGACCCAAATTGGGGGCAAAATGCTGGCACTGTAAAGCGCTTAGAGAGGGCTGTAAAAGCACCGTGAAGCGGTACATAAGTCTAAGAGCTATTGCTATCAATACATTAACTCACCTCTTTCTCTCTGATGGAGTCACAACTGTACAAAAATGTACCAAAACGACAACTGTACAAATGATCCAGAATAGTGACCAAAAACTGTTCGTTAAATTCAAAAGCAGTGGGAAACTAGTAAAAAAAACAAAACAGGCAAAGTTTAGGACAAGATACAAACTGCAATCAGTCCTCAAGTTATGACCACAATCGAGCCTGAGATTTCTGTTGCTAAGCGAAACATTGGCTAAGTGAGGGTTGCCCCATTTTATGATTTTTCTCGCCACTATTGTTAAATGTAGCTGTTAAGTTAGTCACACGGTTATATAATAACACAATTCCCACTGGTCAAAGTAATGTTAAGAAATACTTTTGGGAATATTAGAAATTAAAACTTTGATCAAAATCGGAGTCGTTGGTGACTGGCTGGCACTGACAATTACATTTGCAGGGTCCCACCACGTCTTGCTGTGTGGCGTTGCATCCCCATACAGTGCTTGGATCCCAGGTCAGCAGACGCCCAACGAAATGATAGCAAAACCATTCTCTATGGAGATCCTCTGTCATCCTCTGTCATCTCCACCTCTTGGGCATTTTTAATTGTTAATTTTAATTTTTAAACATTAACTATCATTGGGGTTTTTAATTGTTTTAAAGTATTGTAATTTATTTATTTATTGTTCCACCTCCTCCATATTGTATTGTTGTGACCGTTGCTAGTGTACGTCGCCCAGAGTCCCAGAGGGCGACTAAGAAGTCAAATAAATAAATAAATAAATAAATAAATCCAGGTCACGGTTCTCCCAAAGGGGCTTTTTCAAGAGGCAACTGGACTGTCTTGGTTTTTCTTGGAAGACGTTTCGCTTCTCGTCCAAGGAGCTTCTTCAGCTCTGACCGGATGGTGGGGAAGGGAAGGATTGATACTCCTGGCAGACAGCTGGTCACTTCCATCCTTTTCAGAGGGTCCTTGAGGCCTCTTGGAGGTTTTATCTGTGTCCTCAGGGTCACCTGAGTGGTGCAAATGGGTGCGAAGCCTTCGTGGAACTGTTGAAAGGATCTGTGTTGTAGAATGGAGGTAGATGATGTCGTATCCCTCCCCCTCTGTTGAGGGGGGGTTGTTCGATTTGGACACAGATGGCATCTTTGACCCAGACAAACCTCCAAGTGGCCTCAACAACCCTCTGAAAGGATGCAAATGACCAGCTCTCTGCAAGGAATATAAATCCTTCCATCCCCTACTATCCTGTCAGAGCTGAAGAAGCTTCTTGGACGAGAAGCGAAACGCCTTCAAAGAAAAACCATAAAGTCCAGTTGCCTCTCAAAAAAAGCACCTTTGGGATATAGCAAAGCCCCTTAAATCTTGAACCCTCTTTAAGCAACGCAGCTTACTTGCTTGGACATTTGCCAGACGCAGTCGATGAACTGGAGGAAGATGGGGGACCGATCTGCATCTGCGTGGTTTTTGTCTCCGTGACCGATTCTCTGGAGCGGAAAAAAGAAAAGAAAAAAATGAGAACAGCGGTCATCAAACGAGTGAGCTTTGCTTCAGAAGGAGCACAAGAATGAAGTAAAGAAGAAGTAATTCCTTACGCAGAATGAAGTGAAGAAGGAGAAGAAAAAACCCCAGCTTCATTAGACTGAGGTTTTTTCCCCCCAATATAAAAATTCAATTCTAACTAAAGTGGTTTAAAAAGTTATTTATGATGCATGTTACTTTTGGAAGTTTGTAGTATATGGTAAGAGTCTTAAGCAGCAACAGCACATGTACATCTTTTCAGGCAACATGACAACCAGAGGGAAAAAGGGTCACAAGATTTTATAAAACAAGGATCTGCAACCTTGGCAATTTTGCGACTTGTGCACTTCAACTCCCAGAATTCCTCACCCATCATGAGGGGCTGAAGTCCACAAGTCGTAAAGTTGCCATGGGAGGAGACCCTGCTATAAAAATGTCTCTTTTTGGAAACAAAAACGCCTAGGGAGATTCTCGGTCACCCGGGTCATCGGTTGTCCCAAAGGTGCTTTTTTCAAAAGGCAACTGGGCTTCGTTTTTCCAAAACAAAGTCCAGATGCTTTTTTGGGGTGGGGGGGTGGGGGATAACTTTTGGAAAACAAAAACTGCAAACACAGGAGCATCAGACTTGGTCTGCATCTGTACCCCGCTTTTTAGGTCTCAAATCAAGTTGGCATTTAACACATTAACAGTTGGAAGGGACCTTGTAGGTCATCTAGTCTAACCCCCACGCACCATTTCTGATGTAATGGCCATCTAGTCTCTTCTTGAAAGCTTCCAGTGATGAAGCTCCCACCACTTCCGAAGGCAACTTCTGTTCCATGGGTTGATTGCTCTCAATAACTGCATTATCTTCAAACAGCTTTTATTAAATTTATTAATGTTTATTGAATAACTACATTATCAGGCAATTGGCAAGCAGCAGTTTGAGACAAGAGGCTGACTCACAATGAAGCCCACTCTGCTAACAGCCTTGTGGTGCATTGGGATTTAAGCAAAACTGATTTAACCAGGACTCATTTTGCTTCTCACCGATGCGAACTTATGTCCGAAGCTTATCCACTCCTTTTCCACCAAGACCTCGAAGCCCACGACAGTTCGGTAGTAGCTGTCCAACATCAACATGGCCAGAGAGGTGAGCTGAGCGGTGCGGTCCCAACCATCGCTGCAATGCACCAAGACCGAACTCTTTCCGGAAGACACTTTGTCAGCGACTTGGATGGCTCCAGTTAAAACCAGCTGGCAAGGAAGCAGAAAACAAAACTTGAGGTAAGACTGTTGTTCTGACCTAGGCTTCCTGAGAAAGTATAAATCACCATCTTAGTCCCCAAAACCTCCTTTTATTTATTTGGCTGTGAATTTTGGTCATTCACAGTCCGCAAGGCTTCGCAAACAGTCCGTGAAGGTTCCGACAGATGCCTGCTCGAGTTGCCACAGTCTTTCAGGGGAATGTTGATAAACACCCACCTTTTCTCCCTGGGAATGCTGCCAGAGACCGCATTGCCAAATGCAGAGCAAGGCCAAAGTCAAACAGAACTTTTCCAAGCTTGAACCGACAGAGATGAACTAATTGCTTCCTGCAAAAGTTCTTTTGCTCCTCTTTTATGTCTTATGGGAGGAGCCAATCATCTCCAAGCCTTACTCCCAAGTCGACACCCTGTTTTCTTAATTGTTCTTGCCTTCTGGCAGCTCTGCGCATGTGCACACTGGGAACAGGCTCCCGCTGTTCTTCTGCCTCGCTGATGTCAGACTCCGGAGGCAGCACATAACTACCAGATGGCCTTGGTCCCCTCCCTGCCTCCAACACAGAGCCTTTGTCGGAGCCTTCCTCAGACTCCAGGGCTGGCCCATGTGCCTCCCTTACCTCCAACTCTGCTGCCAGCTCTGGTGGCCACTGGTGGGCCACAACCACTGTCCCCCCCCCCCTCTTCTCTTTTAATTGAAGAGCTGGGACCCCCGTCCAGATGGTGTCAGGCTGTGATGGTCAGCCCAGCCACCCTCCACTCTGTACCTTGATATGTTCCAGCCAGTGTGTGGACTCCAAGCTTGACAGCCAATGAGATTCTTCCACATGGGGGTAGACAATGTCTTTCAGCTTTTTCAACGATTCCCGCATGACGTGAATGTTATGGATATCCAGGAAAAGCAGTTCGGCATCCGGATACGCGTCTTCACTTTCGTATCCACCGCCGGTGGCCTTGGGACCAAAGAGGAAAGGAGTGTTTAATTTCCTTCGCACGACCACCACCGTCATCACATACTCATGTTTCCCCCAAAATAAGACTTGTATTAATTTTTGCTCCGAAAGACTCATTAGATGTCAACTCTGAAGGTGTTTTCATACAGGGAGTCCTTGCCTTACAACCATTCGTTTAGTGACCGAAGTTGCAGCAGCACCGAAAAAAAGGGGGGCTTGTGACTGGTCCTTGCACTTATGACTGTGGCCGCATCGCCACTAATCCTGCCATCAAAATGTGGGTGCTTGTCAACCGGTGTGTATTTATGACAATTACGGCATCTTGGGGTTACACGGTTGCTATTTGTGAGCTTCCCAGCTGGCTTTGCTTAATGACAGGCATGATCCACTTAACAACAGCTGAGATTTACTTAATAACTAGGACAAAAAAAGATCATAAAAATGGATGCATTTCATTTAATAATCACCTTGTTTAGCAACAGAAATTCTGGTCCCAACTGTGAGGACTATTTGTAGCCACCCATTTCAGGGACTCTACGACACTTAAAAGGCATCTAAACACCCCATTCAAAAATTCCCCAAAGAGGAAGTTATTGCAAAGCCATTTCCTTCCACCTGACAAAAAAAGACTTTCAAACAGAGCAATGTGTGTGCGGCAAAACATGATCCTTTCTCCAGCGAGTATGGATTTAATCCCAGCCTCAGGGTCCCTGAATCCCACTAGGGAGCCAGGCTCCCCTAATCAAATATATTTGTAAGTTTAAATGTCAATATGGTTATTTTTCTTTGCCAAATAGACTTAACGCATTAAATAAATGACATGAAGAAAAACATAAAGAGTTTTCTTAACCCTCATCGCCTATCTAGCTGCTAAAACTGTTCCATGGGGCTGGAGAACACAAAACAGGAAATACACATCTGTATGAAATTCCAAAAACCACTAAGCGGTTATTTTCCAAGTAAAGTTATTTTATAACTTTGGGCCAGTCCCCCTCTCTTAGCCCATCCACCTCACGGGCTTGTTGTTGTGGGGAAATAAAGAGGAGGAGGAAAGCATGTTAGGTATGTTTGCCTTACTTACAAATAAAGAAACAAAATTAGGTGAGAGTGAAAGCTTCTGTCTCTCCACAGAATGCAGAACATGCTGTCAGGCCTGGAAGCCAATCCTCTTTTGCACTGGGCCTTCAGGCCTGCCACATTTTCTACTGTGGGAAACTGGGAGGGGGGATTATATGGCGTATGGGAGAGAGATACAGTCAAAATAACATTCCTTTCTCAGAGAGTCAAGGACATCCTGCCCTGCATCTGGAGGGGTGTGGCTGGGAGGCATCTCCAGTTGGGGCGGTGCCTGATTGGGCCATGGGATGGACACGTGGGTGCTGGGCAGGGGCTTTCACTTGGGTGGGGAAAACCTGGAGGCTTTCCCAGATGGGCCAATAGGACTTTGAGGAAGCTCGAGCCCCGGAGTCTTCGTTCGTTGGGGGTCTTACTTGGAGCCCCGACACACGTGGCACAGAAGCCGTTATACGCAGCCTCTCTGGAGTAAAGTGAGAGAGTTAATTTTAGCTGTGGAAGCGACTGAGTAATCCTCGGGTGTGGCCCGAGAAACAACAAAGCAAAGGGAATGAGAAGGAGGGAAGGAATGCAGCCACTGGACTTTTCATAAACAACTGGAAAAAAAATAATCTGTCGTGTCCCCCCCCCCCCCGCCCCGTTTGCATTTTAGCTTACAAGCATTGAGCTTTGAGTGTTAAGGTGACTTTTGAAAGAAAGAAAAAGAGAAGAAAGAAAGCTCTTGCAAAGAGGTTGTTTTCTAGGCCGAGTCTTGGCTACATTAAACAATGTACATGGAGCACATGTGCACACCCGAATAGACGTTTTAAGTCACATTTTCTCCTATTCCTTGCGAATGGGCAGAAACAAGTTGGCTTCAAAAGTCTACCTCTTTAAAGAATGAATATGATTACTGCTTTTCTCCTCCGTGAAGCTGCAAAAACAGTTTTTTTTTAAAATAAAGCCAGCATTTAGCAATGGGGAGGGGTGGCTAATTAATCGGGGTGTTTTTTTTTCCGGTGACCTTATTGAAAGTTTAGTCACTTGGAATTTACTGTGAGTGTAAACAAGGTGGAGCCATTTCAGCTCCAGGGGAAGAAAATAATAAGCCTCCTAGCGTATCCTTTGACGACGGCACCTTAAATCCCGTTAGCAGGAAGTCGCATTCTTCCCACAGACCAGCGGATTGTGTGGCTGTGCCGACACGATAGCAACTTGGTTAACCGCGAACGCTCGACTGTCTATCAAAGGTCCAGAGAGCATTTCGAAGTCTCAGCCATTCCTTTAGTTAGTGCTTTCCAAATCTGGGAATCTCTGGATGGATTTAAAAGACAATTTTTCAGAACGCTGAACCAGCAGAGTCTTTGCAATCTCCGGAGGAGGAGTAAAACCTCACTTAAGCGACATCCCTGGAAAAGGGGCCTCACTCTGAGCAAGCGGATGAAGAGGGAGGCTGGGTACCTTGTTAGCCACAGCGTTGACGTTGGGCCTGGCGTCGAAGATGGTCAGTTTGGACAGCTGGCCGTTGGTTTCCCGTATGACTTCCAGGTACCTTTCGTCGTCTTTGTTCCTTTTGCCCCCCATGCCCACGAGGGGTTGGCTGGAGCGCGTGATGACCGCGTGGGTCTCCGGGTGGATCCAGGATAACACCTGGGGGGGCCATGAGAAGATATTCCATCAGAGCTCCAAGGCTTTTTAAAAAAATATTTATATATTTCTCTTTCACATAAAAAACGTAAAGGTTCCCCTCGCACTTATGTGCTAGTCGTTCCCGACTCTAGACGATTTCTCTGAAGTGGTGTAGGGTTTCCTGCCTGAGCAGGGGGTTGGACTAGAAGACCTCCAAGGTCCCTTCCAACTCTGTTCTATTTCTATTCTAAATAAAAAATATAAATAAAAAAACCCACACCATATATTTTGGGTTGAATTGTGGTCGTTAAGTCCAGACTAATTTTTTTAGAGCCAAAGTCACTTACCGGGATTCGGCACCGGGATCGGAAAGCAGAGACCTTCTTGAGATCTTCGTCTGTGGCGTGATAGGGCACCACCAGGAGGGACGGATATGTGTCGCAGAGGGCGTAGTGCTCGTTGAGGAAGGTTACCCTCCACTGGAGGTTGGGCAAACCCTTTTGAGAGAAGTGAGACGGTCTTTGCCTGAACGAGATGGCAATTAAGCAGAGGAGCCATTTGGGCGTTATTATGGCCACCAATCTATCCACTGAGTATCTCTACGGTTGGGGAGCCAGAGAAACACATGGAAGGCTTGAGACAAAAGTGCCAGTGAGGTTTTTTCCTCGCTCTTTTTATTAATGCCATTATGAGCCTACTTGGCAACACAAGAACGTTTTGCTTATTAGAAGGACTGGAGTGTTTGACATTCCTTCTTGGGGGGGGGGGTGTTGCATTCTTCTACAGGGAAAAATATTTTTTTTAAGACTTGCCCAAAAGAAAACTAAAAATAGCAATGGGAAATAACTAAGGGGAAGCACCTACTGTCAGGGTTCCAAGTAACACTCCCAACGAAAGGAGACTCTGAGGCTTGAGATTCCTCAAAGTTCCATTTTACTTAAGGTAAAGGTTCCCCTCGCACATCTGTGCTAGTTGTTCCTGACTCTAGGGGGCGGTGCTCGTCATCTCCGTTTCAAAGCCGAAGAGCCAGCGCTGTCTGAAGACGTCTCCGTGATCGTGTGGCCGGCATGACTCACGGAACGCTGTTCCCTTCCCACCAAAGGTGGTCCCTATTTTTTTTTTTACATGCTTTCAAACTGCTAGGTTGGCAGAAGCTGGGACAAGGAACTGGAGCTCACTCTGTTAAACAGCACTAGGGACTCGAACTGCTAAACTGCCGAATGTCTGATTGACAAGCTCAGTGTCTTAGCCACTGAGCCACCGCGTCCCTTTTATTAGAAGGGACCATTTTATTAGCGATGTCATATTGGCACATCCTTGACTCTACTACATGTGTAGGAAGTCAGATGTTCTGAATAGAAGAGAGCTGCCGAATTTACTGTAATTTGCATAAGTTTTAAGAAGGTACTATCATTTCTCCTCTCTTTGGACTCCTCTTCGTTGATCAATCGATAAGCCCACTTGTGTTTCAGTGAAGGTGTGCGTTTCCAGTTTAAAGGAACTCAAAATTTCTCCTACGTCGGCCTACAACTCCCAGGTTCCCTCTCCATCCATTATGCTGGCAGGAATTATAGTTCAGCAACATCTGGCAGACCAATATCCTCCTTTTGTGATTTAATATTTATTACACATTTAAGAATAAATGACATTGAAGAAGCTTCCGTGCTTAGACAGTAAAGCTAATTGCACAAGACAAGATGACCTTATAGGTCTCCAGACAAACTTATGTTCTTAAATTTCTCCTTCCTACCAAATGGGATGAATTAAATGAGTGACATCCATCCCTTTATAAGTTAAGAATTGCTTGGCAATTTAATGAACAAATAATCCAGCATATCCGCTGATCTGAATTCTTGGTTTTTCTTCAAACCTAAATCAAATTCTTTATTCACTAAAACACAATAAAAGATTTTTTAAAAAGTACAATGTAATACAGAACATCAGTATTTTATTTTATAAAAATCCGTTCCGGGGGATGTACCTTCCTGGTCATTTATCCCTCTAATTTCACTAGCCTAGTGCTCTGACAGGGGCTTCTTCCCAAGAGCCTGAAGGAAACTCCTGGTCCCAACAAAAAACCCTTTTATTAATTGACTGAATTCTGCCCATTCACAGCCAGCAAAGTCTTTCAAGGGAGGATTTACAGTCACAGACCTTCGCTGGCTTGGAGAGCTGCCAGGCTGATATCTATAAAACTTGGCCAGGAGTCTCGGAGAGTCATGAACCAATGAAGCGAACTCCTGCAAACTCCACTCCCCTTTCATTCCTCTTTTATTTCCTCTAGGAGGGGCCATTCATGAGTCGACCCCTGTTCTTTAGCTGTTCCCTTCATCTGGCAACTCTGCGCATGCGCACACTGGGAATAGGCTCCATCTGTTCTTCTGCCTCACTGATGTCTGACTCCGAAGGCAGCTGATAACTGTCAGATGGCCATGGCCCCATCTCTGCCTCTGACGCAGAGCCCTCATCAGAGCCATCCCCAGACTCCAGGACTGGCCCAGGTTCCTCCCCAACCTCCGAATCTGTTGCCAGCTCGGCTGGCCACTGGTGGGCCACAACACCTAGCTCATGTCTTAAAAACAAAAATTAGTGTGCTTCCTATTTTCTGTTCATCCAGTTCAATTTGGCCACAGAACAGAAAGAAAACTATATACAGCAAACTTGAAAAACAAGGGTGGAGGAATGCTAAGGAGAAGAGAAAAAACGAACTTACTTGTCTTCTGTATTCAACCATAGGATTATAAACCAGCCAGCCGCTTTCCGCAAACTTCTCTTCGTTCAGAAAAGCAAAGAAAGGCTGAGAGGATAACAAGAAAAATCAGGAAGTGGAACCGCCAAAAGAAGAAAAGAGATTCAAAGTACCAAACTCTTTGCCTGGCTGGCGAAGAAGATGCTTGGCTTATGTTCCTCATTACCCAAAAGGGTTAAAATTTTCTAACTCAAAACTCTTTTATTTTATTCAAGAGAAACATAAAAGTCAAAAAGAGTTTATCTCTCTCATTAAAGGAGAGAACCTTGGAGGCTGAAGAATGTGCTCTGACCGAGGCTTTCCGAGAGCCTGAAGCAGACTCCTGGTCCTGACAAAACCTCCTTTTATTAATTTACAGAGAATTCTGCTCATTCACATCCAGCAAAGTATTTCGAGGGAGGATTTACGGTCACAGACCTTCTCTGGCTTGGAGAGCTGCCAGGCTGATATCTGCAGAACTTGGCAAGGAGCCTCTGTGAGTCACGAACCAATGAAGCAAACTAATTGTCTCCTGCAAACTCCACTCCCCTTTCACCCCTCTTTCATTTCCTCTGGGAGGGGCCATTCACTGTCCACCTATGGCCCTACTCCCAAGTCGACCCCTGTTCTTTAGCTGTTCCTTTTGCCTATGCAAAGGGAACAGCTGCACATGTGCACACTGGGAACAGGCTCCAGCTGTTCTTCTGCCCCACTGATCTCCGACTCCGAAGGCAGCTGATAACTGTCAGACAGCCTTGGCCTCCTCTCTGCCTCCGACACAGAGCCCTCATCAGAGCCTTCCCAAGATCCAGGACTGGCCCAGGTTCCTCCCCAACCTACTCACTGTCTGAATCTGCTGCCAGCTCTACTGGTCGCTGGTGGGCCACAACAGAACGCCCCAAAACATTGACAGAAGCCAAAATGTAAAACCCATCACATCCTTTATGAAGAGAAGTCACCCCCTCCCCCCTGAGTAATAGGCCTGTACTCAACCATTAACTTTGAACTAGTAGGCACCCTGATGAATCCGGGGAAAAATACCATATTCCCGTTATCTGTCAAAAGTATCTTTGCCATTTCTAAATGTTTTTAGTTGTCCACACAGCAGGGAGCAAAGTTAAAGTGTGAAACAACCGGTTCCCAAATTTGCTTTTTATATGCTATAGGCAAAAAAAGAAACCCACAGCAACTGCCAAACAAACTCAGAAGAGCTTACCAAGTTATGCGACTGTGGGAAAGCGTATTTTGTCAGGAGCTCAAATATATCTCTTCTGCTGTGACCTTCTTGTTTCAAAGCAAAGCGTAAATTCCTCATATCCTACGATTTAAAGCAAACCACGCATTAAAAAACAACACCACAAATGCCAAGGATTAATGCTAGGTAACTTGTTCCAGTAGTTTTCCAAACGGAAAGGTTTTATGTCAGAGATGGGCAACGTAGCCCTTTTTCCATTTGATCTACTCGTCTAACTTCAGACTTTGGTCCTACCATTTAATTCTCTTTTTAAAAGTGTTGTGGTGGCCTAGAGGTGGAGTTCTTGCCTCACAATCAGGAGCTGTGAGTTCGATCCTAGGTAGAGGCAGATATTTCTCTCTCTGGGCCAATGTGAATGTTTTTCTGAATAAAATTCCACATTGGCAACCGGAAGGGCCTCAGTCTTACCTTACAAGTAATGTCTAATCCGTACGAATTCTCTCCTCGGCTTGAAGCGCCCCCCATTTTCTCAATCCTTGTAATAACCCCCAGAGGCACATCTAACACCACTGTCGGATCCTGAGCAGACAAAAAAAGGGCAAAGTTCACATTAACCCAATGGATTCCTAACAGATTGCACTTCTGTACCTGAGTTTGTCATTAAACACTCTCTTAACTTGAAAGCTAACAAAGGTTATCAATTTAATGGGATGCACGCTGTTGGATTAAAAAAAACAAAACAAAAAACAGCCGTAATGGGCCAATGAGGCAAGAAGCATAAGTATAAAATAACCATCAACACAAATCATTTAATAAACATCTACTAAATTGCTAACTGCTGCAAGGATAAAAATCCCAGGATATTTCAAGAGACCTGACCTTTAAAAAATTTAAATGCTGCCCTGTATCTCGGCCCAGCACTCTTGTCATCAAAGGAGAATATAAGGGAAACGGAGGTAGTTCTTGACTAAGGACTAATTGGTGACTGTTTGAAGTTACAACCGACCTTCCCAGGGCTACTTACAACCCCGATTCAAAATTCTGACAACTGACAATCTGGCAGTCACACGATATCATGTAGGGTGCTTGACAACAATGTATGTTCAGCTCTGGGAGTTGAAGTCCACAAGTCTTAAAGTTGCAAGTTTGGGGACCCCTTATGGATGTGATTTACGATTTTTGCTAGAAATTGGCACTTCCTGGCTTCTGGGGGGAAAAAAAAAGCCTTGGTGAATTGGTTCGTGTAACGACTGCAATGCTTACTTAATGACCGAAGCGTTTCCTTTACGATCACTGCAAAAAGCACCTTAAAATTGGGCAGGGTCGCATTATGACCTGCTTAATGATCGGAACGACTGACCGGTGTGTTCAATTACGGTTGTAAGTCGAGGAGTTTCTGTACAGCTTTCAGAATGCAAGAAAGAAAGAAAAAAGGGGGTGAATGAGGATCCCTTCTTTCTTCTGCACAGCCACGCGTGGCTCAGCGCTTGGGAGATAGCATCAGGCTAAAAGACTGGCCTCCAGAGCCCTTACTCTCTTCTCCTGGAATCTCCAGGCCCTTGTGGGCAAGTCGAAACGCAAAGCCTGAAGCCCAAAAGCATCTGCTGCATGTCTTCAGAGAGCCTCGTTTTCCATTCGGTCACTAGGCTGAGCTAACTTCCTTCCAGGGAAGAAAACAAGACATCAACTCGTACTCCGCTCAGATCACTGGAGGGGGACAGAATAACAAAACAACGGAGTTGGAAGGGACCTCGGAGGTCTTCTAGTCCAACGCTCTGCTTAAGCAGGAGACTCTATGCAATTTCAGACAATTGGCTGTCCAACCTTAAAAACCTCCAGTGTTGGAGCACACTCAATTTCAAGTGGCAAGTTGTTCCACTGGTTAATTGTTCTAACTATCAGGAAATTTCTCCGTAGTTCTAGGTTGCTTCTCTCCTTGATTAGTTTCCATCTGTTGCTTCTTGTGCTTCCTTCAGGTGCTTTGGAGAATAGTTTGACCCTCCTCCTTTCTGTGGCAGCCCCTCAAATATTGGAAGACTGCTATCATGTCTCCCCTAGTCCTTCTTTTCATTCAACCAGGCATACCTAGTTCCTGCAACCGTTCTTCATATGTTTTAGCCTTCAGCCTCCTAATCCTCTTTGTTGCTCTTCTCTGAACTCTTTCCAGAGTCTCAATATCATTTTTTTAATATCGTGGCAACCAAAACTGGAGGCCAGGTTCCAAGTGTGGTCTTAGCAAGGCATTCTAGAGGGGTATTAACACTTCACGTGTTCTTGAATTCTGTCCTTCTGTTAAGGCAGCCTAGGACTCCGTTGTGGAGAGACCTGTAACAATTCAGAATCTGACAACAGCAGGTGCCAACTATCTCAACCAACTGCAAACGCCACTCAGCTGAGGTCAACCCAGCAGAGTTTTCCCCTTTTTGGACTTTAGGCCTGCCACACTTTCTATTATTCAACTATGCATTTTCTACTGTGGGAAAATGGGAGGGGGGGGGCTTATACGGAGTTGGATGCTATGTAGCCATAACAACATCCTTCCTAGAAAGCCAAGGTCATCCTTTGTCTCTGCACCTCTGCACCTGACCGGAACTGGATGGGTGGAACTGCCAGCGTGGTAGTGGGAGATTGGACCGTGGGATGGACTTGTGGGGGTGGGGGGCAAGATCTTGAACTTTCAACTGGATGGGGAAAACCGGGGAGATTTCAGATTCGGGTTTTCCCAGAGGTGCCAACATGGCTCTCTTCATCAATTGGGACTTTGAGGAATCCCTTGCTTCGGACTCTGATTTACTTTTGGATGCTATTTGGGATCCTGACACAGAGAAGTTATCAAAGCCGTTGACTCCAAATACCACAGACCGTAGAGCTTGCTTACCGATTCCCCGCTTCTCAAGTAGATCCTGTAGTTTGTGATGTAGACCCTCCCTTTCACAGGGCCATTGAAAGGACACATGTAAATGACCTCCTTGTCTGTGGAAGACAGAGAAGCTCCGTATTTAAAAGGTAATGAAGACCACAACTCAAGATAAAGGAAGAAACTGAGGCAGACATTAATGGGGAACCCGGAAGTGAGAGGAACCATTATGAATGGAGGATGTTGTGTTGTGCAATGGTGTTCAGCTCAATCTTTTTACAGTTGGAAAGGCAGGCAGGCAAACAATCTTAGAACAGTAACACCGAATTTCTCATCATTATTCAAGTACGGTAGAACATTCCGAATTTACTGTCAAATTCTAAAACTTTAACAATCTCTAGAGAGTATTTGAATGAGCTGGAAGAGACCCTGGAGGTCTTCTAGTCTAGCCCCTTGCTCCACAGCGCAGGAGAACCTGTGCTGTTTATTAGCAGACAATGGATGGAAATGCTCAAATGCTGTTGTGGCGGTTAAAACGAAAGTAAAAATTGCAAAATTATCTCTGAATTGTATGGAGAAGACATACATTTAGTTCTTTCTGTATCCCTGCTCAAATGAACGGGATTTTGTGTGAGTCTGGGTGAGCCAGTTTTGAAATGGATCGCTTTTAACCCAGATTGACTCTGCAGATGCTCCATGAACACAACAAAGGCAGAACAATCTCACGGAATTTTTATTTCTGAGATAGACCCGAATGCTGTAATATTCAAGACAGCACACAGCTTCATTCTTTCTGAACAAGGGACGGGTTTGGGAGCAACTGATTTACAAGTAGCCCTGGTAGACTTACAACCAGAATTTCCGTTGCTAATCAAGGCAGCTGTTAAGTAAGTCGAGCACATTCTCATGACCTTATTGTTGGGGTTGTTAAGCAAAATGGCCCAGTCGTTAAGCAATGCACAAGGTTGCTAAGTGACTCCTGCTACCCTGTTGATGGGCCTTCTCAGAAGCTGGCTGGAAGGTCATGAATAACCACCATATGATCTTATGACACTTTAAGTCAGGGGTGGGCCAGATCTGACCTGCTTGAAGTGTTATAAACTCGTTGATTGACAAGCACTTAAGTTCTGATCACCTGACTGGAGATGCTGGGATGGTTGTAAGAACAAGGACTGGTCAGTTCATTGCTGTGATAAGAACAGACGTTCAATAAATGGTTGTAAGTTGAGAACTACCTGTAGGCACTATGGAACCTGTGTTTACCTGTAACTCTCGTTTCCCCTGGCAGACGAGGAATTTCTTCGTTGTGTTCCCAGTTGGTTCCATCTTTCACGGGCTAAGAGGGAGAAATGAGAAGGTCAGCCTTTTGTCCTGTGGGCAAGATCCTGTAGGTGTAAACCAAACACAGCATTTCATGATTAAATATCTGACTTAAAAGAAGCCCGGGGAAGACACTCACTTTTTTAATGGAGGCGTTCTCCAAGGAGTTTGAGTTGCATCGAGGCGTTGAGGAAGAGGAGGCCATGCTGGAGAATGGCGGGGAAGAACTGCTGAGAGAGAGAGAGAGAGAGAGAGGTCAGAGAAGACAACAGATCAAATATTATGGACGCAGAGCAGCAAGGAGGAGACATTGGTTTTTGTTGGACTTCACACACCAGCAATTTTATATAGGGATTTCTTTTTGCAATATTTTCTAGGCAGGGGGAGGGCTCACCAAAAAAAAAGTGCCACTTTATCTCCTAAATATATTACACATCTTATTGCTGCTAAAAGTTACTGGGAAAACTAAATTTTTAGTTCCAATAATGATGTTACCCAGGCCAGCAAGTTGCTATTAGGAGAAAGAGGGTTAAAAATACAGACATTTTACACTCGTGAAAGGATACCAGAAAGAAATCTGTTGTCAGAACCAAATTATTTCCGCAAAGTAAAATAGAACTGGAAGGGACCTTGGAGGTCTTCTAGTCCAGCCCCCTGCTCAACCAGAACTTATACTATCTCAGATCTTCTTAAAAACCTCCAGGGACGGAGCCCCCACCACTTCTGGAGGCAACTTCTGTTCCACTGGTTTTATTAAGTGCTCCCTGCAAAAAAAAAAAAAAAAAAAGGAGGTGGGGAGAAGTAGAAACTACAGGACTGAATTGGGATGCTGAGCTGCCCAATGCGATGCCATTTATGGCTGATGGCTTGAGCGAAGGGTCATTTATCTCCCTGCCTACAAAGCCACAGTGGTCAGTAGAGAAGTCTCCGCATTGTATTTGTTGCCCTACAGCAGCTGAGCATCAGAACATGCCCGGGGTAGAGAAAAACCCTCTGAGTGTTAACATGTCGTGGGGGACACAGTGATGATCCCAAATGGATGCAGAAGGAATTGTGGAGTCTGACAAGCTCTGCGTATAAGGGAGTTGCAAGCATTGCAAATAATAAGGCAGTGCATTAATTCAGGGAAAGAAAGAAAAAACCCTTTTATTAATTGACTAGGAATTCTGCTCATTCACATCCAACAAAGTCTTTAGAAGGAGGATTTACAGTCACAGACCTTCTCTGGCTTGGAGAGCTGCCAGGCCGAGATCTCCTTGGCAAGGAGTCTCGGAGAGTCACGAATCAATGAAGCGAACTAATGGTCTCCTGCAAGCTCCACTCCCCTTTCGCTCCTCTTTTATTCCCTCTGGGAGGGGTCATTCATCATCCACTTGGATAGCTGGCATACGGCTCTGGCCCCCTCTCTGCCTCCGACGCAGAGCCCTCCTCAGAGCCTTCCCCAGACTCCAGGACTGGCCCAGGTTCCTCCCCAACCTCCTCACTCTCTGAATCTGCTGCCAGCTCTGCTGGCGGGCCATAACATAAGGTTATTAATTTAAATGCAATGATTCACTTAACCACTAAATCAAGGTCATAAAATGGGGCAAAACTCACTTAACAACAGAAATGTTGGGCTCCATTGTAAACTCAAAGGCTACCTTATATCCCTATTTTTAGACGCAAAGCAAAGTCCTCTTCTAAGAGGTTTCTGGCTCCAAGGAAACAAATGCTGGGTTCGAAAATTTGTCTATAATTGCAGCCTATATTAAGCGTATGTGGACTGAGATCAGCAATGACTCCAAGTTAATTATAGTAAGGAAGCTAAACGGCTGCAGGCCGCCTTGTCTGGAAGTGACGAAGATACTACAACCATGTCAAATTAAATAAATGGAGTCGCAAAATGCTGTTGTTACTCGATGCTTTTCCAAGAGAAATTTTGCAGAAGCTCCTTACTTCAGTGGCTAAAAAGCAAGGCTCAAGCCCACAGGCTTCCTTTCCGGGCATTTGAGCATTTGTGCTGCAAGAGAAATGGCATTGATTAAAGATTGTCCAATAAAAAGGGGAAGGAAAACCTTTACACATCCAGAAAATGTTCTCTTTCGAAGAGAAACTAAGAAGTGTGCGTCTGTGGGTGTGGGTGTAGTTTTCACTGAGATCCACTGTTTAAAACAAAACAGGATTTTTCTACCCAAGGCAGTCCTAAAAAAACCAGCGCTCAAAACCATTCCAGCAGAAGCTGAAAGTAAATAACAAATTAGCAAATCCCTTTTCTGATTTTGAGAATTGCAGCCCCAAACTGCCAATAGATAAAACAAGCAAGTGAGCCTTTTTGGACTCCTCAAAATAGCATTTTAGCAACTCCGAGGGAGGGCTTGTCCCTTCCTACGGTCTCCACCAGTTGTTTAAAACACATCTATGTTTTTCACCATCCCATGTTTTTTTTTTGAGGATATCAAGTTACCTCCCCCAAGAAACAAAACATTGTGGAGTAAAAACATAAGAAACTGAAGCTAGACAACAGCCTGCGTAACAGTAATTATGTCTTAGTAAACTTATTCTGAAAAAGTCTAAGAAATAACTCGCTTTGGCTTGGCTTGCAGTTGTGCGGATAGTGTCACTGTAACAACTACTTGGAAAGATGGACCTGCATGAGCGCGCACACACACACACACATATAACCTAGATCTGGGTATCTCCTTGGTTTCCGAGAGAATATAAATGCTACAGGAATATAATAGGATGTATTATTTCTAGATTAATTAATAGGATGGATTAATTCTAGAATCAATTCTAGATTAATTCTACATTGATTTCATTATAAATACACAAGAAAGCAAACAAACCAAGAATGTTGTGCATCATTTTAACACCACGGCATCTGTAAGAACAGGCGTTCCCTCCTTCCACACAGCTTCATTTCCAGTGTGCTGAATCACACAGGAACACAATCTCACAGTGCTGCTCTCCATCGTTTCCCCAAGGGAGCCCAAATGTGCAAAATGATCCAACACACCCACACTGTGGGTCAAGGCCATTCAGGTTTTCCAGTCATCTTCCCCCTCCTTTGGGGAGGTGGGGAGAAGGGGAAAGTCGCAGAAATTCCCAAGCCATGGAAAAACATACCTATTTAGGCACAGAGATGGAAAAGATAGCAATAATTTCTAACCAGGAAGAAATAGAATTCTTTTTAAAAATTCAAAAAAGAAAAGAGAATAAAGAGAAAGATTTTTTTAAAAGGAGGGGGGAACTGAGGATGGGTGTTCTAGAGATTCAACAGCAAGGGACAAGTGCTGTAGCAACGGAAATATTTCGATTAAATAAACATGACAAAAGAAGTTGTCAGATACCAGAGGAGAAGCAGGACAGATTCACCAAAAAGTCAATAAGAGTTGAAATTCTAAAAAGGGCGAGAGATGGATGGATAGGCATAGAATACTTTTTAGAATGATGGTTATTTTAATAAGTGTTAGGAAAAAGAATTAGAAAGTGGAAATTCGGGAAATAGTATTATGTATACTGAAATATAATAACATATAATTACTATGTATACACAAATGTTAGTTGAAAAAGTATGATGATGTATATTTAAATGATAATATCACTATCAGAATTGTATGCAAAAAATATTAACCCAGAGAATACACTGTTCACTAAGCACTTATGGAGGTTAAAGAAAAAATTCATATGCAAGCGCAAGTGCGCGCACGCACACACACACACACACACACACATACGGTGGCTCAGTGGCTAAGACTGAGCTTGTGGATCAGAAAGGTTGGCGGTTCGGCGGTTCGAATCCCTAGCGCCGAGTAACAGAGTGAGCTCCCGTTACTTGTCCCAGCTTCTGCCAACCTAGCAGTTCAAAAGCACGTAAAAAATGCAAGTAGAAAAATTGGGACCACCTTTGGTGGGAAAGTAACAGCGTTCCGTGCCCCTTCGGCATTGATTCATGCCGGCCACATGACCAAGGAGACGTCTTCGGACAGAAGGAGTGAGGAGGAAGAAACAAAGGCATATGGATGCAATCAATACCCTCTCCAAGACTAATGAAAATAGACAAGAAAAACGACCTGTAAAATTCAAAATTTTATTATCACAGGGAGGCAAGCCCCCAAACCCAACCAAACCAGAGAGCAGAGAAGAAAGTCTACATATGGGGTGGATCCCAACGAGAGTCGATAGGAGGAGATCCAGTCATGTCAAAGAAACATCGCCTGGATCCAGCCCAATGGTTACAAAGTTCACGGCGGCTATTTACCAATCAGATCGCAACAACTTGCCTCTAGAGGTTGTGGGGGCTCCAACCCTGGAGGATTTTGAGAAGAGATTGGACAACCATTTGTCTAAAATGGTATAGGGTCTCCTGCCTGGGCAGAGGGGTGGACTGGAAGACCTCCAAGGTCCCTTCCAACTCTGTTATTCTGCTCAACTGAGCACCTTTACTCGATTGGAGAAAAAGGAACAAGTGAAGCAACTCTTGTGTGCTGTGAGTTAGAGAAATGAGGATTAAGGTTACCCACAAGGAGAGAAATGAGAGCCAAGGAGGGCTGTAAGAATGAAGCACAGCCTGCTGGGGGAGGCACAGGTGCACGAGGGAGGGCTGGTCCCGGGTGAGGCAGCCCAGCCTTTACTGGACTAGGAGGGGGGGGGGGAATCTGCAAAGCATGACATGGCTTTCTGGTATGGGACTCTCCCATGGGATTAGCTGTGTTTATGTTTCCATGGTTTTCCCAAGTTTTATTTTTAGTTGTTCTGCTTGCTTGTACCCTGCCCAGACTGACACTTGGAAGAGAGGCGGCTGTATAGATGGGACAGATAGATAATAGATAGATAAATAAGGTAGATAAGGAAGGGCTCGGAGGAAGGACAGGTAGACGAGAGATAGGAGATAGATAGATAGAGATGGATGGATGGATGATAGCTGATAGCTACAGATAGATATTATAGAGATTTATTAGATAGAGATGGATGGTAGGTGAAAGGTAGATATTATAGATATATTATATAAATAGATATAGATATTATATAGATAAATAAATGATAGCTTTTCCAACACAGGTGCAAAATCAATGTGCCCCCCCCATAAGGTCCCTTCCAACTCTGCCCATCTGTTATCATAGAGGCACGTGGGTTGTGTGGGTGTATGCATGTAGACGTGTCTGTGTGTGTCTAACGTGTATATATAGACACATTATACATTGTGAAATAAAGCAAAAGAGCCCCCTCCCCCCCGAGAGGCTGCCTTTCCCCTTGCGGGGAGACTCTGCCGCGGCCTCCTAGCGAGGACTCCAACCCCCCACCTCAAAATCCCCCCCACCCCACCCGGCGTCCCCCCTCCACTCCGGGGCGCCCCCTCACCCAGCTGCTCCGCCGGCGGCCGCCTCAGCTTCGCCGAAAGCCCCCCCCTTTCCCCGCCGACGCGGGCCGATGTCACGTGACGGCGGCCTGGACCGGAAGCTGCCGCCGCCGCCGCCGCCCAGCCGGCGAACGAGCAAAAGCCGTGCGCGCGCGCGGGGCACGCCGGGAGATGAAGTCCTTCTCCTCCTGCTCGGGGAGCCCTCGCGCGGGGAACGCCGGGAACTGTAGTTTCCCTTGGCCGTGACTTCGCTTGGGAGAAGGATGCGATGCTCTCCCGCGGGATCGGCGGCGGGAGGTGACCTCCTCGGCCCCCGGACCCGGTGGGTTTCTCTGCAGAGGGTGCATTGCATCTAAGGAGACCCCGTTCAGTCATCGCTGTCCTGCAGAAGCCCGCCCCCCAACACACGCTCCCCTATGCACACATGCGATGGGATTCTGCATTGCAAGCAACTAAAGCTGGCTGGTTTTAAATCACATCTTGCAATGCAGAATGAGCAAGAGTCAGATTAAGAGAGTTGGAAGGGACCTTGGAGGTTATCTAGTCCAACCCTCCCCCCCACATGCAAATGACCAGCTGTCTGCAAGGAGTATAAATCCTTCCACTCCCCACCATCCAGTCAGAGCTGAAGAAGCTTCTGGGATGAGAAGAAAAACGTCTTCAAAAGAAAAAACAAGAAATTCCAGTTGCCTCCTGAAAAAGCACCTTTGGGACAACTGTGACCTGGATGATTGAGAATCTCTACAGACTCATAATCTGGATGATTTGAAAATCTCAGTGGATACGAATGAGAAGCAACTTTTGTGGTTAAGCTTGGTGGTTCTGCCACAAATCGATGCACCTTTGCAACTCTGGATGGGTTGCATTAAGAAAGGTTTCTAAGCCAGATGTGGGTGCCTGTTAAATATTCAGATTGACAGCAAAATGCCAATTGCCTAGAATGAAGAGGCAATCTGCAGGAGTGAGATTTAGGAGTGGAGCTCATGTCATCAACCATGATAATCCCAGCACTTTAAAAAAAAACAGCATTTAAAAAATAAATAAATCACTTTATGACCTTGTTCCAGCCAAGGATTCATAATGCGGCTGTTTGCTTTGGGCTTACTTA
Organism: Natrix helvetica; assembly: GCF_964273705.1. Taxonomy (NCBI): domain Eukaryota; kingdom Metazoa; phylum Chordata; class Lepidosauria; order Squamata; family Natricidae; genus Natrix; species Natrix helvetica. Next base: position 21,606,421 of record NC_138562.1, on the reverse strand, counting down.
TTAAGTTATAATTAAAGTGAGAGGTGCATTGCTGGAAGTGTGACTCTGGCTGGTATATGCAAATCAGGTCCTTAGTTAAAGAATGTCTGAGCATATAACATCATTGGGTGAATGGCCACGATCTATAGGTAATTATCCATGCCTGCATCTCTTTAATTTTATTTGCCCTTGCTTCCCTCTTTACCTGCTTTCTCTTGCGGGTGGCTCTTGAAATAAAACTGACTGCATCCAATCAAACGCTCATGATGATTTGTGTTGCAATTATGTTGGTCTTTAGGATGCCAAAGCAGGCCTTATGCTGGAAGAGCTATGGACATTTTGTGAAGCTGATTAGCAGCTCTAATAGTGCTTCTTAAACATATGCCCAATGTGGTAGAATGGTTTTAAAATCTTCCATAGCAGATTGGATCTTCTTCTTCAGAGAATAGATGGTCAGCATTTGTTCAAGTTGAGTTTCATCTCTCTCTCTCTCTCTCTCTCTCTCTCTCTCTCTCTCTCTCTCTCTCTCTCTCTCTCTCTCTCTCTCTCTCTCTCTCTCATCTATCTATCATCTATCTATCTATCTATCTATCTATCTATCTATCTATCATCTATCTATCTATCTATCTATCTATCTATCTATCTATCTATCTATCATCTATCTATCTATCTATCTATTCCCCACCCCCATCCCCTCTCTCTCCCTTTAAAAAGCAGTTTTTACAAAACAAATAACCGAAACATTCAGTGACTGCAATTTTTTCCCTGGCAGTTTATTATGGTATGAAGGAAAAAACAGTTTGGTGTGTCTGACATGAATGTTAATTTTACAAATGGAGGAGGAGGTTGTGGCTATTAAAATATGGTTACACAAAGTAGGAACATTTTTTTTTGAAGAAGTGTACAGTACACTGGATTTCTTTGATAAACAGACTCTTTAAATATACATGACAGAAAAAAACATACAAAGTTATGTTGTGTTTTTAATCGACATATTTATCCCGGGGAATTGGGGTGGGAGAGGGGGAAATCCGTATATTTAAAACAGAATACAAAATAATAACAATAATAATTTGGAGTCAAGAATTTGTATGCTACAAATATACATGATTGATGTGGGCGAATGAGAGAGACCATTCTTTTTAGAGCTGGGCATCCTGGCATACATAATTTTGCAAAGCCAGCCGTGGCATTCTAATACGTTCTCAAGACCGACACTTGACTTCTCCAGGGTCAGCTTTGCGTTGCCACATCGCCATGTCTTGGTTGTTGGGAGTCCTTGACTTATGACCACTCACTTAGCGACCATTCAAAGTTACCAGTGATCCAAAAATCGGGGGAATAGGATTCAAAGGTCTGACGATCGCAGCTCCCTCTGCAGCCACACGACCGATCTGGTGCTCAGCAACACAGCCACAACTATGGCTTATTAAAAGGGCCCCACAGTCACATTTGATGACGGTTTGCCTGTCTGGTTTTCAGCAAGGCCACCCCAATTAAGAAACATTGGTTGGCTTAAAGGTCGTGTCATTCGCTTAGTGACCGCGGCTGCTACTTTGCGACATTTTTCTTAATGCCTGCCGCAAATTAAGGCTTGCAAAGATGGTTTTACGACCATCATACGATTATCACGGACAGATTGCGGTCGTCTGCCGAGGACTCCTGTACTATCATTGGGGGGCGGTCTTGCCGATTGAACGTTTGGGAAGGAAGTAGCTACTCTCTGCTTTGCACCTTCCTTTGATCTTATCCGTGGGGTTTGTTGTTCACACCTACAGAGGCATCACTCGGAAGGACTAATATTTCAATGGCTTCTTTTCTTAAAGAATTTTTTAAAAATCGAAGTAATTAAAGGGGAAACTACAAAGCACTGGTGTCTTTAGTTAGAGGTAGCACAACACAGGAATTGTTAGAAAATTAAAACAAAAATTGTGTACGCCTATATATCCACAGGAGGTATACAAATAACAGAAAGAGAAACAGAAAGAGCTAGAAGAAAGCAATGAACGGGACAACCTCAGAAAATTGCTTTTTGGGAAATTGCTTTTACTTTCTTTTTTTTTTTACAATTTCCAGGATCGGCTAGTTTGGAGGAATTAGGTTTTTAAGGAGAATGTTCACAACAGGTTCTTTTTTTTTACACAGACTACATCAGATTCAAAGGACTGGCTTTCCAATGCACGTAACACCCCACCCCAAATTTGGCCTGTCCTCCCTTAAGATCGTGCCGTGAGAAGATACTCACTGCGTGAAGAAACCCACCTACCCCCGATGGGGAAAAAAACCCCCAACATTTTCCCATTTTGTGTAGGAGCTTGTCCCATGGAGCTATTTGGGCAGCCAATGGAAAATGGGGATTTATCCAACTTGCACTAGGAGAAAGAGGGAAGTAAGAATCGCTGCAAATTTTTCTTTCGGTTTATTCTGTTTTCCAGGGCAACGCTCATTCATACGTTATGTCAAAAACATAAAATATTTGATGCTGTAATACACAGTATTACTGGAACTAACAATAATATTTGCATATTTAGAACAAAGTGTAATTCCTATAATATAAGAAAAAAAGTAGTCTATAAGGTATTTACAGCGTCCAGCAAAGAAGTATAAATACTTCCATATTTAATGTTTAGGAAAACATAATTTACAAAATATTCAAATATGTACATAGCTGCTTGAAAAAAAAGAAAAGAAAAGAACACCCGAAGGGCAATTAAGCAAAGGGGATGTCCTTTTTTTCTTTCGATTCGGAAAAAAGAAGATTTAAAGTATGTTTTTGTCATTGCTTAGATTCCTTTCCAGATCCTGCAAAATTATTTACACTTCCTTCCATTCCTCTCAAGAGTCAGACATGCCCAGCGCTCTGAACGTGTTGCCCCAAAATATCATCTATCAATGTCAAATTATTTAGCCAGTCCTCATCCGTGCCACCGCTGTTCTTCATCAAACAGTCGATCAAGTCAGCTTCGCTGCACGTCCCGGGCAACATGGCATTGCTCTGTTGCGGTACAAAGTCGTATTGTGGCGACAACTCCAAAGGAGCGTTCATTCTGTTGAACGTTATGGAGGACTGCCCAGCTGAGCCTGGATAACTGGGTGGCCCAACAGCTGGACCAGCGTTGAGCTGGTTGAACCCCGAGGCCCCTTGGGGCATGGATTTCATAACATTCATGGCAGCTGGCAAGGGTCCTCTGGTCAAACCATGCCTCAGGTTCTGATTATTTGGAGGGATTAAGCTTTGGTTAGAAGGTCCAAGGTTCATTTTTTGCATCTGTCTGGCCTGCATCCCGGGGACGATCTGGTTGGGTGGAGGCCCGGCTTGGTGAGAAAACGGTTGGCTGGGGATGCTTGACCTGATGTTCTGTTTGGAGAAGACGGGATTGTTCGGGAACTGGTGCATGGTGGCCTCCATCGGATTTTGGCTGGGCATTCTGGGGACGACGGTTGGTGTCCACATCGGCGCCGAAGAATTGGAGTAGATGGCAGGCATTCTGGCCATGGCGGGTTGCCTCAAGTGCTGCTGGGCAGAAGAATGGGTGACCAAGGCCCCAGCTGCGAAGTTGGGTGCAGCCATCCCTGGCCGGGCTGCAGGATGGCTGTGAACGGTTTGACATCCCGACGTCATGGCCAACGAGTTTTGGCTTCCTCGGAGTGGGAGGTTGAAATCGGTATTTGGGGGGAAGATGGTGGGTTGCTTGTTGGGGTTATGGGAGATCATCATTGATCCACTGTTCTGGTTCACGGGGGCGGGGCCAAGGCCGGGGGCCAGGGTGCTCTGGAGCATCCCTTGGGCAGGTGGCATCATGCGGTGGGTGGAGCCAGGGGATTGCATGGTCTGGCTGCAGTCGGTCGGCAGGGACTGCGAAACTGCTGGGAAGAAACGAGCAAGACCTTGAGCGAATAAGTGAGCAGGAGATGGACAGCCATGCCTTCAAAATTATTATTATTATCATCTCTTTTATTCATCACGCATGAGACTCAGTCAACTGAACATTTAAAAATGCATCACAAATTTAATTGGCTAGCCAATAAAGAATTGTCTTCCCTTTTCTTCTCTTTCTATATTTCTTTGCTATTGTATTGTATTATATTTTTCTATTTCTCTATTCTGTTTCTCTATTTCTATTCTATTGTATTTCTATATTCCATATTTTATATTCTATGGTCTTTTCCTATATTTTTACTATGCTTATATTTCTATGGTCCACGATAGAAAGCGTCCTCACGAACTGCATGGCAGTATGGTACCCTGGTCTAACTGCTGCAAAGAGGAAGGCTCTGCGGAGAGGGATCAATTAGGCACAAGAAACCACTGGCTGCCCTCTAACACCTCTAACTGGGTGACACCGGCAGGTCTCGCTGCTTTAAGGAAGGTCCTGGGAGATGATTCACACTCTGCTCAGTGTCTCTTTGCACTTCTCCCATCGGGCGGGAGACATCGAGCAGAGCCAGCCGGATAAATAGGCTTAAAAATAGTTTCTATCCTTGGGTTGTCAGACTCTTAAACACAACCACAGTGACTCCACGCACACAGGGAAACGTTTGACTAGCTTTTCTTTTTCCTAATTACTTGCACAGGGATTATTCTTTATACTATTTATGTTGTTTGTATTTTTCGCCATGGATTGCACCAGTGAGGCTAAAGCCAATTTTGTATACATCATGTACAGTGACAATAAAGGTTCTACTCTACTCTAAATCTACTCTACTCTATTCTACTCCCACAGCAGATTAAACGTACATAACAATTTCCTTAAAAAAAAAAAAAAGAACACATTGTGGTTGAATATTCCTTCTTACCGGGAAACTGGCTCATCTGTTGTCCCACAAAGGGACTCCTTTGCTCAGCTGCCACGCCCATCATGCCCAGCCTTTGCTTTTCCTAGGAGGAGGAACAAAAACAACAACAAAAAGTTGAGTCCCCCACCGGTGCCTTTTCTTTGCAATGCAAATGCAGTTAAAAATAATTGCTTCCCGTTGCCAGCTATGGATTCACCAACTTTCCCTGGAAATTTTTTTCCCCCTTTAAAACACCTGCCTTCTGTCTCCTTCTACACTGGCAGGGGGGGGGGATTGAAAAATGTTAGCAACCGGTTCTCTGCCTGGTTGCTGGGAGCCTCCGGGAGGGTGGACTCCGGAGGCCCACTGGAAGCTGGAGACGGGGCCCATTTCCAGAGTTCCCGGAGGCCCACTTTTCACCCTACCAGAGCCTCCGCGCGGGACGCGCACTTACCTTGCATGATGAACAGGCCTTGTGGAGACCCCTGAGAGGGGAGGTGTGGGCCAGCTGGTCCTTGCAACAACCAATTTGGTGAACTGGATGCAAAATGAACATCCAGTTCGCCCGGACCAGTGCAAACCAGCTGAATCCAACCCCTGGACACCTGTGTTTCCCAACCTCCCCCCTTTTATGATAGGTGGACTTCAACTCCCAGAATTCCCCAGCCAGCATGCTAAAAGACCAACCTGGAGCTGCTGTTGCTGTTGCTGCTGCTGCTGCTGCTGCTGCTGTTGCTGCTGCTGTTGCTGCTGCTGCTGTTGCCGCCGTCTCATAATTTGCTGCTTTAGGAGTTGGTTCCTCATGGTGTAGTCATTCACCAAGGGTGGAGCCTGCGCAGGCACCGACCCTGAGTTGGCAGGGACTCCTGGCTCCTGCATCCGAGCACCGATGCCAGGCGCCTGGTCCTGGAAGAGAAGGAAGACAAAGAATGGCAGTCAGGCGCAAAGAATCGGGCCCGTCCGTTAGATTGCAGAAGAGAAAACCTATTTGACACAAGACTTTGGTCCATGAAAATGCAACCCTTAGCCAGGTGAGTGGCAACGGAATTCAGGAAGGGCTGGACTGAAGTACTTGTGCAAATTGCACCCTTGTCAGCAGCTGCTTCTGGGTTGATTAGCAAGAGTACTTAGACTTATATCCCGCTTCCCAGTGCTTTTACAGCCCTCTCTAAGGGGTTTACAGAGCCAGCCTCTTGCCCCCCACAATCTGGGTCCTCACTTTACCCACCTCGGAAGGCTGAGTCAACCTGGAGCCTGGCGAGATTTGAACTGCCAAATTGCAGGCAGCCGGCAGGCAGCAGAAGTCGCCTGCAGTGCTTGCATTCTAACCATTGCGCCACTGTGGCTCGTTGTCGGTGACATCACCGTTGCCTGGGGAATGCCCAAATCGGGGTTCCTTTCATGTCCGCGGCAGGAGCGAAGGACGGGAGCTCAACCCTGCCCCATGGCAACTCTCAGGTTTTGAACGCAGGCTTTCTAACCTTCAACGCTAACCGTGCGAGCCACCGTGCTCCTTGTTTATGGGAATGTAAGGGACTCTAGGCTGGTGGCGCACTTAACTCCGCCCCCAGCTCTGCTTGCTCTTCTCCTACAATGCCCTGCTGAACCGAAAGAAGAGGAGACCATCATGGCTTCTAGAGACCTTGGTAGGCTACCTCAGAACAGACTCAGGGGGCTCTACAAGTAGCCACAACCACAATTGGGACCAGGATTTCTGCTGCTAAGTAAATTATATTTCATAGAGATATACTCATGCTTTGTGAACGCGGACGTTTTCTCTGTTGTGTTAACAATTAGAATTTGAGGGCCCAGTTAGTCTCTTCAAATCAAAGGCATTTGTTGGGGTGTGCAACCCTGAAAAAAAATCTACCCTTGAGTTCCTTGAAGACTCTCTTTTCCCAGAAAACAACTTTCTGTTTCTCTAATTGATATTCCGGCTTCCTTAGAAGACATTTCTGAATTTATTTTTAGAAGAGACAAGGATGTGTAACTGACAAGGTTGGGTTTTGATATGACTAATCCTTCCTTCATTTTGCAGCCTCTTTGGCAGCCTTGATGGTCCCTTGGAGATCTGCTCTCATCACAGGAAGTCCAGAAAGACAGAGAACTTGAGAAAGAATAGCAGAGTAAGGAGGAGAGATTTGTCCACAATCTTTGTCCATCCTGTTCTTCAAAAGCCAGGTCAGCAAATACCACCCAGGAGAACGTGACTAACCTTTTCTTCTTGTGGAAGAAAGCCAACCAAAAGCATCTTTTCCCCCAATCTGAGGAAGAAGATGGCTGAATGCTAATGTAGTTTTACTTCCTAAATCTCAACAACAACAAAAATTACAGGTCCTCTCTGAACATGGAGGTGTCAGGATTTTAGAGATGCTAAAGTGGAGCATGGCCAAAAAAGGTTGGGAACCTCTGGTCTAGAACCAGAGGAGATTAAGTCTCCATGATTCCTCCAGCTTAAGAAAGAATGGCTGGTGAGTCTGCTCTGAGACTTACCAGAGAGTAGACCTGAGATCTACGGAACGTCTGAATGGACACCAAGATACAAAACATGGGCCAGCACAGAAGCCACCGGCCCCATCAACTGCTTTCTGGTTCAGAATTCACCAGCCTCCTGTAGCCTTCTACATTATGGATGACCCCTTGTTATTACTGGAGCGCATGTTGCATAGCCAGACTGTTTGAAACTGGACCACACTTCCTTTGTTTGGCCCGTGAAAGCCTGGAGCCTTTGTTTGAGAGATGGTGTTATCAGGAGATAAGCCACCCAGAAGCAGGGGGACTCCTGTTGGACATCTAACCACGAGGGCATGCCAAGATGACGAAAACAGGAAGTCAGCCCGGAAACTTTGGACTGTGTTTACGGAGAGCAAGGCCAGAGGGGAGTAGAGACAGGGCATCATCTGCAGCACCGTTGGAGAATCCCCTCCCCTCCTGGTCTTTGCTTAATGGAAGTTTTTAAACCAAAGAAGGTCAGTGACACTGGTTTGGTTTTGACGCACCACAACTTCTGAAATATTTATTTTTATTTATTTAGCTTGTCAATCAAACATGTACAAGGTAACAGGTATAAGCATGAACATGGACATGAACGAAAGAAATGAATACTAATAGATGGGGACAGTAGGACAGGGATGGAAGGCCCGCTGGACTGCTTATGCGTGCCCCTTTTATGGACCTCTTAGGAATGGGGTGAGGTCCACGGTGGACAGTTTTAAGGTGGAAGCTGTGGGGCTTTGAGGATGTAACAACGGAGTCAGGTAGAGCATTCCAGGCGTTGGCCCCTCTGTTGCTGAAGTCGTATCTTCTGCAATCGAGTTTGGAGAGGTTAACCTTCAGTTTGTATCTATTGTTTGCCCGTGTATTATTGAAGCTGAAGTAGTCGTTGACAGGTAGGATGTTGTAGCAGACAAGTTTGTGTACTTCGTTAAATCAAAGCATCCTGTCCGTAACCCCTCCCCCGCCCTTGTTAAGTAAGGGAGACATTTGGTGTGAGTGTGTATGTTTGGTTTTCAGACCCCAGGCCGAGTAATTTGGGAAGATTTGGGAATGGAACAGACGGCCACCCTAACCCTCTCCCAAAAGGCCAGGTTTCAGTGCACCAATGAAAAATCATATTGTCCAATAAGGATAATAAGGAAGAGAGTCCTCCACTCCTCTGCTCACAACAGGATCCCTTACGCCACCAGGCTCAAAATTTTGGCCTTGGAGAATCTGGAACTACGCCCCCTACGGTCTGACCTACGCATAGTACACAAACCTGTCTGTTACAACGTCCTACCTGTCAACAATTACTTCAGCTTCAACCACAATAATACATGTGCAAACAATAGATACAAACTGAAGGTAAACTGCTGCAAACTCGACTGCAGGAATTACGACTTCAGCAACCGAGGGTCCAATGCCTGGAATGCTCTACCTGACTCCGTTGTTGCATCCTCAAAGCCCCACAGCTTCAACCTCAAACTGTCCACCGTGGACCCCACCCCATTCCTAAGAGGGCCATAAAGGGGGCCTGCATAAGCACAGCAGCTGCCCTTCCACCCCTGTCCCACTGTCCCCGTTTATTTGTACTCATTTCCTTTGTTCATGTCCATGTTTATACTTATACCTGCCATCTCGTACATGTTTGACAAACTAAATAAATGAAATAAATAGAATCCTCTGGAGTTTTCAAATATTGTGTTTTCGGGGAAGTCAACAACGGAAGCTTCTTCATTTTCGCCGCTAGTGGGAACTGCAGCATCTCCTTTTGACCGAAAGCAGAGACAAACAAGTGAAACAGCTGCGAGTTGACTCCCACGTGACCAAGACAGCCTCAATGCTTAAGGAACATGTGTGTGTGTGTATGTGTGTGCATGCGTGTGCTGTGTGTTTTGTTATGTGCACACAAAAACGCTTCTGTTGCATCGCTTCCAATGAAACTCATTTGGTTTTGCATTTAAAAGGACAAGCCAGATTGCAGGAAGTATATAATAAAGGCTATTGACTGATTTTTTTAAAAAGGAAAACAAATTAGTTTGGTTATTTTTCTCCCCTTTTGAGAGATTTACTAGCTGAAATGAAGCAACCAGGATCCTTCACAACTCTAATTCCTTTAGGGAAAATAAAGGCAACCCGTGGAACATTTTTTCTCCATTCTCTAATAGAAGGAAGAATGAAACTCCCTACCCAAAAATAGGCAGAATTTGCAAGCTTTGACTTGCAAAACCTCTGAGCAAAATGCTTTCCTTCTGTTGAAGGCCTCAGTTCTCAAGTTAGCTGGGACCTTACTTAGGTATGTTTTACCTAATGAAGACAAAAAGATTGACCAAACTTGTTGGCGGTGGTGGTGAACTGACTTCACCCCAATGGGGATGGGGGCAAGCAGTAGAAGACCTGAAGGTCTAAGTTGGGAACAGATCCCCCTGGGGAAATTCTAAGAGTTGGCACCTTCTTGATGGCACATAATCAATCAATCATATGGGCTAGGAATCCTGGAATACAGATAGCCTTCGACTTAAAGGTAGAGGTTCCCCTCACACATATGTGCTAGTTGTTCCAGACTCTAGGGGGCGGTGCTCATCTCCGTTTCAAAGCCAAAGAGCCAGTGCTGACCGAAGAGGTCTCTGTGGCCATGTGGAAGGCATGACTAAAGACTGAAGGTGCAGGGAGTGCTGTTCCCTTCCCACCAAAGGTGGTTCCTATTTTTCTACTTGCATTTTTTAACGTCCTTTCAAACTGTAGGTTGGCAGAAGCTGGAACGAGTCATGGGAGCTCACTTTGTTACGCGGCGCCGGGGATTCGAATTGCTGACCTTTCTGATTGATAAGCTCAGCGTCTTAGCCACTGAGCCACCATGTCCTTCAACTTACAACAGTTCATTTAGTGACCGTTCAAAGTTACAACGGCACAGAAGTTACTTGTGACTGTTTTTCACACTTACAAAAGGAAAAATCTAAATTGACAGGATTTGAGCAATCAATTAATTAGTCAATCAATCAATCAGGCAGCTTTCCAACACTTTTCAGTGTTTCAGTTTTTCAAATCGCCTGGGTAAACAGATTCCATTTTGATGGTACAGAAAACTTTTGAACAAGTGTTCCAGCCATCTTTTCTCCTGCCCCCCATGTTTTCCCTCCTTGATGCCATGAAATCTAATCTTGCTTTTCAATCTGGTTTCTCATCTTCTGCTCTCACAACACGCAACTTAGAAGGAAACCCCATTCCTTATATTTTCCCCACAAACCTCCAGACTGATGTAGTGACAGACTGAGTGATATACCAATAAGTGGTAGTTGCTGGTTGAGTTATAACGTCAGTCGTATTGTTTCTCCATCTGTCTTTTTTTCTTTTTTTTCTTTCCTTCTCTCTTTTTCTCTTTCTTTCCTTTTCCTCCCTTTCTTTCCTCCCTCTCTCCTTCCTTCCCTCTCTTCCTCTCTCTCTCTCTCCTTCTTTCCTTCCTTTCCTTCCCCTTTCTCTCCTTCCTTCCTTCCTCTTTTTCTTTCTTAACAGCAGCTTATTTCCTTTTAGGCTTGAAGGTGGGTTTATTCACCTCGGTTCTCCTGGGTGCAATCCTGGATAATGAACTTTTACTACCAAGGTTATCTCGAGACACTGCAATGCTCAATCCTCTTGCCTCTTATTTCCTTCGGCTGCAGCTGATTGGAAAACCAGCAGGCAGTTCTGCTCCCTCTAGCTGGACGTTGTCATGAGAAAGGATGGGTCCACCGGTAGGTTGATTGCATGCAAGCCGAGGGAATTCTGGGAGTTGAAGTCCGTATATCTTAAAGATGCCGAAGAAGACAGATTGGGCTGAGCGTAGCTGGTGCAAAATCATTCAGTGAATTTCCATGGTTGTGTCTGGAAAAGAGCCAGGTTCCCCACGCCTTAACCACTATGGCACACTATGGGGTGTCAAATTATTCCCCAAAGCACCAGAGGGTAGGACGATAAACAATGGACGTAAATTCATCAAGGAGAGAAGCAATCTGGAATTAAGGAGAAACTCCCTAACAGGGTGGACAATTAGCCAGAGGAACAGCTTGCCACCAGACATTGTGGGTGCTTCATCCCTGGAGGCTTTTAAGAAGAGACTGGACAGTCACTTGTATGAAATGTTATAGGTCTCCTGCTTGAGCAGAGGGCTGGACTAGAAGACCTCCAAGGTCCCTTCCAACTGTATTCTGATTTTGATTGATACACGACAATGATTGATAAGAATAAACGGTGCATTCAGTTATCCATGTACTTGCTCAGATTCAGATAAATGACCTTTAAGGTGCCCCTCTCCTGACTTTAAGATTACCCCCCCCCCCATTCTTAGATTTAGGGCAGTCCTTCTTCAACTCATCAAATATCACCAAGTTCTTCTCAATTTTCCAGTCCTGGGAGTTTGGTAGATGACAGGTTGGGCAAAAATGGATTTGAAAACACTTCTCTAGTTTATTTTCTTTTGTGCCAATTGCAGAGCCCCAGAGCCCAACATAGCCACAAACGTATAAGGAATTATCAAATAAATTAGGGTGGCCTCGATATAGGAGATCACACGCTTGTATGATTCCTGTTGTAATTACATAATAAAGTACATCAGTAATCCTGTAACAGCATCATCTTGCCTACCGTATCATGGCTACCCTGATTTTTCTGATTATTCATTATCAGATAATTCGATTAATATCTAGAAACTCCCTAGAAACGCACGGATGTCCGTTAAGTATATGAGGTTTTATTGGAACGAGGCACTGTATAAATTCCACCGATACATGAAATCTCCTTCTGCCACTTCTGCCTTCTAGCAGGTGGGAGGTCTGGGCTAGGAAGCTAAGCGGGATTATATTTCATTATACTTCCATGGGGAGGGAAGAGGGGGGGAGAAGTTATAGGTCAGCTTTTCGCCGGCAGTTCCTCCATCCTTTTCTCTGCAAACCCATCCCGTTTTCCCACGGGAATGCCCCTCGAAGAACCGTGAGACAGCGAGGAACGCAAAGGGCCAATTTGCAAATCAAAATATAGTCTTCCTTCCCTTCGACATTCTCCCATCTGTCCAGCAGAATTTGGGCACCAGCTGCCAGGGGTTTTCAAGTGGCCTGTGGCATTTTGTACTGCGCTTTCTAGATGTTGAAGACTACAACGTCCATCATCCTCTATCTCCATATTGATCACCCCCAGCTAAGGCTGAGGTGAGTTGGGCATCCCAGAACTACGTTGCTTGAAATAAATTCATCAGGGCTTAAAAGGAAGCAAGAAGGCATTTTGGCCTGCAGGATCTGCCTATGCTGTGAAGCAAGGAGCAGGGAGAGAAGAACGGGATGGTGGAGAGACCCAAAGGGCAATTCCATTCATTTGGACCCCCTCCCCCCTCCCCCAACCCACCTTTCAGATTAACCCTTCGGCAGGGGATACAGCCCTCCAGCTCTTACAAAAATGCAGCAATTCCCTTCTCCCAAATACAAACAATAATAGAAAGACCCCAAATTTTACACAAACAAAGACATACAGGTGAAAAGGAGTGGAATTCAATGATATCCCCCTCCCCAGAAACCAAGCAAGGTCAGTTCTGGGACGGAGATGGCGAGCCGCTTGGCAGGGCAACAAAACAGACAGGTCCATGGAGTCTCTAGGAGTTTGGTTCAATTTGAGGGAATCTCTACTCTCCAGGAAAAAGAAACATGGCCAACTCTGAGCTTTTCTGAACCCAAGAGATCAAAGGCAAAGAAGATCTCCCCTCTTGCAGACAAGAGAGGGTTCATCACAACAGAACAGCCCAACCAATCTTCCTGCAGGCAAGAATAAAACCAGCGGAGGCTTCTAGAGGCTGATCCTTAGAAAGCCAGCCTCTTCTGGAGAGATTTTGAGGGCTCCAATGTTAGACCCAACCCCAGTATTCCTCCTCTCCTTGACGTCTACCCTGGCTTTATGAATTATGGAAGGAGTTCACTCAAGTCAAAGCTTTCTTCGTGCAAGCTTTGGTGACACATCGGGCAGAGAGGACGGAAGCTTCTATTAAGCAAGGTTAACTTCTCTGGCAAACATGCACCGTCTGCAGTGTTCTTCCCTTAAATCATACCAGGCACCACTGCCAACAAATCATGACATCCATTCCAATTTTTTGATGGCCAACAACCACAAAGAGAGAGAGAGAGAGAGAGAGGGAGGGAGGGAGAGAGAGAGGGAGGGAGGGAAACACCCTCCAATATTAAATAAATTGAATAAGGAAGAACGGAGGTAGAAGAACTGAAAGAACTATGCAAGGAGAACACTCCCCCAAAACCCCCAGTCTTTCCCACAAAAGATTCATCCAAAAAGAGGTCAACTGCTATGACTTTCCAAACGTTGGTAGACCACAACACCCATCATCCTTTGCCTCTGTATTGATCCTTACTGGCTAAGGCTGAGGTGAGCTGGGCATTGCCCAGTTAGGTTGCTTAAAGACATTCAACAGATTTTAGTTTGAGGAAACTCCAGAAGCAGAAATTAATGTGTTGATATTTGTGAGCAAGTCTTCATTTGTGGTCCAGAAAGAGAGTCATCACCAATGGGAGGAGATCACTGTTATCCAAAGACATCACTTATGAATCCAGGCACTGTGAGTTTGGAGGTAAAAACTGAGGTGCTTTTTCAAGAGGCAACTGGACTTTCTGTTTTTTTCTTTGAAGACATCTCATTTCTCAACCAAGCAGCTTCTTCAGCTCTGACAAGATGGTGGGGAAGGGAAGGACTTATATTCCTTGCAGACAGTTGGTCATTTGCATCTTTTTTGCAGGGCCATTGAGGCCACTTGGAGGTTTATCTGTGTCCTCAGGGTCTCTATCCTGTGAGAGCTGAAGAAGCTTCTTGGATGAGAAGTGGAACGTCCTCAAAAGAAAAAAACAGGAAGTCCAGTTGCCTCCTGAAAAAGCACCTTTGGGACAACCGTGACCTGGATGACTGAGAATCTCTACAGACTTTTAGCTATGCAATTTGGGATGAAGACCCTTGGAATGGAGTGGGAGTAGGAATGGATTTCCTGAAGACAAATTGCAGACTACAGGAACCATTTGCACCACTCAGGTGACCCTGAGGACACAGAGAAACCTCCAAGTGGCCTCAAGGACCCTCCAAAAGGCTGCAAATGACCATCTGTCTGCAAGGGGTATCAATACTTCCATTCTCCACCATCCAGTCAGATGCTGAAGAAGCTCCTTTGTCTCTGCTGGCTTGGAAGCTAGATGGTTGAAACTGGAAGGGGAGTAGCTAGAAAAAGTGGACACACACAGATTTCGGGGGTTTCCACCAGTCTCCTTCACTAAGGGATGGAGTCCAGCTATGTATGGACTTTCTCCTCGAGATACTGTTGGGTAGGTCATTCTAAATAGGTTCAGTTTCCTCTTGCCTCACAAGCAATGGTCCCCAAGGTCACCTGATTGGGGAGATACAGTCACACAAATCTGTCATTATGGTACAATGATTAAATTGTGAGAGGACTATGATGAAAGCTGTGGTAGCTCCTGGATTCACTTCATTGGAGCATTATTGGTAGGAAAAAAGCCAGAGGACATCATGCCAAGTACAATTCAATATTCTTTTAAATTCTGTCAGGAAGTATCTTCCAATGCTTCAGAAATAAAAGGAAGTAGTGATCCAGTCTTTGGTGCTTCTACCCCTCACCAAAACTATGGACTTCTTTGCTGGTATTTGATCCCATGGGAATTTTTAGATGTGTTCTTCAATATTATATTGTGGTTTCAGATGAGTCGCTTGTTCAACTTCTTCATATTTTAACTACTGTCGAAGATTGACTGGTCGCAGGCCAAGGGTCACAAAGCATGTTGGGTGTAACTTTCAGAGAGCACATTTTGAAGCTTAATTGTTATGGTCTTCAAGAGCCCACAGGCATGGGAAGAAGGTCCTCCAACGATCCATAAGTGCACCCCACAAACTTAGGTGTAGTTTTTGGAGGGCAGTTCTGAAGCTTACTTTATATAATCCTCAGAATTCATGGGCATCAAAGGAAAATTATCCTACAATCTTCATTACCACCAACCCAAACTTTATTTACAACTTAAGGGTAGAAGTTCTCGGAGACTGTGCCAGGGACTGGAATGGTTATGCAATCCTCCTTCATTTGTTGTAACTATTGGAAATTCTTCCCCCTGTGACAATTAAGCTAAGATCGAAAAACAACACAGTCCAATGATGCAATATAAGGCATTATTCATCTCAGCTCGACTGCCATGCTGGGGAAAGGAAAGGAATATAAATAAGGATGATTCCCATTCTCCCGGCTGTCCCTGAAGATCAAAGCACCAGCGGCAATTCACCTTAAAACGTTTCTTTCCCTCCATGCCAAGATAAGTTTTGCCTCCCATGTTCTTTGGACATACCACGTTGTAGCTGAGAGGCCAAGGGACACACTCGGGGTTTAATAAATAAATAAATTGGTGGCATTCAAACTAGGAAGACTCTCTGGCACTGGAAAATATTTTGTCCCTCTGCTTCGCAACACATTGTCCAAATTCCAACTTCTCCTTTTAAAACTGTTTCCTGTCAGAAGTTCTGGAGATGTGCCTGTTGAAAGCTTTGTTCTGCTCCAGGGAGAGAAACAGAAACTGCATATACAACACTGGACGTGCCAAGATTTTTTTAGAACAAAAAAAGAGAGAGGCAATACATGTACACAGAGTTGGCAGACAATCTGGCCATTTGGGGAGGGGGAGGAGAAGGAGGAGGAGAAGAAAAGGAGAAAGGAGGAGGAAGAGGAGAATAAGAAGAAAAGAAGGAGAAGAGGGAGCAGAGGGGGAGGAGGAAAGAAGAAGAAAGGAGGAGAAAAGGAGAAAGAAGGAGAAGAACAAGAAGAAAAAAGGAGAAGAGGAGAAGGAGAAAAGGAGGAGGAGAAAAGGAGAAAGGTGGTGGTGGAGGAGAAGAACAAGAAGAAGAGAAGGAGAAGAGAAGAAAAGGAGGAGGAGGAGGAGGAGGAGAAAAGAAGGAGAAAGGACGAGGAAGAGGAGAAAACGTGGAGGAAGAGGAGGAGGAGGAAGAGGAGAAGAACAAGAAGAAAAGAAGAAGGAAGGAAGGAAGGAAGGAAGGAGCAAAGAAGGTTCTCCAGAATGCTGGGTTCAAATCAAAGCTGCTCTATGGAGTCCTAGGACATATTCCAGCCCAATGAACACATTTATTGTCCCATAAGCTTTCTATAAAGCCAGCTCTTATTTCAGATTCATGATCTATGTGGAAATCCCTAGCATAATGCTAAGTTGTCCTTAGTATGTACACAGCCACACATTTCTGGAGCATTTCTAGAAAGGAAGGGCTCAAATCCACTGGCTCCAGAGGTCCTCCCCGAAGCCAAATTTGAAGCTCCCGTGTGGGGAAACCAGAAGCAAACGAGGCACACGCAGCTTCTAATAGGTTTTTCGTGCTACCTTGGCTCCATCCTGCCCCTCATGTGGAGTTGGCAAAATCCACCTGCTTGTTTGGTGACATCAGTTGGTTTCCACCATGCTTCCAGTCATCCCTGGAGGTCAACGGGGGTGGCGGCAGCAGCAGCGATGATGATGATGATGATGTAATGCTTACTCCAATCCTGCATCGTCTTCACCCTGGGCGTGTAACCTAATACCTGGGATGGGGAATTCAACCCTTGAGAGTCAACTCTTGAAATCCATTTTCTTTCGGTTAAAAATAGGCACGGCTTTCAAGCAATGCAGCACTGGTTCTCTAGGGACTGAGGAGAAACGTTTCAGGTGTCCACAGCTTTAAAACAATGGGTTACGAGATCAGAAGGCAAGATCACGGCACTTTGTTGTTGTTGTTGTTAGTTGCAAAGTTGTGTCCGACCCATCGCTACCCCATGGACAACGTTCCTCCAGGCCTTCCTGTCCTCTCCCATCCTCTGGAGTCCACTTAAGCCAGAGGTCTTCAAACTTGGCAACTTTAAGACTTGTGGAGAATTTTGGGAGTTGAAGTCCACAAGTCTTAAAGTTTGGGGACTCCTGATTTAAGTTCACGCTGACTGTTTCTCACCTTTTCCTAGAAGGGTCTTTTGGTATCACCCAAGGCAGGGGTCCTCAAACTTCTTGAACAGGGGGCCGATTCATGGTCCCTCACACTGTTGGGGGGCTGGACTGGCTGGGTGGGCATGGCTAGGTGATCATGTGACTGGGTGGGTGTGGCCAATTTCTAGTCCAACCCCCTGCTCAAGCAGGAGACCTATACTAGTATTTCAGGCAAAGGGTTTTCCAATCTCTTCTTAACAAATGTTGGAGCATTCACAGCTTCTGGAGGCCAGTTGTTCCACTGGTTCATTGTTCTGACTGTCAGGAATTTTCTCCTTAGCTCCAGGTTGCTTCTCTCCTTGGTTAGTTTCCATCCGTTGCTTCTTGTCCTGCCTTCAGAGGCTTTGGAGAATAGCTTGACTCCCTCTTCTTCATGGCAGATGTTGGAACACTGCTATCATGTCACCCCATGCGTATGGTGTGTGTGTGTTGTGCTTGTTTGTTTTGTAACATTTCTGTGCATCTATCTGTGTGTGTGTGTGTGTGTGTGTGTGTTGTGCTTGTTTGTTTTGCAGTCTTTCTGACCTGCCCCAATCCAACTAGTGTCTGAGCAGGACATGGCAAGATCAAAAACACGAAATAAACAAATTAACACATCACCCGTAGACAAGGGCCACACTTGGCTAATATAGGTGGTCCTGCTTTAGTTTGACTGGGGGGGAAGGGGGAAACCCCTAAATTTGATTCTAAAAACACAACCCACCCACCCAAATTCAATTAAAGGCAGAGGTAATATTCCCCTCTGTGTAATTTAAGCATCCCACCCTCTCTGCACTGTTTAAATTGTGATTTATTGGCGGCTTCTGGATGGAAGCCATCCTGAGAGCTTTTCGAGGCCTGCTTAGAGAACTATCTGAGGATGGACAGAATCTATCCTAGTCGACGCAGTCATAAAAAGGGTATAAAACCCGACATACTTTAGCTGACCAGTCCTGCTCACTTCAATGAAAATCAATCATCCTTCGGCACGCACAAATTCCACACAAAATAGGGCAGTAAATCTCCAAATAAAAGAGACATGAAACCCACTGAACTGACGGGGGGGGGGGGCGCATTGTTTTCTGAACAAAGGACTTTGCAGACTTTCTAAGACATGCCTCCCCCCCTTCCCATTCACAAGGTAAAAATGAGTTTTCTTACTTTTGCACTCTCATCTTTTGCTCGGGGAAATTTCTCTGCCACAAAGATTGTCATATATTCATGAGTGGAAAAGAAGTTATTGATAATACACCTCCCCCCCCCTCAAGAGAAGAGGACAGTGGATGAAAAGCCAAAATGATGCTTCTAGCCCTCAAATACGAATGTCTTCAAGAGAATCCCTGGCTAAAACTCTCGTCCCCTGTTGGATTTTGGGCTGCTGAGACAACTCCCCCTCTACTTCTCCGCTGCAGGAATAAATCTGATTTTCAAGGCAATTGACAGTTGGGGAAAAAAATTCCCTGGCAGATATACCTGTTCATCGCAGACTTTGGAAGTAAAAATCTGCAGAAGATTATCTCTGATGTAGCTTTCTATCTTCTGATTCGATAGCCCCAGTTTGCCAAAATGCCAAAGGAGAAAAATAAGCAGAAAAGGTTGAATTCGGGCTCTAAATGAGCTTGAGGGAAATTCTAATGAATGAATGCAATTGCCAAGTTAGAGATCTCTTCTGCTTTGATCATAGCTATTTCTGAGTTGAATGGAGGCCGTTGAACTCTGGTGCTGGAGAAGAAGACTCCTGCATTGAGTCCCTTGGACTACAAGGCCATCCAACCGGTCAGTCCTGGAGGAGATCAACCCTGGCTGCTCTTTAGAAGGCCAGATCCTGAAGAGGAGACTCAAAGACTTTGGCCACCTAAGGAGAAGGAAGAAGGACTCCCTGGAGAAGAGCCTCATGCTGGGAAGGATGGAGGGCAAAAGAAGAAGAAGGGATGGCAGAGAAGGAGGGGGCTGGATGGAGTCACTAAAGCAGTCGGCGTGAGCTTCAATGGACTCCAGAGGATGGTAGAGGACAGGAAGGAATGGAGGAACATTGTCCTTGGGGTCGCAATGAGTCGAACACGACTTCACAACTAACAACAACAACATTTCTGAGTTAGCATGAGTTAACCGATGCGGGGAGATCCCTCTTGGGGGAAAACAAGGAGACCAACTCTCCATTAATATGCAATTATCCTCCCTCAGCCACCCAAAAGCATTTGCAGACTGGAAGGAATACAGAAAATGTGGTTGTTTGTTTATTTAGAATAGAATAACAGAATTGGAAGGGACCTTGGAGGTCACCTAGTCCAACCCCCCGCTTAGGCAGGAAACCCTTCACCACTTCACCACTAACTGTCAGGAAATTTCTCCTTAGTTCTAAGTTGCTTCTCTCCTTGATTAGTTTCCATCCGTTGCTTCTTGTCCTGCTTTCTGGTGCTTTGGGGAATAGGTGGAACCCCCCCCCCCTTCTTTGAGGCAGCCCCTGAGATATTGGAAGACTGCTATCAAGTCTCCCCTGGTCCTTCTCTCCATTAAACTAGACCTACCCAGTTCACACTTCACGTGGTCTTGATTCTATCCCTCATTTCCCTCCCTTCCCATTTACTGGGGAAGAAGCGGAGGGAAATGAACATTGCTTGGAAGGACATCAAAAAGAGGAAGAAGTGTTTTATACTGTATTTTGCAGCAAAGTTTAACTCCAAAGAACCGGTTCATTAATCTTCCTCCCGACTGGACATTATTTAAGAAAAAATGCTGGAGGTGTAACACAAAGAGAGGTTCAAACGTGGTGATTTTATTTCATGCTCTCGATTTTAGCCTCGGCTAAACTGCAGAGTGAGCAACACGTGCTTAAGCAGAGTGCTTGTCTTTTCTTTCTTTCTTTTTCTTTCTTTCTTTCTCTCTTTCTTTCTTCTTTCTTTCTTTCTTTCTTTCTTTCTTTCTTTCTTTCTTTCTTTCTTTCTTTCTTTCTTTCTTTCTTTCTTTCTTTCTTTCTTTCTTTCTTTCTTTCCCCCAAGACCGAACAGGGCTGTTTATTCACGGGGGCTCCGCTCCCCCCTCGTATTAGCAGTCAAACTGTGAATCATCTCTGTCCAGAGCTGCAGATGTAGAAGGAACTCAGTGACGGGAGTTCAGTCTTTGCTCCCCATTCAGAGAAACAATGTCAGTTCCTGCACACAAATGCGGCTTTGTTTCCCCCCCACCCACACACAAACATTTCTCCAAAATGCCCAGACAAAGAGAGAGAAACAGACAGAGAGAAACTCCGCTCACTTTCCTCAGAAAGTTATTTCAAGAAGCTACCCTGGAAAATAGAACATCCTAGCATGTTATTTGGTTTTTAAAATATATATATATATATTAGCTTGCAATGTGTTCTCCACACCATACCCAACTAAGGCTGCAAGAAACAAAACTGTAACACACACACACACACACACACACACACACACCTTCTCCTGATTTTGATTATTTTTGTTTTTCCACTCCATCATTGCACAACTCGGAAATGGAGCCCTGATCTTAAACCCAGCTCCTGCTTCCCGGGATTGGATTCCTGATCCAAGGCTGCAGCAATCCAACGCATGCATGCTTGGTACAATAAACGCCGTAATCAGGACAGTTGTTAACTTTTGTTGTTGTTGTTGTTGCTGCTTTGGGGCGGAGGGAATCCTGCCAGGGGAATGATAACTAATGGCAGCGTGGCAAGAGACGTGTGAAGGAGGGTGCCCCGTTCAGCAAAGCACATGACTGTCGGGGGAGGGGGAGGGGGGGAGAAACCTCTCCCTCAATTTATGATGGAAGGAAAAAACAGGAGGACATCTGGTTAATCAGCATTAGAAAAGGAGCACAAGTTTTTTTGGGGGTGCTTTCTTAAGGGATGTGGTGGCTCAGTGGCTAAGACGCTGAGCTTGTCGATCAGAAAAGTCGGCAGTTCCGTGGTTCGAATCCTTAGTGCCGCGTAACAGAGTGAGCTCCCGTGACTTGTCCCAGCTTCTGCCAACCTAGCAGTTCGAAAGCACGTAAAAAATGCAAGTAGAAAAATAGGAACCACCTTTGGTGGGAGGTAACAATGTTCTATGCGCCTTTGGCATTTAGTCATGCCGGCCACATGACCACGGAGACCTCTTTGGACAGCGCTGGCCCTTTGGCTTTGAAAAGGATATGAGCACCGCCCCCTAGAGTCGGGAACAACTAGCACAGATGTGCGAGGGAAACCTTTGCCTTTCTAAGCGCTTTCTTGGAAAGGAAAATCCCAAAATCCCATCCAAAGAAGAACCCACAAGAGCTGCCACGACACCTGGGGTCACGGCCCTGCGAGTTTCTTCCCTGGTTGCTTAGAGCCCCCCCCCAACAACCCCCCCAGGTTTAGCAGGAGGCACCACTTGTTAACCTGCCTTGATAGAGGCAGCATTCCTGACCCTGTAATTACCGACTTTCTTCTTGTCTAGGTTGAACCTCAACTTGGTAAGCCCACTTCAGTCCCATCCCATCAGCGCCTCCAGGCAAGAGCGGAGTTGGGAGTTTCATCGCCAGAACTTGCCTGGCATTAAGGCGGATAAGGCAGCTGCTGCAGACAGTGGGGGCCTGTGTGGAGGGGGGGATGGAGGGAGGGTGTTGTGTGCATTGTAGAGAGTCAGAAGAGTGTTGTTGTGGCCCCGCCGGCAGAGCTTCTGTAGAGTGAGGAGTTTGGGGAGGAAGATGGGCCAGTTTTGGAGTCTGGGGAAGGCTCTGAGGAGGGCTCTGTGTCGGAGGCAGAGAGGAGACAAAGGCCATCTGATACTTATGTGCTGCCTTCGGAGTCAGACATCAGTGGGGCAGAAGAACAGCTGGAGCCTGTTCCTAGTGTACGCATGTGCAGAGTTGCCAGACGAAGGGAACAGCTAAAGAACAGGGGTCGACTTGGGAGGAAGGCCACCGGGGGACGTTGAGTGGCCCCTCCCAGAGGAAATAAAAGAGGAGCAAAAGGGGAGTGGAGTTTGCAGGAGACAATGAATTCGCTTAATTGGTTGGTGACTCTCCGAGGCTCCTTGCCAAGTTCTGCAGAGATCGGCCTGGCAGCTCTCCAAGCCAGATGAGGTCTGTGACTGTAAATCCTCCCTTGAAAGATTTTGCTGGAGGTGAATCAGCAGAACTCACAGTCAATTAATCAAAGGGGTTTTTGTCGGAACAAGGAGTTGCTTCGTGCTCTTGGGAAGCCTCGCTCAGAACAAGTGTCAGGAGAGTGTGTGTGTTTGTTTGACAGTTGTCCCTGTTGCCAGCTGCCCCAGATGCAGGAGGAGAAGCTGTTCTCTCCTTTGTATTCCAGAGGAGGAACTTAAGAGGGCGCCATCTTGCTCGGTTGAGGGGTGGCGCCATCTTGGGGGCAAAATATCTTGGACTTGGTAAAGAGTCACGGCCTCCTTTGGGGGACAAGAAAAAGTCAGAGCTTCTATCACATGTTGCTTAAAAAAGACCAAACCCTGTAGAAGTTACATAAGTATAAAAGGCCCCCTGGAAACAACCTCAAAGAAACCCTACAGCCACCTCAGCTGAGAATGGCTGAGGCTGCCAGAAGAGCGAGATCCAGAACTCCTGAAGCAGGAACAGAGGAAGTAAAGAAGAAGGAAGGAAGGAAGGAAGGAAGGAAGGAAGGAAGGAAGGAAGGAAGGAAGGAAGGTGCTGTTTAAGCTACCAGATCCCGTGCTTAGTTCAGCAATCCAGAGCAAAGGCCACTCAACAAAGGACCATCCAGCTTTTGCCTGGGAATATCTAGAGAAGTTCCATTGCTGACTTGCTCTTGCACTCGGGAAGGATTCAATCAGAACGTGCTTTCTTGAAATGTTTCCCTGCATATGTGGGGTGAAAAGGAAATTGGTCTTTGCCTCCTTTGGGGTATTTGAAGAGCAGGTCTCATATCCTCCCCTGCAGTTGTCTTTTTTTGAAGGCAAAGCACACCCGGTTCCTTCCATCTCTCTGCCTAGACTTTCGAAGAGGGCTCTCTCCAAACTTGGCAATTTTAAGACTTGGGGACTTCAATTCCCAGAATTCCCCAGCCTGGTGAACAAAAAATTAACCCAGAGAAGCAACTTAAAGACATGTCGAATCTCATTGACCAGCGAAGGCATGAGCAACAATTTAAGGCCTCAACACAACCTCTACTTGTTTGTTACACAATGAAATCAGCCTAGTGGAATGTGGACAGAAAAAGGACTTGCAACCAGCATTCTAGACTGCGGAGGGACTCGTGTTCACAG
Organism: Natrix helvetica; assembly: GCF_964273705.1. NCBI lineage: Eukaryota > Metazoa > Chordata > Lepidosauria > Squamata > Natricidae > Natrix > Natrix helvetica. The sequence continues at coordinate 21,582,957 of NC_138562.1, read as the reverse complement.
TCTACATTCAAGAAGAATTTTTGAATTCATCAACACACTATGTCACCGCTTCTTCTGAAAATGTTGAGGGCATGTTAAGGACAACATCCTTACGTTACAAGCCTGGCCTATCTCAAAATACCAATTTCCTAGAAGAAGAGCAATAGCGGTGAGTCTGCTCCTCTCCACTTGCTCTGGGTCTCCAAGAAGCTGCCTTTCATCTCTGCTTCTCTTTCTTTCCCCTCTTCCACCTTTCTCTCCCTCCCCGGGGGCATCCTTCCAAGCTAAACCTTGGTTTCCAACCCACCTTCCAATTTGATTTTCTAAGAATGCCGGTGGGGCCCTCCGTTCGAGCCAGAGGTATTCTTGGAAACAGAGGCTTTGTTTGAAGATGGTACTTTCCGAGCTTCCCTTTCCCTAAAATAAATAAATAAAATAAAATGGAAAGAATGCAAATGGATTCAAAGAGAAGGAGGCATAGACAACAACAGGTCCTACGGCAGAAGAGATGCTGCTGGTTGGCCCTTATTAACATTCCAGGGTTCAGAGTAGCTGTCTAGCAAGTCTGCCTGGAATCCACACTGTACATCAGATATTAATACAATCAAGCCAGTCCAGAGATATTTCACGAGAAGAATCCTCCACTCCTCTGCTCACAACAGGATCCCTTACGCCACCAGGCTCAAAATTTTGGCCTTGGAGAATCTGGAACTACGCCCCCTACGGTCTGACCTACGCATAGTACACAAACTTGTCTGTTACAATGCCCTACCTGTCAACAATTACTTCAGCTTCAACCACAATAATACACGGGCAAACAACAGATACAAACTGAAGGTAAACCGCTGCAAACTCGACTGCAGGAATTACGACTTCAGCAACCGAGGGTCCAACGCCTGGAATGCTCTACCTGACTCCGTTGTTACATCCTCAAAGCCCCACAGCTTCAACCTCAAACTGTCCACCGTGGACCCCACCCCATTCCTAAGAGGTCCGTAAAGGGGGCCTGCATAAGCACAGCAGCTGCCCTTCCGCCCCTGTCCTACTGTTCCCGTTTATTTGTACTCATTTCCTTTGTTCATGTCCATGTTTATACTTATACCTGCTATCTTGTCCATGTTTGACAAACTAGAAAAGAAAAGAAGAGAAAGAGAATAGAATAGAATAGAATTCTTTATTGGCCAAATGTGATTGGACGCACAAGGAATTTGTCTTTGGTGTATGTGCTCTCAGTATACATAAAAAGACAAGATTCATTCGTATTTGTATGCAAATGCAAGTCCCACTTCTCCTCGTAGGTTCTTCTTTGCAAACTATTTTCTCTTCTTCGATCACCATAGGCCTTTCGAATACCTTCCCCCTCAACAGAATGGAGCCCGGGTTTCCTACAGCTTGAAACACCACCCCCCCCGCCTCAATTGATATGAGCTTCAGATAAAAAGAGATTAGACCAGACCCGATCTCCCCGTTGTCCCAGGGAAGAGGCCTTTTTGATGAACTGTCTGGCTAGGCTGCAGTCAGATCTAAGATGGGAGGGGTTGGGATGAAAACACAGGCTGGTCCAAGAAGGGTTAGTTTTTGGAATGCAACCTTGCCGTCTCTAAAATAAAAGACACGGAAAGCACGCACCAGCCCCGTTGCAACCCACGTCTCTCCCCCATGGTCCACCCTCCAGCGGCGGCTGCCCTCTCAGGCGTTCCTGGACCTGCTAGAAAAATCCCACTTTCTGCCAATTGTTCTTTCTTCTTCCTGGCTATTGTCCATATTCTTTCCTCTCTCTCTGTAAATAGTTGCCACACTCCAGGATGAAGAAGACTTGAGTGGGAGAGAAACAAAGGAGGAATCTGACTTGCATTTGCAAAATGCCTGTGCAAAAGAGAAAGACATGGAGACTCTGGAAAGCATGTAGAAAAGAGCAATGAAGATGATCAGGGGGCTGGAGGCCAAAACTTACAAAGAACGGTTGTGGGGATTGCGTATGTCTAGTCTAATGAAAAGAAGGACCAGGGGGGACATGATAGCAGTATCTTCCAGTATCTCAGGGGCTGCTCCAAAGAAGAGGGAGTCAAGCTATCCTCCAGGGCACCTGAGGGCAGGACAAGAAGCAACGGGTGGAAACTGATCAAGGAGAGAGCAACCTAGAACTTAAGGATAAATTTCCTGACAGTGAGAACAATTAACCAGTGGAACGATTTATCTCCAGAAATTGTTGGTGCTCCCATCACCGGAGGTTTTTGAGAAGAGATTGGATAACCATTTGTCTGAAATGGCCTAGGGTTTCCTGCTTGAACAGGGGGGTTGGACTAGAAGACCTCCCTTCCAACTCTGTTATACTGTTATTCTAAAACTCACTGAAGTTAACTCTCTTCTGCTCTGTCAGAAAAGACCACGAGGGAAGTATGTCCTGAGTTATTCTGATCATGGATCAAAAGAAGGTCTGGATAATGAATCCTTTCTCCTCATTCAGCATTCATTCAACGTCCACGAAGGCCAATTTCTCCATCTTGACCTGATCCTTTCTGGTTCTGACAGACTACGACCCTTATCTCCGTTTCAAAGCCAAAGAGCCAGTGCTGTCCAAAGACGTCTCTGGGGTCATGTGGTCAGCATGACTAAACGCTGAAGGCTCACGGAAGCGCTGTTCCCTTCCCACCAAAGGTGGTTCCTATTTTTCTACTTGCATTTTTACGTGATTTCGAACTGCTAGGTTGGCAGAAGCTGGGACAAATCACAGGAGTTCACTCCATTATGTGGCGCTAGGGATTCGAACCGCTGAACTGCCGCCCTTCTGATTGACAAGCCCAGCGTCATAGCCACTGAGCCACCACATCAGTGTCCCGTATACAAAATTGGGAAATCTAGGTTGGAAAGTTGGTGGAGAACCACAGAAACGTGGGAAAAAGTACCCCGAAATTACCCATTGCCTCTCTGTTTTGAGAACAAGAAGCTATGGAAGGAAGGAGACATACATACAACGCAGCAGGTGAGAATAACAGAGGAAGATGGGCCTATGCAACAATGTGCTTCTGATTTATTTAATACTGGGAAAGTGTATGGCAATAGAAGGAGCATGATATCCGTTGCTACCTCTGGGTGAGAGTGAATGCTAGAAATTGATGGAGCACTCGGAATATTCATTTTATGTTTCAATGTGGGAAACTTTCCGAAGAAAGCAACGGACTCCAGGAGAAGCTGAATCATTGCTCTTCTCTTCCTTCTCCAAATTTCAATGTAGGATTCTGCACCTTTTCCTGATGGCTTGGGGGGATCTCACATGGCAAAGGACGGCAAGAGATGAAAAGGCAACGGCCTCTTGAGTCATCCAGAGCACTTGACACTTCTTTTGTCAAGGGACTGATTCATTGTTGGTGATGAATTCCTTGCTCGTAATGAGGGAGTCCAACCTGTAAGTGGACATTACTAAACCACATTCTTGCTTTGAGTGACTCCACCAATCCAGAATGTACACCCGTGAGCCTCATCGTGTTAGTCTAAGACGTGGAATGGGACCAAACTAGAGAGCTCGTAAGAGAGAACTCATCCAAGGAGAGAAGCAACCTTAGAATTAAGGAGAAAGTTCCCGACAGGGGAGAACAATGGATCAGCACAATTGTCTTGCCTCCAGAAGTTGTAGGTGCTCCATCAGTGGAGGGTTTAAGAAGAAATTGGACAACTGTTTGTCTGGAATGGAATAGGATTTCTTGCTTGATCAGGGGGTTGGACTAGAAGACCTCCAAGGTCTCTTCCAACTCTGTTTATTCTGAGCTTCTGCAAACTCACAGCCTTTGGTTCACCTTGCAAGGGATTTTAGGACTCTAAGAAGCATGTTCTTCCTTATTTTTCTGCTCCTCGTATCCTGTATTATGCCATTGTTTTCCCCTCTGGAGTTTTTGATCCACTGAAGTGACCCAGTACATGGGAACTCAAAACATTCTCAGGATTCTTGTTATCGTTGAGATTTACGGTCTGTAATGAAAGATGTCTCTCCATTCAAGCATCTCAAAATCACCTGTGATGCTTTAGATCAGTCCCTCTTCATGCCAGCAGCCACCCCCAATACCCCTTGCAAGAGATCCTTTCAATGGCTACAATAAACCCTTCTAACTTCTCAAACAAAAATGCCAGGGTGACATTTTGGCATCAAAGTAGATTAGAGGGATGTGCAAAGCATTGTGGCCCTCATCCCAATGTTTTTGACTTATGGACACTCCCAGGGGTGAAATTCAGCAGGTTCTGGAGAACCGGTAACGGAAATTTTGAGTAGTTCAAGGAACTGGCAAATGCCACCTCTGGCTGGCCCCGCCCTCATCTATTCTCTGCCTCCCGAGTCCCAGCTGATCGGGAGGAAATGGGGCATTTGCAGTATCCTTCCCTTTGCCACGCCAACCAAACCACGCCCACAGAACCGGTAGTAGAAAAAATTGAATTTCATCACTGAACAGGAGTTGCACTAATATCAAAGAAATAGCGGATTAGAACCACTAAAGAAAGGATGCAAAAGGGGGAACAGAATGAAAGGTGCATGACAAACATTAAACTGATTTTTATTTATTTGAAATCATTAAAATTGAACTGCTCAATGGTCCCGCGACAGGCTGGTTGTGGTGAGGTGGCTGCATTCTGTGCCCTTTGATGGTAGCCCCTGATTGCAAAGAATGGCTTTTGAGCCTCCAGAATGTCTCAAAGCTGTAAGAAGTTATTTATCTTACTTCTATAGTCTGCCTTTCTGCCCAAAGAGCATCGCATCTCTACTTCAATGCATTTCGTAAAGTATCCACGTTGGAGAAATTTCTTTGATCGGTTTCAAAGACTTTATAAAAAATGACAGCAGTTAAGTTAAAAACCCAGCCGTGAAGACATTTGATACAACATCTAAAGAAATTCCTTGCTAGTTAAGCGAATGAATTCATATCCCAGGAATTTTCAGGGTGTTTTTAAGGTACAGGTGAAGCCTCTTTTCAACCCAAACTTGACTCTTCATCATTTTGTGGGCACATCCCTACCGGTTCCTTGCCAATAATAAAAAACCCCAGTTGAGCTTCCCTGCTCATCGCCCAACTGGGTAAATAACCAGCTTTAACCCTGCTTAACTCAGTGGCTAAGATGCTGAGCTTGTCGATCAGAAAGGTCAGCAGTCGGTGGTTTGAATCCCTAGCACTGCATAACGGAGTGAGCTCCCGTTACTTGTCCCAGCTTCTGCCAACCTAGCAGTTCGAAAGAACATAAAAAATGCAAGTAGGAAAGTAGGGACCAACCAAGAGAAGGTAACAGCATCCCATGTGCCTTCGACATTGAGTCAGGCTGGCCACATGACCACAGAGATGTCTTCAGACAGAGCTGGTTCTTTAGCTTTGAAATGGAGATGAGCACCGCCCCCTAAAGTCGGGAACGACTAGCACATATGTGCGAGGGGAACTTTTACCTTTAACTTGATGAAAACGAAGCAAAATAAGATAGTTTTGGTGGACTCTCTTGATTAAATCAGGGTTTTTCTCTATGAAGTTCCCTTAAGAAAAAGTCTCTCCTTTTTCTTAAAAATTAGTAAAAACTCATTTGGACATATGAATAATTAGATGATTTCTTCCCCCTGCGATTAATCAACCTTCCCTGGCAAGAAAACAGAACCATCAGAAGAAAAAACTTGTTAGTACCACCAGAATGCCGATAATCTACTTATCTCTCCATAGCTCACTTTAGGGATCCTCCTTGGAAATGCCCAGTTTTGTGATAAATGTCATTAAAGCACTTTTAAAAAATCACACTGATCCTTTACTGGCTTGTTATTCAGGGATGGCTTAAGCAGCAATATAAAATCCAGAGCAGGCCTGTCATTTATGACATAATTAACGTTATAAGTCTTCCCTAGTAAAAAGAAAAAAACACCAGCCAGGCAAGTTTACTGAACTGATTTGAAAAATGTGAATATTCTCAGTGCTCGTATTTATCATCACAATAGACTCCAGCTTTTATTGTTCTAAAAAAACACTCCTGCACCTGCACCAGGATAAATAGAGGAAATGGAGAAAAGGAAATAAATGGAATCTTTATTTCCCAACAGAAGGCACCATAAATTCTCCAGCCTTCAGCACCCTGGAAACTCCCCTTTTCCCCTTTAGCAGGGGTGTCCATCCTTGGCAATTTTAATACCTGTGTGGACTTCAACTCCAGAATTCCCCAGCCAGACAAATGCATCCAGGGAGACATGTCTATGGAGATGATCCGTCACCCAGGTCGTGGTTGTCCCAAAGGTGCGTTTTTTCCCCAAGAGGCAACTGGACTTTCTGGCTTTTCTTTGAAGTGGTTTCTCTTCTCATCCGAGAAGCATCTTTAGCTTCTCTCAGAAGCTTCTCCAGCTTCTCTCAGAGCTGAAGAAGCTCCTTGGGTGAGAAGCAAAATGTCTTCAAAGAAAAAACCAGAAAGTCCTGTCGCTTCTTGAAAAAGCACCTTTGGGTTCATAGAGATAGTTAAATAAATCGTTAATCCCTGGTTTATTTTACTCTCTCAACGCAGGAGGTCCTTGACTTACAACCATAATGGAACCTGCTCATTGTGGTCAGTAAGTCATGACAGTATGGGATTTTACGACCTTCTTTTGCAACGATTGTTAAGCGAATTACCACGCTTGTAAAACAATACATGGTTGTGCGCGATGGGGAGTTTTTGCTGAAAAATGGAAATAAAGACCAGTTTTGGGTGGAAACGTCATGAAATGCGGCCTCGTGCTGCAAAAATGGCCATAAATGTGAGCTGGTTGTGAAATGTAACGAATGCAGTCACATGACTGTGGAGGGCATATCAGAACGTTGGAAGGGGGTTGGACTGGAAGACCTCCAAGGTCCCTTCCAGATCACAAGAGTTGGAAGGGACCTTGTAGGTCATCTAGTCCAACCCCCCGCCCAATTTTTGACCCATGGCAGTCCAGTCTCTTCTTGAAAGCCTCCAGTGATGGAGCTCCCACAACTTCTGAAGGCAACTTCTGTTCCATGGGTTGATGGTTCTCACTGTCAGAAAGTCCCTCCTTATTTCCAGGTTGAATCTCTTCCTTGTTCAGTTTCCATCCGTTATTCCTTCTCTGGACTTCGGGTGCTTTGGAGAATAGCTACACCCCTTTCCTCTCTGGGGCAGCCCCTCAAATGTTGGGAGACTGCTCCCATGGTCCTTCCTTGGTCCTTCTCTTCACTAGCTCTGTTCTACTTAATTGCAATGAAGGCATTTGCCCTAAAGCCAACACTCAAGTCCTTCTCACAAACTTCTCCCTAGCAGTTGGCTCGCCATTCTAATCATTTGCTTGCCAGGAATAAACTTGCCTCTGGCGATCCTTTGCTTTACTGTCAAGGGTGTAATCAGATCCCTACAGAAAGGAGGATCACGGCATCGGGCAGAAACAGCTCAGCAGCTGCTTGTTCCTACTTCAGTTGGCTTCTGCAACTGCAGCTGGCAGGTCAATGAGTGCCCACCCTGTTGTGAGCCCAACAGCCAGCTTTTAATCTCACAATGATCCCTGCAGGTTGGCACCCTACACCCTTCATGGAAACCCAGGCTGAATATTTTCCTAGGACCTTGCCCGCCATAGCAACTGGATTCCCATAGCACTAAGCTGCCACGCGGTTGCTTTGATTTAACCCTCTACGTGGACCCGACCACAAGGATACTTTTTTTTTTAATGCTAACCACTTTTCCCAAACGAAGATGAGACAGTAACTGAAGTCTTCCTTCTAGGTAAATACAGCCTACACAAGTTTACCCAGGAAGCCCAGGCAAACGGAGAGAGAACTCAAAAGGTTTTCACAGAGACCCAGACAGACAGCCCAAACAACTTATTCGACCAACCTCAGAATTAAAATCCAAAAACGGCCACAGAGAAATTCAACCGAGGCTTTAAAGCTAAAAACCCAGCCGGGATTTGCTCTTAGTAAACTCTTCAATCTATTGCAGTGATGACCCCAAGAAGATGCAAATCCCTGCTCTTCCAGTAAATATTTCCCGAAAAGAACTCAGAGCCAAGCGGGATTGTTGGCAGGAAGGAGGGCCAAAAAATTCAAACTTACAATGTGCATGTACAAAGTTTGCCAGACGTCTTGGAGCTTCAGCTTATGAAAGAGATCGGAGAAGAGTGGTACGGTGGCCTAGAGGTGGAACCCCACAATCAGGAGGCTGTGAGTTCGGTGCTAGGTAGAGGCAGATATTTCTCTCTCTGGGCATGATGAGAATATATCTGCCGAACAAAACTCCGCTCTGGCGACAGGAAGGGCATCCGGCCAGTGTTTACTCTGCTAGCTCCATTCAGTTGCCCAGACTCCACCCCGCGAGGGATTATGGGGTCATTAAAGAAGATGAGGACGAAAGAGAGAAGACAGTAACAGGTAAGGACTGTGGGATGTGGACAAAGGACGAAAGCCACTTCTGTGGGCTTACCTGCCGCATCTGCGATGACAACGGGGATGGCTGGACGTGCCGTTGTTGCATCCGAGACGGCTGCATCAACTGCCGGAGCTGCTGCTGCAGGAACTGGTTGTTGTTGACTTGTTGGGACTGTGGCGAGGTCGCAGCTTGTTGCTGAAGATAGTGCATGAGGGACTGCTGGCCGGTGGTGGAAGCCATGGGCGGCATCTTCTGGGGAGGGGCGGCCTCTGAACTGAAGTGGGAGAGGGGCTTGGTATTGCTGAAGGAAAACTGGTCTTGGGCCACGGGGCCTTCGCTCCCCAACCCCGGTTGGATGCTGTTGGAAGACTGCGTCATGATGACGTTCAGATTCTTGGACTGGGAGGACGGCAGGCTTTTGTAGAGGGAGCCTGGCATGCTGGTGGGGTTGCTGGTCGGGGGGGGGTTGGCGATCAAGGTGCTTTGAGGGCTGAAAGGTTGTTGGTGCAAAGCTGGGCTAGAAAGCTTCTCCGGCCTGTAGGGCGAAGGCCCCGCATTGGGAGAGCTCTTGATGCTGCTGGCTGAAAGGCTGGGCATGATGGAGCTGGGAGGGCTGAAAGACTGCTGATTGAGGACCGGACTGGAGAGCTTCTCTGGCCCAAAAGGGGGAGACAGACCTCCGGGTGGGTTACTGCTGGACGTGATGCTGGAGAGCAGAGGGTTCTGGGGGCTCTGAATGTTGCTTCCCGGAAGACCGTTGGGAGTCATGCTGGAGATCATGACATTTTGGGGGCTGAAGGGCTGGTGGTGGGGAGAAGACCCTTGCCGGTAAGGAGGCGAAAGGCTCTGAGAAGATATGGTGGGCCAGTTGGGCGTTGGGGCCTTGGAAGTTGGCGCTTGCTTGCTGGCTAAGTGCTTCAACTGCTGGGCGTGCCAATTGGCCCCGGACATATGCAGGGCCTGAGCCGGTCCCTTGTTGGGCGTGGCCGAGGAAATGGGCGACGCCACAGCCTTGTTCTGAGACGGAACCGAGTAGCCGGATCCAGAAGAAGGCGTCACCTGCGGGGACCCACCACTTGGGTTGCATCCAGGAGAGAAATCTTTGCTGGGGAGGTGATTGTCCAAGGGGGCGGCCTGCGGAGAAGATTTGGAAGAGGGTGGGTGGGCCAGGCCCCCCATGGGCTCTTCAGGCTTGCTCCCTAAGATCTTCTCCAGGTCCAGTTCATTGGGAGAAGGATCCGGCATCTTGGTCAACTCTTCCAGCAAATCTTGAAGTTCCTGGTCCACGGCGTGCATGTTGCTCCCTTTCTCGCCGTAATGGCCCCCGAGGGGCCCCTTCTGCCCAACCTCGGCATTAGGAGGGACAGCAAATGGAGACCCAATCCCGCTCCCGTTCATGTGGTTGTTTTCAAGGAGCATTCCGTGTCCGGGCATCGCGGGAGTCCCGTGATTGGTGGAAAACGGAGAGCTCTGCATATCGGGGCATGAAACAGAATTGGTCCCGGGGCCCATGGAAAGAGTGACGTCGTCCAGACAAAGCCGCTTGCTCTCGCTTGGGAAGAGGAGGTCAGGCATGGCGCCGGAGGCGGGAGACGCATCATCCGCCACTTTCCTCTTCACAGATCCCTGCAATTGCAAGATAAAAAGGGTTTCGTTAAACAGGCCGGAAACGCTGAACTTCCTCCCCCAATCTTTGCTTAATGGGGAGAGCCGGTTTGGTCTAGTAGTTCAGGCCCCAGGATAGAAGCCAGGAGACTGTGAATTCCAGTCCTGGGACATGAAAGCTAGCTGGGTGACTTTGGGCCAATCACCGGGAGGTGGGGAGTTCTAGTGATGCCTTAGAGCCAAAAGCTGGTTGGGTGACGCAGGGCTGTTGCAGAGGAAATAGGAGGAGGAAAGGGCATTTGGTGTGTGTGTTTCCTGCCTTGACTTATTTATACAAATAATAAAGATGGAATATAAATGAACAAACTTCCAAAGGCAAATCAGCAGAAACAGCCAGTTTTGGGCCAGACAAAGTTAGGTCTACACCAAAGATAAGAAGTTTGGTTAAACTTGGGTTAACCTGGCTGCAATCTCTTCCCAAACGCTCCCAAAGCAGATCTTCTCAACCACAGCTAGCCTTGACTTCAACCCCAATGCCCCAAAACCAAACCTCCTTGCCTTCAGCCATTTGCCAAGCCACAATGGGGCAGGGTGTGCTTTACATGTTGGCGTGTCACGCTTTTCCCATCACTAACCACCGTTTAGCATGCTGTGGAAACCGTTTCCAAACTCGCGAGAGCATTTTCTCACATCTATCACAGGTTCGATCTTTCCTCTATTCTGGACTACTAACAATTCCCCATGGTCAGAGAGATCTTAATCTGTTGATTGAGAAATTATGATCGTTTCCTGTCTGATGAACATGGAAACTGACCAAGGAGAGATTCAACCTGAAATAGGGAGAAATTTTCTGACACTGAGGACAATCAACCCATGGAACAGAAGTTGCCTTCGGAAGTTTGGAAGCTTTCAAGAAGAGACTGAACTGCCATCGGTCAGAAATGGTGAAGAGTATCCTGCTTGTGTGGGGGTTGGACTGGATGACCCACAAGATCCCTTCCAACTCTGTAAATCTGTAACTGTTCTCTGTAGCATCCTTTTAGGAAAAGAACTTTTCCACCAGGGTAGAATGCTGTTGGCTCTTAGAGGACATACCACCCCCTCGTTTTCCTGCAGAAATTAAAATTTCTCATCCAAACAATTGAAGGCTTGTAGGGAAACGTGGCCCAAAACTGGCCTGGCATAGCTAACAAAGGGAACGAAGTTCATAGGGAGAGAAATCCACAATCCAACATTCCTAAACAGGCAGAGTGTTTGAAATAATCCGCATACTTTCTAATCCAAGCACAACAATGCAGCCCGAGGGATCTAAACAGACTCTACCCAACTACGGATGCTTCTGTAGAACAGCCCCCAACCAAAACAGTTTGGAAACGGAGAGAAAATAGAGGCACGAACAACATGAGTGTCTGTTTTGAAGACGTCTTCACACACACACACAAACTCTACATTAGCATCTATAGCGATAGGACCAGGGGTGAAATCCAGCTGGTTCTGACAGGTTCTGGAGAACCGATAGCGGAACTTTTGAGTAGTTCGGAGAACCGGGCAATGCCACCTCTGGCTGGCCCCAGAGTGGAGAGGGAAGGGGGATTTTGCGGTATCCTTCCCCTGTCACGCTCACCAAGCCACGCCCACAGAACCGGTAGTAAAAAAATTGTGCATTTCACCACTGGATAGGACCCTCAATAACACAGCAGTTTGGGGATCCAAGAACTGGAAGGAAGCCAAACGTCAAATTTCCTGCTGCGTCCAAAGATGACTTTAAAAATAAATAAATAGAAGAGTGGGTCTCCAGGGGTTTGCTTGAGATAGCCTGCCCATTTTATTCCTCCCCTCTCGGAATTTAATTATTGTTGGTTTCTCCCTTTCAAAAATTACGAGCTGGAGGGCCAACCGGATCAATCAGATCATTAGACCATGAAGTATAGTATCTTGATTTAGCTTTGGGAAATAATCTAAAGTGATTTTTCCCCTATATGGAGTTATGTGACAGCTTGAGATTGCAGCTTGAGTTCTTGACAGCAGGGGGGGGGAGGAGGAGGGGAACAAGAAGAAAAGAAGAAGAAGAATGAGAAGAGGAGGAGGAGGACGAAACAACTATTCACTGAATATTCTTCAGATTATTGCAGAGGCCACTAAAGAGATAATGAAGAAGATGCCTCTATTTTATGTAGCACTTTAAAAGAGTTAAAGCATTTTCCTTATCATATTTAGCTTTGGATAAACCCAGCTGTTAAAAAAGTTGATGTACATTAATTACGGGAAACATAAAAGACTCCCTTACTGCAGGACAAGAGATAATTAACCTTGCTTTACAAACCTTCCGTGTTCATTTATCTTACCTTCCTTCCGTTTTTTTAGGTAGCTTGGAAAAGTTGATGCCCTAAAAATGAAATTAGTTTGCTTGTAAAGCTTTGCTTTCCGCCAGTCACCAAAGAATCTGGCTTTTAACTTGCCAAAGTGAGCAGAGAGCTTTCTGAATCCACAGCCAAGAAGATGAAGAACCAACACTTGAGCAGAAATAAGTGACTTATGAGCAGTCCTCACGCTCACAAGGTATAAGTTGGATCTGGGCTGCAGGTTCTGGAGGAGAAAGTCCACCTCTGCGACCTCTGCAGCAGCTGCCAAGACTACCAGCCCTTGGCCTTTCACTGGCACTGTAAGTCATAGGGAACAAGGCAGCAGCCTTCAGAGTTGAGAAGAGCTTTCGGGACTCTTAATGATAGATGCCTTCTCAAAGTTATGACTGTGGACCTTGTCACTTCCTCCAGTCTAATTCATATCCTGCCTTGCATAACTTCTACCAAAATAAGGGAGGGCAAAGAGAGAATCGCTCAGCAGGCAGTTATAGCCACAGGAGTCTCCAAGCTCCATTACACCCAAGAGGAACATTCAATGTGCTTCCACCACAAGATTCTCCTCCTTTTAAGTTTAGATGTGGGGTGTCCAACCTTGCCCACTTTTAAGACTTGTGGATTTCAACTCCCAGGGGTAGCCAACCTTGTGTTCTGACCGAGGCTTTCCGAGAGCACGAAGCAGACTCCTGGTCCTGACAAAAACCTCTATTATTAATTGACTGTGAATTCTGCTCATTCACCTCCAGCAAAGTCTTTCAAGGGAGGATTTACAGTCACAGACCTTCTCTGGCTTGGAGAGTTGCCAGGCCGATAGCTGCAAAACTTGGCAAGGAGCCTTGGAGAGTCACGAACCAATTAAGTGAATTGTCTCCTGCAAACTCCACTTCCCTTTTGTTCCCCTTTTGTTCCCTATGGGAGTGGCCATTCACCATCCACCTGTGGCCTTCCTCCCAAGTCGCCCCCTGTTCTTTAACTGTTCCCTTCGTCTGGCAGCTCTGCACATGTGCACACTGGGAACAGGCTCCAGCTGTTCTTCTGCCCCACTGATGTCTGACTCTGAAGGCAGCTGATAACTGTCAGACGGCTCTGCCCCACTCTCTGCCTCCGACACAGAGCCCTCCTCAGAGCCTTCCCCAGGCTGGCCCAGGTTCCTCCCCAACCTCCTCACTGTCCGAATCTGCTGCCAGCTCCGGTCAATCAAGATGACCCACACAAGGGTCATCCATTTTTTTTGCTTTAAATCTATTTTTTCCATATTATGAAACACTGTAATCTCCTTTACGGCACTTTTATCAAGTCCTTATTTAGCGTTAACTGCATAAGTTAAGCAGCTCGACAGTTCATTAATATCTCAGAAACCACATTTAACATTGATGTAATTTTCTTTCTCATCTTTAAAGGTTTAATTGATCTTAATCACCACAGTGCTAACAGTCTCCAGGTTCTCTTGTATAAATACCACATCATTCTGTTATTATACCTGTATTCGGTAATGTATTATTTGCACTTCATAATGCAATTAAATAATTAACTTGCAGAAAGACAGGAAAATGAAGCCTAGGTGTTCTTTTTATTTTAAGTTCCACCCATTTTTTTAAGCATCTCACACATAAAAAAAAAATGGGTAAAATTTTTAATTGCACTGGCACGGCTGCCATCTTGACTCTTTTGACCTGCAGAGACTTTTGCTTACCAAATCACTCCATCTGAGTTTTATTTATTTTTTAAATCTATACCCCTTTCCTAAGATTTAATAAAGACCGCTCAAGAAAGACACACAGACTTTGTTTCATGCTGCGCCTTTGCAAAATTCACTCAAATGAAATCCCCCCTGAAGAAGAAAGTGCAGGAACAAACACCGTTTCTCTCTTTTTCCCTTGTCCTGCCTGGGAAAAACAATTAAAAAAAAAACCCTGCAGAGAATATTTTGGGCTCCGCAATACTATTCACCTACCCAACTGCCCCTAACTCGATGCCACCCCCACCCCCGGCAGGTGTAAATACCTTGGCGACTCAGCAAAGGAGAACAAAGCCAGAATATTTGCATCTGATGAAGGAGCGTTTGCAAGGATGGAGACAATGGCTGTTGCCACGGCATGCCAAAACCTCTGCAAAGGATGTGTCTTAATTAGTAATCCAAGGACTTAACGGCAGCCACACTGGGCATATTGTTTTGTTGTAACTTTCACATTTCATTTACTGACAAGTGTTATTAGCTTGACAGCTGAAGAAAGGGAGGCTCTGCCCTCCCCCTCCCTTTCTAATTCCCCACTCCTCAATTCTTCCTTCTTCTTCTAGCTTGCAAAGCTCATTTTTTTTCCTCCCCATTTCTGCCTCAAATTCAAGATCAATCTCCCATTTATGTTTCTCCTTTTCTCCCCCCACCCAATCTCTGGTGCTTCACTTTACCCCCTCTCCGATGCATGGAGATCTCCTTCTCTTAAAGTGTGATAATTCCAAGATCCTCTGGTTCCTTTAACCTAATTTCCTAAAGGTAAAAGTAAAGGTTCCCCTTGCACATATGTGCTAGTCGTTCCTGACTCTAGGGGGCGGTGCTCATCTCTGTTTCAAAGCTGAAGAGCCAGCACTGTCCGTGGTCATGTGGCCGGTATGACTAAATGCCGAAGGTGCGTGGAATGCTGTTACCTTCCCACCAATGGTGGTTCCTATTTTTCTACTTGCATTTTTTTACGTGCTTTCGAACTGCTAGGTTGGCAGAAGCTGGGACAAGTAACAGGAGCTCACTCCATTATGTGGCGCTAGGGATTCGAACCGCTGAACTGCCAAACTTTCTGATCGACAAGCTCAGCGTCTTAGCCACTGAGCCACCGCATCCCTTGAGCCTAATTTCCTAGACTGCGTTAATTCCTTGTGATGATCCAAGGATACTGCAAAGCAGACATTCTCCAATGAGATGGTGTAGGGTTTCCTGCCTAAGCAGGGGGTTGGACTAGAAGACCTCCAAGGTCCCTTCTGTTATTCTATTCTGTTCTGTTCTGAAGGGGACAGGGCTGGCATACGACATTTTAATCCAATGAAGGATCTTTTCCACCAGTTGTGATTGCACCATCTGCAATTTGAACATGTTGAGATGTGATGGGTGCACAGAGGCCTCCTAGAAGAAACCACTTTCATGTGTAGGATGGATATGGATTCTCCTCAAATAATCAACGATTCTAGCATCAATAGAAGAGAATATCGGTAGCTCAGGGCTGAGCTGTGTTGCTCTCTGAGCTTGGATGTTCTGGTATAACAGAATAGAATTGGAAGGTACCTTGGAGGTCTTCTACTCCCTGCTCAAGCAGGAGACCCTCTACCATTTCAGACAAATGGTTTCCTGCCCAAGCAGGGGGTTGGACTAGAAGACCTCCAGGGTCCCTTCCAACTCTGTTATTCTAATTCTAATAGATGCCCTGGTGTATTTTGGCTCAGTGTACTTCCGAACCACTGCATTAAGCAAACAAGATACCCGCCGATCAATTTAAATTAAATGCTGTGTTTAAGGTGGGTCTCAGAGAGAGAGGGGGGGAAGAGGGAGGGGGGAAGAGAGCGAGAGAGAGAGAGAGACAGAGAGAGAGAGAGAGAGAGAGAGAGAGAGAGAGAGAGACAGAGACAGAGAGAGAGAGAGAGAGAGAGAGAGAGAGAGACACACAGAGAGAGAGAGAGAATGAATTAATGTTCTGTATCCAGAAGTCCAAATGGTCTTTAACACAAGGATTCTTGGGCACCGGATGGCCGAGAGGAAAACATTCTTGGATCTTGGCCTAAACAAAAGCATGCTGGGGGAAAAAATAGCTCTAACCTTGATCACTCTTGGAAAGTCAACACTGGTGGATTATTTGGTAGACTCCCAATGCTTAATTATTGTGAAATTCTAGCTCCTACCGAACCAGCAAGATGCTTTCGGTAGGCTTAGGCAGAGATTTACCGTATGTTGTGCGGCAGAAACATTTGTTTCCCAGAAAAACCTGTAACAATAATAATAACAGAGTTGGAAGGGACCTTGGAGGTCTTCTAGTCCAACCTCCTGCTTAGGCAGGAAACCCTACACCACTTCAGACAAAGGGTTATCCAGCATCTTCTTAAAAACTTCCAGTGATGGAGCATTCACCAACTTCTGGAGGCAAGTTGTTCCACTGAAGAATTGTTCTAACTGTCAGGAAATTTCTCCTTATTTCTGAGTTGCTTCTCTTCTTGATTGGTTTCCACCCGTTGCTTCTTGTCCTACCCTCAAGTGCTTTGGAGAATAGCTTGACTCCCTCTTCTTTGTGGCAGCCCCTGAGATATTGGAACACCGCTATCATGTCATCCCTATCATTGTATCCTACTTGATACCTACGCATTTTAGGCCATCATCCGTCAACATCCAATCCTCCTAATGCAATCCTAAACTGCATTAACAGAGGGATACAATCAAGATCAAGTGAGGTACTAAGGCCACTCTTTAAAGCCTTAGTAAGACCACACCTAGAGAACGGCATCCAGTTTTGGTCACCACACCATAAAAAAGATGTTGAAACTCTAGAAAAAGTGCAGAGAAGAGCAACCAGGATGATGATGGACTGGAGGCTAAAGCATACGATGAACAGTTGTAGGAACTGGGCCTGGCTAGTCTAGTGAAGAGAAGGACCAGGGGAGACATGATAAGCAGTCTTCCAATATTTGAGGGGCTGCCACAGAAAGGAGGGGGTCAAGCTGCTTTCCAAAGCACTGGACAAGGAATAATGGATGGAAACTGACCAAGGAGAGATTCAACCTGGAAATAAGGAGGAATTTCCTGACAGTGAGAGCAATCAGCCCATGGAACAGAAGTTGCCTTCAGAAGTTGTGGGAGCTTCATCACTGGAGGCTTTGAAGAAGAGACTGGACTGGCATCGGTCAGAAATGGTGTAGGTAGGGTCTCCTGCTTGGGCAGTGGGGGGGGTTGGACTAGATGACCTACAAGGTCCCTTCCAACTCTGTTAATCTGTAATCCTACTCTCGATCTGCAATGCCCAGACTTACTATAGGGCCGTGCTGAAGGATAGTCCCGAAAACGTGGGGCATAGATTTGTATGGAATTAGGCCACTCAACTCTTCATTTTTGACAGCCGGTTCCCAAGACAGACTCCCAAAACAAGAGATTTCACTCTGCCAACTGCTATGCCAGAACCTAACAAGGCACATTACGGATAAGTGTAATGTATGAACCGAAGCTGTGACGCTAGATAGACCGAGGCAGCAGCAACAATATATTAAAAATACACACACACACACACACACACACACACACACACCAGTGTCTCTTTTGTTCAAAGAGCTGCATCCTGAGGAATGGAAAATTTCAAGATGGGCACGTTAAACCTCATTTTAATCAACTTTGTAGCTACAAATCCCTCTTTCAACAACTAGTGTCCCCCCCCCCCCCAAATAAGAAAAAAAAAGAATACATAGCTATCCACTATGACTTTCTTGGAAAACAACACACACACATTTGAGGTCCATTGAGAACATATATTTCTTTTTCTTCTGAAAACTCCTGGAGACAAGTAAAAGTTTGTGAAGAACTTGTGACAAAGTACATAAAAGTTTCGTTTTCTTTAACACAGATTTTAAAAAAAGATACTTTTTCTTGCTTTTAAAATGACAACAGGAAAAAAACAAAAGGAAAGAAAAAGCCACAGAGATACACACATTGCCAAAAAGAAAACAGGTCCTTAGAGAATGACAAAAACATAACAGAAAAAAAGATTTAAAAATTACAAGTTTAATTCTTTGACAGTCTTTTAAAGCCTGATCCAAGAAGCCAAACCCTCTCACCACTTACTTCCAGCTCACTTCCAAAATGTGTGACATTTGCAGTAAGACTCAAGGTCGCTTACTTTTTTTTTTTAAACACAAGGACAGACAAATTGATGGAACTAGCCTGAAAGCCCATACATCATATGAACCTCCAAACAACCTTCCTTAAAGGGGCAGGAGGAACATTTGTTTCAAGTATATTAATTCTGGGATTCTGGAAGCTGAATTCCCAAGACACATGGGCACACCAGGTAAAGGACAGATGGAAGTGTGAATAAAGGAGAATATTTGTAGCTCAGGGTTCAAATGAGGGCTCCTTGGTGCTCTCTGAGCTTGGTTGTTTTGTAGATGTTTCATGACCCAACTAGGAAACTTTATCAGTGCTAGGAGGAAAAGGGGTGTGTGGAGGGGTGGGAGGAGGAGGAGGAGGACCATGGGATCCTTGGTGCTCCCAGAACTTGGTTGTTTTCTAGCAGACATTTCATTACCCGACTAGATAATATCATCAGTGTTCTCATATGGTGTAGTTCTCTATCCGGCTTTTTCCCTCATTGGTAGTTCCTAGATTAGGGTATTGTTTTCTGCTCAATTGTTTGTCGGTGTTAATCCCTGCTTATCTGGATGTTGCTTGCCGGAGTGGATGCCTCCTGGTCTTAAGCAGGGAGCCAACCACACCCTCACTAGCCCTGATGAGGTTACTTAATGTGGGTAATGAAACGTCTGCAAAAAAATCAAGCAAGCATCAAGGACCCCCTCACTGGATAAAGAGCCCCTCTTTGGGGGAGATGGGCGATTCAGAAAAACGAAATATAATTATACAAGACATGAAACTTTCAGCATTAGAGCAATGCTGCTCTATCTTTTCTTCATTGGTGTCAGTTTGTGTGTGTGTACATGCAGTATGAAGTTGGGGACCAAAAACAGTGCTCCCCTTTCAAGGAAATATTTCCATTTTTATATAAAAGCCCTGCTGTTCACCACCCAATGCTTGTCTAAGGAGCCTGCACCCAACAGCACATATCCCATTCTGTTCTACTGTTTAGTTCTGGCTTCTTTCACCAGCTAATCCAGCCACTAGAGCAATAGCAAGAGCACTTAGACTTATATACTGCTTTACAGTGCTTTGCAGTCCTCTCTAAACAGTTTACAGGGTCAGCCTTATTGCCCCCAACAATCTGGGTCCTCATTTTACCCACCTCGGAAGGACGGAAGGCTGAGACAACCTTGAGCCTGAGATTTGAACTGCCAAATTGCAGGCAGCCGGCAGTCAGCAGAAGTCACCTGCAATACTGCACTCTAACCACTGCGCCACTGTAGCTCGTGAACCATGGTTCAGGGCCAAACATGGATTTGTTGAACAAACCATGTTGAGAAGAACTCACTTCTTACCAAGTCAGACAATGCCTTTTTTGCCCTTTCCCAAAAACAATTGTAGTCAAGGCCATGGTTTCCCCAGTTGCAATGGATGGCTGTGAAGTTTGGACCATAAGGAAGGCTGAGCACCAAAGAATGGAGGCCTTTGAACGCTGGTGCTGGAGAAGACTCCTGTGAGTCCCTTGGACTGCAAGCCATCCAACCGGTCAGTCCTAGAGGAGATCAACCCTGACTGCTCTTCAGAAGGCCAGATCCTGAAGAGGAAACTCAAATACTTTGGCCACCTAAGGAGAAGGAAGAAGGACTCCCTGGAGAAGAGCCTCATGCTGGGAACAATGGAGGGCAAAAGAAGAAGAAGGGGACGGCAGAGAAGGAGGGGGCTGGATGGAGTCACCAAAGCAGCCGGCGTGAGCTTCAATGGACTCTGGGGGATAGTAGAGGACAGGAAGGCCTGGAGGAACGTCATCCATGGGGTCACGATGGGTTGGACACGACCGCAATTAACAAAAAAAAAAAAAAAAACCGTATCAAAAACATCTCTCCATCCTAGCCCTGAAGAAGCTCTCAAGATGCCTACAGAGATTCTCAATCCTCCAGATCATGGTTGTCCCAAAGGTGTTTTTTTCCCCTCCAAAAGGCAACTTGGATTTCTGCTTTGTTTTTTCTTTGAAATTTTTTTGCTTCTGGTCCAAGTAGCTTCTTCAGCCTATTTGAAGTTGCACCTGAAGAAGTTTCTTGGATGAGAAGCGAAACGTTTTCAAAGAAAGAAAAAAGACCCAAAAAAGTCCAGTTACTTTTTTTGGAGTGGGGGAAGCACTTTTGGGGCCAACCTCTCAAGATGTTTGAAGAGTTTCCTCCACTTTTCTTTCATCATGAAAAGAAAACATATCGGGCATGGAGTCTGAATCCCTATAACTGGGAAGTCCCCTCCCCTCCCCTGACCCAGAGATTATAGCCAAAACAAGCCAACCGTTAAAAGGTCAGGGCATTTAAGTTCCAGATACTAGCTCTTGCCGCACAATCACGAGGCTGTGAGTTTGATCCTAGGTAGAGACCGACATTTCTCTCTCTGGGCACAAGGAGAATCTGTTGAACAAAACTCGGCATTGGCAACAAGAAGGGCATCCGGCCATTAAAACACCCTGCTATCTCCATTCAGTTGCCCAGAGTCCACCCTGCAAGGGATTATGGGGTCGTTAAATGAGGTTGATGATTTAAGATCCAGATACTTAGAATAAAAGAATGGCTGAGGACTCTCCATTTTCAGATGTTTCTCGCTACACCCCACCATGTAAGAATCTCCTTGTGCCCCCCTGAAAAACTTAAGACAGACAATTGCCATCTTCTGCCCCAGATGCCACCCAAACCGGCCAAAGACACGCAGGCTGGTAAGGACATTGGATGCCCATAAAGGCAGCAAATCTTGGATTCCGGCCGAAAGAGAGGACTCAATCCCCACCCCCCCACCCCCACCCCCAAGGTTTAACTTCCCTCCCCAGGAGAAGCACCTGCCGGGATCTGCCCGAGTTCCTTCTCTCTTTCCAGTGTGAAAAATCAGATGGAGCCATTCTAACAATAGGCCAGCAAAATACCGATTCCACCCCCCCACCCCCAATTGTTTGGAAGGGAAAACCAAACCCGGAATCCGGTTGGGCCTTGGCAGAGGTTCTTCAAAGAACAACAAGGCAGCGTTTGGTGAATCTCTCCTGCCATTTAGGACAGGTGCGGTCTAAAGAGTCGGGAAGCCTTGAAGGCCAGAAGGGGCCCTGCTCGGCCAGAGATAAATAGGAATAATTGCATTAAGGTCTTCAGAACAGTTGGTGGGGGGGGGGGAGCTTGGGCCACAGCAATCTTCTCCCAACTTGGCATCATCCAGATCAGTGGAGGACTCCCACTTCCAGCTGTTGCAACTGCTCAGGGAATGAAGGGCCTTGTATTTCAAAACATCTGGCAGGCATCAGCTAGGAGAGGCTGTCCCTTGGAAATGGGGAGGGGACATTGCAGTGGGACTGGATCTCAGGTTTCTCCTTTAGCATTCGACATGATCCAACTCCTTCCTTCCTCCTCTCCCTCTCCCTTCTCCTTCAACTCTCCCTCTCTCTTCTCATTCTCTCCATCTCCTCCCTCCTCTCCCTTCCTTCCTTCCTTCCTCTCCCTCCCTCTCTCTTCTCCTTCTTCTCCTTTCCATCGTCTTCCTTCCTCCTCTTGCTTCTTATCTCCCTCTCCCTTCTCCTTCTTCTCCTCTCCTTCCTTCCTCCTCTTCCTTCCTCCCTCCCTTTCTTCTCCTCCCTCCCTCTCCCTTCTCCTTCCCTTCCTTCCTTCCTTCCTTCCTTCCTTCCTTCCTTCCTTCCCTTCCTTCCTTCCTTCCTTCCTTCCTTCCTTCCTTCCTTCCTTCCCTTCCTTCCTTCCTTCCTTCCTTCCCCTCTCCCTCCGAAAACTATAACAGTATTTCCATCCAGTCTCCCTGGCTTGTTTTGCATTAAAATATTATCTCATTCAGATCACAGCTGAACAAAAAGCGGAGGAGGAAGAGGGCCTGTTTTTTAAAAAAAAGAAAAAAAAGGAAACCAAATTCTTTGTTTTTGCAAGTCAATGGTGCCGGAGGAGGAGGAGTTCGTTAAGAGTGAGGGCTATGAAAGTGAGATCACTGCTGAAAATAGAAACAACCTGGGGAGAAAGGAAGGAAGCTCGGAAGGATGAGGCACAGATCTGTCGGGTTCCATTCCACAATCTTTGGAAGAGAGATTGTCTTCCTTTACGACAAATAATAGATCATTTCGCTGGGCGAGGGAGCCGACACGATCAATTAAGCACCCGATTTTCAGCGGTGCAGGTAGCGCTCCCTTGCCAACCGCCCCCTGTAGCCACCATTCAAAGTCACGAAGGTTGGGAAAAAACCCAATTCTTTGTATTTGTGGCTGTTGCTGGCATCCTACAATCATGCAATTGTCATTGGTGAGGGTCATCAAAGTTTGAAGTTACAACAGCACTGAAAAAAACCTAATTCACCATTCCTCACACTTACAACCATTGCAATGTCCCCATGGCCATGTGACCAAAATTTGGGCACTCAGCAAGAAGCAACAGATGGAAACTGATCAAGGAGAGAAGCAACCTAGAACCAAGGAGAAATTCCCTGACTGTGAGAACAATTAATCAGTCGAACAATTTGCCAAGAATGCTCCAACGCTGGAAGTTTTTCAGAAGAGATTATACAATCCTTTGCCCGGAATGGCCTAGGGCCAGGGTGTCAAACTCAAGATCCAGACCACAGGGTGTTTAGATGTGGCTCACAGGGCTGGTCTGGAAAGGAAGAAGAAAAGGAAGGAAGGAAGGAAGGAAGGAAGGAAGGAAGGAGATTATAATGAAAGTGAGGGAAGAGCTCACTTGGGGAAGTCCTGCCTTAGCACTTGCCCACCACTGGTGCCCCCAGCATGTGTCCCGAGCCCTCTGAGGTCAACGACACCCCTGATGCAGACCTTAATAAAATCGAGATTGACACCCCTGGTAGAGAGCACAGGGGGTTGGACTAGAAGACCTCCAAGGTCCCTTCCAACACTGTTATTCTATTATTCATATTAATTCATCCTGATATCACCTGACCTTCATTTGCAACCTTCCCAGCCAGTTTCTAACAAAAGCAAAGTTGGGGGGGAGGTGGACTTGCTTAATGACCGTGTGACTCGCTTAACATCAGTGGCAAAAAAAGCCTGTAAAATCATGACTCTGTTAATTGCTTACTTAGCCACGAAGGTTTCAGTCCTGGTCGTAAGTCAGGGGTTTGCCTTGATGGCATTTGGAGGAGCAGGAAGGGCCGGGGGGAAAACCACCATTTTGAGATTCCCGGAGAATTCGACTCTGTTCCTCACGGAGGGAGATGACGCTGGAAGGGACCGAGAGGGGCCACATCGATCATGTCCGGGAGAGAGTCGCAACGTCTCTTGTCTCGGTCAAAGGAAAAGGCTGCCTCGCAATGACCAGAGGCCGCATTCAACCCTGCAGAGAAACGGCTCACAACTGCTCACCCATTTCAAACTTCCCCTTTTTGTCGACCGGATTACAACCGCCATTGTGCCAAATCGTGCAAAGGAAGGAGGGGGGAGGGGGGGAGGGAGGGATGAATCAGATAACAAATGTGGGAGGCGGGGTGGTGGGGGTGATGTCATCTTTATATCAAGAACACATTTTCGGCACCGACCGAGCCATTGTTCAACATGTAACACACGCGTGGTCAGGCGGGAGAAAACACGGCTTCTACCTTTGCTTGCTCGGAGAGAAAACCCCCAGGGAACACCCCCCCCCCCGCTTCCAGATCAAGCCATAAATAAACCCAGATGGATAACAAAGTCCCAGGGGATGTGAGAAACCAAACGAGAACTGAATCCCTCCTTCCACGTCACTTAGGACAGGGGTCACCCCCCCCACAACCCAGGATCTGGTTGTTAAGTGAATCTGGCTTCCCTTATCGGAAGGTCACCCCCAAAGGGAAATCACATCGCCCTGGGAGGCTGTGAAGGTCATCAATAGGAGTCAGTTGTCCGAGCGGACAGATTTTGACCACATGACCCTGGGGACGCTGGAATGGCCGTAAGGGTGAAAATGGGTCATAAGTCAACTTTTTTTCCCAGTGCCGTTGTAGCTTGGAATGGTCACTCAATGAATGGCTGTACATCAAGGACCACTAACTGTAATTAAAATCGATAAAGGCTGTAAATAACAATGAATTCTTTACTTTCGGGTTCTAATCATTGTGACGACTTCTTCAGCTTCAACCACGATAATACACGAGCAAGCAACAGATACAAACTGAAGGTAAACCGCTGCAAACTCGACTGCAGGAATTACGACTTCAGCAACCGAGGGTCCAACGCCTGGAATGCTCTACCTGACTCCGTTGTTGCATCCTCAAAGCCCCACAGCTTCAACCTCAAACTGTCCACCGTGGACCCCACCCCATTCCTAAGAGGGCCGTAAAGGGGGCCTGCATAAGCTCACCAGCCGCCCTTCCGCCCCTGTCCTACAGTCCCCGTTTATTTGTACCCATTTCCTTTGTTCATGTCCATGTTTATACTTATACCTGCTATCTCGTACATGTTTGACAAACCAATAAAAAAAAGACAAAGAAGTTGTTGAGAAGGTAAATTGAAAGGAGGGGAAAGAGTAAAAGAGGCTGGGTGGGGATCTGGGTGGGGAACTCAGGCTCCCTTCACTCTCCTTAAAATGACTCTCCGTTTTAGAAGACGACGAGTCCTCTCGGTTATGCGAAATGACGTTACCTCTCTGCCCAGGGCTTTCTAATTTTGTCTTGTAAACAGGAAGGAAGATGACACGCTTCTCCTTAAGCGCTGATTTCTCTCTGCTCTATTAATTCTGGAGTTCAGCAGAGCTTCTCTGGCCTGCCCAAAGAGGAGCAGCAGCATCTGAAAGTCCCCACTTCAGCTGGGGAGGTCCCCAAGAAGAGGTCTTCTCCTCCTCCTCCAGAGGGCACATTTTGCAGCACGTCCTTCTTCAGGGTTTTTAAATCCTTGGAACGAAGTTAAAAACCATCTTCAAACCTTGTGGCCGGGGGGGGGGGGGGGGGGGGGAATGAGGAGAACGAGGAGGAGGAAGAAGGGGAGGGGGAGGAGTTGGAGGAGGAGGAGGAGATGATCTTACTGAGAAAGTATCCCTAGCAGTGAGAAGTCTTGGGTGGCAGGGAAGGTGAGAATCGAGAAGAATGATAAAGGAAGAGCTCAGCCTGAAACGAGAGATTAAAAGGGCTCCCTATTGCCCCCTCTACCTACCCAGACAAAACGGCCGGGAGCCAGATGGGTTCATGGTGCCTGGGAAGGGAAGCATTTTCACGAAAAACTGCCCCCACCAGGGAAGAAGACCTCCCACACACCCCCACCTCTCCCCCTCATAAATTGCGCTTTCCAAATGGCCTCCTCTGCCTTCAAAGCTAGACACCTGCCCCCGTCCACCTGCCTGTCTATAGTAGGCAGGAAAGCAAATCAGGGGGGTGCAAGGCCTCTGCGGGCCCCCTCCTGCATGCTTTGGAGCTGCGATGACAACCCCCTGGCCCGATCCCGATTTCCACTCCTCTGGGTAACCTTGTACACCCACAAAATGGGAAGAGGCACCCGATTCCCACCACCCTCTGAGCCGATTCGCAGTCGAGGCATAGCAATTTATCAACCAGCCCAATTAGCTTCCAGTTCAAGAAGCTAATTAAGTTGATATTTAACTGGAAAGAATGCCAAGGAAAGAGGAGTGGGAGCTTAAAGCACTTCTGAAATAAACTTTTTTTTTCCACCCTTGCTGGACCCAAACCCAGCTTTTTGGGGGGGATGGAGGACTGAGAGTTCTCTGTCTGTCTGTCTCTCTGTCTGTCTGTCTGTGTGCGTCTGTCTGTCTGTCTCTGTCTGTCTGTCTGTCTGTCTGTCTGTCTGTCTGTCTATCTGTCTCCCTCTCCCTCTCTTTCTGGGTCTCTCTCTCTCTCTCTGTCACACACACACACACACACGCATTAAATAATTACAGTTCTCAGCTGGCAAGGTTAAAGATCAATTATTTGTCTTAACTACGAATCCTGCTGCCTCTTCCTCAGCACCCCAGCGTGTTCCTTGAAGGAATATTAAGGAAAGGAGGAGGAAAAAAGAAAGGAAAATGCTGACAAACTGAAGAGATCCGATGGGTGTCCGAAGCTTAATAATTCATAATAAATTGCTAGATCTGTCTGGGCTTAAAAGGCATCTCTTGCCAGGAGCAAAATAGGAGAGGAGGAGATAAATAATTGCAGCTGGAGGCCAGTGACGTACGGAAGGTCTGAAAAAAACAGAGCTTGTTAAAGCAACAAAATAGTAAAAAAAAAAAAAAGAATGTTAAAAAATGGAGAAGGGGGGAATGAATTCGAATCCTAATTTGATGCAGCCAAGGGGCTGTAAACACAGAGGCTTCTAATCTCCTTTTTTCATTTGCATGAAATAAGACACCCCAAATGTTTCTCCTGGGGGGATGTTGGAATTTTTCTGCAAAATGACCTCAAAAAGGCTCTCCATGCCCACCACCCATCCTTATCAGTGGAGACACAAAGCCTTTGACCTTCCCCCAATGACCTGTGCAGTCAGTGAACATCCCATAATAACCCCATGGAAGTGAAAGGTTTGAAGCCATGATGCGCTGGACTTTCGTTTTGAACATGTTTCCTTTGAGCTGGCTGAGCTTAAGAGATCCGGACAGAACCAAAATAATCCTTTGAGTCATGCTTTATATAAACGCGGGTGGTGGTAGTACAGCCAGTCCTCGACTTACGACCACAACGGAGTCCCAAAATTTCTGTGAGATAATTGTTCAGGGAGTTTTGCCCATTTTGATGGCCTTTCTTTCGAATCGCTGCGGTCGTTAAATTAGTATGAAATGGCAAAATTGACTACTTTGATTAAAGAAAAGAAAGTAAGTGCTTTTGTTTCCACACAGAAACAAACTTTGTGCACGAAGTGGAAAATAATGAAACTTTGATTTGGGGTTTTACCGATTTGATTGGAAGATCTTTATAGAAATGGCTTGGTGATATTATTATGGAAAAGCAAAAAGGAGGGGTTTGAGGTTGATGCTTTATGTCCCTGCAACCGAGTGAGTCAGAAGTCAATGCTACTTTTTTCTCTCTCCTATCCTTCCTCCCTTCCCATTCCCCTCTTCCTCCCCACCGTTCTTACAACACAATAAAAATGTTAAAGTAAAAGAAGAAAAAAGCAGGAAGCCTCCAAAAAGACTTTTTTTCTTTCCTTTTCCCAAGACGGGCCTGGTTTTTCACACTTTTCTGCAGGAGACTAAGGATAAGGAGAAAGACAGGGGTGCTTAAGCAGGGAAATCTGTAAGATCAGCTTGCCACACTCGGCCAGTCTGGTTGTTTTGACTGCCCTTCGCCCGAGTCATCCAGGACAAAAGAATCATTTTTCTTTCTTTCTTTCTTTCTTTCTTTCTTTCTTTCTTTCTTTCTTTCTTTCTTTCTTTCTTTCTTTCTTTCTTTCTTTCTTTCTTTCTTTCTTTTACATGGCAGGGTATTTGAGAAGGCTTTGACCCTTCGGTCTCAAGTAACCACAGAGGCTACACAAAGGAATCTCTTAACACAAAACAAGTTCAGCTGGCTTTTCCTAAAAAAAAGAGAGGGAGGAGGAGAGAGAGAGAAAAAGAGAAAGAGAGAGAGAGAGAAAGAAAGAGGGAGAAAGAGAGGAAGTGTGTGTGTGTGTGTGTGTGTGTGTGTGTGTGTGAGAGAGAGAGAGAGAGAGAGAGAGAGAGAGAGAGAGAGAGGAAAAGAAAGTGAAAAAGACAGCAAGAACTTGAAAATTATAAACTGTAGGCTCCCCAAAGTCACTTTAGTTGAATAAATAAACTGAATAAATAACTACATAAAATCTATGGCAATATTTCCTAATATAGGTAGTGACCATCAACATATGAACCCCCCCACCCCCACCCCCACCCCCCGCCTAAAGGAGAAGGAAGAGAGTTTCCAGTCCCTGGTCCATCTCTCTGGCAACATCTGCACTCCCGCAAACCTCTCTCGGGGGATGGGAAATTAGCAAACGATTCGAAGGGAACTAAAAATAGTGTCAGGAAGCCCCGGTTGGCTTTTAGCAGAGCATTAAGAAGAGAAAACGCCAGTCAGAGGGCAGCTCCGGTTTCTATAATGTGCTGGGTCAGAGAGGTGAGTTGAGTTTTATCCTCCTGGTGCAGATGTTTTTGGACTCTGTAGGACAGGGTTTCCTCAACCTTTAAGAGATGTGGACTTCAACTCCCAGAATTCCCCAGGACTGGCTGCCAGCTGGAGACTTCTGTGAACTCAAAGAAGTCTCCAGCCAGCAGGAAGAAGAAGAACAGGAGGAGGAGGAGGAGGAGGAGGAGGAGGAGGAGGAGGAGGAGGAGGAGGAGGAGGAGGAGGAGGAGGAGGAGGAAAGAAGAGGAGGAGAAGGAGGAAGAAAAAGAAGAAGAGAAGGAGAAGGAGAAAAGAAGACGAGAAGGAGGAGGAGAAAATAAAAGAAGGAGGTGAGAAGGAGAAGAAAAGGAGAAGAGGAGGAGGAGGAGGAGATGAAGAAGGGGTAGAAGGAAGAAGAGCCCTAACATTTCTTTAAAAAATAAAATCGCTTTCCGCATGCAAGTGTAAAAACTCCTGCAAAATGCCGGGCCCTCCACCCGCTTGTAGAGAAATGATAAATGGGTCATATCTCCACAATAGGTTTACGTCTTCCGCTCCCAGACATGCAAGCAACCCAAACTAACAACAGCCTGCTAATTAGATTCCCTCCCTTTGGATATTAAGGGCCCATTTGCACGATTAATACGGATTACCATTTCTTGCTCCATGAATCAAATTAACCCATTTACCAAATCGCAAACTCTCCTTTGGGCTCTTAGGAGAAACAGATGGGGAGGGGGGAGGGGGGAGGGCCTGTCCCCCACCCTCTCTGATCCGGCAAGCGGCAGGACCCCTAAAGAGATCTCAGGGTGGGGGTGGGGGGAAGCACGATACAGGGAGTCCTCAATTTATGCTGAAAGTTGAGCCCAACATTTCTGGTTTTTGGTCGCGTGACCATGGGGATGCTGCAAAGGTTGTAAGTGCGAAAAGCGGTCATAAGTGTGAAACCCCAAAATCATAAGTTGCTTTTTTCGATGCCGGTATAACTTCGAATGGTCACTAAATGAACCTATTGCAAATCAAAGACCGGCTGCACTGCCGGCATTAGTATAATAGTGGGACTTTTGGGCATTTATTCAATCTGCATCAAAGGTCGACAATCTGTGGCTCCGGAGCCACATGTGGCTCTTCCCTCCCTCTGCTGCAGCTCCCTGTCGCCAATCGGCTCCAATTGAGGGGGCTTTCAGTCAGGACAGGTAGAGGAAAAAGGAGGCCGCTCTAGGAGGAGACTCTATAATGGGGGACCGGACTTCTGGTCGGCTCCAGAATTGAACGGGGGGCTTCCGTTTAGGACCTTTGTGGCTCTTTGAGGTTTATGGTTGCCGACCCCTGCTCTACACGTACAACCTGAGCATCCACAAAGTCCAGGGAAGGATGGAGACCCAGAATTGGCACTTGGATCCATTCACACAGAGTTAATCACATCCTTGGTTTGCTAGATCAGCTGCTCCCCAACCTTTGGGGCACCAGGGACTGGTTCCATGGAGAAAGGTGTTTCCGTGGACCGGAGGGCCATGGTTTTACGTGCTACCTGCATCCCACGGATGGGGCTTTGCTTGTTTGCGTTGCCCGATTTCTGGCATGTCACGCCTGGCACTGGATTGCGACCAAGGGGGTCGGTGGCCTCTGTTCTAGTAGGGGTCCCCAAACTTGGCAACTTTCAGACTTGTAGACTTCAACTCCAAGAGTTTTATTCTGGCTTTAAGATCTGTGGGCTTCAACTCAGATCTTAAAGACGTCAAAGTTGAGAAACATTGCTGTATATAATCACTAATTTCCCCCCTCACCTCTAGGATTACAAGCCATGATTCCACCCTAACAAGCATCATTTTCGAAACATCCATACCGGATAGCAAATATTCTCTTGCCACAGATGAGTATTCCATTAGGTGGCATCTTAAGGCCTGGTTAAAGCAAAGCGATTAGGAAAATGCAAACTAGTGTGTGTGTGTGGGGGGGGGGGGGAGCTGTTTATAAATCTTTATTTAGCCCTCCTGCATCAGATGCTATGAATCATATCCCTGATGCCTTGTCTCAAATCTAGAAAGCACAGAAAAACAGAAAAAAACAGCAGAGATTCTGAATCAGCAGATAACCGTTGCTTGCAAATAAAGTCACTGGCAGGTCCATTTCCGGTCCTGTAACTGAGTTTTATTTATTTTGGGGAGAGATGGTTGGGTGGGGCTACCCTGTCCTTGGACAGAATCAGAATTCAAAATTAAAAAATCATTCCTGATTCATTTCCAATTGGGACGACGGCCACAAAATGGCCCCGAAAGACAAGCCTAAGGAAAAGGGATTTGCGAAACAAACAAATACAGATCATCTTTGACTGACGACCATGACTGAGCCCAATGTTTCTGTCACTAAGTGAGACAATTTGTTTGGTGAGCTTTGTCCCCTTTTACGACCTTCCCTGCCATCCTTGCTATGGGAATCACTGGGGTCGTTAAGTAAGTCACACCGGTTGTGAAGCCACTCTGGCTTTCCCCGTGGACTCTGCTTGTCAATAGTTTGCAAAAGGGGGGATTGTGTAACCTTCTGGGGACGCTGCAACCGTTGTAAATACGAGTCAGTTGCCGAGCGTCTGAATTTGGATCGCAAAAGGGGGGATCGCGTGACCCCGGAGACGTTACAACCGTTGTAAATAGAGCCACTTGCTGAGTGTCTGAATCCGGATCGTGTGACTATGGCTGATGCCACCATGGTCATTAAGTGTGGCCACCGGTCACTTTTCTTAATGCCATCGTCGCTTTGAACGGCCGCTGAACGAACGGTTGCAAGTGGGGGACCGGCCGCCAAACCCAGCACAGAGAAAGCGAGCGCCGAGAGCAGGAGAATTCGGCCGCCTGCCTGCTTTTCCCGTCAAGGAGACTTTATTTCCAGTTTCTAGCACCAATGGCTGCCGACAGCTGCGGGACCCAAGGAGAAAGGAGGTCAGAGGGAGCATCCGAGCCTCCCACCATCAGACAAGCTGGCAGGATAATATGGCCAACCAGGAAATGTGTCGGCCCCTGTTTCGCTATTTGCTTTCGGCTGCCATTGAAACGGGGAGGGGGGGGGTCTGGTATTTGGGAGGGGAAGTTTAAGTACAGGAGAGATTGTAAAAAGGGAGTTTTGGTCTCACCGTCCACTGCGCATGCTGGAGACTAGTGCTTGGTGTCGGTCAAGGCCAACCGTCCTGTATACCAACCTGATGATGCTCCTTGAAGGTGGAACTCACATGACACCTAAGGGATTTGCAGATTGGACACTGGGATGGGGGTTGCCAGGGGGAGGGGGTTTGATCATATGTATGATTTCGCCCGCTTTTGCCTCAGACCTTGCTTTGCTTAGCTGCTACCTTTTCATAACCAGTAAAAGTACTCTTAATCCTGCAAAGTGGAGCTAAGTGGTTTCTTTCTTGGTTGCTGAGGGAGTAATGCAACGATTGGGATGGATTTATCTGCAGCAAGCCGTCATCTGCTCCCCAACCCCACGCCACCCCCGGTTTGCAATTCTTTCTTTTTTCCAGATTCTGCATTCTTTCTGGATTGGCCAGACTCCACCAGGGATGTGATGCACAGCATCTGAGGAGAGGCTGCTCGACATTTACACACAGACACTCCCCCCCCCCCCCCAGTTTGGAATTCTCCTAATTGTTTGCTTCAGATGCCATCTGATGGAAGGCTCATCTGTGGCTACAAAAGACGTTTGAGTCAGCCGCTACCGATTATGATTATTTATTTATTTTTCTAATATTTGTTTTGTTTTGTTCTTAGTACCAGAGTTGCCGGAATGGAAACCCAACCTGTAAATCCGGGAGGCGAGAAAACAATCAGAGAGTGCCCTATTTAGGATGCAGAACAAACAGCCTCGAGGTATCTTCTGCTACAACCAGTGTATATTGATCTCCATGGGATTATAACACTTCTCTCCGCCCAGTGCCCCAGTTTTGTCTGTCTTTGAAGTTCTTCATATGAGAGGTAATAACGCACGTCCGTCAAGAGGATGAATTATTTCAAAGCAGCTGAGGAACCCATCTCTTCTTCCTACCTTCTGGTAGGCCTTGCCCATCCCTCCTTCACAACGCTCCCAAACCGTCTAGCTCAAGGATTAACGTTCCTCTCTGACCTCATATCTGCCACATCCCCATGGGGCTCAAAAGTCAACACTGATCCCTCTCGTCCCAAGTGGACCTTCACTTCTCAGGCACATTAGATGGTTCCTTCGAACATGACCATCGGTGGGACTCCAAGTCCTCAACGTTCACACCAAGAGCCTGAAGGGGACAACACTAACGGTTCCTTTCTCAACATCTCCAAAGGCGGCAGCTTTTTCTAGATGTTGTGTTACCCTCTTGGATGAGACCCCTAAATCTGGAAGGGAGATCTCCAGAAGATATGATTGCATGGTGAGGGAAGGAGAGAGAGGCAAAGCAACAATGGTTTTGGGTGTCCCAAAGGTGCTTTTTCAAGAGGCAACTGGACTTTCTGGTTTTTCTTTGAAGATGTTTTGCTCCTCATCCAAGAGCTGAAGAACCTTCAGAAAGTCAGAAAGCCCAGTTGCCTCTTTAAAAAAACACCTTGGGGACAACCATGACCCAGAGGACCAAGAATCTCCACAGACAACTCTCATCCAAGATACTTCTTCAGTTCTATGAAGTTATTGAAGAAGCTTCTTGGATGAGAAATCCAAGGAAGTTCCAGTTGCCTCTTGAAAAAGCACTTTGGAGGACCGAGAATCTCCATAGACAACAGTGTTGAGTCTGAACATGGGCAGGGACCATCTTCCAGGAGATAGAAGATTGGCACTGGGAACGGGTGTCTTTCCTTATGAACCAACCTGGGCTGAGATTTTCCTTCTGGGCCACTTCTTTCTCTCCAGCTTTGAAGGGCCCCTGTCCAAGTCGGCCTCTTGTCTAATGCAGCCCACTGTTCCCACCACAGCTCCTTCGGGCCTCCACGAACTAAGCCACATATTCAAGCTAGGCAAGAAAAGGGCTCCCTGCTCCATCAAGCCATCGAGAACAACAGAATCGCATTCTGAATTTGTTTCGGCCGAGTGAGTCACTGAGTGGGACATTGGCTCTAATTGTTGCTCACTAAAGCTTTTTTTAAAGAGACAGTAGACTCCTTGGATGAAAGTTGTACAGGTAGCCCTCGACTTACGACTACGAGAGAGGCCCAAATTTATGTGGCTAAGTGAGAAAAGGTGTTCAGTGAGTTT
Source organism: Natrix helvetica (assembly GCF_964273705.1). Lineage (NCBI taxonomy): Eukaryota > Metazoa > Chordata > Lepidosauria > Squamata > Natricidae > Natrix > Natrix helvetica. Next base: position 21,549,612 of record NC_138562.1, on the reverse strand, counting down.
TGCCTTCCTCCCTTTCACCTTTCTTTCTCTTTCTCTTTTCTTTCTTTCTTCTCTTCTCTTATCAAGGCACCAAAAATGCAAGTGGCAACCAGTCCTCGCACTTACAACCAACGCAGTAATATAGCCCTCAACTTATGTTTCATTAAGTGACAGTTCAAAGTTACAACAGCATGGAGAAAGTGATTTATGATTTTTCACGACCCGTGCAGGATCTCATGGCTACATGATCAAAATCTGGGTGCTTGGCAACTGGCATGTACTTATGACGGTTGCAATGTCCCAATCATGTGACCATCTTTTGCGGCAAGCAATATCAAGAGGGAAGCCGGATTCACTCAACAACCGTGTTACTGACTTAACAACGGCAATGATTCGCTGAACAACTGCGGCAAAAAGGATTGTAAAAAATGGGCGCGCCTGACTTAACAGCTGCCTTGTTTAATGACAGAAATTCTGGATGCCATTGCTGTCATAAGTAGAGGACTGAAATGAGATACATGTCAACAACCATGTCGCAAATACAAATAGGGAAGTTAATGAATTGTTTTCACATGATATCACTGCTATACCAGAGCTACGAGGAGGAGGAAGAGGAGGAGGAGGAAAAAAAGACCAATTTAGAAACTTTTCCAAAACTCAGTGGAAATTTTCCCACATAAAACACCCTTTTGGTGCCAATTAGTCCCTGCAAACAAATAAGAAAACACAACATTTGTTCTAAAATGCAAAAATACTTAAAAGAAAAACAGTGAAAGTGATTAGTGTGACCAGATCACGACCCTAACAAAAGGGAAGGAGATGTTTTCAGATGTACTAAAATATGTAACTGATTTGTCCACATTTTTCATAAAAATCAATGCAATTAGCAAGCAGCTGAACATGAGAAAGAAAAATTGATTGCTGGCAAAGGCCGCCAGAAAATAATCATTTCAGTCTTCTAGATTGTCTCTTCATAATAAAAGTTATTTAACCACTTCCAAATTATTTGCCCTATTAATAACAACGTTAACAGTAATTCTTTTCTTTGCCATAGCCCCCGTTTTTCTCAAAAAGTCCTTAAAGTCTCTTTCAGAGTTTCAGCCTCTAGCATAATTTTTAAGGTCCTCATCCATCCCCAATTCCAAATATAGAAACGCAGAGCAAAAAGATTTAAGGCAGGGATGTCCGAACTTGGCAACTTTAAGACTCGAGGACTTCAATTCCCAGAATTCCCTATCCAGTGGGCCACAGGTCTTTAACTACCAAGATTGGACACCCCTCCCCCAGCTCTTAATTTCAGATCACCAAGAATAATTCCTAATTGCAAGATGGCACAGATCCCAGATGGATGCTAGGAGGAGGAGGAGCGAAAGAGGAAGAAGGAGGAGGAGGAGGAGGAGAAGATTATTCACTGAATATTCTTCATTGAGAGAATACAAGGTCTGGACATACTTAGAGAGGGTTGAAAATTTATTGCCACTACTTTTAAGTGGTCTTTGATACAAGGAGAATTGTCTCATTCCTTCTGCCTTCAAAAGACCCAAAGACCACGTAGACAAGCGAAAGGCGCGAGAGGCAACATTTGCAAGGTTAGTGGTTAATTAGGGTAAGCGCCTAGCAAGCCACAGCTGGCCTTCAAAACTTAAGTGGGACCTCTTTCATTCTGGCAGAAGACAACACCAAGCCACCTCTTACCCTGCTGTAAAGAAAACCATGCAGGAAGTCACCAGATCCTGGTTTCAAGCCACAGCAAGCCGTGATTTAGAATTCCTGGGACTCCTGCACGGCTGAAATCCTGAGAGATGAGGTGGACTTTCAACCAACTCCTGATGGGAAACCAAACACACATCAGAAATTCCCTGAAAGAAACACGGACAGCCTGAAGCCCCATCCACCTGTGTGATGTCATCACATCACTTCTGCCCTTGGCCCGTAATAATAAAAGACGTGATCCCATCAACCCCAGCTCCACCCCCCCTGGAGGTCTTTCCAACAAAAGAAAAGTGTGTCTCCTCGGGTTTGACTGGAATTCCAGGATTCCCAGTGATGACGACCAACTATCACGCGGGCTATAACTTTTAAATTGTAGCCCTTGTACTCTCAGGCCTATCATGTGGCCACACCCGTGCAACAACATAGGGAGAAATTTAGAGTTGTTGAAGGTCCAAGGAAAGAGGAGATGCCTATAGAGTAACACAGTTGGAAGGGACCTTGGAGGTCTTCTAGTCCAACCCTAACCCTAACCCTCTACCATTTCAGACAAAGGGTTCTCCAACCTCTTCTTAAAAACTTCGAGTGTTGGAGCATCCACCAATTTCTGGAGGCAGCCCCCATCCCGTTTGGGGGTCAAGAGGAACCCTCTGTGTGTGTGTGTCTGTGTCTGTGTGTGTGTGTGTGTGTGTGTGTATGTGTGCGCGTGTGTGAAATGATTCCCTGATAACCTCAGGCAAGGCTGAGCTTCTGCCTCAGGGGAAGAGAGAAGATGCTCCGGACAGGTGACAAGGGGGCACTTAATTGACCTCACTCGCTTAACACCTCCATCCAAGCTGCAGATGACGAGTCAGCCGGTGCTCGGAAGGGATGGCAGGCCTGTGCAAGGATGGGAAATAGGCCACAGGTGTGTTTGGAGGCTGCTCTGCGGCACTCCGCTTTCAAACAAGGGCCCCTGGCAAGCGGAAGAGCCCCGACGGGTATCGCCTGTCCGGCTGGTTTTCTAGAGTGCTGGGTTTTTTTTTAAAAAAAACACCCAACTTCCGGTAAGTGGAAAACCCAGGAAGAGCTCCTAGGCCTCCAGCGGACGTTCTTTCCTTTTTCTGAAAAACATTTTTAATTAGTTTATAATATAGCACAGAAAGAAAATACTAAATAATAGAGGAAATAGGGAAGGGAAAAGTAAGGGAAAGAAAAAGGGGGAAATTAATAAAAAAGGCATTGACTTCCAACTCCCTTTGGTGCAGTAAAATAATCTATTTATCTCTCTCTCTCTCTCTCTCTTTCCATCTCTCCATCTCTATCATCCATCTCTCTCTCATCTATCTATCTATCTATCTATCTATCTATCTATCATCATCTATCTATCTATCATCCATCCATCCATCTCTACACACACACACACACACACACACACACGTCTGTGTGTCTGTTTGTCTGTCTATCTATCTTCCTACCTTCCTATCTCTATCTCTATCTCTCCATCTCTCTATCTATCTCTCCATTTTCATCTATCTGTCTATCTATCTATCTATCATCTATCTATCTATCTATCTATCTATCTATCTATCTATCTATCTATCATCTATCTATCTATCTATCTATCTATCTATCTATCTATCTATCTATCTATCCATCCGTATATATAAAAAACATGATGACAATGTGCTTTGGGGATTCAGCTGCAGCAAAGGGAGTCCAGCTGCTGAGCTTCAGGTGGTCAGTTGAGGCTCCCTGCTTTGGAAGGGCAGCAGCCCACTTGGGAGTGGCGTTTAATTCCTGGTGTGGGAGAATGACCTTGGGAAGGGTGAGGAGGAAGGGGTCAGATAAGAGGCTGCCTAATTCCGGGAGAAAGAGGCTCAGAAAAGACTGCAGGAGGCATCTATGCAGGTAGTCCTCAACAACAGTTTGTTTAGTGACTCTTTGAAGTTACAAAGCCTTGAAAAAAGCCGAGTTATGACCATTTTTCACACTTACGACTGTTGCAGCATTCCCTACGGTCACATGAACAAACTTCAGACTCGTATTTATGACGGTCGCAGGGTCCCCTTTTGCCACCTTCTGACAAGCCAAGCCATTGGGGAAGCCAGATCCACTTAACGGACATCTTGCTTACTTATCCACTGCAGCGATTCACTTAGCAACAGTGGCAAGGAAATTCATAAAGCAGGGACTTTGTGGACGTTCAGAATAACAGGGGTTTTGGGGGCTATTTCTTTTGCCAGGCTGCCCCCAACATCTCCTCGTGACTCCTAAGGCTCATATTAGCTCCCTCCAACTCCTAAGTGAGGACCTCTCTTCTAAAAGAATCCCTTTGGCAGAGGAAGCAAACCGGACGTTGAGTAACCGCATGACCCCAGCTTTGACCCATGTCCTGAGCAGCCTGCAAGTGAAAAATTGAGGGCCAGCCTGTGTTTTTCTCCCTCTCTTGAGGAAAATCTCAACACCCGGCAGGCTCTGAAAGCCATTAAAGATTTGGACAGTGTGATTGTCTGAAGAAGAAAGGAAGAAAAGGAGAGGAGAGGAGGGAGAAAGAAGTAAAGAGAGGAGGACAGAGGAAAAATGAGGAAGGAAAGAAGGAAAGAAGGAAGGAAGGAGGAAGGAAGGAGAGGAGGGAGGGAGGGGAAGGGAGAGGAGAGAGAGGAGGGAGAAGGAAGTAAAAAGAGAAGGAGAGAGGGAAAGGAAGGAAGGAAGGAAGGAAGGAAGGAAGGAAGGGGAAGAGTTAGGAAGGGGAGGAAGGAGAGGAGAGGAGAAGATAAAAGAAAAGAAAAACAGTGGCTGCTCTTGCAATTAAATTACACTTTTGACAAAGGAGAAGCAGAATTCCGTTCTGATGAGTCAGACTTCAGCAGCCGGGATCCAGCCTGCATTTTTGACTGCAGAAGGGTACTGAATTGTGTGTGTGTGTGTGTGTGTGTTTTGCAAAGGGTGCAGTGCTTTTTCAAGAAAATAACACCGTTTGAAACCAACTCTGGCGAGAGACGCAGCAGCTGGAAAGGACAAAATTGAATTAAATTTGCGATCTGTTTGGCATCTTCAAGGCAGGCTGCACCACGCCAGTACCTGACCCACTATTTGGAAACAATTATCTAACTGGATTGGAAGATTGCTTTTAGCAGGGGCAGTAGAGGGGGAGAGGGAGGGGTGTCTCTGTGTGTGTGTGTGTGTGTGTGTTGGGGGGGGGGGAGAAACCCGCTTAGCCCAGCCACCTGGGCAAATTTCCCCCTTAAAGCCAATCCCTGAATTGCAAAGTGGAAAATACATTTGTCACTTGGGCCTTTTCTCCCTGCAAGAGAGACCGTTGTGCAACGCAATTTCAGGAAACATTCCCAAGTTTGGTTTTTTAGAAAAGGAATAATAAGCAACTGGCCACTCCCTTCCATTGGTTTCCCAAATACGAAGATAATGCAGTCATTCCTCTTGCAGGTCTTCAAAAGCCCTGGTTTGTTTGAAGCTAGTTTGTTAAATGAACTACAATCGTCATCGAGGCTCGTCTGAGGCGGCCATCTGTCAATCATACAAGGTGCCAATCCAACCATAGTTCACCAGCCAGAATACAGACAGTCCTCGATTTACGACTTGCATTTGAGCCCAAAATTTCCTATTGCTGAGCAAGACTGAGTTTTGCCCCCTTTTAGGAACCTGTCCCGCCACAGTTGTTAAGCGAATCCGTGCAGTTGTTAAGCGAGCGACACGGTTGCTAAGGCAATCAAAGCAGACTTTGGCAAGTGGTGCAGCTTCAAAATCCGTTGCAAGCCCAATTTTAATGCTCCCACTTTGCAGCTATGAAAATCTTCGGATCAGAAAGAAGCAAGAAAACAAAAAGAAGGCAGCATGGCGATAAACTTTAAATTGCCATCCTGAGCTTGTTAATCTGATGAAAACAAACAGTGTTTGGTGAACGTCCCCCCCCCCTTTCAAGAAGGCAAAAAGAAATAAAGCAACAGTCCTGAGACCACAGATAAGAAGAGACTGTTTAACCAACTCCTGCCAGCACCATTAGAAAACAAAAATCATATATACATGGTTTTACATTCAACTTGCAGCATACATTATTTTAGCGGGCAGCTTTAAATCCCCTAAATTAATTTCGAGAGCCAGCACTAAATAAGAGCCCATGTTTCTCCTTGGGCTTTTGTTAGAACATGCTCATGAGTAGCAAACTGTGAAGAAAATGTTGTAATTAGAGGTTAAATTAATCCCTGACAGACAAGAGGCTTAGTAAATCCAGAACCTTGTCACAAAGCAGCCTGGGAAACTTGCTACTCGGGCAGAATGGAAGACAAAGCCAACAAGAGGTGAGTTGCAAGGTGTTTTGGCCAAGCCTGACAGACTTATCCAGACGTAGCTACAAAGGGGAGCATCAAAAATCCATTTAAACTGTCTCTTCTCCACCCTTTCCACCAGCTAAATGGCAACAAAGCCTTAAAACGGCTGGCAACCTTCTCAAGACAGATTATCACAGGTTACAGATTAACAGAGTTAGAAGGAACCTTGTAGGTCATCTAGTCCAACCCAGGTTTTCCTTGGGCCCCATAACAGTTGGTAGGTAGTCAACTGTCCCGAGATTCATTGGCTTAGCTCGGAGTCATCAAGCATTCCAGTTTTATTTATTTACCTCTTAAATCAGTTGGCTTGTTTTGTTTAACTAACTCTGCAAATGCCCACAGGAGATCAGAGAAGATGGTCTTCAAACATTCTGGACATGGGAGAAGAAGACACTTGTATCTAAAAGTGTGTGTTTTTCTTCCATGGTTCCAGATTTAAACCCCAGCTGGTAAAATTAGGGTTCCCTAGAATAGAGGGTCTCCAACCTTGGCAAATTTAAGACTTTGTGAACGTCAACTTTTTGCTGGCTGAGGAATTCTGGAATTCAGTTGACTTGACCAGAGACCATGGCGACCTCGACTTCAAAAAAAAAATGTCCAACTTCAATTCAACAAAATATTATCTTTCTCTTTCTTCTTTTGAAACACCTGTTTTTCTTTTTTTAAATACCAGGCTCTTTTCTAGTAAACATGTTAAGCCTTTAACAAATACTTCCAAACGCCTCTTCAAAATATCTTCACTATATTCTCCTATAAGAGCAGGGCGTTTAACTATACATTATAATCTGAAAAAGTCAAACCAGAACCTCAATATGAATTATGAAGCCAGATCAAGGCCGCCTCCTGATCTTCTGGGCTTCATATAAGTTCATAATGGTCCACGCCTAGAATTCTTGAGCCATCATGAGCGGTGAATAAATGCTCTGCCCATCTTTGTCCTCTGCTCCCCCAAAACACATAAGCAAACCTTCCTGTGAATGATGGGAATTGAAGTCCATCAAATCAGGAAAAGTTAGTCTGCGAGGATCATTGGGAACTTTGTAGGCTTGTTTCTGGAGATGCTGAGAGGCATGGAACATCACCCGTGACCATGCTTCATCAAAACATCTCCTCTGTCATCAACCAGATGGAATTCATTGTACACTTCTGAGGAACCTCAGGATATCAAAGGTCATAGCAACCAAGTTCACCTATTAGGCTAATCCATGTAGAGTGGAGTGGAGTGGAGTGGAGTGGAATGGATGGAATATGGAATATTATGAATAGAATAGAATAGAATAGAATTCTTTATTGGCCAAGTGTGATTGGACTCATAAGGAATTTGTCTTTGGTGCATTAATTGAGGTTTGTTGGTAAATCACAACTGGCTTGGTGCACACAACACAGCATGGCTAATCCAAATAAAGGCAATAGTGGTGTAACAAGCTATTTGGGCCCCTATTTGAGTTCCAACTTCTATGCTAAACCACCATGCACTCAGTTTATTTATGGCTAAGCTCAATAAATGTATCTGCCCATAAGCTCATTATTGCTGAACAAACAAGTCATGGCCTTCCTCAGATCGTGGTTTAAGCTCAGCGTACAACCCATTCAGTCAACTGCAACTGCATATATTCAAACCAACTCTGGGGGTTCCCCCCCCCCCAACCAGAAATGCAAGCAATGTCAACGGCCAACCTCCCCATCATTTGCACTCTCTCTGAAGCTCTGCAACCAGAGCAAACGGCCTTTTGTGAGAATGTTTATACGAGTCTAATAGCCCAGGACAAATTAAAAGCGTGTTGAGGTGCCGATCTCGGCCATAGAGATTGGCTCTTCCTATCCACCATCACCTCCGATTCACCCCGTAAACATGCACACTGATGAGGAGGCCGAAGCAAGTTCAAGCATCATTAACCCGAGATAACTGATTGTGTAAACACCTCCCTGGGATTTGACTTCCTTGGCTAAGCGAGCGGCAATAGGAAGGAGTTGGAGTGAGAGAAGGCGGCTGCTCATTTCACCTGTTAAATGTTAAATTGTAGATGCACACTAGACACCTTCGATTATTTTCATGTGGGTTTTGTTTTTTTAACACAGAGAACTTCTGCAGATCTTCAAAGCAACAATGAACCTCCTGAGAATTCTTGGAAAGCTCCAAGGCAAAGGAGCAAAGAAACTAATGTTAGGGTTCATAAAATCTTTCTTTGTTGGCTCGTTTCCACGCCTTAAGGTGTTTGGCTGCTTTGCACTCTGCACTCAAGCCACGATCTGCTCTCTTTCATTTGGATGGACTCTGTTGCGTGGACTTAAGCCATCTTGGCTTGCAAACCATGGATAACCTCAGTCAACCATAATTTTCTGTTGAATCGCTGCTGAAAACAAATAACGGCTTAATGAGTAAACGGGGGTATTGGCAGCAGCTCTCTGGAGCAGTGGTCACCAACAGTGAATGAGCAGAATTCACAGGAAATTAATAAAAGGGGTTTCTGTGGGGACCAGGAGTTTGCTTCGTGCTCTTGGGAAGCCCCGTCAGAACAGCTTCTTGGTTGAAGAGCATATCTAGAGATCCAGCACTGGAATACAAGAAGATTCTAGGGCTTCACTTGGCCTGGCAATGCAAGGTAACCAACCCACGTTCAGCCTGGGGAGTCCATGCCAGGAAAACCCCATATTGTGGCAGGACGAAAACCCCACAGAATCTCCACATGGAATTGACTCGGCATTGGCTGAAGCGGTGATAAAATGCAAGCGATGACCTTCTCAGCAAAGAGGTCTGGTGTGTTTGTTGCCTGCTTCCTGTTTTGCTGGCAACCAAAAATCCCGCCGTTCCCAGCAGATGCAACTGAGCCGCTCGAAAAACACAAACCAACCACATGAATTACAGAAACTCGGAAGCTCTGCTCTAAATTACGCGACAAGTGTAGGTTGTACAACAAACCCCCAACGGGTACATCTGTTGGTTCCGTAGGTCGACCACACAGTAACAGCTTTTTTTAAAAGAAGGGAGTAAGACACACGGGGTGAGTAGAAACAGATCGTCTTCAAACTGAACTCAACTACCAGGGACTTGACGTAAATATTCAGTAGCGGCCGCCCACTATTGTTTTAGTGAGGGTTTTTTTGGCCATCACAACCCTGCTTAGTGCTCTTAGATCAGAGGCTGCCTCCAACTCGGTGCTTTTCCAGAGGAAAAAAAAGCACGAGAAAATCTTACTGAACTTTAAGGACTGGGTGGGTTATAGGCTCCCTGCTTCCATGGGGTTGTTGAACAAGTGGTCATAACTCAAGGACAACCTGGGTTATTAAAAACAATCTTAGTCTGATGTTTCTATGCTGCCCAGAATCACCTCGTAGGGAGAGAAGGGTGGCACAGATATATATATATTCAGGTGTGTGTGTGTGTGTGTGTGTGTGTGTTACTTTGACTTGACACTATAGATATAATTCATTCCTTTCCCTGTCTAATGTAGGGTGGGTTCACCCATGCTTTAACCCTCAATGGGAGTTGCTTGGTTTAGTCTTGGCCTGTGTGTTGAGCCAGCTGCAGCTTCATCAGCAGGCAATGGTTAATTAAACAGGCCATAGTTTAGCATCTTGACCATCTTAGCAATGATCGCAGGCAACTCCTATCCCCTTCTAATTCTCGCCAGATGAATTAGAACCATGTTTTGGGTTAACCACACATCCTTGACATTTGAGACGAGCCCTGGCTAGACTGTGGTTTAAGAAAGGAGGATGAATACTCTGTCCCTTCTCTTCAAAAGGAAACAAGCAGACTTTGCTCTGAGCAAGTATGGGGAAAACCAGAAGTCTTCCCCGGGTTTCCTGGCTACTCTCCAAGTATCCTGTGTACCGTAGAAGTCAGAAATGGCAATATTCAATCAGCCACCGATATAGAAGGTTGTAGCAATAGAAGAGGATATCTATAGCTCAGGATTGAACTGTGGGGTTCTTGGTTGTTTTCCTGAAGATGTTTCATTACCCTACAAGGAACATCATCAGTGCTAGAAGGGGTTTGTATAAAACAGACAGCAAACCTTTCTCCCTTCTAGCACTGATGATGTTCCCTAGTTGGATCATGAGATATCTGCAATAAAATAGCCAAACTCAGCACCAAGAACCCCATAGTTGTTCTCCTCCTCCTCTTCCTCTCCTCCCCTCCTCCTCCTCCTCACCACCACCACCACCACCACCACTCCCTTCTAGCATTGATGATGTTTCCTAGTTGGGTCATGAAATGTCTGCAAGGAAACAGCCCAGTTCAGCATGAAGGACCCCACAGTCATTCTCCTCCTCCTCATCCCAGGTATCTGGATAATTTACAAAGCCAGCCCAATCCAGGATAAGACAATGTAAACGCCAAACCAAGATTCTTTCAAACGTCGCCAATCTATCTCAAACCCCCCCCAATGGTTTCCTCCCCCCCCAACCGACCCACTCCATTGTCCCATTTCAAAGGGGACTAAAGGGATTCTACCTCATTCGCCTCCGCTTCTCCACCACCGCAGATGGACAAGCCTTGGTGTTTGGATGCCAGCTGCAGAATTTTCATCAGCTATCTCTGCCAGCTTTCTCTAAATTTAAGATGCACGGCGCCTAGGAAGAAGAATTTCCCAGCAATGTGGACTCCCCAGTTTTTTTTTTAAAAAAAGAGCCATATAAAATCCCTGGGAAGGAAAGAGCCCCCCCCCTCCAATATATTTCTTTTACAGCTGACTGGTGCTGCCTTGGTTATCTGTCAATAGCCCCGGCGTATATTATTATTACAGAGAGCTGGGTGGTATTGTGCTGAACTACGCTAACCAACTTGGCGTCATCCGTAGACATCTGGGACCGTCTATTCAGACTCAGCAATCTCTCTGCTCCAACAAACACCCAGCGTTTCTCTGCTTGGATAAGATGTTTGGGTTGGTTTCTTTTTAGTAAGATCCATTATGTCCACATCAACATTTATGGCACCAAAAGAACTGCTCGAGAGCCCCGGGGTGTGTGTGTGTGTGAGTGGAAAGCATGCTCCTTTTAAATGTAAGCTCGCCCCACCCCCTTTTTTAAAGTAAAATAAAAATAAATCAACGTTGATATAAAATAGTTGGAAGCAGGGGTGAAATGCTGTGAAGTCCGCTACCGGTTCGCTTCGCATGCAGGGGCACTGCAGGCTGGAGAAGGAGGACTAAGAAGCCTTTTCTGAGTCTGCAAAGGTGAGTAGAACATGAAGGGGGAGGGGAGCAGCTGTCCTGCCTGATTTAGATTCGCTAGAAAGGAGGAGCTCCTGCTTTCTAGCGAGTATAAATCGCGCAGCACAACTGATTGTCACAAAGCTGATCGTCTGAACTACCGCTTCCCCTGAACAAATAGGAAAAAAATGCTTTACAATTGTTTTAAAAAAAGTCCTGACAATCAGCTGTGCCCCATGGTTTCTAGCATTCTTTTACGGGAGCATTTGACCACGGGTTGGAAACCTGGACAAGCCAATCTTTTAATCTGCAATGTATTTGTTGTCATTTCTCCATCAGGTTATTCCAGAAAACCAGGTAGCGATGAAGGCTAATGACTAATTGGGCCTTCACGGAAAGGCGGAGGAGAGGAAAACCTAGCAATAGGATGTTATTTGTTCCTTAAATGAAGCCAGTGGCCAACTTGGGTAGAACTAGAAATCTATGGAATAGTATTTGGTCTATTTTAGAATGAATGAATGAGCTGGAAACGACCGTGAAGGTCTTCTAGTCCAGCCCTCCATTTTATCAATCTTGGCCACTTTAGGACTTGTGGACCGCAACTCCCAGAATTCCCCAGGCAGCATAGTTGGCAGACTTACCACAGTTCATGTGATAAGTCAAAGACTACCTGTGCAGATCTGACTGACCAACAAGTTAGCAAGAAGTTGGACATTTTCACGTCCCTGGCCTTGCACGCTTTTCAAAGGCTCATCGTCCCCTGACAGCAGCCGGAGAGGAAACGGCAAACATGATTTGAATCGGGAGAACCTTTTTAAGTGCAGATGATTTCCTCGGCTGGTCTTTTGCAATCCTAAACCAGAAAGACCTGTTTCTAAACAGCATGCTCCTACCCTACGAGGTGCCAGAGGAAATCCAGCATTTCTCCACTCCAGAGGATAAACGACAAATGAATTCCGAATCTGTCAAGGTTTACAAACAGAAAACCACAAGTGTTTTCCAACACGCAATAGCAATAGCTATTAGACTTATACACCGCTTCACAATGCTTTTACAGCCCTCTCTAAGTGGTTACAGAGTCAGCCTCTTGCCCCCAACAATCTGGGTCCTCATTTGACGCACCTCGGAAGGCTGGAAGGCTGAGTCAAGCTTGAGCTGGTCAGGATCGAACTCCTGGCAGTGGATAGAATTAGCCTGCAATACTGTTTTCTAACCACTGGGAAGGAAGGAAGGGAGGGTAGCCAAAGCACTTACACATCGCTTCACAGTGCTTTACAACCCTCGCTAAGGGGTTTACAGAGCCAGCCTCTTGCCCCCAACAATCTGGGTCCTCATTTGACCCACCTCGGAAGGACGGAAGGCTGAGTCAACCTTGAGCCTGGTGAGATTTGATCTGCCAAATGGCAGTCAGCCAGCAGTCAGCAGAAGTAGCCTGCAGTACTGCACTCTAACCACTGGGCCACTGTGGCTCATAAACACAAACACTTGGGGAGCCCTCAAAGTTTGAATCTATGGTTTATTTTCAGAACTCAAAGAACTTGCTTTGACGTGACAGATGAGCCTCAAACGTCTGTTGCTGAACAAGACGGTTGTTAAGTGAGTTCTGCCCTCCTTAAAGACCTTTCTTGCCACTGTTGTTAAGCTAACAGCCGCAGTTGTTAAATTAGTAACACGGTTGTTAAGTGAATCTGGCTTCCCCATGGACTTTTCTTGTCAGGTCACCGAAGGGGATCATGTGACCCCGGGACATAGCAACTGTCATAAATATGAAGCGGTTACCAAGCACCCACGAGGATGCTACAACGGCTGTTAAGTTAAACTCGGAGAGCAGAAGAAGCTTCTGAGAGAAGCTGAAAAAGCTTCTTGGATGAGGAGCGAAACCACTTCAAAGAAAAACCAGACAGTCCAGTTGCCTCTTGAAAAAAAAAAGCATCTTTGGACAATCTGGACTCAGGAAAAGAAGTGCAGACAGCAGTTAGATTTCAACCGCTCCACCTTATGTCATACGGCCTAGGAGACTTCCGCTAGGCTTGGAATTTTTCTTTAAAAAACCCAAATAATGAGCCAAATGACTGAAGGATGCTCAATGGGTAGAGGGCTAAGAACCCAAAACACACACAGATTCCCACCAGTTGGTTTGGTGACTTGTTTTGTGCTGCCCTGCTCATTTTGTGGTCATCTGAAGGCGAACTGAAGCATCATTGACCTTCTTGCATTTAGTGGAACATCTTGAAGGTTTTTCACTGCCCTCCTTCCCACAACAGGTTTACAGGAAACATCTCTCTCTCTCTCTCTCTCTCTGTTTCTCTCTCTCTCTCTCTTCTTTCTCTCTTCTCTGTGTTTCTCTCTATCCTCTGTGTTTCTCTCTCTTCTTTCTCTCTTCTCTGTCTCTCTCCTCCTGTGTTTTTCACTCTCTTTCTTCTCTGTGTTTCTCTCTCTCTTCTCTCTCTTCTGTTTCTCTCTCTTCTCTGTTTCTCTCTCTTCTCTCTCTCTCTCTCCTCTTTCTGTTTTTCACTCTTCTCTGTTTCTTTCTCTCTCTCTTCTCTCTCTTCTGTTTCTCTCTCTCCTCTGTTTCTCTCTCTTCTTTCTCTTTTCTCTGTCTATCTCTCTCTCTCTCTCTCCTCTTTCTGGGTTTTTCACTTTCTCTTTTCTCTGCATTTCTCTCTCTCTCTCCTCTCTCTCTCTCTCTCTGTGTCTTTCTCCCTGTCCCCCCCCCTCTCTCTGTGTTTCTCTCTCTCCTAGCAGGTAAAAGCGTTTTACAGGTCTCAACTTACAACTGAGCCCTGAATTTAGGTTGCTAAGTGAGACATTTGTTACGTGAGTTTCCCTTTGTCTCCGCTTTCGTTAAGTGAATCACCTCAGCCATTAAATGAGTAAGCCGAAGGGGATCTGACTTCCCTGTTCAGTGTGCTGCTCAGAAGGTCTCAGAAGGAGGTTGTGTGACACCCCCCCCCCCAGGACACGGCAACCGTCCTAAATATGAGTCAGTTGTCAAGCTTCCGAAGGTCAATCACGTGGCCACGGGGATGCCGCAAGAGTCGTAAGTGTGAAAAATGGCCATAAGCCACCTTTTCCCCAGGGCCCTTATAACTTGGAAGGGTGACTGTGGGAACTGTCAGAAGTCTGTATTTCCCTTTCCCAGAGTTTTAAACCGTTTGAAACACACACACACACACACGGGCGCAAAGGGGGGAAATCGCAATGTTGCTGAGAGCTTTGTCGCTCTCTTCCACCGCCACCCCGGGCAGCAGCCGAGGCGAGCGCAAGCGCTTGTTTTTCCAACCCCCAACAATCCCGACAACTAACTTCCTGGTTGAGTTGCAAAGCGTTGTGACTGCAGCCTACACAGCTGTGTCACCACCGACGTCAGCAGGACGGAAAACATCACAATCGCCCTTTGCTCAGGTTTTCCTAACATGGAACATCCTGCTCGCTTCTGCGCCTCTCTTGCTCCTAAACCCAGAAGCGGCTTTCTCTAAATTGATTCACACACACACACACACACACAAAAGGGAGCCGCTGTTATTTCCCCACAATATATGGAGATGGGTGGGACGGGTGGGACGGGGGTTGTCCCTGCCGAAACGGGGAGAAAGTTGGCTCCGTTCTCGGTTCCAGCCAGCTCGGCTTTTTCCTCAGTTAACAAACTCTTGAGAGTTTGGGAAGAGTGCATCTCTCAAGGCATAAGCAGCTGGGGTGTGTGTGTGTGTGTGTGTCTGTGTGTGTTTTTGTGTGTGTGTGTGGCTTGGCAGGCAGACAAGATGGCTGGATAAAAGCCGATCTCTGCTATCGGCAAGGGGCTAATTGCAAGGGTTGGCTGTGGGGGAGGCAGAGAAGGAGGGCGGCCATGAGATTTGCAGTTTTAGAAGTACGGTTTGCACCTTGGAGAAATAAAGGCTGTTGAGTAGCAACTCCCCCCCCCCCCACAGAGCCTGGGACACGGGGAGGACTAACTACAAGAAAAACAGCTGTCTTCACTTATTATGGCTGAAATAATCCTTACACAATGACTGTGTGTGTGTGTGTGTGTGTGGAGAGACAGGCAGAGGGTACAAAGAGCCAAAATTACAAGTGTTTCAGTTGCCTCCCAAAAGTTTTCCTTGGTACAAACTATATATTATAATATATAATAAATATATAACTATATATTATATATTATGTACAGGTAGTTCTTGACTTACCACCACAACTGAGCCCAATGTGTCAGTTGCGAAGGTTTTTGTTAAGTGAGCTTTGTCCCCTTTTCACGACCTTTCTTGCCACTGTTGTTAAGTGAATCCCAGCAGGCGTTAAGTTAGTAACACGGTTCCGGCTTCCCCCATTGCCTTCACTGGTCAGAAGGTCGCCAAAGGAGACCTACCTGACCCAGGGACTCTACCACCGTCATAGGTACATGCCAGTTGCCAAGTATTCTGGATTTTGATCACGTGACATGCCACAATGGTCGTAAGTGTGAAAAACGCATCATAAGTTGCGTTTTTCCCCAGTGGTGTTGTAATTTTGAACGATCTGTTGCAAGTGAAGGCCTACCTTTACATTAACCCATATAGTGGGGCTGTAGTATTTTCTCTCTGTTGCTTTGCATGTCCACAGAGTGAATTTAGAATAGAATAAATGAGCTGGAAGGGACCTTGGAGGTCTTCTAGTCCAGCCCCCTGCTCAAGCAGGAGAACCGATACCATCTCAGACAAATGACTGTCCAGTCTGTTCTTAAAATCCCCCAGTGATGGAGCATCCATGATTTCTGGAGGCAACTTCTGTTCCACTGGTGAACTGTCCTCACTGTTAGGAAGTTCCTCCTTAATTCCAGGTTGCTTCTCTCCTGGATTAGTTTCCATCTGTTGTTTCTTCTCCTGCCTTTGGGTGCTTTGTAGAATAAGTAGGCCCCCTCTTCTTTGTGGCAGCCCCTCAAGTACTGGGATATTGCTATCATGTCACCCCTAATTCTTCTTTTCTTTAGACTAGCCAGACCGAAAACCTCCATTTTACCGATTAGGTAGTTTGTTGTTATAGAAGTGTTTCCCTACTAGAGACAAATTCCTTCTTTGCCTAATCAAACTTGGCCAAATAAAAGGTATTTAATTCAATAAAGTGTTCAGAAAACGAGAGCTCCCTTTTCCTTGATGGAAACTCCAGCTGCCTTGCCCATCTGGGAAAAACCTATCCGGAGGGGACCCGTTACCAGCCTTTACTCCTTGTCCCATTCTGCACCCAAATATATTTGGGGCGGGGGGGGGGGGTGAGGTGGGAGGGGAGAAGAGAGGAGGCAAAAGAAAAGGCGAGCGAAGCAGGAGATGAGATCACAATTTTCCTCTTCCTGGCGAGATCTTTTTAGTATGCAAGCACAAGAAACCGTCTAGATGGGGGAGGGGAGGGGAGAGAGAGAGAAAAAGGGAGCGCTGTTTCTTTAAGGGACGAGCTGATTAGCTGGCCACCAACAGCTGGTCACTCCACCAGGTTCAATACCATTTTAGTTGCTTCTCTTATGGAGGCACCATATGTGTCATTGCTCTGTTTGGCAGCTTTAGTTTCCAATAATCTTGCTCCAGAAGAGAAGCACAAAGAAGGAGGGGGAGGGGGAACTTAAAAGGGGGGGAGGGGTGAAGGGAGAGACCCTGTTTTGCACCGGATGGATTGTTTATAGTCACGTTGATGAAGACTTCATTGCACCAGGGCCTAAGCCTGGGATGGCAACCCTTTCCGGCACTCGCACGGAAGCGTCATGTGCGCACACGTTCGTCAGGGTTCTGGAAAAGCCGAACTTCCGGGTTCTGACAATCAGCATATGCACACTGGCTTTTGGCACTGCCACACGCATGAAGGACAGCTGAGCATTGTGAGTGCCTGTGCGCCAGAAACCTGGAAGACGAACAGGCAAGGCCAAGTGACATGGCTTTGCGTGGCATTTGGGCACGCATGCCATAGGCTCCCCGCTCCCTCCCTCCCTCCCTCCCTCTCTCTCCCTCTCCCTCGTTTAGCAAACTTTGGGGGTCCCTCAGAGGGGTCTCTTCTCCACATGGAGGCTGAAGGTGACGTCACAGAAACACGGTCATGGCTTTGACTTTGTCTGCTCTTGAGTAAGCTGTCCCTGTGGCTTAGTCAGCAGGCTCTGGTTAAACCACCCAGGCATAAGAGTCAGCCAAAGTAGACATCTCTCCCCCCCCCAAAAAATAAGGTCTTGGGAATTGTCTTCTGAGTCCACCCTTGGGGATTTCTGGAGCTGAAAAATTGGGGGGGGGGATTTATTCATGAGTTCAGAAAAAGCATTGTGGTCTTTTGAGCAGCCAGCAGGTTCTTACATTAAGGATCCAGGCAGCCTTCTGGAGGTTCAACCTTCCACCCCACACCCCACCTCCAATTTTTCCCAATCGCTCATTCGCAGGCCGTGGTGGCCAGCCAAAAGGCTTCCTGTCACTGGAGGAAGCCAAAACTCATGTCTAACCAATCACGATTCCTCTCGCCTTTCCAAACTGGGCAACCCCCCCCCCAAGAATGATTGGCCCTTTGACCCCAGCTGTGGATCCAAATAGATCTGCCTTAAGGCCTGAGATCTTTCCACACATCCTCCAATGAAGCTTTGTAGCGCTTCTGTTTTCAGAGTTTAGTGAGCATTGGGTCCTCCTAGGGGGTTCTTTTAGGTGGTGGATGATGGGCTCTCTTTAACATGGTCAGGGACAACCACTGCAGGTCTCTCTGTCTATCCCATACATTTCTCCAGGAGATGCTTGAACAGGCTTGAGTAAGAATCAGATCAAACCAAGTGACTGTAAGACCCATGTCCAGGAAGCAGTGATGTAAATATAACAAAGTTTAGTGAACATGAAGAGATAAAAGAGATGCTGAAGCTTTCCTAGAATTCCTCCCCAACTTCTAACCTTCACTGCGTCCTTCTCAGGTGAAGCCATCCTAAAACCTGGACAGGTTTCATTTATTATTTGATAATAAGATTTTCCCCACCTCTTGATTGATCTCAAGGAAGGTTAAAAGTTGTCACTAGAAATCACACACTCGTTTGGAAACAAACTACAGGCTAATCCTCGACCTACAAAACCATTCATTTAGTGACTGTTTCAAATTACAACGACCCCTGGAAGAAAAGGGACCGATGACTCTCTAGATTGTTGTAGCCTCCCCAACAGTCACCTGATCAAAATTCGGAGGCTTGGCAACTGGTTCATGCTTATGACCATCCTGGTGATTCCCCTCTTGCGACCTTCTGACAACCAAAGGCAAAGGGGGAAGCCTGATTCGCTTAACAACCATCTTAGTAACTTAACTGCAGTGGTTCACTTAAGAACTGTGGCAAGAAAGGTTGTAAAATGGAGCAAAACTCACTTCTGTCCTGCTTGACAACAGAAACTTTGGACTCAACTGTGGTCCTAAGTACAGGGCTACCTGTAGACTGACCTTCTTGATAAATGGATCTACCTATTCCGTACAGCCATGGTACACCCCCAGTCATGGTCCATAGTTAGTTTAACCCAGCATGTTAACCCAACATTTGGCCAATCCTACAATGGCTTAAGCTTCCACATGAAACCAAGCATACATTCTCACTCAGTTCTGGGAGCCAAATTCAACAACTTTATGATGTGTCCTTCTTTACTGCTTATCAGATGTGGATTTCTTTCCTATCCCCTCTTTCGTATCAAGATTTGAGGCGGTCACTTCCATAAAGACTGAGAAACTATATCCATACGGACCATACAGGTTAACAGGGTTGGAAGAGATCTTATAGGCAATCTAGTCCAACCCCCTGTCCAAGCAGGAGACTCTTTCTGACCGATGGCAGTCCAGTCTCTGCTTGAAAGCTGCCAGTGATGAAGCTCCCACAACTTCTGAAGGCAACTTCTGTTCCATCGGTTGATGGTTCTCACTTGTAAGGACATTTCTCCTTATTTCTAGGTTGAATCTCTCCTTGCTTAGTTTCCATCTGTTATTCCTTCTTTGGCCTTCAGGTGCCTTGGAGAATAGCCTGACCCCCTTCCTCTCTGTGGCAGCCCCTCAAATATTGGAAGGCTGCTATCCCATCTCCCCTGGTCCTTCTCTTCCCTAGACTATTTACATGCAGCTCTTGCAACCGTTCATTGTATGTTATAGCATCCAGTCCCCTAATCCTCTTGGTTGCTCTTCTCTGCACTCTTTCTAGAGTCTCAACATCTTTTTTTATAGTGTGGTGACCAAAACTGGATGCCGTACTCTAGGTGTGGTCTTACCAGGGCTTTATAGAGCGGCCTTAGTCCCTCCCTTGATCCTGACTGTATCCCCCTGTTAAACAACCTGCAAAGATGCCCTTCAGTAAACCTCCTACTCTTTTTCCTGGTTTGTTTCTCCCACATCTAAAGGGGTTCCAAAACTAACATGCATTAGGAGTTAATCGGAGATTAAAGAGCTAAACATAGAAAAATGAAAATAATTATATAATAGGAAAACAACATATTTCCTTACTGGGTGGAAAAGCCAAGTTTCCGAGCGGTAGCTGTTCAGATCAGCTTCAGCTCCACTCACAGGAATTAACTCATAGGTGGAGGACAGGCTAAAAAACAGCCAACGTTAGAAGAGGCACCACCGACTCTCATTTTTAATGATCCCTTGACAGAAAACCCATATTTTGGGACCAAGAAAGAGAAACAAAACTGGACTAGAGTCTCGCTTGAGCTTTGTGGATTGCCCTAACCGTGTTTCAGCCTTGATAGTTTAAAAGATATGGACTTCCACTCTTAGAACACAGGTTGGCTGGGGAATTCTGGGAGTTGAAGTCCACCCATCTTCAAGTGGCCAAGGATGAGATACCTTGCTCTGGTCTATAGCAAAAGGAGGCCCTTCATCTCTTACAAAGCTTCTACATTTTTTGGAATGGATCCCTGCTTGTTTAGCCCAGGATGTTGAAGTGGTTCACCCACCATCTTTCCCTATGACGCGCTTGGTTAGCTTTTGTCATCCCGCGACTCTAGCTGCCCCTTGGACAATCCCTTCCTCATTAGTTGTGCCAGATG